>NC_047112.1:110216000-110816000 GCF_902500255.1 Thalassophryne amazonica
TTCCTGCCAGGCTGCTCAAGGAAGTCCTACCATTATTTAATGCTTCAATCTTAAATATGATCAATCTATCTTTGTTAGTTGGTTATGTACCACAGGCCTTTAAGGTGGCAGTAATTAAACCATTACTTAAAAAGCCATCACTTGACCCAGCTATCTTAGCTAATTATAGGCCAATTTCCAACCTTCCTTTTCTCTCAAAGATTCTTGAGAGGGTAGTTGTAAAACAGTTAACTGATCACCTGCAGAGGAATGGTCTATTTGAAGAGTTTCAGTCAGGTTTTAGAATTCATCATAGTACAGAAACAGCATTAGTGAAGGTTACAAATGATCTTCTTATGGCTTTGGACAGTGGACTTATCTCTGTGCTTGTTCTGTTGGACCTCAGTGCTGCTTTTGATACTGTTGACCATAAAATTTTATTACAGAGATTAGAGCATGTCATAGGTATTAAAGGCACTGCGCTGCGGTGGTTTGAATCATATTTGTCTAATAGATTACAGTTTGTTCATGTAAATGGGGAATCTTCTTCACAGACTAAAGTTAATTATGGAGTTCCACAAGGTTCTGTGCTAGGACCAATTTTATTCACTTTATACATGCTTCCCTTAGGCAGTATTATTAGACGGTATTGCTTAAATTTTCATTGTTACGCAGATGATACCCAGCTGTATCTATCCATGAAGCCAGAGGATACACACCAATTAGCTAAACTGCAGGATTGTCTTACAAACATAAAGACATGGATGACCTCTAATTTCCTGCTTTTAAACTCAGATAAAACTGAAGTTATTGTACTTGGCCCCACAAATCTTAGAAGCATGGTGTCTAACCAGATCGTTACTCTGGATGGCATTTCCCTGATCTCTAGTAATACTGTGAGAAATCTTGGAGTCATTTTTGATCAGGATATGTCATTCAAAGCGCATATTAAACAAATATGTAGGACTGCCTTTTTGCATTTACGCAATATCTCTAAAATCAGAAAGGTCTTGTCTCAGAGTGATGCTGAAAAACTAATTCATGCATTTATTTCCTCTAGGCTGGACTATTGTAATTCATTATTATCAGGTTGTCCTAAAAGTTCCCTAAAAAGCCTTCAGTTGGTTCAGAATGCTGCAGCTAGAGTACTGACGGGGACTAGCAGGAGAGAGCATATCTCACCCGTGTTGGCCTCTCTTCATTGGCTTCCTGTTAATTCTAGAATAGAATTTAAAATTCTTCTTCTTACTTATAAGGTTTTGAATAATCAGGTCCCATCTTATCTTAGGGACCTCGTAGTACCATATTACCTCATTAGAGCGCTTCGCTCTCAGACTGCGGGCTTACTTGTAGTTCCTAGGGTTTGTAAGAGTAGAATGGGAGGCAGAGCCTTCAGCTTTCAGGCTCCTCTCCTGTGGAACCAGCTCCCAATTCAGATCAGGGAGACAGATACCCTCTCTACTTTTAAGATTAGGCTTAAAACTTTCCTTTTCGCTAAGGCTTATAGTTAGGGCTGGATCGGGTGACCCTGGACCATCCCTTGGTTATGCTGCTTTAGACGTAGATTGTGGGGGGGTTCCCATGATGCACTGTTTCTTTCTCTTTTTGCTCCGTATGCATCACTCTGCATTTAATCATTAGTGATCAATCTCTGCCCCCCTTCACGGCATGTCTTTTTCCTGTTTTTTTCCCTCAGCCCCAACCAGTCTCAGCAGAAGACTGCCCCTCCCTGAGCCTGGTTCTGCTGGAGGTTTCTTCCTGTTAAAAGGGAGTTTTTCCTTCCCACTGTTGCCAAGTGCTTGCTCATAGGGGGTCGTTTTGACCGTTGGGGTTTTTCATAATTATTGTATGGCCTTGCCTTACAATATGGAGCGCCTTGGGGCAACTGTTTGTTGTGATTTGGCGCTATAGAAGAAAAAAGTTGATTGATTGATAGATGGCCCAGCAGCTGTTACATCTTAGCTGTTTGTAACAACTGCAAGGTCAACTTGTACACCAGTATCTATGGTAGATATGGGGAGGTCATGAAATGATTCTTGACAACTCTGCGACCAGACGTCCTGCTAATTTCAGAGAGTAGAAGGAAATTAGTTGTCATTGAGTTAACGGTACCATGGGAAACCCGTTGTCAAGAAGCCCACGAGAGGAAGCTTGCAAAGTATGATGAGTTGTTGGCAGACTGTAAACAACAAGGCTGGCAAACCTGGAACTTCCCTGTTGAAGTAGGAACACGTGGTTTCCCTGCAGTGTCTTGCTGGAAGATGATGGCAGTCTTGGCAGTAAAAGGAAGAGAAAGGAAAAGAGCAATAAACACCATGGCTCAAGCAGCAGAGAGAGCATCCAGTTGGCTCTGGCTACGAAGGAACGACAGTAGCTGGAAACTTGACAGTCAAGAGTAGAAGACTGATCACCTTCTGCTGTTCCACCATCTCGAGGACGTTCCGGGTTAAGGAATGAAACGTCTGTAGACGGATGGACCCGGTTGATGACTAGATGGCCCAGCAGCTGTTACATCTTAGCTGTTTGTAACAACTGCAAGGTCAACTTGTACACCAGTATCTATGGTACATATGGGGAGGTCATGAAATGATTCTTGATCTATTGTTTGCATAGAGTATGTTGTTGATTTGATGGAGATCATAGAGGCCCTCAGTCGCAAGAGATGATGAGATTGATGAGCAGCCCGAGCGAGAGACGGCCATTGACCAGTGACTGTGAAAAGTCAGAGAAATGGGAGTCGATTAGAGCGCACATGTCCCGGTTTCCAGCTGTGTAGATGAGGTTTCATACATGTGTTGTATTTTGCCTCCCATAAAGTTATGGACCACTGTGACCAAAATTGTTCCATATTTCACTGTGTGATGTATGTCAGCATCTAATGGAAAGTAAACACTGTCTGTGGAACAGATAGTAATACTGGTATACGTTTTGAGACAAGGCATTCATAACACTGTAATATGTCAATTTCTTTATTGTTCTAACAAACGTAACATGTTTTCATGTCTCATATAACATTGTGCAGTTTTTGTGATAACAGCCATTATCCAATGTAGGTGTTAGTCACAGACATATCTGCCTAGTCTGCAACCCGAAACCCAACGCTTTGTGATTCAGATTCAGTACACAAGATGTCATTGGTACTTGGATTCTTCATACATTGTACAGCTTCCAGCTGAAAAATAAGACACATTATATTCATACCAGAAGTTGTAAGAGCTTTCCAAGTACATATTTTTGATACAGTGTTTTTGGAACTGATAATGTGTTGCTATGTGATGACTGTAAGGATGTTTGCAGTTTTTGTTAATGTTATCTGCTACTATGAGATCTGAATAAATTGTAATATTTTGGTTTTCTGGCACTACAGTTGCCTTGGAGATAAATAAAGGGAGTATGTTTGGAATGCACTTTACAATTTGATATTTTATGTAAAATGCTTCGTCCCTGTAAGTGAAGTCGGCCGTCTGCAGGACTTCCAAGTTCAAACAGACCGTTTGGAATCCCGACTGTTCTGTGATGCCCTGCTTCTCTTCTGGACCATCTTATCCTGTTCCCCACAGCATACACTCTCCAGCAACCACAGGAACACCTACAAACACACCATTGCGATGTCCATTTGTTCGTGACCTTTTGTGACCCCATTAGTGAGTCATATAAGGTAAAGTGGGAATTTATTGGAGCTCCTGCAAGTTTCATTTTTTTTAACCATGTCATAACTTTCATTCCCAAGGGGTACATTCTGTTGTATAAATGTATCTTTTAAAATGTATCTTTTAACCACCATTACCACCAAAAACACAACAACAACAAAAAGAACTCTGAAAAACTGGAAAAAAAATTGTAAAAAAAAAAGAAAAAAAAGAAAAAATAATCAAAAAACCCAAATCTAAAAACAAATTACCCAGAAAAACAAACTAAAAAAGAAAAAACAGCAATAATTATTCCGAAAAACAGACAAAAAATAAATTACTCAGAAAAACACAAATAATTACTCAGAAAAACAAACCAAAAAATAAATTTATCAAGTGAATGTAATACGCTTCCGTAGAAGTATCCTCATTATCTCACAGGAATATATCTCAATTATCTGTGAACTACTTTCTGCGCAGGAATTCATCAAGCACGTCAGCCGCGGGCGCGCACTAAGACAGAATACCCCGAAACTGGACAGTTGTTCGGCCAAAACCAGAGCGAGAGTGTCCACTTTTAACTTGTCATCAGAAAAGCTAGTGGCGCTCGTGAGAGTGTGAGAGACGCCCTCCTCTGTGAGACCACGCCCACAGTGGCGCACTGCAAGTTCGTGATGCCAACTCAAAACACTGTTCCAGAAAGTTTTTAAACTGTAGCAGCATCCACTTTTTGGAATTTTTTTTTCCAGAATCCATATGAAAATGAAGACATCATGTGTTGTGCTAAATGGGGATTCTTTCAAAAACATATGCTTCAAAATGTTCCACTTGATTTTCGCCCTCTGGTGGTGAAATATGATAAAGCAGATGTCGCCACTTGGTTACCATGGTTACCACAGACACAATTCCATGACGTCATCTTTATATATAAGCTTTATACTTTGGCGCGCACCACATCAGGTGGCTCAAAGGGATAATTAGTTCTGCTATAAAGAGGGAGACCCGGGTTCGATTCCCGCCACCTGATGTGGTTCCAGCCCCGCATGGGAGAGTCAATCCTGCAGGATCAGTGCCGTTTGTATCTGGTGGCAGGTCGCATCCACGGAGGGATGGTGATGGTTGATGGGGCAGAATGTAATGTATGTGTACCTCCCCCCCCTCCCTCCCCCCTCCCGGAAGGACCCGCAAATGCAACACAGTTGCAGCAACATCAGGCTTGTCAATGGTTCAGGCGCTTTAGGCGTCTGCGACAATCTGGTGTCAGCTTCAACCCCGTGGTGCACATCAGGTGCAAACAGTCACCTGCCAGGAGGACTCTTTTTATCATGACCACGGTCTGAAACTTGACTATAACATGGTGTAATTTGGTACCTGACCTCTAGGAGGCGCTGTTGCTTCACATTTCGACACTATAATGATGGCTGTTCAAATAGAAGAAACATTTTCCTCATGAACTGTTTAGATTATTTCTTTATGAAACAGCTTCTACTGGAGCTCAGCTGATGGAGGGAAAAGTGGAGATCTGACTGACTTCCTCTAACACACACATACATACACACACACCTCTGTAAAGTAATATTGTGTGTTTGGTGCCAGTTAGAATGTCAAAATGTTCCTCTGATGGCTTCACTGTGCTGTGTGTAGGTTTGCTCTGTATTTGGGCTGCAACATTTTGGACTGATGTATGAATTCAACAATTAATGGAAAGTTCAAGCAACACTCTATCATGTCATTAATTTGAAATAACCAATCCAAAACTTAATTTGGTCATCATTGACATCCATGTCTCTGGGTTCTTGGCCTGTGACCCTGAGAGACGTCTGAGAAGAGGTCATGGGGTCATGAGGTCGCTGGTCAGAGGGGTTTGGTGATGGAGAACGAAGGTTCAAGTCCTGATGATTCCTGTCTGACTGTATGGTTGTGGCTGTAGCAGATATACAGTAGTGTTCAGAATAATAGTAGTGCTATGTGACTAAAAAGATTAATCCAGGTTTTGAGTATATTTCTTATTGTTACATGGGAAACAAGGTACCAGTAGATTCAGTAGATTCTCACAAATCCAACAGGACCTCTTAAGGCTATGAAATTGGGCTATTAGTAAAAAAAAAAAAAAAAAGTAGAAAAGGGGGTGTTCACAATAATAGTAGTGTGGCATTCAGTCAGTGAGTTTGTCAATTTTGTGGAACAAACAGGTGTGAATCAGGTGTCCCCTATTTAAGGATGAAGCCAGCACCTGTTGAACATGCTTTTCTCTTTGAAAGCCTGAGGAAAATGGGACGTTCAAGACATTGTTCAGAAGAACAGCGTAGTTTGATTAAAAAGTTGATTGGAGAGGGGAAAACCTATATGCAGGTGCAAAAAATTATAGGCTGTTGATCTACAATGAAATCCAATGCCTTAAAATGGACCAAAAAAAAAAAAAGACGCATGGAAGAAAATGGAAAACAACCATCAAAATGGATAGAAGAATAACCAGAATGGCAAAGGCTCACCCACTGATCAGCTCCAGGATGATCAAAGACAGTTTGGAGTTACCTGTAAGTGCTGTGACAGTTAGAAGACGCCTGTGTGAAGCTGATTTATTTGCAAGAATCCCCCTCAAAGTCCCTCTGTTAAATAAAAGACATGCAGAAGAGGTTACAGTTTGATAAAAGGTTCCCCATTTACATGAACAAATTGTAATCTATTAGACAAATATGATTCAAACCACCGCAGCGCAGTGCCTTTAATACCTATGGCATGCTCTAATCTCTGTAATAAAATTTTATGGTCAACAGTATCAAAAGCAGCACTGAGGTCTAACAGAACAAGCACAGAGATGAGTCCACTGTCTGAGGCCATAAGAAGATCATTTGTAACCTTCACTAATGCTGTTTCTGTACTATGATGAATTCTAAAACCTGACTGAAACTCTTCAAATAGACCATTCCTCTGCAGATGATCAGTTAGCTGTTTTACAACTACCCTTTCAAGAATTTTTGAGAGAAAAGGAAGGTTGGAGATTGGCCTATAATTAGCTAAGATGTGTGTGAAGACATGTGCAGAAGAGGTTACAATTTGCCAAAGAACACATCAACTGGCCTAAAGAGAAATGGAGGAATATTTTGTGGACTGATGAGCGTAAAATTGTTCTTTTTGGGTCCAAGGGCCGCAGACAGTTTGTGAGATGACCCCCAAACTCTGAATTCAAGCCACAGTTCACAGTGAAGACAGTGAAGCATGGTGGTGCAAGCATCATGATATGGGCATGTTTCTCCTACTATGGTGTTGGGCCTATATATCGCATACCAGGTATCATGGATCAGTTTGGATATGTCAGAATACTTGAAGAGGTCATGTTGCCTTATGCTGAAGAGGACATGCCCTTGAAATGGGTGTTTCAACAAGACAATGACCCCAAGCACTCTAGTAAACGAGCAAAATCTTGTTTCCAAACCAACAAAATTAATGCCTCAAAGATGTGAAGAAATCATGAAAAACTGTGGTTATACAACTAAATACTAGTTTAGTGATTCACAGGATTGCTAAAAAAGCAGTTTGGACATAATAGTTTTGAGTTTGTGGCGTCAACAGCAGATGCTACTATTATTGTGAACACCCCCTTTTCTACTTTTTCTTTTTTACTAATATCCCAATTTCATAGCCTTAAGAGTGTGCATATCATGAATGCTTGGTCTTGTTGGATTTGTGAGAATCTACTGAATCTACTGGTACCTTGTTTCCCATGTAACAATAAGAAATATACTCAAAACCTGGATTAATCTTTTTAGTCACATAGCACTACTATTATTCTGAACACTACTGTACAACTTGTCTATGGTATACCAAAGCAAAACTATTTATATACATATTGCAATTCAACAACTTTTGTTTGATATAATTGTACACCTACCATAATCAATTAATGTTTATTACCAGTTTCACCCTTTTATATAAGATTCTTGCTGTACTCAATTCTTTTTAAATGCTTGTCAAAGTTTTGACAAAGTTGGGGCAGATTTGCTTCAACCAATATTTGAGTGAGGCACTTCTTTGGAATTTTAGATTGAAAACTGACCTCTCTCCACAAGGCTGGCAAACATGGAACTTCCCTGTTGAAGTAGGAACACGTGGTTTCCCTGCAGTGTCTTGCTGGAAGATGATGGCAGTCTTGGGAGTAAAAGGAAGAGAAAGGAAAAGAGCAATAAACACCATGGCTCAAGCAGCAGAGAGAGCATACAGTTGGCTCTGGCTACGAAGGAACGACAGTAGCTGGAAGCTTGACCGTCAAGAGTAGAAGACTGATCACCTTCTGCTGTTCCACCATCTTGAGGACGTTCCGGGTTAAGGGATGAAACGTCTGTAGACGGATGGACCCGGCTGATGACTTGACGGCCCAGCAGCTGTAACATCCTAGCTGTTTGTAACAACTATATCAACTGGTGAACCAGCGACTTTCAGGAAAGTCTGAATGACAACCAGGAACAGACTGGTGACATCTGGAGAGACAGAGGACATCCAGGAAAGACTGGAACCAAGGCACAGAGGGCCAGCAACCCAATGTGACACCTTTGTAAAAAGGTACCTTCAACTAGCTACAAGTATCGAAACAGAGACACACCCTCAGGGTCTTCCGAGAGGGAGGGAGGATGAAAGACCCAACAGGATGGAACAAATGGTAACGACAAGGCTTGTAAAAAGGACTTTGACTGGAACAACCCTAACACAGCAAACATGCCACTGTGGCAAAGTGTGCAAAAACCTCAGGGGACTCAAGATCCATCAGGTGAAATCCAAATGTAGAACTGGAGAGAGGCAACTGGAACACACAGCTGCAGCTGGTGAGACAACCACATCACATGTCCAAGCTAGATGGGTCCTTCAGGCACTGGAAGAAACTGCCACATGGGCAAGGATGAAGTTCAAACCTGCCAAGTCAAGGTGTATGGTGATCAAGAAAGGCTAGATCACCAAGAAGTACACCCTGAAGATCCAGGAAGAGGAAATTCCATCAATCATAGGAAACCCTATTAAGTATTTGGGGAAATGGTATGATGACAGTCTTAAGGACGTTAACAATAACAAACGTCTGGAACAGCAAACAACAGACTGGTGAACATTGACAAATCAGGGCTCCCAGGGAAGTTTAAAGCCTGGATCTTCCAACACGGGCTTCTACCTAGAATAATGTGGCCGATGATGCTGTATGATATCATGCTGTCAACAGTCGAGGGCATAGAGAGGAAAACCAATAGATACCTCAGAAGGTGGCTAGGGATACCACAATGCTTCTCTGCAACGGGACTGTACAGCAAATCAGCAAAGCTTCGTTTGCCACTTTCGTCAGTTGTGGAAGAATTTAAGACGGGGAAGGCCGGCCTAATTATGACTCTGAAAGATTCCAGAGATGCAGGAGTAGAAACACAAACAGGAAACAAATGGAAGAAGCAGAATACCGCCTACAGTACAGAGACATTGTAGGAAGTGTGTGCAAGGGAAGACAAGGTCTAGGTACCGAACCCACAACTAGGTGGAAAGGTGCAAAGCCAAAGGATAGAAGACATCTGGTCCAACAAGAGATAAGGAAGAAAGAGGAAGAAACCAGATATGTACGGGCAGTGCAGATGGGAAGCCAAGGAGCCTGGACAAAATGGGATACAGAGCAGAGAGAGCTGACATGGGACCAAATATGGAAGTACACACCTTACCAACTGCAGTTCCTGCTAAGATCTGTGTATGATGTACTCCCAACACCATCAAACCTGTGTAACTGGGGAATGATGGAAGATGCAGCATGCCATCTGTGTCAGAAACCAGCCAACCTAGAGCACCTTTTGTCAGCATGCCAGGTTGCCCTTAGACAGGGGAGATACAGATGGAGACATGACCAGGTGTTGAGATCTCTAGCCCATAGTTTGGAAATTGAGAGGAAGAAAGATCATAAAGAGAACAAGCCAGCTTTCATCAACTTTGTCAGAAGTGGAGAACATGCTCCAGCTAATCAGCAGCAAAGGGGTGGTATCCTGAGCATGGCAAAAGACTGGCAGCTGAAGGTTGACCTTGGAAAGAAGCTCGTATTTCCACCAATAGTAGAGACAACTCTGCGACCAGACGTCCTGCTAATTTCAGAGAGTAGAAGGAAATTAGTTGTCATTGAGTTAACGGTACCATGGGAAACCCGTTGTCAAGAAGCCCACGAGAGGAAGCTTGCAAAGTATGATGAGTTGTTGGCAGACTGTAAACAACAAGGCTGGCAAACCTGGAACTTCCCTGTTGAAGTAGGAACACGTGGTTTCCCTGCAGTGTCTTGCTGGAAGATGATGGCAGTCTTGGCAGTAAAAGGAAGAGAAAGGAAAAGAGCAATAAACACCATGGCTCAAGCAGCAGAGAGAGCATCCAGTTGGCTCTGGCTACGAAGGAATGACAGTAGCTGGAAACTTGACAGTCAAGAGTAGAAGACTGATCACCTTCTGCTGTTCCACCATCTCGAGGACGTTCCGGGTTAAGGAATGAAACGTCTGTAGACGGATGGACCCGGTTGATGACTAGATCTATTTAAAATCTAATTAAAAATCTATTTAAGCATAAAAATTCAAAAAGAAAAAATAATATAGCACCTTCAATTGCACCACAGACTAAAACAGTTAAATGTGGTCTATTAAACATTAGGTCTCTCTCTTCTAAGTCCCTGTTGGTAAATGATATAATAATTGATCAACGTATTGATTTATTCTGCCTAACAGAAACCTGGTTACAGCAGGATGAATATGTTAGTTTAAATGAGTCAACACCCCCGAGTCACACTAACTGTCAGAATGCTCGTAGCACGGGCCGTGGCGGAGGATTAGCAGCAATCTTCCATTCCAGCTTATTAATTAATCAAAAACCTAGACAGAGCTTTAATTCATTTGAAAGCTTGTCTCTTAGTCTTGTCCATCCAAATTGGAAGTCCCAAAAACCAGTTTTATTTGTTATTATCTATCGTCCACCTGGTCGTTACTGTGAGTTTCTCTGTGAATTTTCAGACCTTTTGTCTGACTTAGTGCTTAGCTCAGATAAGATAATTATAGTGGGCGATTTTAATATCCACACAGATGCTGAGAATGACAGCCTCAACACTGCATTTAATCTATTATTAGACTCTATCGGCTTTGCTCAAAAAGTAAATGAGTCCACCCACCACTTTAATCATATCTTAGATCTTGTTCTGACTTATGGTATGGAAATAGAAGATTTAACAGTATTCCCTGAAAACTCCCTTCTGTCTGATCATTTTTTAATAACATTTACATTTACCCTGATGGACTACCCTGCAGTGGGGAATAAGTTTCATTACACTAGAAGTCTTTCAGAAAGCGCTGTAACTAGGTTTAAGGATATGATTCCTTCGTTATGTTCTCTAATGTCATATACCAACACAGAGCAGAGTAGCTACCTAAACTCTGTAAGGGAGTTAGAGTATCTCGTCAATAGTTTTACATCCTCTTTGAAGACAACTTTGGATGCTGTAGCTCCTCTGAAAAAGAGAGCTTTAAATCAGAAGTGTCTGACTCCGTGGTATAACTCACAAACTCGTAGCTTAAAGCAGATAACCCGTAAGTTGGAGAGGAAATGGCGTCTCACTAACTTAGAAGATCTTCACTTAGCCTGGAAAAAGAGTTTGTTGCTCTATAAAAAAGCCCTCCGTAAAGCTAGGACATCTTTCTACTCATCACTAATTGAAGAAAATAAGAATAACCTCAGGTTTCTTTTCAGCACTGTAGCTAGGCTGACAAAGAGTCAGAGCTCTATTGAGCTGAGTATTCCATTAACTTTAACTAGTAATGACTTCATGACTTTCTTTGCTAACAAAATTTTGACTATTAGAGAAAAAATTATTCATAACCATCCCAAAGATGTATCGTTATCTTTGGCTGCTTTCAGTGATGCCGGTATTTGGTTAGACTCTTTCTCTCCGGTTGTTCTGTCTGAGTTATTTTCATTGGTTGCTTCGTCCAAACCATCGGCATGTTTATTGGACCCCATTCCTGCCAGGCTGCTCAAGGAAGTCCTACCATTATTTAATGCTTCAATCTTAAATATGATCAATCTATCTTTGTTAGTTGGTTATGTACCACAGGCCTTTAAGGTGGCAGTAATTAAACCATTACTTAAAAAGCCATCACTTGACCCAGCTATCTTAGCTAATTATAGGCCAATTTCCAACCTTCCTTTTCTCTCAAAGATTCTTGAGAGGGTAGTTGTAAAACAGTTAACTGATCACCTGCAGAGGAATGGTCTATTTGAAGAGTTTCAGTCAGGTTTTAGAATTCATCATAGTACAGAAACAGCATTAGTGAAGGTTACAAATGATCTTCTTATGGCTTCGGACAGTGGACTTATCTCTGTGCTTGTTCTGTTGGACCTCAGTGCTGCTTTTGATACTGTTGACCATAAAATTTTATTACAGAGATTAGAGCATGTCATAGGTATTAAAGGCACTGCGCTGCGGTGGTTTGAATCATATTTGTCTAATAGATTACAGTTTGTTCATGTAAATGGGGAATCTTCTTCACAGACTAAAGTTAATTATGGAGTTCCACAAGGTTCTGTGCTAGGACCAATTTTATTCACTTTATACATGCTTCCCTTAGGCAGTATTATTAGACGGTATTGCTTAAATTTTCATTGTTACGCAGATGATACCCAGCTGTATCTATCCATGAAGCCAGAGGATACACACCAATTAGCTAAACTGCAGGATTGTCTTACAAACATAAAGACATGGATGACCTCTAATTTCCTGCTTTTAAACTCAGATAAAACTGAAGTTATTGTACTTGGCCCCACAAATCTTAGAAGCATGGTGTCTAACCAGATCGTTACTCTGGATGGCATTTCCCTGATCTCTAGTAATACTGTGAGAAATCTTGGAGTCATTTTTGATCAGGATATGTCATTCAAAGCGCATATTAAACAAATATGTAGGACTGCCTTTTTGCATTTACGCAATATCTCTAAAATCAGAAAGGTCTTGTCTCAGAGTGATGCTGAAAAACTAATTCATGCATTTATTTCCTCTAGGCTGGACTATTGTAATTCATTATTATCAGGTTGTCCTAAAAGTTCCCTAAAAAGCCTTCAGTTGGTTCAGAATGCTGCAGCTAGAGTACTGACGGGGACTAGCAGGAGAGAGCATATCTCACCCGTGTTGGCCTCTCTTCATTGGCTTCCTGTTAATTCTAGAATAGAATTTAAAATTCTTCTTCTTACTTATAAGGTTTTGAATAATCAGGTCCCATCTTATCTTAGGGACCTCGTAGTACCATATTACCCCATTAGAGCGCTTCGCTCTCAGACTGCGGGCTTACTTGTAGTTCCTAGGGTTTGTAAGAGTAGAATGGGAGGCAGAGCCTTCAGCTTTCAGGCTCCTCTCCTGTGGAACCAGCTCCCAATTCAGATCAGGGAGACAGATACCCTCTCTACTTTTAAGATTAGGCTTAAAACTTTCCTTTTCGCTAAGGCTTATAGTTAGGGCTGGATCGGGTGACCCTGGACCATCCCTTGGTTATGCTGCTTTAGACGTAGATTGTGGGGGGGTTCCCATGATGCACTGTTTCTTTCTCTTTTTGCTCCGTATGCATCACTCTGCATTTAATCATTAGTGATCGATCTCTGCCCCCCTTCACGGCATGTCTTTTTCCTGTTTTTTTCCCTCAGCCCCAACCAGTCTCAGCAGAAGACTGCCCCTCCCTGAGCCTGGTTCTGCTGGAGGTTTCTTCCTGTTAAAAGGGAGTTTTTCCTTCCCACTGTTGCCAAGTGCTTGCTCATAGGGGGTCGTTTTGACCGTTGGGGTTTTTCATAATTATTGTATGGCCTTGCCTTACAATATGGAGCGCCTTGGGGCAACTGTTTGTTGTGATTTGGCGCTATAGAAGAAAAAAGTTGATTGATTGATAGATGGCCCAGCAGCTGTTACATCTTAGCTGTTTGTAACAACTGCAAGGTCAACTTGTACACCAGTATCTATGGTAGATATGGGGAGGTCATGAAATGATTCTTGATCTATTGTTTGCATAGAGTATGTTGTTGATTTGATGGAGATCATAGAGGCCCTCAGTCGCAAGAGATGATGAGATTGATGAGCAGCCCGAGCGAGAGACGGCCATTGACCAGTGACTGTGAAAAGTCAGAGAAATGGGAGTCGATTAGAGCGCACATGTCCCGGTTTCCAGCTGTGTAGATGAGGTTTCATACATGTGTTGTATTTTGCCTCCCATAAAGTTATGGACCACTGTGACCAAAATTGTTCCATATTTCACTGTGTGATGTATGTCAGCATCTAATGGAAAGTAAACACTGTCTGTGGAACAGATAGTAATACTGGTATACGTTTTGAGACAAGGCATTCATAACACTGTAATATGTCAATTTCTTTATTGTTCTAACAAACGTAACATGTTTTCATGTCTCATATAACATTGTGCAGTTTTTGTGATAATAGCCATTATCCAATGTAGGTGTTAGTCACAGACATATCTGCCTAGTCTGCAACCCGAAACCCAACGCTTTGTGATTCAGATTCAGTACACAAGATGTCATTGGTACTTGGATTCTTCATACATTGTACAGCTTCCAGCTGAAAAATAAGACACATTATATTCATACCAGAAGTTGTAAGAGCTTTCCAAGTACATATTTTTGATACAGTGTTTTTGGAACTGATAATGTGTTGCTATGTGATGACTGTAAGGATGTTTGCAGTTTTTGTTAATGTTATCTGCTACTATGAGATCTGAATAAATTGTAATATTTTGGTTTTCTGGCACTACAGTTGCCTTGGAGATAAATAAAGGGAGTATGTTTGGAATGCACTTTACAATTTGATATTTTATGTAAAATGCTTCGTCCCTGTAAGTGAAGTCGGCCGTCTGCAGGACTTCCAAGTTCAAACAGACCGTTTGGAATCCCGACTGTTCTGTGATGCCCTGCTTCTCTTCTGGACCATCTTATCCTGTTCCCCACAGCATACACTCTCCAGCAACCACAGGAACACCTACAAACACACCATTGCGATGTCCATTTGTTCGTGACCTATTGTGACCCCATTAGTGAGTCATATAAGGTAAAGTGGGAATTTATTGGAGCTCCTGCAAGTTTCATTTTTTTTAACCATGTCATAACTTTCATTCCCAAGGGGTACATTCTGTTGTATAAATGTATCTTTTAACCACCATTACCACCAAAAACACAACAACAACAAAAAGAACTCTGAAAAACTGGAAAAAAAATTGTAAAAAAAAAAGAAAAAAAAGAAAAAATAATAAAAAAACCCAAATCTAAAAACAAATTACCCAGAAAAACAAACTAAAAAAGAAAAAAACAGCAATAATTAT
The DNA here is from genome assembly GCF_902500255.1 of Thalassophryne amazonica. Lineage (NCBI taxonomy): Eukaryota > Metazoa > Chordata > Actinopteri > Batrachoidiformes > Batrachoididae > Thalassophryne > Thalassophryne amazonica. The sequence continues at coordinate 110,230,963 of NC_047112.1, forward strand.
TCCGAAAAACAGACAAAAAATAAATTACTCAGAAAAACACAAATAATTACTCAGAAAAACAAACCAAAAAATAAATTTATCAAGTGAATGTAATACGCTTCCGTAGAAGTATCCTCATTATCTCACAGGAATATATCTCAATTATCTGTGAACTACTTTCTGCGCAGGAATTCATCAAGCACGTCAGCCGCGGGCGCGCACTAAGACAGAATACCCCGAAACTGGACAGTTGTTCGGCCAAAACCAGAGCGAGAGTGTCCACTTTTAACTTGTCATCAGAAAAGCTAGTGGCGCTCGTGAGAGTGTGAGAGACGCCCTCCTCTGTGAGACCACGCCCACAGTGGCGCACTGCAAGTTCGTGATGCCAACTCAAAACACTGTTCCAGAAAGTTTTTAAACTGTAGCAGCATCCACTTTTTGGAATTTTTTTTTCCAGAATCCATATGAAAATGAAGACATCATGTGTTGTGCTAAATGGGGATTCTTTCAAAAACATATGCTTCAAAATGTTCCACTTGATTTTCGCCCTCTGGTGGTGAAATATGATAAAGCAGATGTCGCCACTTGGTTACCATGGTTACCACAGACACAATTCCATGACGTCATCTTTATATATAAGCTTTATACTTTGGCGCGCACCACATCAGGTGGCTCAAAGGGATAATTAGTTCTGCTATAAAGAGGGAGACCCGGGTTCGATTCCCGCCACCTGATGTGGTTCCAGCCCCGGATGGGAGAGTCAATCCTGCAGGATCAGTGCCGTTTGTATCTGGTGGCAGGTCGCATCCACGGAGGGATGGTGATGGTTGATGGGGCAGAATGTAATGTATGTGTACCTCCCCCCCCTCCCTCCCCCCTCCCGGAAGGACCCGCAAATGCAACACAGTTGCAGCAACATCAGGCTTGTCAATGGTTCAGGCGCTTTAGGCGTCTGCGACAATCTGGTGTCAGCTTCAACCCCGTGGTGCACATCAGGTGCAAACAGTCACCTGCCAGGAGGACTCTTTTTATCATGACCACGGTCTGAAACTTGACTATAACATGGTGTAATTTGGTACCTGACCTCTAGGAGGCGCTGTTGCTTCACATTTCGACACTATAATGATGGCTGTTCAAATAGAAGAAACATTTTCCTCATGAACTGTTTAGATTATTTCTTTATGAAACAGCTTCTACTGGAGCTCAGCTGATGGAGGGAAAAGTGGAGATCTGACTGACTTCCTCTAACACACACATACATACACACACACCTCTGTAAAGTAATATTGTGTGTTTGGTGCCAGTTAGAATGTCAAAATGTTCCTCTGATGGCTTCACTGTGCTGTGTGTAGGTTTGCTCTGTATTTGGGCTGCAACATTTTGGACTGATGTATGAATTCAACAATTAATGGAAAGTTCAAGCAACACTCTATCATGTCATTAATTTGAAATAACCAATCCAAAACTTAATTTGGTCATCATTGACATCCATGTCTCTGGGTTCTTGGCCTGTGACCCTGAGAGACGTCTGAGAAGAGGTCATGGGGTCATGAGGTCGCTGGTCAGAGGGGTTTGGTGATGGAGAACGAAGGTTCAAGTCCTGATGATTCCTGTCTGACTGTATGGTTGTGGCTGTAGCAGATATACAGTAGTGTTCAGAATAATAGTAGTGCTATGTGACTAAAAAGATTAATCCAGGTTTTGAGTATATTTCTTATTGTTACATGGGAAACAAGGTACCAGTAGATTCAGTAGATTCTCACAAATCCAACAGGACCTCTTAAGGCTATGAAATTGGGCTATTAGTAAAAAAAAAAAAAAAAAGTAGAAAAGGGGGTGTTCACAATAATAGTAGTGTGGCATTCAGTCAGTGAGTTTGTCAATTTTGTGGAACAAACAGGTGTGAATCAGGTGTCCCCTATTTAAGGATGAAGCCAGCACCTGTTGAACATGCTTTTCTCTTTGAAAGCCTGAGGAAAATGGGACGTTCAAGACATTGTTCAGAAGAACAGCGTAGTTTGATTAAAAAGTTGATTTGAGAGGGGAAAACCTATATGCAGGTGCAAAAAATTATAGGCTGTTGATCTACAATGAAATCCAATGCCTTAAAATGGACCAAAAAAAAAAAAAGACGCATGGAAGAAAATGGAAAACAACCATCAAAATGGATAGAAGAATAACCAGAATGGCAAAGGCTCACCCACTGATCAGCTCCAGGATGATCAAAGACAGTTTGGAGTTACCTGTAAGTGCTGTGACAGTTAGAAGACGCCTGTGTGAAGCTGATTTATTTGCAAGAATCCCCCTCAAAGTCCCTCTGTTAAATAAAAGACATGCAGAAGAGGTTACAGTTTGATAAAAGGTTCCCCATTTACATGAACAAATTGTAATCTATTAGACAAATATGATTCAAACCACCGCAGCGCAGTGCCTTTAATACCTATGGCATGCTCTAATCTCTGTAATAAAATTTTATGGTCAACAGTATCAAAAGCAGCACTGAGGTCTAACAGAACAAGCACAGAGATGAGTCCACTGTCTGAGGCCATAAGAAGATCATTTGTAACCTTCACTAATGCTGTTTCTGTACTATGATGAATTCTAAAACCTGACTGAAACTCTTCAAATAGACCATTCCTCTGCAGATGATCAGTTAGCTGTTTTACAACTACCCTTTCAAGAATTTTTGAGAGAAAAGGAAGGTTGGAGATTGGCCTATAATTAGCTAAGATGTGTGTGAAGACATGTGCAGAAGAGGTTACAATTTGCCAAAGAACACATCAACTGGCCTAAAGAGAAATGGAGGAATATTTTGTGGACTGATGAGAGTAAAATTGTTCTTTTTGGGTCCAAGGGCCGCAGACAGTTTGTGAGATGACCCCCAAACTCTGAATTCAAGCCACAGTTCACAGTGAAGACAGTGAAGCATGGTGGTGCAAGCATCATGATATGGGCATGTTTCTCCTACTATGGTGTTGGGCCTATATATCGCATACCAGGTATCATGGATCAGTTTGGATATGTCAGAATACTTGAAGAGGTCATGTTGCCTTATGCTGAAGAGGACATGCCCTTGAAATGGGTGTTTCAACAAGACAATGACCCCAAGCACTCTAGTAAACGAGCAAAATCTTGTTTCCAAACCAACAAAATTAATGCCTCAAAGATGTGAAGAAATCATGAAAAACTGTGGTTATACAACTAAATACTAGTTTAGTGATTCACAGGATTGCTAAAAAAGCAGTTTGGACATAATAGTTTTGAGTTTGTGGCGTCAACAGCAGATGCTACTATTATTGTGAACACCCCCTTTTCTACTTTTTCTTTTTTACTAATATCCCAATTTCATAGCCTTAAGAGTGTGCATATCATGAATGCTTGGTCTTGTTGGATTTGTGAGAATCTACTGAATCTACTGGTACCTTGTTTCCCATGTAACAATAAGAAATATACTCAAAACCTGGATTAATCTTTTTAGTCACATAGCACTAATATTATTCTGAACACTACTGTACAACTTGTCTATGGTATACCAAAGCAAAACTATTTATATACATATTGCAATTCAACAACTTTTGTTTGATATAATTGTACACCTACCATAATCAATTAATGTTTATTACCAGTTTCACCCTTTTATATAAGATTCTTGCTGTACTCAATTCTTTTTAAATGCTTGTCAAAGTTTTGACAAAGTTGGGGCAGATTTGCTTCAACCAATATTTGAGTGAGGCACTTCTTTGGAATTTTAGATTGAAAACTGACCTCTCTCCACAAGGCTGGCAAACATGGAACTTCCCTGTTGAAGTAGGAACACGTGGTTTCCCTGCAGTGTCTTGCTGGAAGATGATGGCAGTCTTGGGAGTAAAAGGAAGAGAAAGGAAAAGAGCAATAAACACCATGGCTCAAGCAGCAGAGAGAGCATACAGTTGGCTCTGGCTACGAAGGAACGACAGTAGCTGGAAGCTTGACCGTCAAGAGTAGAAGACTGATCACCTTCTGCTGTTCCACCATCTTGAGGACGTTCCGGGTTAAGGGATGAAACGTCTGTAGACGGATGGACCCGGCTGATGACTTGACGGCCCAGCAGCTGTAACATCCTAGCTGTTTGTAACAACTATATCAACTGGTGAACCAGCGACTTTCAGGAAAGTCTGAATGACAACCAGGAACAGACTGGTGACATCTGGAGAGACAGAGGACATCCAGAAAGACTGGAACCAAGGCACAGAGGGCCAGCAACCCAATGTGACACCTTTGTAAAAAGGTACCTTCAACTAGCTACAAGTATCGAAACAGAGACACACCCTCAGGGTCTTCCGAGAGGGAGGGAGGATGAAAGACCCAACAGGATGGAACAAATGGTAACGACAAGGCTTGTAAAAAGGACTTTGACTGGAACAACCCTAACACAGCAAACATGCCACTGTGGCAAAGTGTGCAAAAACCTCAGGGGACTCAAGATCCATCAGGTGAAATCCAAATGTAGAACTGGAGAGAGGCAACTGGAACACACAGCTGCAGCTGGTGAGACAACCACATCACATGTCCAAGCTAGATGGGTCCTTCAGGCACTGGAAGAAACTGCCACATGGGCAAGGATGAAGTTCAAACCTGCCAAGTCAAGGTGTATGGTGATCAAGAAAGGCTAGATCACCAAGAAGTACACCCTGAAGATCCAGGAAGAGGAAATTCCATCAATCATAGGAAACCCTATTAAGTACTTGGGGAAATGGTATGATGACAGTCTTAAGGACGTTAACAACAACAAACGTCTGGAACAGCAAACAACAGACTGGTGAACATTGACAAATCAGGGCTCCCAGGGAAGTTTAAAGCCTGGATCTTCCAACACGGGCTTCTACCTAGAATAATGTGGCCGATGATGCTGTATGATATCATGCTGTCAACAGTCGAGGGCATAGAGAGGAAAACCAATAGATACCTCAGAAGGTGGCTAGGGATACCACAATGCTTCTCTGCAACGGGACTGTACAGCAAATCAGCAAAGCTTCGTTTGCCACTTTCGTCAGTTGTGGAAGAATTTAAGACGGGGAAGGCCGGCCTAATTATGACTCTGAAAGATTCCAGAGATGCAGGAGTAGAAACACAAACAGGAAACAAATGGAAGAAGCAGAATACCGCCTACAGTACAGAGACATTGTAGGAAGTGTGTGCAAGGGAAGACAAGGTCTAGGTACCGAACCCACAACTAGGTGGAAAGGTGCAAAGCCAAAGGATAGAAGACATCTGGTCCAACAAGAGATAAGGAAGAAAGAGGAAGAAACCAGATATGTACGGGCAGTGCAGATGGGAAGCCAAGGAGCCTGGACAAAATGGGATACAGAGCAGAGAGAGCTGACATGGGACCAAATATGGAAGTACACACCTTACCAACTGCAGTTCCTGCTAAGATCTGTGTATGATGTACTCCCAACACCATCAAACCTGTGTAACTGGGGAATGATGGAAGATGCAGCATGCCATCTGTGTCAGAAACCAGCCAACCTAGAGCACCTTTTGTCAGCATGCCAGGTTGCCCTTAGACAGGGGAGATACAGATGGAGACATGACCAGGTGTTGAGATCTCTAGCCCATAGTTTGGAAATTGAGAGGAAGAAAGATCATAAAGAGAACAAGCCAGCTTTCATCAACTTTGTCAGAAGTGGAGAACATGCTCCAGCTAATCAGCAGCAAAGGGGTGGTATCCTGAGCATGGCAAAAGACTGGCAGCTGAAGGTTGACCTTGGAAAGAAGCTCGTATTTCCACCAATAGTAGAGACAACTCTGCAACCAGACGTCCTGCTAATTTCAGAGAGTAGAAGGAAATTAGTTGTCATTGAGTTAACGGTACCATGGGAAACCCGTTGTCAAGAAGCCCACGAGAGGAAGCTTGCAAAGTATGATGAGTTGTTGGCAGACTGTAAACAACAAGGCTGGCAAACCTGGAACTTCCCTGTTGAAGTAGGAACACGTGGTTTCCCTGCAGTGTCTTGCTGGAAGATGATGGCAGTCTTGGCAGTAAAAGGAAGAGAAAGGAAAAGAGCAATAAACACCATGGCTCAAGCAGCAGAGAGAGCATCCAGTTGGCTCTGGCTACGAAGGAACGACAGTAGCTGGAAACTTGACAGTCAAGAGTAGAAGACTGATCACCTTCTGCTGTTCCACCATCTCGAGGACGTTCCGGGTTAAGGAATGAAACGTCTGTAGACGGATGGACCCGGTTGATGACTAGATCTATTTAAAATCTAATTAAAAATCTATTTAAGCATAAAAATTCAAAAAGAAAAAATAATATAGCACCTTCAATTGCACCACAGACTAAAACAGTTAAATGTGGTCTATTAAACATTAGGTCTCTCTCTTCTAAGTCCCTGTTGGTAAATGATATAATAATTGATCAACGTATTGATTTATTCTGCCTAACAGAAACCTGGTTACAGCAGGATGAATATGTTAGTTTAAATGAGTCAACACCCCCGAGTCACACTAACTGTCAGAATGCTCGTAGCACGGGCCGTGGCGGAGGATTAGCAGCAATCTTCCATTCCAGCTTATTAATTAATCAAAAACCTAGACAGAGCTTTAATTCATTTGAAAGCTTGTCTCTTAGTCTTGTCCATCCAAATTGGAAGTCCCAAAAACCAGTTTTATTTGTTATTATCTTTCGTCCACCTGGTCGTTACTGTGAGTTTCTCTGTGAATTTTCAGACCTTTTGTCTGACTTAGTGCTTAGCTCAGATAAGATAATTATAGTGGGCGATTTTAATATCCACACAGATGCTGAGAATGACAGCCTCAACACTGCATTTAATCTATTATTAGACTCTATCGGCTTTGCTCAAAAAGTAAATGAGTCCACCCACCACTTTAATCATATCTTAGATCTTGTTCTGACTTATGGTATGGAAATAGAAGATTTAACAGTATTCCCTGAAAACTCCCTTCTGTCTGATCATTTTTTAATAACATTTACATTTACCCTGATGGACTACCCTGCAGTGGGGAATAAGTTTCATTACACTAGAAGTCTTTCAGAAAGCGCTGTAACTAGGTTTAAGGATATGATTCCTTCGTTATGTTCTCTAATGTCATATACCAACACAGAGCAGAGTAGCTACCTAAACTCTGTAAGGGAGTTAGAGTATCTCGTCAATAGTTTTACATCCTCTTTGAAGACAACTTTGGATGCTGTAGCTCCTCTGAAAAAGAGAGCTTTAAATCAGAAGTGTCTGACTCCGTGGTATAACTCACAAACTCGTAGCTTAAAGCAGATAACCCGTAAGTTGGAGAGGAAATGGCGTCTCACTAACTTAGAAGATCTTCACTTAGCCTGGAAAAAGAGTTTGTTGCTCTATAAAAAAGCCCTCCGTAAAGCTAGGACATCTTTCTACTCATCACTAATTGAAGAAAATAAGAATAACCTCAGGTTTCTTTTCAGCACTGTAGCTAGGCTGACAAAGAGTCAGAGCTCTATTGAGCTGAGTATTCCATTAACTTTAACTAGTAATGACTTCATGACTTTCTTTGCTAACAAAATTTTGACTATTAGAGAAAAAATTATTCATAACCATCCCAAAGATGTATCGTTATCTTTGGCTGCTTTCAGTGATGCCGGTATTTGGTTAGACTCTTTCTCTCCGGTTGTTCTGTCTGAGTTATTTTCATTGGTTGCTTCGTCCAAACCATCGGCATGTTTATTGGACCCCATTCCTGCCAGGCTGCTCAAGGAAGTCCTACCATTATTTAATGCTTCAATCTTAAATATGATCAATCTATCTTTGTTAGTTGGTTATGTACCACAGGCCTTTAAGGTGGCAGTAATTAAACCATTACTTAAAAAGCCATCACTTGACCCAGCTATCTTAGCTAATTATAGGCCAATTTCCAACCTTCCTTTTCTCTCAAAGATTCTTGAGAGGGTAGTTGTAAAACAGTTAACTGATCACCTGCAGAGGAATGGTCTATTTGAAGAGTTTCAGTCAGGTTTTAGAATTCATCATAGTACAGAAACAGCATTAGTGAAGGTTACAAATGATCTTCTTATGGCTTTGGACAGTGGACTTATCTCTGTGCTTGTTCTGTTGGACCTCAGTGCTGCTTTTGATACTGTTGACCATAAAATTTTATTACAGAGATTAGAGCATGTCATAGGTATTAAAGGCACTGCGCTGCGGTGGTTTGAATCATATTTGTCTAATAGATTACAGTTTGTTCATGTAAATGGGGAATCTTCTTCACAGACTAAAGTTAATTATGGAGTTCCACAAGGTTCTGTGCTAGGACCAATTTTATTCACTTTATACATGCTTCCCTTAGGCAGTATTATTAGACGGTATTGCTTAAATTTTCATTGTTACGCAGATGATACCCAGCTGTATCTATCCATGAAGCCAGAGGATACACACCAATTAGCTAAACTGCAGGATTGTCTTACAAACATAAAGACATGGATGACCTCTAATTTCCTGCTTTTAAACTCAGATAAAACTGAAGTTATTGTACTTGGCCCCACAAATCTTAGAAGCATGGTGTCTAACCAGATCGTTACTCTGGATGGCATTTCCCTGATCTCTAGTAATACTGTGAGAAATCTTGGAGTCATTTTTGATCAGGATATGTCATTCAAAGCGCATATTAAACAAATATGTAGGACTGCCTTTTTGCATTTATGCAATATCTCTAAAATCAGAAAGGTCTTGTCTCAGAGTGATGCTGAAAAACTAATTCATGCATTTATTTCCTCTAGGCTGGACTATTGTAATTCATTATTATCAGGTTGTCCTAAAAGTTCCCTAAAAAGCCTTCAGTTGGTTCAGAATGCTGCAGCTAGAGTACTGACGGGGACTAGCAGGAGAGAGCATATCTCACCCGTGTTGGCCTCTCTTCATTGGCTTCCTGTTAATTCTAGAATAGAATTTAAAATTCTTCTTCTTACTTATAAGGTTTTGAATAATCAGGTCCCATCTTATCTTAGGGACCTCGTAGTACCATATTACCTCATTAGAGCGCTTCGCTCTCAGACTGCGGGCTTACTTGTAGTTCCTAGGGTTTGTAAGAGTAGAATGGGAGGCAGAGCCTTCAGCTTTCAGGCTCCTCTCCTGTGGAACCAGCTCCCAATTCAGATCAGGGAGACAGATACCCTCTCTACTTTTAAGATTAGGCTTAAAACTTTCCTTTTCGCTAAGGCTTATAGTTAGGGCTGGATCGGGTGACCCTGGACCATCCCTTGGTTATGCTGCTTTAGACGTAGATTGTGGGGGGGTTCCCATGATGCACTGTTTCTTTCTCTTTTTGCTCCGTATGCATCACTCTGCATTTAATCATTAGTGATCAATCTCTGCCCCCCTTCACGGCATGTCTTTTTCCTGTTTTTTTTCCCTCAGCCCCAACCAGTCTCAGCAGAAGACTGCCCCTCCCTGAGCCTGGTTCTGCTGGAGGTTTCTTCCTGTTAAAAGGGAGTTTTTCCTTCCCACTGTTGCCAAGTGCTTGCTCATAGGGGGTCGTTTTGACCGTTGGGGTTTTTCATAATTATTGTATGGCCTTGCCTTACAATATGGAGCGCCTTGGGGCAACTGTTTGTTGTGATTTGGCGCTATAGAAGAAAAAAGTTGATTGATTGATAGATGGCCCAGCAGCTGTTACATCTTAGCTGTTTGTAACAACTGCAAGGTCAACTTGTACACCAGTATCTATGGTAGATATGGGGAGGTCATGAAATGATTCTTGATCTATTGTTTGCATAGAGTATGTTGTTGATTTGATGGAGATCATAGAGGCCCTCAGTCGCAAGAGATGATGAGATTGATGAGCAGCCCGAGCGAGAGACGGCCATTGACCAGTGACTGTGAAAAGTCAGAGAAATGGGAGTCGATTAGAGCGCACATGTCCCGGTTTCCAGCTGTGTAGATGAGGTTTCATACATGTGTTGTATTTTGCCTCCCATAAAGTTATGGACCACTGTGACCAAAATTGTTCCATATTTCACTGTGTGATGTATGTCAGCATCTAATGGAAAGTAAACACTGTCTGTGGAACAGATAGTAATACTGGTATACGTTTTGAGACAAGGCATTCATAACACTGTAATATGTCAATTTCTTTATTGTTCTAACAAACGTAACATGTTTTCATGTCTCATATAACATTGTGCAGTTTTTGTGATAATAGCCATTATCCAATGTAGGTGTTAGTCACAGACATATCTGCCTAGTCTGCAACCCGAAACCCAACGCTTTGTGATTCAGATTCAGTACACAAGATGTCATTGGTACTTGGATTCTTCATACATTGTACAGCTTCCAGCTGAAAAATAAGACACATTATATTCATACCAGAAGTTGTAAGAGCTTTCCAAGTACATATTTTTGATACAGTGTTTTTGGAACTGATAATGTGTTGCTATGTGATGACTGTAAGGATGTTTGCAGTTTTTGTTAATGTTATCTGCTACTATGAGATCTGAATAAATTGTAATATTTTGGTTTTCTGGCACTACAGTTGCCTTGGAGATAAATAAAGGGAGTATGTTTGGAATGCACTTTACAATTTGATATTTTATGTAAAATGCTTCGTCCCTGTAAGTGAAGTCGGCCGTCTGCAGGACTTCCAAGTTCAAACAGACCGTTTGGAATCCCGGCTGTTCTGTGATGCCCTGCTTCTCTTCTGGACCATCTTATCCTGTTCCCCACAGCATACACTCTCCAGCAACCACAGGAACACCTACAAACACACCATTGCGATGTCCATTTGTTCGTGACCTTTTGTGACCCCATTAGTGAGTCATATAAGGTAAAGTGGGAATTTATTGGAGCTCCTGCAAGTTTCATTTTTTTTAACCATGTCATAACTTTCATTCCCAAGGGGTACATTCTGTTGTATAAATGTATCTTTTAAAATGTATCTTTTAACCACCATTACCACCAAAAACACAACAACAACAAAAAGAACTCTGAAAAACTGGAAAAAAAATTGTAAAAAAAAAAGAAAAAAAAGAAAAAATAATCAAAAAACCCAAATCTAAAAACAAATTACCCAGAAAAACAAACTAAAAAAGAAAAAAACAGCAATAATTATTCCGAAAAACAGACAAAAAATAAATTACTCAGAAAAACACAAATAATTACTCAGAAAAACAAACCAAAAAATAAATTTATCAAGTGAATGTAATACGCTTCCGTAGAAGTATCCTCATTATCTCACAGGAATATATCTCAATTATCTGTGAACTACTTTCTGCGCAGGAATTCATCAAGCACGTCAGCCGCGGGCGCGCACTAAGACAGAATACCCCGAAACTGGACAGTTGTTCGGCCAAAACCAGAGCGAGAGTGTCCACTTTTAACTTGTCATCAGAAAAGCTAGTGGCGCTCGTGAGAGTGTGAGAGACGCCCTCCTCTGTGAGACCACGCCCACAGTGGCGCACTGCAAGTTCGTGATGCCAACTCAAAACACTGTTCCAGAAAGTTTTTAAACTGTAGCAGCATCCACTTTTTGGAATTTTTTTTTCCAGAATCCATATGAAAATGAAGACATCATGTGTTGTGCTAAATGGGGATTCTTTCAAAAACATATGCTTCAAAATGTTCCACTTGATTTTCGCCCTCTGGTGGTGAAATATGATAAAGCAGATGTCGCCACTTGGTTACCATGGTTACCACAGACACATTTCCATGACGTCATCTTTATATATAAGCTTTATACTTTGGCGCGCACCACATCAGGTGGCTCAAAGGGATAATTAGTTCTGCTATAAAGAGGGAGACCCGGGTTCGATTCCCGCCACCTGATGTGGTTCCAGCCCCGGATGGGAGAGTCAATCCTGCAGGATCAGTGCCGTTTGTATCTGGTGGCAGGTCGCATCCACGGAGGGATGGTGATGGTTGATGGGGCAGAATGTAATGTATGTGTACCTCCCCCCCCTCCCTCCCCCCTCCCGGAAGGACCCGCAAATGCAACACAGTTGCAGCAACATCAGGCTTGTCAATGGTTCAGGCGCTTTAGGCGTCTGCGACAATCTGGTGTCAGCTTCAACCCCGTGGTGCACATCAGGTGCAAACAGTCACCTGCCAGGAGGACTCTTTTTATCATGACCACGGTCTGAAACTTGACTATAACATGGTGTAATTTGGTACCTGACCTCTAGGAGGCGCTGTTGCTTCACATTTCGACACTATAATGATGGCTGTTCAAATAGAAGAAACATTTTCCTCATGAACTGTTTAGATTATTTCTTTATGAAACAGCTTCTACTGGAGCTCAGCTGATGGAGGGAAAAGTGGAGATCTGACTGACTTCCTCTAACACACACATACATACACACACACCTCTGTAAAGTAATATTGTGTGTTTGGTGCCAGTTAGAATGTCAAAATGTTCCTCTGATGGCTTCACTGTGCTGTGTGTAGGTTTGCTCTGTATTTGGGCTGCAACATTTTGGACTGATGTATGAATTCAACAATTAATGGAAAGTTCAAGCAACACTCTATCATGTCATTAATTTGAAATAACCAATCCAAAACTTAATTTGGTCATCATTGACATCCATGTCTCTGGGTTCTTGGCCTGTGACCCTGAGAGACGTCTGAGAAGAGGTCATGGGGTCATGAGGTCGCTGGTCAGAGGGGTTTGGTGATGGAGAACGAAGGTTCAAGTCCTGATGATTCCTGTCTGACTGTATGGTTGTGGCTGTAGCAGATATACAGTAGTGTTCAGAATAATAGTAGTGCTATGTGACTAAAAAGATTAATCCAGGTTTTGAGTATATTTCTTATTGTTACATGGGAAACAAGGTACCAGTAGATTCAGTAGATTCTCACAAATCCAACAGGACCTCTTAAGGCTATGAAATTGGGCTATTAGTAAAAAAAAAAAAAAAAAAGTAGAAAAGGGGGTGTTCACAATAATAGTAGTGTGGCATTCAGTCAGTGAGTTTGTCAATTTTGTGGAACAAACAGGTGTGAATCAGGTGTCCCCTATTTAAGGATGAAGCCAGCACCTGTTGAACATGCTTTTCTCTTTGAAAGCCTGAGGAAAATGGGACGTTCAAGACATTGTTCAGAAGAACAGCGTAGTTTGATTAAAAAGTTGATTGGAGAGGGGAAAACCTATATGCAGGTGCAAAAAATTATAGGCTGTTGATCTACAATGAAATCCAATGCCTTAAAATGGACCAAAAAAAAAAAAAGACGCATGGAAGAAAATGGAAAACAACCATCAAAATGGATAGAAGAATAACCAGAATGGCAAAGGCTCACCCATTGATCAGCTCCAGGATGATCAAAGACAGTTTGGAGTTACCTGTAAGTGCTGTGACAGTTAGAAGACGCCTGTGTGAAGCTGATTTATTTGCAAGAATCCCCCTCAAAGTCCCTCTGTTAAATAAAAGACATGCAGAAGAGGTTACAGTTTGATAAAAGGTTCCCCATTTACATGAACAAATTGTAATCTATTAGACAAATATGATTCAAACCACCGCAGCGCAGTGCCTTTAATACCTATGGCATGCTCTAATCTCTGTAATAAAATTTTATGGTCAACAGTATCAAAAGCAGCACTGAGGTCTAACAGAACAAGCACAGAGATGAGTCCACTGTCTGAGGCCATAAGAAGATCATTTGTAACCTTCACTAATGCCGTTTCTGTACTATGATGAATTCTAAAACCTGACTGAAACTCTTCAAATAGACCATTCCTCTGCAGATGATCAGTTAGCTGTTTTACAACTACCCTTTCAAGAATTTTTGAGAGAAAAGGAAGGTTGGAGATTTGCCTATAATTAGCTAAGATGTGTGTGAAGACATGTGCAGAAGAGGTTACAATTTGCCAAAGAACACATCAACTGGCCTAAAGAGAAATGGAGGAATATTTTGTGGACTGATGAGAGTAAAATTGTTCTTTTTGGGTCCAAGGGCCGCAGACAGTTTGTGAGATGACCCCCAAACTCTGAATTCAAGCCACAGTTCACAGTGAAGACAGTGAAGCATGGTGGTGCAAGCATCATGATATGGGCATGTTTCTCCTACTATGGTGTTGGGCCTATATATCGCATACCAGGTATCATGGATCAGTTTGGATATGTCAGAATACTTGAAGAGGTCATGTTGCCTTATGCTGAAGAGGACATGCCCTTGAAATGGGTGTTTCAACAAGACAATGACCCCAAGCACTCTAGTAAACGAGCAAAATCTTGTTTCCAAACCAACAAAATTAATGCCTCAAAGATGTGAAGAAATCATGAAAAACTGTGGTTATACAACTAAATACTAGTTTAGTGATTCACAGGATTGCTAAAAAAGCAGTTTGGACATAATAGTTTTGAGTTTGTGGCGTCAACAGCAGATGCTACTATTATTGTGAACACCCCCTTTTCTACTTTTTCTTTTTTACTAATATCCCAATTTCATAGCCTTAAGAGTGTGCATATCATGAATGCTTGGTCTTGTTGGATTTGTGAGAATCTACTGAATCTACTGGTACCTTGTTTCCCATGTAACAATAAGAAATATACTCAAAACCTGGATTAATCTTTTTAGTCACATAGCACTACTATTATTCTGAACACTACTGTACAACTTGTCTATGGTATACCAAAGCAAAACTATTTATATACATATTGCAATTCAACAACTTTTGTTTGATATAATTGTACACCTACCATAATCAATTAATGTTTATTACCAGTTTCACCCTTTTATATAAGATTCTTGCTGTACTCAATTCTTTTTAAATGCTTGTCAAAGTTTTGACAAAGTTGGGGCAGATTTGCTTCAACCAATATTTGAGTGAGGCACTTCTTTGGAATTTTAGATTGAAAACTGACCTCTCTCCACAAGGCTGGCAAACATGGAACTTCCCTGTTGAAGTAGGAACACGTGGTTTCCCTGCAGTGTCTTGCTGGAAGATGATGGCAGTCTTGGGAGTAAAAGGAAGAGAAAGGAAAAGAGCAATAAACACCATGGCTCAAGCAGCAGAGAGAGCATACAGTTGGCTCTGGCTACGAAGGAACGACAGTAGCTGGAAGCTTGACCGTCAAGAGTAGAAGACTGATCACCTTCTGCTGTTCCACCATCTTGAGGACGTTCCGGGTTAAGGGATGAAACGTCTGTAGACGGATGGACCCGGCTGATGACTTGACGGCCCAGCAGCTGTAACATCCTAGCTGTTTGTAACAACTATATCAACTGGTGAACCAGCGACTTTCAGGAAAGTCTGAATGACAACCAGGAACAGACTGGTGACATCTGGAGAGACAGAGGACATCCAGGAAAGACTGGAACCAAGGCACAGAGGGCCAGCAACCCAATGTGACACCTTTGTAAAAAGGTACCTTCAACTAGCTACAAGTATCGAAACAGAGACACACCCTCAGGGTCTTCCGAGAGGGAGGGAGGATGAAAGACCCAACAGGATGGAACAAATGGTAACGACAAGGCTTGTAAAAAGGACTTTGACTGGAACAACCCTAACACAGCAAACATGCCACTGTGGCAAAGTGTGCAAAAACCTCAGGGGACTCAAGATCCATCAGGTGAAATCCAAATGTAGAACTGGAGAGAGGCAACTGGAACACACAGCTGCAGCTGGTGAGACGGTGGAGGACGACAGTCAGGACCAACCCCACAGTACTGAGGTCCTTCAACCAGTTGTGTCGAACCAGGAACACAGAAGGAGATCGAATGATGAAGCAGGAGTTACCTGCAGAGGACTTGCAGATGAGAAGAAGGGGAGGATAAACTGGCCTCCAATGAACAGTGGTGAATGGCAGAAATTTGATGAGGATATGGACAAGCTCCTAGAGACAACACTAATAGGACCAGCTGAAAAGAAGCTGGAAAGCATGTGTAAATTGGTGTATTGTGTTGGAGAAGATCGGTATGGGAAGCAAGGAAGAACCAAAGAAAAGAGAGCTCATCAGCCTAGTAGAAGAGAGAGAGAGATTACCAGCATAAGACGAGAGATCAGAATGTTGTCCAACAGGTATAAAAGAAGCAGTGAAGAGGAGAAGGAAGGGTTAAAGCAACTGAGACAAGGTCTAAGAAGAAGGCTTAAAGAACTCAGGAATGCAGAAAGGATAAGGAAGAACAAACGTGATAAGAACAAGAAAAGGGCAGCCTTCATTAAGAACCCTTATGGCTTCGCAGCAAGTGTTTTGGAAGGGAGAAGATCTGGTATGTTACAGAAACCAAGGGCAGAAGTGGAAGCATATCTGAAGGAAACACACTCTGACGAGTTTAGACACGAGGCACTCAGTGGAAATAGCAGGATAGAGCCAGTTGAACAGCCGGAAAAAGTACTAGATGAGAAAGAACCTAGCCTGGGAGAAGTAAGAGACATTGTTAAGAAGGCAAGATCACGATCAGCACCAGGGCCTAACGGAATAACGTATAAGGTCTACAAGAAGTGCCCCAAGCTTCTCACTAGATTGTGGAGGCTAATGAAGGTCATATGGAGGAAAGGCCAGATACCATTGTGTTGGCAAGTGGCTGAAGGTTGCTTTGTGCCAAAAGAGGAGAATTCAATAGAAATCAAGCAATTTCGAACCATCTCTCTCCTCAGTGTAGAAGGGAAAATCTTCTTTGCGGTGCTTGCCAGAAGAATGACGTCCTACATGGTAAAAAACAAGTACATTGATACAACAGTACAGAAAGGTGGCATTCCTGGGTTCCAGGGGTGCAAGGAACATACAAGCATCATTTCCCAGCTCATAGAGGAAGCAAAGGCAATAAAAGGAGACCTGACAGTCGTGTGGTTGGACTTAGCCAGCGCTTATGGGACAGTGCCACACAAAGTCATTGAAAATGCATTGGAGCACTACTACATTCCTGAGAAGGTCACCAAGATACTAGTAAGCTATTTGGAGGGGATACACCTTAGATTCACTGTGCATGACTATGTAACATCATGACAGCGAGTAGAGAAGGGCATAGTAACAGGATGCACCATTTCAGTGGTTCTCTTTGTTATGGCCATGAACCTGATCATAGAAGCAGGGAAAAGAGAAACCAGAGGGCCAAAAACCAGGACAATATTAGGCAACCACCAAGCAGAGGGTTCATGGATGACTTGACCATTACAACCACATCACATGTCCAAGCTAGATGGGTCCTTCAGGCACTGGAAGAAACTGCCACATGGGCAAGGATGAAGTTCAAACCTGCCAAGTCAAGGTGTATGGTGATCAAGAAAGGCTAGATCACCAAGAAGTACACCCTGAAGATCCAGGAAGAGGAAATTCCATCAATCATAGGAAACCCTATTAAGTACTTGGGGAAATGGTATGATGACAGTCTTAAGGACGTTAACAACAACAAACGTCTGGAACAGCAAACAACAGACTGGTGAACATTGACAAATCAGGGCTCCCAGGGAAGTTTAAAGCCTGGATCTTCCAACACGGGCTTCTACCTAGAATAATGTGGCCGATGATGCTGTATGATATCATGCTGTCAACAGTCGAGGGCATAGAGAGGAAAACCAATAGATACCTCAGAAGGTGGCTAGGGATACCACAATGCTTCTCTGCAACGGGACTGTACAGCAAATCAGCAAAGCTTCGTTTGCCACTTTCGTCAGTTGTGGAAGAATTTTAGACGGGGAAGGCCGGCCTAATTATGACTCTGAAAGATTCCAGAGATGCAGGAGTAGAAACACAAACAGGAAACAAATGGAAGAAGCAGAATACCGCCTACAGTACAGAGACATTGTAGGAAGTGTGTGCAAGGGAAGACAAGGTCTAGGTACCGAACCCACAACTAGGTGGAAAGGTGCAAAGCCAAAGGATAGAAGACATCTGGTCCAACAAGAGATAAGGAAGAAAGAGGAAGAAACCAGATATGTACGGGCAGTGCAGATGGGAAGCCAAGGAGCCTGGACAAAATGGGATACAGAGCAGAGAGAGCTGACATGGGACCAAATATGGAAGTACACACCTTACCAACTGCAGTTCCTGCTAAGATCTGTGTATGATGTACTCCCAACACCATCAAACCTGTGTAACTGGGGAATGATGGAAGATGCAGCATGCCATCTGTGTCAGAAACCAGCCAACCTAGAGCACCTTTTGTCAGCATGCCAGGTTGCCCTTAGACAGGGGAGATACAGATGGAGACATGACCAGGTGTTGAGATCTCTAGCCCATAGTTTGGAAATTGAGAGGAAGAAAGATCATAAAGAGAACAAGCCAGCTTTCATCAACTTTGTCAGAAGTGGAGAACATGCTCCAGCTAATCAGCAGCAAAGGGGTGGTATCCTGAGCATGGCAAAAGACTGGCAGCTGAAGGTTGACCTTGGAAAGAAGCTCGTATTTCCACCAATAGTAGAGACAACTCTGCGACCAGACGTCCTGCTAATTTCCGAGAGTAGAAGGAAATTAGTTGTCATTGAGTTAACGGTACCATGGGAAGCCCGTTGTCAAGAAGCCCACGAGAGGAAGCTTGCAAAGTATGATGAGTTGTTGGCAGACTGTAAACAACAAGGCTGGCAAACCTGGAACTTCCCTGTTGAAGTAGGAACACGTGGTTTCCCTGCAGTGTCTTGCTGGAAGATGATGGCAGTCTTGGCAGTAAAAGGAAGAGAAAGGAAAAGAGCAATAAACACCATGGCTCAAGCAGCAGAGAGAGCATCCAGTTGGCTCTGGCTACGAAGGAACGACAGTAGCTGGAAACTTGACAGTCAAGAGTAGAAGACTGATCACCTTCTGCTGTTCCACCATCTCGAGGACGTTCCGGGTTAAGGAATGAAACGTCTGTAGACGGATGGACCCGGTTGATGACTAGATCTATTTAAAATCTAATTAAAAATCTATTTAAGCATAAAAATTCAAAAAGAAAAAATAATATAGCACCTTCAATTGCACCACAGACTAAAACAGTTAAATGTGGTCTATTAAACATTAGGTCTCTCTCTTCTAAGTCCCTGTTGGTAAATGATATAATAATTGATCAACGTATTGATTTATTCTGCCTAACAGAAACCTGGTTACAGCAGGATGAATATGTTAGTTTAAATGAGTCAACACCCCCGAGTCACAGTAACTGTCAGAATGCTCGTAGCACGGGCCGTGGCGGAGGATTAGCAGCAATCTTCCATTCCAGCTTATTAATTAATCAAAAACCTAGACAGAGCTTTAATTCATTTGAAAGCTTGTCTCTTAGTCTTGTCCATCCAAATTGGAAGTCCCAAAAACCAGTTTTATTTGTTATTATCTATCGTCCACCTGGTCGTTACTGTGAGTTTCTCTGTGAATTTTCAGACCTTTTGTCTGACTTAGTGCTTAGCTCAGATAAGATAATTATAGTGGGCGATTTTAATATCCACACAGATGCTGAGAATGACAGCCTCAACACTGCATTTAATCTATTATTAGACTCTATCGGCTTTGCTCAAAAAGTAAATGAGTCCACCCACCACTTTAATCATATCTTAGATCTTGTTCTGACTTATGGTATGGAAATAGAAGATTTAACAGTATTCCCTGAAAACTCCCTTCTGTCTGATCATTTTTTAATAACATTTACATTTACCCTGATGGACTACCCTGCAGTGGGGAATAAGTTTCATTACACTAGAAGTCTTTCAGAAAGCGCTGTAACTAGGTTTAAGGATATGATTCCTTCGTTATGTTCTCTAATGTCATATACCAACACAGAGCAGAGTAGCTACCTAAACTCTGTAAGGGAGTTAGAGTATCTCGTCAATAGTTTTACATCCTCTTTGAAGACAACTTTGGATGCTGTAGCTCCTCTGAAAAAGAGAGCTTTAAATCAGAAGTGTCTGACTCCGTGGTATAACTCACAAACTCGTAGCTTAAAGCAGATAACCCGTAAGTTGGAGAGGAAATGGCGTCTCACTAACTTAGAAGATCTTCACTTAGCCTGGAAAAAGAGTTTGTTGCTCTATAAAAAAGCCCTCCGTAAAGCTAGGACATCTTTCTACTCATCACTAATTGAAGAAAATAAGAATAACCTCAGGTTTCTTTTCAGCACTGTAGCTAGGCTGACAAAGAGTCAGAGCTCTATTGAGCTGAGTATTCCATTAACTTTAACTAGTAATGACTTCATGACTTTCTTTGCTAACAAAATTTTGACTATTAGAGAAAAAATTATTCATAACCATCCCAAAGATGTATCGTTATCTTTGGCTGCTTTCAGTGATGCCGGTATTTGGTTAGACTCTTTCTCTCCGGTTGTTCTGTCTGAGTTATTTTCATTGGTTGCTTCGTCCAAACCATCGGCATGTTTATTGGACCCCATTCCTGCCAGGCTGCTCAAGGAAGTCCTACCATTATTTAATGCTTCAATCTTAAATATGATCAATCTATCTTTGTTAGTTGGTTATGTACCACAGGCCTTTAAGGTGGCAGTAATTAAACCATTACTTAAAAAGCCATCACTTGACCCAGCTATCTTAGCTAATTATAGGCCAATTTCCAACCTTCCTTTTCTCTCAAAGATTCTTGAGAGGGTAGTTGTAAAACAGTTAACTGATCACCTGCAGAGGAATGGTCTATTTGAAGAGTTTCAGTCAGGTTTTAGAATTCATCATAGTACAGAAACAGCATTAGTGAAGGTTACAAATGATCTTCTTATGGCTTCGGACAGTGGACTTATCTCTGTGCTTGTTCTGTTGGACCTCAGTGCTGCTTTTGATACTGTTGACCATAAAATTTTATTACAGAGATTAGAGCATGTCATAGGTATTAAAGGCACTGCGCTGCGGTGGTTTGAATCATATTTGTCTAATAGATTACAGTTTGTTCATGTAAATGGGGAATCTTCTTCACAGACTAAAGTTAATTATGGAGTTCCACAAGGTTCTGTGCTAGGACCAATTTTATTCACTTTATACATGCTTCCCTTAGGCAGTATTATTAGACGGTATTGCTTAAATTTTCATTGTTACGCAGATGATACCCAGCTTTATCTATCCATGAAGCCAGAGGATACACACCAATTAGCTAAACTGCAGGATTGTCTTACAAACATAAAGACATGGATGACCTCTAATTTCCTGCTTTTAAACTCAGATAAAACTGAAGTTATTGTACTTGGCCCCACAAATCTTAGAAGCATGGTGTCTAACCAGATCGTTACTCTGGATGGCATTTCCCTGATCTCTAGTAATACTGTGAGAAATCTTGGAGTCATTTTTGATCAGGATATGTCATTCAAAGCGCATATTAAACAAATATGTAGGACTGCCTTTTTGCATTTACGCAATATCTCTAAAATCAGAAAGGTCTTGTCTCAGAGTGATGCTGAAAAACTAATTCATGCATTTATTTCCTCTAGGCTGGACTATTGTAATTCATTATTATCAGGTTGTCCTAAAAGTTCCCTAAAAAGCCTTCAGTTGGTTCAGAATGCTGCAGCTAGAGTACTGACGGGGACTAGCAGGAGAGAGCATATCTCACCCGTGTTGGCCTCTCTTCATTGGCTTCCTGTTAATTCTAGAATAGAATTTAAAATTCTTCTTCTTACTTATAAGGTTTTGAATAATCAGGTCCCATCTTATCTTAGGGACCTCGTAGTACCATATTACCCCATTAGAGCGCTTCGCTCTCAGACTGCGGGCTTACTTGTAGTTCCTAGGGTTTGTAAGAGTAGAATGGGAGGCAGAGCCTTCAGCTTTCAGGCTCCTCTCCTGTGGAACCAGCTCCCAATTCAGATCAGGGAGACAGATACCCTCTCTACTTTTAAGATTAGGCTTAAAACTTTCCTTTTCGCTAAGGCTTATAGTTAGGGCTGGATCGGGTGACCCTGGACCATCCCTTGGTTATGCTGCTTTAGACGTAGATTGTGGGGGGGTTCCCATGATGCACTGTTTCTTTCTCTTTTTGCTCCGTATGCATCACTCTGCATTTAATCATTAGTGATCGATCTCTGCCCCCCTTCACGGCATGTCTTTTTCCTGTTTTTTTCCCTCAGCCCCAACCAGTCTCAGCAGAAGACTGCCCCTCCCTGAGCCTGGTTCTGCTGGAGGTTTCTTCCTGCTAAAAGGGAGTTTTTCCTTCCCACTGTTGCCAAGTGCTTGCTCATAGGGGGTCGTTTTGACCGTTGGGGTTTTTCATAATTATTGTATGGCCTTGCCTTACAATATGGAGCGCCTTGGGGCAACTGTTTGTTGTGATTTGGCGCTATAGAAGAAAAAAGTTGATTGATTGATAGATGGCCCAGCAGCTGTTACATCTTAGCTGTTTGTAACAACTGCAAGGTCAACTTGTACACCAGTATCTATGGTAGATATGGGGAGGTCATGAAATGATTCTTGATCTATTGTTTGCATAGAGTATGTTGTTGATTTGATGGAGATCATAGAGGCCCTCAGTCGCAAGAGATGATGAGATTGATGAGCAGCCCGAGCGAGAGACGGCCATTGACCAGTGACTGTGAAAAGTCAGAGAAATGGGAGTCGATTAGAGCGCACATGTCCCGGTTTCCAGCTGTGTAGATGAGGTTTCATACATGTGTTGTATTTTGCCTCCCATAAAGTTATGGACCACTGTGACCAAAATTGTTCCATATTTCACTGTGTGATGTATGTCAGCATCTAATGGAAAGTAAACACTGTCTGTGGAACAGATAGTAATACTGGTATACGTTTTGAGACAAGGCATTCATAACACTGTAATATGTCAATTTCTTTATTGTTCTAACAAACGTAACATGTTTTCATGTCTCATATAACATTGTGCAGTTTTTGTGATAATAGCCATTATCCAATGTAGGTGTTAGTCACAGACATATCTGCCTAGTCTGCAACCCGAAACCCAACGCTTTGTGATTCAGATTCAGTACACAAGATGTCATTGGTACTTGGATTCTTCATACATTGTACAGCTTCCAGCTGAAAAATAAGACACATTATATTCATACCAGAAGTTGTAAGAGCTTTCCAAGTACATATTTTTGATACAGTGTTTTTGGAACTGATAATGTGTTGCTATGTGATGACTGTAAGGATGTTTGCAGTTTTTGTTAATGTTATCTGCTACTATGAGATCTGAATAAATTGTAATATTTTGGTTTTCTGGCACTACAGTTGCCTTGGAGATAAATAAAGGGAGTATGTTTGGAATGCACTTTACAATTTGATATTTTATGTAAAATGCTTCGTCCCTGTAAGTGAAGTCGGCCGTCTGCAGGACTTCCAAGTTCAAACAGACCGTTTGGAATCCCGGCTGTTCTGTGATGCCCTGCTTCTCTTCTGGACCATCTTATCCTGTTCCCCACAGCATACACTCTCCAGCAACCACAGGAACACCTACAAACACACCATTGCGATGTCCATTTGTTCGTGACCTTTTGTGACCCCATTAGTGAGTCATATAAGGTAAAGTGGGAATTTATTGGAGCTCCTGCAAGTTTCATTTTTGTGTGCATATCATGAATGCTTGGTCTTGTTGGATTTGTGAGAATCTACTGAATCTACTGGTACCTTGTTTCCCATGTAACAATAAGAAATATACTCAAAACCTGGATTAATCTTTTTAGTCACATAGCACTAATATTATTCTGAACACTACTGTACAACTTGTCTATGGTATACCAAAGCAAAACTATTTATATACATATTGCAATTCAACAACTTTTGTTTGATATAATTGTACACCTACCATAATCAATTAATGTTTATTACCAGTTTCACCCTTTTATAAAAGATTCTTGCTGTACTCAATTCTTTTTAAATGCTTGTCAAAGTTTTGACAAAGTTGGGGCAGATTTGCTTCAACCAATATTTGAGTGAGGCACTTCTTTGGAATTTTAGATTGAAAACTGACCTCTCTCCACAAGGCTGGCAAACATGGAACTTCCCTGTTGAAGTAGGAACACGTGGTTTCCCTGCAGTGTCTTGCTGGAAGATGATGGCAGTCTTGGGAGTAAAAGGAAGAGAAAGGAAAAGAGCAATAAACACCATGGCTCAAGCAGCAGAGAGAGCATACAGTTGGCTCTGGCTACGAAGGAACGACAGTAGCTGGAAGCTTGACCGTCAAGAGTAGAAGACTGATCACCTTCTGCTGTTCCACCATCTTGAGGACGTTCCGGGTTAAGGGATGAAACGTCTGTAGACGGATGGACCCGGCTGATGACTTGACGGCCCAGCAGCTGTAACATCCTAGCTGTTTGTAACAACTATATCAACTGGTGAACCAGCGACTTTCAGGAAAGTCTGAATGACAACCAGGAACAGACTGGTGACATCTGGAGAGACAGAGGACATCCAGGAAAGACTGGAACCAAGGCACAGAGGGCCAGCAACCCAATGTGACACCTTTGTAAAAAGGTACCTTCAACTAGCTACAAGTATCGAAACAGAGACACACCCTCAGGGTCTTCCGAGAGGGAGGGAGGATGAAAGACCCAACAGGATGGAACAAACGGTAACGACAAGGCTTGTAAAAAGGACTTTGACTGGAACAACCCTAACACAGCAAACATGCCACTGTGGCAAAGTGTGCAAAAACCTCAGGGGACTCAAGATCCATCAGGTGAAATCCAAATGTAGAACTGGATAGAGGCAACTGGAACACACAGCTGCAGCTGGTGAGACGGTGGAGGACGACAGTCAGGACCAACCCCACAGTACTGAGGTCCTTCAACCAGTTGTGTCGAACCAGGAACACAGAAGGAGATCGACTGATGAACCAGGAGTTACCTGCAGAGGACTTGCAGATGAGAAGAAGGGGAGGATAAACTGGCCTCCAATGAACAGTGGTGAATGGCAGAAATTTGATGAGGATATGGACAAGCTCCTAGAGACAACACTAATAGGACCAGCTGAAAAGAAGCTGGAAAGCATGTGTAAATTGGTGTATTGTGTTGGAGAAGATCGGTATGGGAAGCAAGGAAGAACCAAAGAAAAGAGAGCTCATCAGCCTAGTAGAAGAGAGAGAGAGATTACCAGCATAAGACGAGAGATCAGAATGTTGTCCAACAGGTATAAAAGAAGCAGTGAAGAGGAGAAGGAAGGGTTAAAGCAACTGAGACAAGGTCTAAGAAGAAGGCTTAAAGAACTCAGGAATGCAGAAAGGATAAGGAAGAACAAATGTGATAAGAACAAGAAAAGGGCAGCCTTCATTAAGAACCCTTATGGCTTCGCAGCAAGTGTTTTGGAAGGGAGAAGATCTGGTATGTTACAGAAACCAAGGGCAGAAGTGGAAGCATATCTGAAGGAAACACACTCTGACGAGTTTAGACACGAGGCACTCAGTGGAAATTGCAGGATAGAGCCAGTTGAACAGCCGGAAAAAGTACTAGATGAGAAAGAACCTAGCCTGGGAGAAGTAAGAGACATTGTTAAGAAGGCAAGATCACGATCAGCACCAGGGCCTAACGGAATAACGTATAAGGTCTACAAGAAGTGCCCCAAGCTTCTCACTAGATTGTGGAGGCTAATGAAGGTCATATGGAGGAAAGGCCAGATACCATTGTGTTGGCAAGTGGCTGAAGGTTGCTTTGTGCCAAAAGAGGAGAATTCAATAGAAATCAAGCAATTTCGAACCATCTCTCTCCTCAGTGTAGAAGGGAAAATCTTCTTTGCGGTGCTTGCCAGAAGAATGACGTCCTACATGGTAAAAAACAAGTACATTGATACAACAGTACAGAAAGGTGGCATTCCTGGGTTCCAGGGGTGCAAGGAACATACAAGCATCATTTCCCAGCTCATAGAGGAAGCAAAGGCAATAAAAGGAGACCTGACAGTCGTGTGGTTGGACTTAGCCAGCGCTTATGGGACAGTGCCACACAAAGTCATTGAAAATGCACTGGAGCACTACTACATTCCTGAGAAGGTCACCAAGATACTAGCAAGCTATTTGGAGGGGATACACCTTAGATTCACTGTGCATGACTATGTAACATCATGACAGCGAGTAGAGAAGGGCATAGTAACAGGATGCACCATTTCAGTGGTTCTCTTTGTTATGGCCATGAACCTGATCATAGAAGCAGGGAAAAGAGAAACCAGAGGGCCAAAAACCAGGACAATATTAGGCAACCACCAAGCAGAGGGTTCATGGATGACTTGACCATTACAACCACATCACATGTCCAAGCTAGATGGGTCCTTCAGGCACTGGAAGAAACTGCCACATGGGCAAGGATGAAGTTCAAACCTGCCAAGTCAAGGTGTATGGTGATCAAGAAAGGCTAGATCACCAAGAAGTACACCCTGAAGATCCAGGAAGAGGAAATTCCATCAACCATAGGAAACCCTATTAAGTACTTGGGGAAATGGTATGATGACAGTCTTAAGGACGTTAACAATAACAAACGTCTGGAACAGCAAACAACAGACTGGTGAACATTGACAAATCAGGGCTCCCAGGGAAGTTTAAAGCCTGGATCTTCCAACACGGGCTTCTACCTAGAATAATGTGGCCGATGATGCTGTATGATATCATGCTGTCAACAGTCGAGGGCATAGAGAGGAAAACCAATAGATACCTCAGAAGGTGGCTAGGGATACCACAATGCTTCTCTGCAACGGGACTGTACAGCAAATCAGCAAAGCTTCGTTTGCCACTTTCGTCAGTTGTGGAAGAATTTAAGACGGGGAAGGCCGGCCTAATTATGACTCTGAAAGATTCCAGAGATGCAGGAGTAGAAACACAAACAGGAAACAAATGGAAGAAGCAGAATACCGCCTACAGTACAGAGACATTGTAGGAAGTGTGTGCAAGGGAAGACAAGGTCTAGGTACCGAACCCACAACTAGGTGGAAAGGTGCAAAGCCAAAGGATAGAAGACATCTGGTCCAACAAGAGATAAGGAAGAAAGAGGAAGAAACCAGATATGTACGGGCAGTGCAGATGGGAAGCCAAGGAGCCTGGACAAAATGGGATACAGAGCAGAGAGAGCTGACATGGGACCAAATATGGAAGTACACACCTTACCAACTGCAGTTCCTGCTAAGATCTGTGTATGATGTACTCCCAACACCATCAAACCTGTGTAACTGGGGAATGATGGAAGATGCAGCATGCCATCTGTGTCAGAAACCAGCCAACCTAGAGCACCTTTTGTCAGCATGCCAGGTTGCCCTTAGACAGGGGAGATACAGATGGAGACATGACCAGGTGTTGAGATCTCTAGCCCATAGTTTGGAAATTGAGAGGAAGAAAGATCATAAAGAGAACAAGCCAGCTTTCATCAACTTTGTCAGAAGTGGAGAACATGCTCCAGCTAATCAGCAGCAAAGGGGTGGTATCCTGAGCATGGCAAAAGACTGGCAGCTGAAGGTTGACCTTGGAAAGAAGCTCGTATTTCCACCAATAGTAGAGACAACTCTGCGACCAGACGTCCTGCTAATTTCAGAGAGTAGAAGGAAATTAGTTGTCATTGAGTTAACGGTACCATGGGAAACCCGTTGTCAAGAAGCCCACGAGAGGAAGCTTGCAAAGTATGATGAGTTGTTGGCAGACTGTAAACAACAAGGCTGGCAAACCTGGAACTTCCCTGTTGAAGTAGGAACACGTGGTTTCCCTGCAGTGTCTTGCTGGAAGATGATGGCAGTCTTGGCAGTAAAAGGAAGAGAAAGGAAAAGAGCAATAAACACCATGGCTCAAGCAGCAGAGAGAGCATCCAGTTGGCTCTGGCTACGAAGGAACGACAGTAGCTGGAAACTTGACAGTCAAGAGTAGAAGACTGATCACCTTCTGCTGTTCCACCATCTCGAGGACGTTCCGGGTTAAGGAATGAAACGTCTGTAGACGGATGGACCCGGTTGATGACTAGATCTATTTAAAATCTAATTAAAAATCTATTTAAGCATAAAAATTCAAAAAGAAAAAATAATATAGCACCTTCAATTGCACCACAGACTAAAACAGTTAAATGTGGTCTATTAAACATTAGGTCTCTCTCTTCTAAGTCCCTGTTGGTAAATGATATAATAATTGATCAACGTATTGATTTATTCTGCCTAACAGAAACCTGGTTACAGCAGGATGAATATGTTAGTTTAAATGAGTCAACACCCCCGAGTCACACTAACTGTCAGAATGCTCGTAGCACGGGCCGTGGCGGAGGATTAGCAGCAATCTTCCATTCCAGCTTATTAATTAATCAAAAACCTAGACAGAGCTTTAATTCATTTGAAAGCTTGTCTCTTAGTCTTGTCCATCCAAATTGGAAGTCCCAAAAACCAGTTTTATTTGTTATTATCTATCGTCCACCTGGTCGTTACTGTGAGTTTCTCTGTGAATTTTCAGACCTTTTGTCTGACTTAGTGCTTAGCTCAGATAAGATAATTATAGTGGGCGATTTTAATATCCACACAGATGCTGAGAATGACAGCCTCAACACTGCATTTAATCTATTATTAGACTCTATCGGCTTTGCTCAAAAAGTAAATGAGTCCACCCACCACTTTAATCATATCTTAGATCTTGTTCTGACTTATGGTATGGAAATAGAAGATTTAACAGTATTCCCTGAAAACTCCCTTCTGTCTGATCATTTTTTAATAACATTTACATTTACCCTGATGGACTACCCTGCAGTGGGGAATAAGTTTCATTACACTAGAAGTCTTTCAGAAAGCGCTGTAACTAGGTTTAAGGATATGATTCCTTCGTTATGTTCTCTAATGTCATATACCAACACAGAGCAGAGTAGCTACCTAAACTCTGTAAGGGAGTTAGAGTATCTCGTCAATAGTTTTACATCCTCTTTGAAGACAACTTTGGATGCTGTAGCTCCTCTGAAAAAGAGAGCTTTAAATCAGAAGTGTCTGACTCCGTGGTATAACTCACAAACTCGTAGCTTAAAGCAGATAACCCGTAAGTTGGAGAGGAAATGGCGTCTCACTAACTTAGAAGATCTTCACTTAGCCTGGAAAAAGAGTTTGTTGCTCTATAAAAAAGCCCTCCGTAAAGCTAGGACATCTTTCTACTCATCACTAATTGAAGAAAATAAGAATAACCTCAGGTTTCTTTTCAGCACTGTAGCTAGGCTGACAAAGAGTCAGAGCTCTATTGAGCTGAGTATTCCATTAACTTTAACTAGTAATGACTTCATGACTTTCTTTGCTAACAAAATTTTGACTATTAGAGAAAAAATTATTCATAACCATCCCAAAGATGTATCGTTATCTTTGGCTGCTTTCAGTGATGCCGGTATTTGGTTAGACTCTTTCTCTCCGGTTGTTCTGTCTGAGTTATTTTCATTGGTTGCTTCGTCCAAACCATCGGCATGTTTATTGGACCCCATTCCTGCCAGGCTGCTCAAGGAAGTCCTACCATTATTTAATGCTTCAATCTTAAATATGATCAATCTATCTTTGTTAGTTGGTTATGTACCACAGGCCTTTAAGGTGGCAGTAATTAAACCATTACTTAAAAAGCCATCACTTGACCCAGCTATCTTAGCTAATTATAGGCCAATTTCCAACCTTCCCTTTCTCTCAAAGATTCTTGAGAGGGTAGTTGTAAAACAGTTAACTGATCACCTGCAGAGGAATGGTCTATTTGAAGAGTTTCAGTCAGGTTTTAGAATTCATCATAGTACAGAAACAGCATTAGTGAAGGTTACAAATGATCTTCTTATGGCTTCGGACAGTGGACTTATCTCTGTGCTTGTTCTGTTGGACCTCAGTGCTGCTTTTGATACTGTTGACCATAAAATTTTATTACAGAGATTAGAGCATGTCATAGGTATTAAAGGCACTGCGCTGCGGTGGTTTGAATCATATTTGTCTAATAGATTACAGTTTGTTCATGTAAATGGGGAATCTTCTTCACAGACTAAAGTTAATTATGGAGTTCCACAAGGTTCTGTGCTAGGACCAATTTTATTCACTTTATACATGCTTCCCTTAGGCAGTATTATTAGACGGTATTGCTTAAATTTTCATTGTTACGCAGATGATACCCAGCTTTATCTATCCATGAAGCCAGAGGATACACACCAATTAGCTAAACTGCAGGATTGTCTTACAAACATAAAGACATGGATGACCTCTAATTTCCTGCTTTTAAACTCAGATAAAACTGAAGTTATTGTACTTGGCCCCACAAATCTTAGAAGCATGGTGTCTAACCAGATCGTTACTCTGGATGGCATTTCCCTGATCTCTAGTAATACTGTGAGAAATCTTGGAGTCATTTTTGATCAGGATATGTCATTCAAAGCGCATATTAAACAAATATGTAGGACTGCCTTTTTGCATTTACGCAATATCTCTAAAATCAGAAAGGTCTTGTCTCAGAGTGATGCTGAAAAACTAATTCATGCATTTATTTCCTCTAGGCTGGACTATTGTAATTCATTATTATCAGGTTGTCCTAAAAGTTCCCTAAAAAGCCTTCAGTTGGTTCAGAATGCTGCAGCTAGAGTACTGACGGGGACTAGCAGGAGAGAGCATATCTCACCCGTGTTGGCCTCTCTTCATTGGCTTCCTGTTAATTCTAGAATAGAATTTAAAATTCTTCTTCTTACTTATAAGGTTTTGAATAATCAGGTCCCATCTTATCTTAGGGACCTCCTAGTACCATATTACCCCATTAGAGCGCTTCGCTCTCAGACTGCGGGCTTACTTGTAGTTCCTAGGGTTTGTAAGAGTAGAATGGGAGGCAGAGCCTTCAGCTTTCAGGCTCCTCTCCTGTGGAACCAGCTCCCAATTCAGATCAGGGAGACAGATACCCTCTCTACTTTTAAGATTAGGCTTAAAACTTTCCTTTTCGCTAAGGCTTATAGTTAGGGCTGGATCGGGTGACCCTGGACCATCCCTTGGTTATGCTGCTTTAGACGTAGATTGTGGGGGGGTTCCCATGATGCACTGTTTCTTTCTCTTTTTGCTCCGTATGCATCACTCTGCATTTAATCATTAGTGATCGATCTCTGCCCCCCTTCACGGCATGTCTTTTTCCTGTTTTTTTCCCTCAGCCCCAACCAGTCTCAGCAGAAGACTGCCCCTCCCTGAGCCTGGTTCTGCTGGAGGTTTCTTCCTGTTAAAAGGGAGTTTTTCCTTCCCACTGTTGCCAAGTGCTTGCTCATAGGGGGTTGTTTTGACCGTTGGGGTTTTTCATAATTATTGTATGGCCTTGCCTTACAATATGGAGCGCCTTGGGGCAACTGTTTGTTGTGATTTGGCGCTATAGAAGAAAAAAGTTGATTGATTGATAGATGGCCCAGCAGCTGTTACATCTTAGCTGTTTGTAACAACTGCAAGGTCAACTTGTACACCAGTATCTATGGTAGATATGGGGAGGTCATGAAATGATTCTTGATCTATTGTTTGCATAGAGTATGTTGTTGATTTGATGGAGATCA
The DNA here is from genome assembly GCF_902500255.1 of Thalassophryne amazonica. Taxonomy (NCBI): domain Eukaryota; kingdom Metazoa; phylum Chordata; class Actinopteri; order Batrachoidiformes; family Batrachoididae; genus Thalassophryne; species Thalassophryne amazonica. The sequence goes on from NC_047112.1 coordinate 110,262,213, forward strand.
TAGAGGCCCTCAGTCGCAAGAGATGATGAGATTGATGAGCAGCCCGAGCGAGAGACGGCCATTGACCAGTGACTGTGAAAAGTCAGAGAAATGGGAGTCGATTAGAGCGCACATGTCCCGGTTTCCAGCTGTGTAGATGAGGTTTCATACATGTGTTGTATTTTGCCTCCCATAAAGTTATGGACCACTGTGACCAAAATTGTTCCATATTTCACTGTGTGATGTATGTCAGCATCTAATGGAAAGTAAACACTGTCTGTGGAACAGATAGTAATACTGGTATACGTTTTGAGACAAGGCATTCATAACACTGTAATATGTCAATTTCTTTATTGTTCTAACAAACGTAGCATGTTTTCATGTCTCATATAACATTGTGCAGTTTTTGTGATAATAGCCATTATCCAATGTAGGTGTTAGTCACAGACATATCTGCCTAGTCTGCAACCCGAAACCCAACGCTTTGTGATTCAGATTCAGTACACAAGATGTCATTGGTACTTGGATTCTTCATACATTGTACAGCTTCCAGCTGAAAAATAAGACACATTATATTCATACCAGAAGTTGTAAGAGCTTTCCAAGTACATATTTTTGATACAGTGTTTTTGGAACTGATAATGTGTTGCTATGTGATGACTGTAAGGATGTTTGCAGTTTTTGTTAATGTTATCTGCTACTATGAGATCTGAATAAATTGTAATATTTTGGTTTTCTGGCACTACAGTTGCCTTGGAGATAAATAAAGGGAGTATGTTTGGAATGCACTTTACAATTTGATATTTTATGTAAAATGCTTCGTCCCTGTAAGTGAAGTCGGCCGTCTGCAGGACTTCCAAGTTCAAACAGACCGTTTGGAATCCCGACTGTTCTGTGATGCCCTGCTTCTCTTCTGGACCATCTTATCCTGTTCCCCACAGCATACACTCTCCAGCAACCACAGGAACACCTACAAACACACCATTGCGATGTCCATTTGTTCATGACCTTTTGTGACCCCATTAGTGAGTCATATAAGGTAAAGTGGGAATTTATTGGAGCTCCTGCAAGTTTCATTTTTTTAACCATGTCATAACTTTCATTCCCAAGGGGTACATTCTGTTGTATAAATTTATCTTTTAAAATGTATCTTTTAACCACCATTACCACCAAAAACACAACAACAACAAAAAGAACTCTGAAAAACTGGAAAAAAAATTGTAAAAAAAAAAGAAAAAAAAGAAAAAATAATCAAAAAACCCAAATCTAAAAACAAATTACCCAGAAAAACAAACTAAAAAAGAAAAAACAGCAATAATTATTCCGAAAAACAGACAAAAAATAAATTACTCAGAAAAACACAAATAATTACTCAGAAAAACAAACCAAAAAATAAATTTATCAAGTGAATGTAATACGCTTCCGTAGAAGTATCCTCATTATCTCACAGGAATATATCTCAATTATCTGTGAACTACTTTCTGCGCAGGAATTCATCAAGCACGTCAGCCGCGGGCGCGCACTAAGACAGAATACCCCGAAACTGGACAGTTGTTCGGCCAAAACCAGAGCGAGAGTGTCCACTTTTAACTTGTCATCAGAAAAGCTAGTGGCGCTCGTGAGAGTGTGAGAGACGCCCTCCTCTGTGAGACCACGCCCACAGTGGCGCACTGCAAGTTCGTGATGCCAACTCAAAACACTGTTCCAGAAAGTTTTTAAACTGTAGCAGCATCCACTTTTTGGAATTTTTTTTTCCAGAATCCATATGAAAATGAAGACATCATGTGTTGTGCTAAATGGGGATTCTTTCAAAACATATGCTTCAAAATGTTCCACTTGATTTTCGCCCTCTGGTGGTGAAATATGATAAAGCAGATGTCGCCACTTGGTTACCATGGTTACCACAGACACAATTCCATGACGTCATCTTTATATATAAGCTTTATACTTTGGCGCGCACCACATCAGGTGGCTCAAAGGGATAATTAGTTCTGCTATAAAGAGGGAGACCCGGGTTCGATTCCCGCCACCTGATGTGGTTCCAGCCCCGGATGGGAGAGTCAATCCTGCAGGATCAGTGCCGTTTGTATCTGGTGGCAGGTCGCATCCACGGAGGGATGGTGATGGTTGATGGGGCAGAATGTAATGTATGTGTACCTCCCCCCCCTCCCTCCCCCCTCCCGGAAGGACCCGCAAATGCAACACAGTTGCAGCAACATCAGGCTTGTCAATGGTTCAGGCGCTTTAGGCGTCTGCGACAATCTGGTGTCAGCTTCAACCCCGTGGTGCACATCAGGTGCAAACAGTCACCTGCCAGGAGGACTCTTTTTATCATGACCACGGTCTGAAACTTGACTATAACATGGTGTAATTTGGTACCTGACCTCTAGGAGGCGCTGTTGCTTCACATTTCGACACTATAATGATGGCTGTTCAAATAGAAGAAACATTTTCCTCATGAACTGTTTAGATTATTTCTTTATGAAACAGCTTCTACTGGAGCTCAGCTGATGGAGGGAAAAGTGGAGATCTGACTGACTTCCTCTAACACACACATACATACACACACACCTCTGTAAAGTAATATTGTGTGTTTGGTGCCAGTTAGAATGTCAAAATGTTCCTCTGATGGCTTCACTGTGCTGTGTGTAGGTTTGCTCTGTATTTGGGCTGCAACATTTTGGACTGATGTATGAATTCAACAATTAATGGAAAGTTCAAGCAACACTCTATCATGTCATTAATTTGAAATAACCAATCCAAAACTTAATTTGGTCATCATTGACATCCATGTCTCTGGGTTCTTGGCCTGTGACCCTGAGAGACGTCTGAGAAGAGGTCATGGGGTCATGAGGTCGCTGGTCAGAGGGGTTTGGTGATGGAGAACGAAGGTTCAAGTCCTGATGATTCCTGTCTGACTGTATGGTTGTGGCTGTAGCAGATATACAGTAGTGTTCAGAATAATAGTAGTGCTATGTGACTAAAAAGATTAATCCAGGTTTTGAGTATATTTCTTATTGTTACATGGGAAACAAGGTACCAGTAGATTCAGTAGATTCTCACAAATCCAACAGGACCTCTTAAGGCTATGAAATTGGGCTATTAGTAAAAAAAAAAAAAAAAAAGTAGAAAAGGGGGTGTTCACAATAATAGTAGTGTGGCATTCAGTCAGTGAGTTTGTCAATTTTGTGGAACAAACAGGTGTGAATCAGGTGTCCCCTATTTAAGGATGAAGCCAGCACCTGTTGAACATGCTTTTCTCTTTGAAAGCCTGAGGAAAATGGGACGTTCAAGACATTGTTCAGAAGAACAGCGTAGTTTGATTAAAAAGTTGATTGGAGAGGGGAAAACCTATATGCAGGTGCAAAAATTATAGGCTGTTGATCTACAATGAAATCCAATGCCTTAAAATGGACCAAAAAAAAAAAAAGACGCATGGAAGAAAATGGAAAACAACCATCAAAATGGATAGAAGAATAACCAGAATGGCAAAGGCTCACCCATTGATCAGCTCCAGGATGATCAAAGACAGTTTGGAGTTACCTGTAAGTGCTGTGACAGTTAGAAGACGCCTGTGTGAAGCTGATTTATTTGCAAGAATCCCCCTCAAAGTCCCTCTGTTAAATAAAAGACATGCAGAAGAGGTTACAGTTTGATAAAAGGTTCCCCATTTACATGAACAAATTGTAATCTATTAGACAAATATGATTCAAACCACCGCAGCGCAGTGCCTTTAATACCTATGGCATGCTCTAATCTCTGTAATAAAATTTTATGGTCAACAGTATCAAAAGCAGCACTGAGGTCTAACAGAACAAGCACAGAGATGAGTCCACTGTCTGAGGCCATAAGAAGATCATTTGTAACCTTCACTAATGCTGTTTCTGTACTATGATGAATTCTAAAACCTGACTGAAACTCTTCAAATAGACCATTCCTCTGCAGATGATCAGTTAGCTGTTTTACAACTACCCTTTCAAGAATTTTTGAGAGAAAAGGAAGGTTGGAGATTTGCCTATAATTAGCTAAGATGTGTGTGAAGACATGTGCAGAAGAGGTTACAATTTGCCAAAGAACACATCAACTGGCCTAAAGAGAAATGGAGGAATATTTTGTGGACTGATGAGAGTAAAATTGTTCTTTTTGGGTCCAAGGGCCGCAGACAGTTTGTGAGATGACCCCCAAACTCTGAATTCAAGCCACAGTTCACAGTGAAGACAGTGAAGCATGGTGGTGCAAGCATCATGATATGGGCATGTTTCTCCTACTATGGTGTTGGGCCTATATATCGCATACCAGGTATCATGGATCAGTTTGGATATGTCAGAATACTTGAAGAGGTCATGTTGCCTTATGCTGAAGAGGACATGCCCTTGAAATGGGTGTTTCAACAAGACAATGACCCCAAGCACTCTAGTAAACGAGCAAAATCTTGTTTCCAAACCAACAAAATTAATGCCTCAAAGATGTGAAGAAATCATGAAAAACTGTGGTTATACAACTAAATACTAGTTTAGTGATGCACAGGATTGCTAAAAAAGCAGTTTGGACATAATAGTTTTGAGTTTGTGGCGTCAACAGCAGATGCTACTATTATTGTGAACACCCCCTTTTCTACTTTTTCTTTTTTACTAATATCCCAATTTCATAGCCTTAAGAGTGTGCATATCATGAATGCTTGGTCTTGTTGGATTTGTGAGAATCTACTGAATCTACTGGTACCTTGTTTCCCATGTAACAATAAGAAATATACTCAAAACCTGGATTAATCTTTTTAGTCACATAGCACTACTATTATTCTGAACACTACTGTACAACTTGTCTATGGTATACCAAAGCAAAACTATTTATATACATATTGCAATTCAACAACTTTTGTTTGATATAATTGTACACCTACCATAATCAATTAATGTTTATTACCAGTTTCACCCTTTTATATAAGATTCTTGCTGTACTCAATTCTTTTTAAATGCTTGTCAAAGTTTTGACAAAGTTGGGGCAGATTTGCTTCAACCAATATTTGAGTGAGGCACTTCTTTGGAATTTTAGATTGAAAACTGACCTCTCTCCACAAGGCTGGCAAACATGGAACTTCCCTGTTGAAGTAGGAACACGTGGTTTCCCTGCAGTGTCTTGCTGGAAGATGATGGCAGTCTTGGGAGTAAAAGGAAGAGAAAGGAAAAGAGCAATAAACACCATGGCTCAAGCAGCAGAGAGAGCATACAGTTGGCTCTGGCTACGAAGGAACGACAGTAGCTGGAAGCTTGACCGTCAAGAGTAGAAGACTGATCACCTTCTGCTGTTCCACCATCTTGAGGACGTTCCGGGTTAAGGGATGAAACGTCTGTAGACGGATGGACCCGGCTGATGACTTGACGGCCCAGCAGCTGTAACATCCTAGCTGTTTGTAACAACTATATCAACTGGTGAACCAGCGACTTTCAGGAAAGTCTGAATGACAACCAGGAACAGACTGGTGACATCTGGAGAGACAGAGGACATCCAGGAAAGACTGGAACCAAGGCACAGAGGGCCAGCAACCCAATGTGACACCTTTGTAAAAAGGTACCTTCAACTAGCTACAAGTATCGAAACAGAGACACACCCTCAGGGTCTTCCGAGAGGGAGGGAGGATGAAAGACCCAACAGGATGGAACAAATGGTAACGACAAGGCTTGTAAAAAGGACTTTGACTGGAACAACCCTAACACAGCAAACATGCCACTGTGGCAAAGTGTGCAAAAACCTCAGGGGACTCAAGATCCATCAGGTGAAATCCAAATGTAGAACTGGAGAGAGGCAACTGGAACACACAGCTGCAGCTGGTGAGACGGTGGAGGACGACAGTCAGGACCAACCCCACAGTACTGAGGTCCTTCAACCAGTTGTGTCGAACCAGGAACACAGAAGGAGATCGACTGATGAACCAGGAGTTACCTGCAGAGGACTTGCAGATGAGAAGAAGGGGAGGATAAACTGGCCTCCAATGAACAGTGGTGAATGGCAGAAATTTGATGAGGATATGGACAAGCTCCTAGAGACAACACTAATAGGACCAGCTGAAAAGAAGCTGGAAAGCATGTGTAAATTGGTGTATTGTGTTGGAGAAGATCGGTATGGGAAGCAAGGAAGAACCAAAGAAAAGAGAGCTCATCAGCCTAGTAGAAGAGAGAGAGAGATTACCAGCATAAGACGAGAGATCAGAATGTTGTCCAACAGGTATAAAAGAAGCAGTGAAGAGGAGAAGGAAGGGTTACAGCAACTGAGACAAGGTCTAAGAAGAAGGCTTAAAGAACTCAGGAATGCAGAAAGGATAAGGAAGAACAAACGTGATAAGAACAAGAAAAGGGCAGCCTTCATTAAGAACCCTTATGGCTTCGCAGCAAGTGTTTTGGAAGGGAGAAGATCTGGTATGTTACAGAAACCAAGGGCAGAAGTGGAAGCATATCTGAAGGAAACACACTCTGACGAGTTTAGACACGAGGCACTCAGTGGAAATAGCAGGATAGAGCCAGTTGAACAGCCGGAAAAAGTACTAGATGAGAAAGAACCTAGCCTGGGAGAAGTAAGAGACATTGTTAAGAAGGCAAGATCACGATCAGCACCAGGGCCTAACGGAATAACGTATAAGGTCTACAAGAAGTGCCCCAAGCTTCTCACTAGATTGTGGAGGCTAATGAAGGTCATATGGAGGAAAGGCCAGATACCATTGTGTTGGCAAGTGGCTGAAGGTTGCTTTGTGCCAAAAGAGGAGAATTCAATAGAAATCAAGCAATTTCGAACCATCTCTCTCCTCAGTGTAGAAGGGAAAATCTTCTTTGCGGTGCTTGCCAGAAGAATGACGTCCTACATGGTAAAAAACAAGTACATTGATACAACAGTACAGAAAGGTGGCATTCCTGGGTTCCAGGGGTGCAAGGAACATACAAGCATCATTTCCCAGCTCATAGAGGAAGCAAAGGCAATAAAAGGAGACCTGACAGTCGTGTGGTTGGACTTAGCCAGCGCTTATGGGACAGTGCCACACAAAGTCATTGAAAATGCATTGGAGCACTACTACATTCCTGAGAAGGTCACCAAGATACTAGCAAGCTATTTGGAGGGGATACACCTTAGATTCACTGTGCATGACTATGTAACATCATGACAGCGAGTAGAGAAGGGCATAGTAACAGGATGCACCATTTCAGTGGTTCTCTTTGTTATGGCCATGAACCTGATCATAGAAGCAGGGAAAAGAGAAACCAGAGGGCCAAAAACCAGGACAATATTAGGCAACCACCAAGCAGAGGGTTCATGGATGACTTGACCATTACAACCACATCACATGTCCAAGCTAGATGGGTCCTTCAGGCACTGGAAGAAACTGCCACATGGGCAAGGATGAAGTTCAAACCTGCCAAGTCAAGGTGTATGGTGATCAAGAAAGGCTAGATCACCAAGAAGTACACCCTGAAGATCCAGGAAGAGGAAATTCCATCAACCATAGGAAACCCTATTAAGTACTTGGGGAAATGGTATGATGACAGTCTTAAGGACGTTAACAATAACAAACGTCTGGAACAGCAAACAACAGACTGGTGAACATTGACAAATCAGGGCTCCCAGGGAAGTTTAAAGCCTGGATCTTCCAACACGGGCTTCTACCTAGAATAATGTGGCCGATGATGCTGTATGATATCATGCTGTCAACAGTCGAGGGCATAGAGAGGAAAACCAATAGATACCTCAGAAGGTGGCTAGGGATACCACAATGCTTCTCTGCAACGGGACTGTACAGCAAATCAGCAAAGCTTCGTTTGCCACTTTCGTCAGTTGTGGAAGAATTTAAGACGGGGAAGGCCGGCCTAATTATGACTCTGAAAGATTCCAGAGATGCAGGAGTAGAAACACAAACAGGAAACAAATGGAAGAAGCAGAATACCGCCTACAGTACAGAGACATTGTAGGAAGTGTGTGCAAGGGAAGACAAGGTCTAGGTACCGAACCCACAACTAGGTGGAAAGGTGCAAAGCCAAAGGATAGAAGACATCTGGTCCAACAAGAGATAAGGAAGAAAGAGGAAGAAACCAGATATGTACGGGCAGTGCAGATGGGAAGCCAAGGAGCCTGGACAAAATGGGATACAGAGCAGAGAGAGCTGACATGGGACCAAATATGGAAGTACACACCTTACCAACTGCAGTTCCTGCTAAGATCTGTGTATGATGTACTCCCAACACCATCAAACCTGTGTAACTGGGGAATGATGGAAGATGCAGCATGCCATCTGTGTCAGAAACCAGCCAACCTAGAGCACCTTTTGTCAGCATGCCAGGTTGCCCTTAGACAGGGGAGATACAGATGGAGACATGACCAGGTGTTGAGATCTCTAGCCCATAGTTTGGAAATTGAGAGGAAGAAAGATCATAAAGAGAACAAGCCAGCTTTCATCAACTTTGTCAGAAGTGGAGAACATGCTCCAGCTAATCAGCAGCAAAGGGGTGGTATCCTGAGCATGGCAAAAGACTGGCAGCTGAAGGTTGACCTTGGAAAGAAGCTCGTATTTCCACCAATAGTAGAGACAACTCTGCGACCAGACGTCCTGCTAATTTCAGAGAGTAGAAGGAAATTAGTTGTCATTGAGTTAACGGTACCATGGGAAACCCGTTGTCAAGAAGCCCACGAGAGGAAGCTTGCAAAGTATGATGAGTTGTTGGCAGACTGTAAACAACAAGGCTGGCAAACCTGGAACTTCCCTGTTGAAGTAGGAACACGTGGTTTCCCTGCAGTGTCTTGCTGGAAGATGATGGCAGTCTTGGCAGTAAAAGGAAGAGAAAGGAAAAGAGCAATAAACACCATGGCTCAAGCAGCAGAGAGAGCATCCAGTTGGCTCTGGCTACGAAGGAACGACAGTAGCTGGAAACTTGACAGTCAAGAGTAGAAGACTGATCACCTTCTGCTGTTCCACCATCTCGAGGACGTTCCGGGTTAAGGAATGAAACGTCTGTAGACGGATGGACCCGGTTGATGACTAGATCTATTTAAAATCTAATTAAAAATCTATTTAAGCATAAAAATTCAAAAAGAAAAAATAATATAGCACCTTCAATTGCACCACAGACTAAAACAGTTAAATGTGGTCTATTAAACATTAGGTCTCTCTCTTCTAAGTCCCTGTTGGTAAATGATATAATAATTGATCAACGTATTGATTTATTCTGCCTAACAGAAACCTGGTTACAGCAGGATGAATATGTTAGTTTAAATGAGTCAACACCCCCGAGTCACAGTAACTGTCAGAATGCTCGTAGCACGGGCCGTGGCGGAGGATTAGCAGCAATCTTCCATTCCAGCTTATTAATTAATCAAAAACCTAGACAGAGCTTTAATTCATTTGAAAGCTTGTCTCTTAGTCTTGTCCATCCAAATTGGAAGTCCCAAAAACCAGTTTTATTTGTTATTATCTATCGTCCACCTGGTCGTTACTGTGAGTTTCTCTGTGAATTTTCAGACCTTTTGTCTGACTTAGTGCTTAGCTCAGATAAGATAATTATAGTGGGCGATTTTAATATCCACACAGATGCTGAGAATGACAGCCTCAACACTGCATTTAATCTATTATTAGACTCTATCGGCTTTGCTCAAAAAGTAAATGAGTCCACCCACCACTTTAATCATATCTTAGATCTTGTTCTGACTTATGGTATGGAAATAGAAGATTTAACAGTATTCCCTGAAAACTCCCTTCTGTCTGATCATTTTTTAATAACATTTACATTTACCCTGATGGACTACCCTGCAGTGGGGAATAAGTTTCATTACACTAGAAGTCTTTCAGAAAGCGCTGTAACTAGGTTTAAGGATATGATTCCTTCGTTATGTTCTCTAATGTCATATACCAACACAGAGCAGAGTAGCTACCTAAACTCTGTAAGGGAGTTAGAGTATCTCGTCAATAGTTTTACATCCTCTTTGAAGACAACTTTGGATGCTGTAGCTCCTCTGAAAAAGAGAGCTTTAAATCAGAAGTGTCTGACTCCGTGGTATAACTCACAAACTCGTAGCTTAAAGCAGATAACCCGTAAGTTGGAGAGGAAATGGCGTCTCACTAACTTAGAAGATCTTCACTTAGCCTGGAAAAAGAGTTTGTTGCTCTATAAAAAAGCCCTCCGTAAAGCTAGGACATCTTTCTACTCATCACTAATTGAAGAAAATAAGAATAACCTCAGGTTTCTTTTCAGCACTGTAGCTAGGCTGACAAAGAGTCAGAGCTCTATTGAGCTGAGTATTCCATTAACTTTAACTAGTAATGACTTCATGACTTTCTTTGCTAACAAAATTTTGACTATTAGAGAAAAAATTATTCATAACCATCCCAAAGATGTATCGTTATCTTTGGCTGCTTTCAGTGATGCCGGTATTTGGTTAGACTCTTTCTCTCCGGTTGTTCTGTCTGAGTTATTTTCATTGGTTGCTTCGTCCAAACCATCGGCATGTTTATTGGACCCCATTCCTGCCAGGCTGCTCAAGGAAGTCCTACCATTATTTAATGCTTCAATCTTAAATATGATCAATCTATCTTTGTTAGTTGGTTATGTACCACAGGCCTTTAAGGTGGCAGTAATTAAACCATTACTTAAAAAGCCATCACTTGACCCAGCTATCTTAGCTAATTATAGGCCAATTTCCAACCTTCCTTTTCTCTCAAAGATTCTTGAGAGGGTAGTTGTAAAACAGTTAACTGATCACCTGCAGAGGAATGGTCTATTTGAAGAGTTTCAGTCAGGTTTTAGAATTCATCATAGTACAGAAACAGCATTAGTGAAGGTTACAAATGATCTTCTTATGGCTTCGGACAGTGGACTTATCTCTGTGCTTGTTCTGTTGGACCTCAGTGCTGCTTTTGATACTGTTGACCATAAAATTTTATTACAGAGATTAGAGCATGTCATAGGTATTAAAGGCACTGCGCTGCGGTGGTTTGAATCATATTTGTCTAATAGATTACAGTTTGTTCATGTAAATGGGGAATCTTCTTCACAGACTAAAGTTAATTATGGAGTTCCACAAGGTTCTGTGCTAGGACCAATTTTATTCACTTTATACATGCTTCCCTTAGGCAGTATTATTAGACGGTATTGCTTAAATTTTCATTGTTACGCAGATGATACCCAGCTTTATCTATCCATGAAGCCAGAGGATACACACCAATTAGCTAAACTGCAGGATTGTCTTACAAACATAAAGACATGGATGACCTCTAATTTCCTGCTTTTAAACTCAGATAAAACTGAAGTTATTGTACTTGGCCCCACAAATCTTAGAAGCATGGTGTCTAACCAGATCGTTACTCTGGATGGCATTTCCCTGATCTCTAGTAATACTGTGAGAAATCTTGGAGTCATTTTTGATCAGGATATGTCATTCAAAGCGCATATTAAACAAATATGTAGGACTGCCTTTTTGCATTTACGCAATATCTCTAAAATCAGAAAGGTCTTGTCTCAGAGTGATGCTGAAAAACTAATTCATGCATTTATTTCCTCTAGGCTGGACTATTGTAATTCATTATTATCAGGTTGTCCTAAAAGTTCCCTAAAAAGCCTTCAGTTGGTTCAGAATGCTGCAGCTAGAGTACTGACGGGGACTAGCAGGAGAGAGCATATCTCACCCGTGTTGGCCTCTCTTCATTGGCTTCCTGCTAATTCTAGAATAGAATTTAAAATTCTTCTTCTTACTTATAAGGTTTTGAATAATCAGGTCCCATCTTATCTTAGGGACCTCGTAGTACCATATTACCCCATTAGAGCGCTTCGCTCTCAGACTGCGGGCTTACTTGTAGTTCCTAGGGTTTGTAAGAGTAGAATGGGAGGCAGAGCCTTCAGCTTTCAGGCTCCTCTCCTGTGGAACCAGCTCCCAATTCAGATCAGGGAGACAGATACCCTCTCTACTTTTAAGATTAGGCTTAAAACTTTCCTTTTCGCTAAGGCTTATAGTTAGGGCTGGATCGGGTGACCCTGGACCATCCCTTGGTTATGCTGCTTTAGACGTAGATTGTGGGGGGGTTCCCATGATGCACTGTTTCTTTCTCTTTTTGCTCCGTATGCATCACTCTGCATTTAATCATTAGTGATCGATCTCTGCCCCCCTTCACGGCATGTCTTTTTCCTGTTTTTTTCCCTCAGCCCCAACCAGTCTCAGCAGAAGACTGCCCCTCCCTGAGCCTGGTTCTGCTGGAGGTTTCTTCCTGTTAAAAGGGAGTTTTTCCTTCCCACTGTTGCCAAGTGCTTGCTCATAGGGGGTCGTTTTGACCGTTGGGGTTTTTCATAATTATTGTATGGCCTTGCCTTACAATATGGAGCGCCTTGGGGCAACTGTTTGTTGTGATTTGGCGCTATAGAAGAAAAAAGTTGATTGATTGATAGATGGCCCAGCAGCTGTTACATCTTAGCTGTTTGTAACAACTGCAAGGTCAACTTGTACACCAGTATCTATGGTAGATATGGGGAGGTCATGAAATGATTCTTGATCTATTGTTTGCATAGAGTATGTTGTTGATTTGATGGAGATCATAGAGGCCCTCAGTCGCAAGAGATGATGAGATTGATGAGCAGCCCGAGCGAGAGACGGCCATTGACCAGTGACTGTGAAAAGTCAGAGAAATGGGAGTCGATTAGAGCGCACATGTCCCGGTTTCCAGCTGTGTAGATGAGGTTTCATACATGTGTTGTATTTTGCCTCCCATAAAGTTATGGACCACTGTGACCAAAATTGTTCCATATTTCACTGTGTGATGTATGTCAGCATCTAATGGAAAGTAAACACTGTCTGTGGAACAGATAGTAATACTGGTATACGTTTTGAGACAAGGCATTCATAACACTGTAATATGTCAATTTCTTTATTGTTCTAACAAACGTAACATGTTTTCATGTCTCATATAACATTGTGCAGTTTTTGTGATAATAGCCATTATCCAATGTAGGTGTTAGTCACAGACATATCTGCCTAGTCTGCAACCCGAAACCCAACGCTTTGTGATTCAGATTCAGTACACAAGATGTCATTGGTACTTGGATTCTTCATACATTGTACAGCTTCCAGCTGAAAAATAAGACACATTATATTCATACCAGAAGTTGTAAGAGCTTTCCAAGTACATATTTTTGATACAGTGTTTTTGGAACTGATAATGTGTTGCTATGTGATGACTGTAAGGATGTTTGCAGTTTTTGTTAATGTTATCTGCTACTATGAGATCTGAATAAATTGTAATATTTTGGTTTTCTGGCACTACAGTTGCCTTGGAGATAAATAAAGGGAGTATGTTTGGAATGCACTTTACAATTTGATATTTTATGTAAAATGCTTCGTCCCTGTAAGTGAAGTCGGCCGTCTGCAGGACTTCCAAGTTCAAACAGACCGTTTGGAATCCCGGCTGTTCTGTGATGCCCTGCTTCTCTTCTGGACCATCTTATCCTGTTCCCCACAGCATACACTCTCCAGCAACCACAGGAACACCTACAAACACACCATTGCGATGTCCATTTGTTCGTGACCTTTTGTGACCCCATTAGTGAGTCATATAAGGTAAAGTAGGAATTTATTGGAGCTCCTGCAAGTTTCATTTTTGTGTGCATATCATGAATGCTTGGTCTTGTTGGATTTGTGAGAATCTACTGAATCTACTGGTACCTTGTTTCCCATGTAACAATAAGAAATATACTCAAAACCTGGATTAATCTTTTTAGTCACATAGCACTAATATTATTCTGAACACTACTGTACAACTTGTCTATGGTATACCAAAGCAAAACTATTTATATACATATTGCAATTCAACAACTTTTGTTTGATATAATTGTACACCTACCATAATCAATTAATGTTTATTACCAGTTTCACCCTTTTATAAAGATTCTTGCTGTACTCAATTCTTTTTAAATGCTTGTCAAAGTTTTGACAAAGTTGGGGCAGATTTGCTTCAACCAATATTTGAGTGAGGCACTTCTTTGGAATTTTAGATTGAAAACTGACCTCTCTCCACAAGGCTGGCAAACATGGAACTTCCCTGTTGAAGTAGGAACACGTGGTTTCCCTGCAGTGTCTTGCTGGAAGATGATGGCAGTCTTGGGAGTAAAAGGAAGAGAAAGGAAAAGAGCAATAAACACCATGGCTCAAGCAGCAGAGAGAGCATACAGTTGGCTCTGGCTACGAAGGAACGACAGTAGCTGGAAGCTTGACCGTCAAGAGTAGAAGACTGATCACCTTCTGCTGTTCCACCATCTTGAGGACGTTCCGGGTTAAGGGATGAAACGTCTGTAGACGGATGGACCCGGCTGATGACTTGACGGCCCAGCAGCTGTAACATCCTAGCTGTTTGTAACAACTATATCAACTGGTGAACCAGCGACTTTCAGGAAAGTCTGAATGACAACCAGGAACAGACTGGTGACATCTGGAGAGACAGAGGACATCCAGGAAAGACTGGAACCAAGGCACAGAGGGCCAGCAACCCAATGTGACACCTTTGTAAAAAGGTACCTTCAACTAGCTACAAGTATCGAAACAGAGACACACCCTCAGGGTCTTCCGAGAGGGAGGGAGGATGAAAGACCCAACAGGATGGAACAAACGGTAACGACAAGGCTTGTAAAAAGGACTTTGACTGGAACAACCCTAACACAGCAAACATGCCACTGTGGCAAAGTGTGCAAAAACCTCAGGGGACTCAAGATCCATCAGGTGAAATCCAAATGTAGAACTGGATAGAGGCAACTGGAACACACAGCTGCAGCTGGTGAGACGGTGGAGGACGACAGTCAGGACCAACCCCACAGTACTGAGGTCCTTCAACCAGTTGTGTCGAACCAGGAACACAGAAGGAGATCGACTGATGAACCAGGAGTTACCTGCAGAGGACTTGCAGATGAGAAGAAGGGGAGGATAAACTGGCCTCCAATGAACAGTGGTGAATGGCAGAAATTTGATGAGGATATGGACAAGCTCCTAGAGACAACACTAATAGGACCAGCTGAAAAGAAGCTGGAAAGCATGTGTAAATTGGTGTATTGTGTTGGAGAAGATCGGTATGGGAAGCAAGGAAGAACCAAAGAAAAGAGAGCTCATCAGCCTAGTAGAAGAGAGAGAGAGATTACCAGCATAAGACGAGAGATCAGAATGTTGTCCAACAGGTATAAAAGAAGCAGTGAAGAGGAGAAGGAAGGGTTAAAGCAACTGAGACAAGGTCTAAGAAGAAGGCTTAAAGAACTCAGGAATGCAGAAAGGATAAGGAAGAACAAATGTGATAAGAACAAGAAAAGGGCAGCCTTCATTAAGAACCCTTATGGCTTCGCAGCAAGTGTTTTGGAAGGGAGAAGATCTGGTATGTTACAGAAACCAAGGGCAGAAGTGGAAGCATATCTGAAGGAAACACACTCTGACGAGTTTAGACACGAGGCACTCAGTGGAAATTGCAGGATAGAGCCAGTTGAACAGCCGGAAAAAGTACTAGATGAGAAAGAACCTAGCCTGGGAGAAGTAAGAGACATTGTTAAGAAGGCAAGATCACGATCAGCACCAGGGCCTAACGGAATAACGTATAAGGTCTACAAGAAGTGCCCCAAGCTTCTCACTAGATTGTGGAGGCTAATGAAGGTCATATGGAGGAAAGGCCAGATACCATTGTGTTGGCAAGTGGCTGAAGGTTGCTTTGTGCCAAAAGAGGAGAATTCAATAGAAATCAAGCAATTTCGAACCATCTCTCTCCTCAGTGTAGAAGGGAAAATCTTCTTTGCGGTGCTTGCCAGAAGAATGACGTCCTACATGGTAAAAAACAAGTACATTGATACAACAGTACAGAAAGGTGGCATTCCTGGGTTCCAGGGGTGCAAGGAACATACAAGCATCATTTCCCAGCTCATAGAGGAAGCAAAGGCAATAAAAGGAGACCTGACAGTCGTGTGGTTGGACTTAGCCAGCGCTTATGGGACAGTGCCACACAAAGTCATTGAAAATGCACTGGAGCACTACTACATTCCTGAGAAGGTCACCAAGATACTAGCAAGCTATTTGGAGGGGATACACCTTAGATTCACTGTGCATGACTATGTAACATCATGACAGCGAGTAGAGAAGGGCATAGTAACAGGATGCACCATTTCAGTGGTTCTCTTTGTTATGGCCATGAACCTGATCATAGAAGCAGGGAAAAGAGAAACCAGAGGGCCAAAAACCAGGACAATATTAGGCAACCACCAAGCAGAGGGTTCATGGATGACTTGACCATTACAACCACATCACATGTCCAAGCTAGATGGGTCCTTCAGGCACTGGAAGAAACTGCCACATGGGCAAGGATGAAGTTCAAACCTGCCAAGTCAAGGTGTATGGTGATCAAGAAAGGCTAGATCACCAAGAAGTACACCCTGAAGATCCAGGAAGAGGAAATTCCATCAACCATAGGAAACCCTATTAAGTACTTGGGGAAATGGTATGATGACAGTCTTAAGGACGTTAACAATAACAAACGTCTGGAACAGCAAACAACAGACTGGTGAACATTGACAAATCAGGGCTCCCAGGGAAGTTTAAAGCCTGGATCTTCCAACACGGGCTTCTACCTAGAATAATGTGGCCGATGATGCTGTATGATATCATGCTGTCAACAGTCGAGGGCATAGAGAGGAAAACCAATAGATACCTCAGAAGGTGGCTAGGGATACCACAATGCTTCTCTGCAACGGGACTGTACAGCAAATCAGCAAAGCTTCGTTTGCCACTTTCGTCAGTTGTGGAAGAATTTAAGACGGGGAAGGCCGGCCTAATTATGATTCTGAAAGATTCCAGAGATGCAGGAGTAGAAACACAAACAGGAAACAAATGGAAGAAGCAGAATACCGCCTACAGTACAGAGACATTGTAGGAAGTGTGTGCAAGGGAAGACAAGGTCTAGGTACCGAACCCACAACTAGGTGGAAAGGTGCAAAGCCAAAGGATAGAAGACATCTGGTCCAACAAGAGATAAGGAAGAAAGAGGAAGAAACCAGATATGTACGGGCAGTGCAGATGGGAAGCCAAGGAGCCTGGACAAAATGGGATACAGAGCAGAGAGAGCTGACATGGGACCAAATATGGAAGTACACACCTTACCAACTGCAGTTCCTGCTAAGATCTGTGTATGATGTACTCCCAACACCATCAAACCTGTGTAACTGGGGAATGATGGAAGATGCAGCATGCCATCTGTGTCAGAAACCAGCCAACCTAGAGCACCTTTTGTCAGCATGCCAGGTTGCCCTTAGACAGGGGAGATACAGATGGAGACATGACCAGGTGTTGAGATCTCTAGCCCATAGTTTGGAAATTGAGAGGAAGAAAGATCATAAAGAGAACAAGCCAGCTTTCATCAACTTTGTCAGAAGTGGAGAACATGCTCCAGCTAATCAGCAGCAAAGGGGTGGTATCCTGAGCATGGCAAAAGACTGGCAGCTGAAGGTTGACCTTGGAAAGAAGCTCGTATTTCCACCAATAGTAGAGACAACTCTGCGACCAGACGTCCTGCTAATTTCAGAGAGTAGAAGGAAATTAGTTGTCATTGAGTTAACGGTACCATGGGAAACCCGTTGTCAAGAAGCCCACGAGAGGAAGCTTGCAAAGTATGATGAGTTGTTGGCAGACTGTAAACAACAAGGCTGGCAAACCTGGAACTTCCCTGTTGAAGTAGGAACACGTGGTTTCCCTGCAGTGTCTTGCTGGAAGATGATGGCAGTCTTGGCAGTAAAAGGAAGAGAAAGGAAAAGAGCAATAAACACCATGGCTCAAGCAGCAGAGAGAGCATCCAGTTGGCTCTGGCTACGAAGGAACGACAGTAGCTGGAAACTTGACAGTCAAGAGTAGAAGACTGATCACCTTCTGCTGTTCCACCATCTCGAGGACGTTCCGGGTTAAGGAATGAAACGTCTGTAGACGGATGGACCCGGTTGATGACTAGATCTATTTAAAATCTAATTAAAAATCTATTTAAGCATAAAAATTCAAAAAGAAAAAATAATATAGCACCTTCAATTGCACCACAGACTAAAACAGTTAAATGTGGTCTATTAAACATTAGGTCTCTCTCTTCTAAGTCCCTGTTGGTAAATGATATAATAATTGATCAACGTATTGATTTATTCTGCCTAACAGAAACCTGGTTACAGCAGGATGAATATGTTAGTTTAAATGAGTCAACACCCCGAGTCACACTAACTGTCAGAATGCTCGTAGCACGGGCCGTGGCGGAGGATTAGCAGCAATCTTCCATTCCAGCTTATTAATTAATCAAAAACCTAGACAGAGCTTTAATTCATTTGAAAGCTTGTCTCTTAGTCTTGTCCATCCAAATTGGAAGTCCCAAAAACCAGTTTTATTTGTTATTATCTATCGTCCACCTGGTCGTTACTGTGAGTTTCTCTGTGAATTTTCAGACCTTTTGTCTGACTTAGTGCTTAGCTCAGATAAGATAATTATAGTGGGCGATTTTAATATCCACACAGATGCTGAGAATGACAGCCTCAACACTGCATTTAATCTATTATTAGACTCTATCGGCTTTGCTCAAAAAGTAAATGAGTCCACCCACCACTTTAATCATATCTTAGATCTTGTTCTGACTTATGGTATGGAAATAGAAGATTTAACAGTATTCCCTGAAAACTCCCTTCTGTCTGATCATTTTTTAATAACATTTACATTTACCCTGATGGACTACCCTGCAGTGGGGAATAAGTTTCATTACACTAGAAGTCTTTCAGAAAGCGCTGTAACTAGGTTTAAGGATATGATTCCTTCGTTATGTTCTCTAATGTCATATACCAACACAGAGCAGAGTAGCTACCTAAACTCTGTAAGGGAGTTAGAGTATCTCGTCAATAGTTTTACATCCTCTTTGAAGACAACTTTGGATGCTGTAGCTCCTCTGAAAAAGAGAGCTTTAAATCAGAAGTGTCTGACTCCGTGGTATAACTCACAAACTCGTAGCTTAAAGCAGATAACCCGTAAGTTGGAGAGGAAATGGCGTCTCACTAACTTAGAAGATCTTCACTTAGCCTGGAAAAAGAGTTTGTTGCTCTATAAAAAAGCCCTCCGTAAAGCTAGGACATCTTTCTACTCATCACTAATTGAAGAAAATAAGAATAACCTCAGGTTTCTTTTCAGCACTGTAGCTAGGCTGACAAAGAGTCAGAGCTCTATTGAGCTGAGTATTCCATTAACTTTAACTAGTAATGACTTCATGACTTTCTTTGCTAACAAAATTTTGACTATTAGAGAAAAAATTATTCATAACCATCCCAAAGATGTATCGTTATCTTTGGCTGCTTTCAGTGATGCCGGTATTTGGTTAGACTCTTTCTCTCCGGTTGTTCTGTCTGAGTTATTTTCATTGGTTGCTTCGTCCAAACCATCGGCATGTTTATTGGACCCCATTCCTGCCAGGCTGCTCAAGGAAGTCCTACCATTATTTAATGCTTCAATCTTAAATATGATCAATCTATCTTTGTTAGTTGGTTATGTACCACAGGCCTTTAAGGTGGCAGTAATTAAACCATTACTTAAAAAGCCATCACTTGACCCAGCTATCTTAGCTAATTATAGGCCAATTTCCAACCTTCCCTTTTCTCTCAAAGATTCTTGAGAGGGTAGTTGTAAAACAGTTAACTGATCACCTGCAGAGGAATGGTCTATTTGAAGAGTTTCAGTCAGGTTTTAGAATTCATCATAGTACAGAAACAGCATTAGTGAAGGTTACAAATGATCTTCTTATGGCTTCGGACAGTGGACTTATCTCTGTGCTTGTTCTGTTGGACCTCAGTGCTGCTTTTGATACTGTTGACCATAAAATTTTATTACAGAGATTAGAGCATGTCATAGGTATTAAAGGCACTGCGCTGCGGTGGTTTGAATCATATTTGTCTAATAGATTACAGTTTGTTCATGTAAATGGGGAATCTTCTTCACAGACTAAAGTTAATTATGGAGTTCCACAAGGTTCTGTGCTAGGACCAATTTTATTCACTTTATACATGCTTCCCTTAGGCAGTATTATTAGACGGTATTGCTTAAATTTTCATTGTTACGCAGATGATACCCAGCTTTATCTATCCATGAAGCCAGAGGATACACACCAATTAGCTAAACTGCAGGATTGTCTTACAAACATAAAGACATGGATGACCTCTAATTTCCTGCTTTTAAACTCAGATAAAACTGAAGTTATTGTACTTGGCCCCACAAATCTTAGAAGCATGGTGTCTAACCAGATCGTTACTCTGGATGGCATTTCCCTGATCTCTAGTAATACTGTGAGAAATCTTGGAGTCATTTTTGATCAGGATATGTCATTCAAAGCGCATATTAAACAAATATGTAGGACTGCCTTTTTGCATTTACGCAATATCTCTAAAATCAGAAAGGTCTTGTCTCAGAGTGATGCTGAAAAACTAATTCATGCATTTATTTCCTCTAGGCTGGACTATTGTAATTCATTATTATCAGGTTGTCCTAAAAGTTCCCTAAAAAGCCTTCAGTTGGTTCAGAATGCTGCAGCTAGAGTACTGACGGGGACTAGCAGGAGAGAGCATATCTCACCCGTGTTGGCCTCTCTTCATTGGCTTCCTGTTAATTCTAGAATAGAATTTAAAATTCTTCTTCTTACTTATAAGGTTTTGAATAATCAGGTCCCATCTTATCTTAGGGACCTCGTAGTACCATATTACCCCATTAGAGCGCTTCGCTCTCAGACTGCGGGCTTACTTGTAGTTCCTAGGGTTTGTAAGAGTAGAATGGGAGGCAGAGCCTTCAGCTTTCAGGCTCCTCTCCTGTGGAACCAGCTCCCAATTCAGATCAGGGAGACAGATACCCTCTCTACTTTTAAGATTAGGCTTAAAACTTTCCTTTTCGCTAAGGCTTATAGTTAGGGCTGGATCGGGTGACCCTGGACCATCCCTTGGTTATGCTGCTTTAGACGTAGATTGTGGGGGGGTTCCCATGATGCACTGTTTCTTTCTCTTTTTGCTCCGTATGCATCACTCTGCATTTAATCATTAGTGATCGATCTCTGCCCCCCTTCACGGCATGTCTTTTTCCTGTTTTTTTCCCTCAGCCCCAACCAGTCTCAGCAGAAGACTGCCCCTCCCTGAGCCTGGTTCTGCTGGAGGTTTCTTCCTGTTAAAAGGGAGTTTTTCCTTCCCACTGTTGCCAAGTGCTTGCTCATAGGGGGTCGTTTTGACCGTTGGGGTTTTTCATAATTATTGTATGGCCTTGCCTTACAATATGGAGCGCCTTGGGGCAACTGTTTGTTGTGATTTGGCGCTATAGAAGAAA
Source organism: Thalassophryne amazonica (assembly GCF_902500255.1). NCBI lineage: Eukaryota > Metazoa > Chordata > Actinopteri > Batrachoidiformes > Batrachoididae > Thalassophryne > Thalassophryne amazonica. The sequence goes on from NC_047112.1 coordinate 110,283,540, forward strand.
AAAGTTGATTGATTGATAGATGGCCCAGCAGCTGTTACATCTTAGCTGTTTGTAACAACTGCAAGGTCAACTTGTACACCAGTATCTATGGTAGATATGGGGAGGTCATGAAATGATTCTTGATCTATTGTTTGCATAGAGTATGTTGTTGATTTGATGGAGATCATAGAGGCCCTCAGTCGCAAGAGATGATGAGATTGATGAGCAGCCCGAGCGAGAGACGGCCATTGACCAGTGACTGTGAAAAGTCAGAGAAATGGGAGTCGATTAGAGCGCACATGTCCCGGTTTCCAGCTGTGTAGATGAGGTTTCATACATGTGTTGTATTTTGCCTCCCATAAAGTTATGGACCACTGTGACCAAAATTGTTCCATATTTCACTGTGTGATGTATGTCAGCATCTAATGGAAAGTAAACACTGTCTGTGGAACAGATAGTAATACTGGTATACGTTTTGAGACAAGGCATTCATAACACTGTAATATGTCAATTTCTTTATTGTTCTAACAAACGTAACATGTTTTCATGTCTCATATAACATTGTGCAGTTTTTGTGATAATAGCCATTATCCAATGTAGGTGTTAGTCACAGACATATCTGCCTAGTCTGCAACCCGAAACCCAACGCTTTGTGATTCAGATTCAGTACACAAGATGTCATTGGTACTTGGATTCTTCATACATTGTACAGCTTCCAGCTGAAAAATAAGACACATTATATTCATACCAGAAGTTGTAAGAGCTTTCCAAGTACATATTTTTGATACAGTGTTTTTGGAACTGATAATGTGTTGCTATGTGATGACTGTAAGGATGTTTGCAGTTTTTGTTAATGTTATCTGCTACTATGAGATCTGAATAAATTGTAATATTTTGGTTTTCTGGCACTACAGTTGCCTTGGAGATAAATAAAGGGAGTATGTTTGGAATGCACTTTACAATTTGATATTTTATGTAAAATGCTTCGTCCCTGTAAGTGAAGTCGGCCGTCTGCAGGACTTCCAAGTTCAAACAGACCGTTTGGAATCCCGGCTGTTCTGTGATGCCCTGCTTCTCTTCTGGACCATCTTATCCTGTTCCCCACAGCATACACTCTCCAGCAACCACAGGAACACCTACAAACACACCATTGCGATGTCCATTTGTTCGTGACCTTTTGTGACCCCATTAGTGAGTCATATAAGGTAAAGTGGGAATTTATTGGAGCTCCTGCAAGTTTCATTTTTTTTAACCATGTCATAACTTTCATTCCCAAGGGGTACATTCTGTTGTATAAATGTATCTTTTAAAATGTATCTTTTAACCACCATTACCACCAAAAACACAACAACAACAAAAAGAACTCTGAAAAACTGGAAAAAAAATTGTAAAAAAAAAAGAAAAAAAAGAAAAAATAATCAAAAAACCCAAATCTAAAAACAAATTACCCAGAAAAACAAACTAAAAAAGAAAAAACAGCAATAATTATTCCGAAAAACAGACAAAAAATAAATTACTCAGAAAAACACAAATAATTACTCAGAAAAACAAACCAAAAAATAAATTTATCAAGTGAATGTAATACGCTTCCGTAGAAGTATCCTCATTATCTCACAGGAATATATCTCAATTATCTGTGAACTACTTTCTGCGCAGGAATTCATCAAGCACGTCAGCCGCGGGCGCGCACTAAGACAGAATACCCCGAAACTGGACAGTTGTTCGGCCAAAACCAGAGCGAGAGTGTCCACTTTTAACTTGTCATCAGAAAAGCTAGTGGCGCTCGTGAGAGTGTGAGAGACGCCCTCCTCTGTGAGACCACGCCCACAGTGGCGCACTGCAAGTTCGTGATGCCAACTCAAAACACTGTTCCAGAAAGTTTTTAAACTGTAGCAGCATCCACTTTTTGGAATTTTTTTTTCCAGAATCCATATGAAAATGAAGACATCATGTGTTGTGCTAAATGGGGATTCTTTCAAAAACATATGCTTCAAAATGTTCCACTTGATTTTCGCCCTCTGGTGGTGAAATATGATAAAGCAGATGTCGCCACTTGGTTACCATGGTTACCACAGACACAATTCCATGACGTCATCTTTATATATAAGCTTTATACTTTGGCGCGCACCACATCAGGTGGCTCAAAGGGATAATTAGTTCTGCTATAAAGAGGGAGACCCGGGTTCGATTCCCGCCACCTGATGTGGTTCCAGCCCCGGATGGGAGAGTCAATCCTGCAGGATCAGTGCCGTTTGTATCTGGTGGCAGGTCGCATCCACGGAGGGATGGTGATGGTTGATGGGGCAGAATGTAATGTATGTGTACCTCCCCCCCCTCCCTCCCCCCTCCCGGAAGGACCCGCAAATGCAACACAGTTGCAGCAACATCAGGCTTGTCAATGGTTCAGGCGCTTTAGGCGTCTGCGACAATCTGGTGTCAGCTTCAACCCCGTGGTGCACATCAGGTGCAAACAGTCACCTGCCAGGAGGACTCTTTTTATCATGACCACGGTCTGAAACTTGACTATAACATGGTGTAATTTGGTACCTGACCTCTAGGAGGCGCTGTTGCTTCACATTTCGACACTATAATGATGGCTGTTCAAATAGAAGAAACATTTTCCTCATGAACTGTTTAGATTATTTCTTTATGAAACAGCTTCTACTGGAGCTCAGCTGATGGAGGGAAAAGTGGAGATCTGACTGACTTCCTCTAACACACACATACATACACACACACCTCTGTAAAGTAATATTGTGTGTTTGGTGCCAGTTAGAATGTCAAAATGTTCCTCTGATGGCTTCACTGTGCTGTGTGTAGGTTTGCTCTGTATTTGGGCTGCAACATTTTGGACTGATGTATGAATTCAACAATTAATGGAAAGTTCAAGCAACACTCTATCATGTCATTAATTTGAAATAACCAATCCAAAACTTAATTTGGTCATCATTGACATCCATGTCTCTGGGTTCTTGGCCTGTGACCCTGAGAGACGTCTGAGAAGAGGTCATGGGGTCATGAGGTCGCTGGTCAGAGGGGTTTGGTGATGGAGAACGAAGGTTCAAGTCCTGATGATTCCTGTCTGACTGTATGGTTGTGGCTGTAGCAGATATACAGTAGTGTTCAGAATAATAGTAGTGCTATGTGACTAAAAAGATTAATCCAGGTTTTGAGTATATTTCTTATTGTTACATGGGAAACAAGGTACCAGTAGATTCAGTAGATTCTCACAAATCCAACAGGACCTCTTAAGGCTATGAAATTGGGCTATTAGTAAAAAAAAAAAAAAAAGTAGAAAAGGGGGTGTTCACAATAATAGTAGTGTGGCATTCAGTCAGTGAGTTTGTCAATTTTGTGGAACAAACAGGTGTGAATCAGGTGTCCCCTATTTAAGGATGAAGCCAGCACCTGTTGAACATGCTTTTCTCTTTGAAAGCCTGAGGAAAATGGGACGTTCAAGACATTGTTCAGAAGAACAGCGTAGTTTGATTAAAAAGTTGATTGGAGAGGGGAAAACCTATATGCAGGTGCAAAAAATTATAGGTTGTTGATCTACAATGAAATCCAATGCCTTAAAATGGACCAAAAAAAAAAAAAGACGCATGGAAGAAAATGGAAAACAACCATCAAAATGGATAGAAGAATAACCAGAATGGCAAAGGCTCACCCACTGATCAGCTCCAGGATGATCAAAGACAGTTTGGAGTTACCTGTAAGTGCTGTGACAGTTAGAAGACGCCTGTGTGAAGCTGATTTATTTGCAAGAATCCCCCTCAAAGTCCCTCTGTTAAATAAAAGACATGCAGAAGAGGTTACAGTTTGATAAAAGGTTCCCCATTTACATGAACAAATTGTAATCTATTAGACAAATATGATTCAAACCACCGCAGCGCAGTGCCTTTAATACCTATGGCATGCTCTAATCTCTGTAATAAAATTTTATGGTCAACAGTATCAAAAGCAGCACTGAGGTCTAACAGAACAAGCACAGAGATGAGTCCACTGTCTGAGGCCATAAGAAGATCATTTGTAACCTTCACTAATGCTGTTTCTGTACTATGATGAATTCTAAAACCTGACTGAAACTCTTCAAATAGACCATTCCTCTGCAGATGATCAGTTAGCTGTTTTACAACTACCCTTTCAAGAATTTTTGAGAGAAAAGGAAGGTTGGAGATTTGCCTATAATTAGCTAAGATGTGTGTGAAGACATGTGCAGAAGAGGTTACAATTTGCCAAAGAACACATCAACTGGCCTAAAGAGAAATGGAGGAATATTTTGTGGACTGATGAGAGTAAAATTGTTCTTTTTGGGTCCAAGGGCCGCAGACAGTTTGTGAGATGACCCCCAAACTCTGAATTCAAGCCACAGTTCACAGTGAAGACAGTGAAGCATGGTGGTGCAAGCATCATGATATGGGCATGTTTCTCCTACTATGGTGTTGGGCCTATATATCGCATACCAGGTATCATGGATCAGTTTGGATATGTCAGAATACTTGAAGAGGTCATGTTGCCTTATGCTGAAGAGGACATGCCCTTGAAATGGGTGTTTCAACAAGACAATGACCCCAAGCACTCTAGTAAACGAGCAAAATCTTGTTTCCAAACCAACAAAATTAATGCCTCAAAGATGTGAAGAAATCATGAAAAACTGTGGTTATACAACTAAATACTAGTTTAGTGATTCACAGGATTGCTAAAAAAGCAGTTTGGACATAATAGTTTTGAGTTTGTGGCGTCAACAGCAGATGCTACTATTATTGTGAACACCCCCTTTTCTACTTTTTCTTTTTTACTAATATCCCAATTTCATAGCCTTAAGAGTGTGCATATCATGAATGCTTGGTCTTGTTGGATTTGTGAGAATCTACTGAATCTACTGGTACCTTGTTTCCCATGTAACAATAAGAAATATACTCAAAACCTGGATTAATCTTTTTAGTCACATAGCACTAATATTATTCTGAACACTACTGTACAACTTGTCTATGGTATACCAAAGCAAAACTATTTATATACATATTGCAATTCAACAACTTTTGTTTGATATAATTGTACACCTACCATAATCAATTAATGTTTATTACCAGTTTCACCCTTTTATATAAGATTCTTGCTGTACTCAATTCTTTTTAAATGCTTGTCAAAGTTTTGACAAAGTTGGGGCAGATTTGCTTCAACCAATATTTGAGTGAGGCACTTCTTTGGAATTTTAGATTGAAAACTGACCTCTCTCCACAAGGCTGGCAAACATGGAACTTCCCTGTTGAAGTAGGAACACGTGGTTTCCCTGCAGTGTCTTGCTGGAAGATGATGGCAGTCTTGGGAGTAAAAGGAAGAGAAAGGAAAAGAGCAATAAACACCATGGCTCAAGCAGCAGAGAGAGCATACAGTTGGCTCTGGCTACGAAGGAACGACAGTAGCTGGAAGCTTGACCGTCAAGAGTAGAAGACTGATCACCTTCTGCTGTTCCACCATCTTGAGGACGTTCCGGGTTAAGGGATGAAACGTCTGTAGACGGATGGACCCGGCTGATGACTTGACGGCCCAGCAGCTGTAACATCCTAGCTGTTTGTAACAACTATATCAACTGGTGAACCAGCGACTTTCAGGAAAGTCTGAATGACAACCAGGAACAGACTGGTGACATCTGGAGAGACAGAGGACATCCAGGAAAGACTGGAACCAAGGCACAGAGGGCCAGCAACCCAATGTGACACCTTTGTAAAAAGGTACCTTCAACTAGCTACAAGTATCGAAACAGAGACACACCCTCAGGGTCTTCCGAGAGGGAGGGAGGATGAAAGACCCAACAGGATGGAACAAACGGTAACGACAAGGCTTGTAAAAAGGACTTTGACTGGAACAACCCTAACACAGCAAACATGCCACTGTGGCAAAGTGTGCAAAAACCTCAGGGGACTCAAGATCCATCAGGTGAAATCCAAATGTAGAACTGGATAGAGGCAACTGGAACACACAGCTGCAGCTGGTGAGACGGTGGAGGACGACAGTCAGGACCAACCCCACAGTACTGAGGTCCTTCAACCAGTTGTGTCGAACCAGGAACACAGAAGGAGATCGACTGATGAACCAGGAGTTACCTGCAGAGGACTTGCAGATGAGAAGAAGGGGAGGATAAACTGGCCTCCAATGAACAGTGGTGAATGGCAGAAATTTGATGAGGATATGGACAAGCTCCTAGAGACAACACTAATAGGACCAGCTGAAAAGAAGCTGGAAAGCATGTGTAAATTGGTGTATTGTGTTGGAGAAGATCGGTATGGGAAGCAAGGAAGAACCAAAGAAAAGAGAGCTCATCAGCCTAGTAGAAGAGAGAGAGAGATTACCAGCATAAGACGAGAGATCAGAATGTTGTCCAACAGGTATAAAAGAAGCAGTGAAGAGGAGAAGGAAGGGTTAAAGCAACTGAGACAAGGTCTAAGAAGAAGGCTTAAAGAACTCAGGAATGCAGAAAGGATAAGGAAGAACAAACTGTGATAAGAACAAGAAAAGGGCAGCCTTCATTAAGAACCCTTATGGCTTCGCAGCAAGTGTTTTGGAAGGGAGAAGATCTGGTATGTTACAGAAACCAAGGGCAGAAGTGGAAGCATATCTGAAGGAAACACACTCTGACGAGTTTAGACACGAGGCACTCAGTGGAAATAGCAGGATAGAGCCAGTTGAACAGCCGGAAAAAGTACTAGATGAGAAAGAACCTAGCCTGGGAGAAGTAAGAGACATTGTTAAGAAGGCAAGATCACGATCAGCACCAGGGCCTAACGGAATAACGTATAAGGTCTACAAGAAGTGCCCCAAGCTTCTCACTAGATTGTGGAGGCTAATGAAGGTCATATGGAGGAAAGGCCAGATACCATTGTGTTGGCAAGTGGCTGAAGGTTGCTTTGTGCCAAAAGAGGAGAATTCAATAGAAATCAAGCAATTTCGAACCATCTCTCTCCTCAGTGTAGAAGGGAAAATCTTCTTTGCGGTGCTTGCCAGAAGAATGACGTCCTACATGGTAAAAAACAAGTACATTGATACAACAGTACAGAAAGGTGGCATTCCTGGGTTCCAGGGGTGCAAGGAACATACAAGCATCATTTCCCAGCTCATAGAGGAAGCAAAGGCAATAAAAGGAGACCTGACAGTCGTGTGGTTGGACTTAGCCAGCGCTTATGGGACAGTGCCACACAAAGTCATTGAAAATGCATTGGAGCACTACTACATTCCTGAGAAGGTCACCAAGATACTAGCAAGCTATTTGGAGGGGATACACCTTAGATTCACTGTGCATGACTATGTAACATCATGACAGCGAGTAGAGAAGGGCATAGTAACAGGATGCACCATTTCAGTGGTTCTCTTTGTTATGGCCATGAACCTGATCATAGAAGCAGGGAAAAGAGAAACCAGAGGGCCAAAAACCAGGACAATATTAGGCAACCACCAAGCAGAGGGTTCATGGATGACTTGACCATTACAACCACATCACATGTCCAAGCTAGATGGGTCCTTCAGGCACTGGAAGAAACTGCCACATGGGCAAGGATGAAGTTCAAACCTGCCAAGTCAAGGTGTATGGTGATCAAGAAAGGCTAGATCACCAAGAAGTACACCCTGAAGATCCAGGAAGAGGAAATTCCATCAATCATAGGAAACCCTATTAAGTACTTGGGGAAATGGTATGATGACAGTCTTAAGGACGTTAACAATAACAAACGTCTGGAACAGCAAACAACAGACTGGTGAACATTGACAAATCAGGGCTCCCAGGGAAGTTTAAAGCCTGGATCTTCCAACACGGGCTTCTACCTAGAATAATGTGGCCGATGATGCTGTATGATATCATGCTGTCAACAGTCGAGGGCATAGAGAGGAAAACCAATAGATACCTCAGAAGGTGGCTAGGGATACCACAATGCTTCTCTGCGACGGGACTGTACAGCAAATCAGCAAAGCTTCGTTTGCCACTTTCGTCAGTTGTGGAAGAATTTAAGACGGGGAAGGCCGGCCTAATTATGACTCTGAAAGATTCCAGAGATGCAGGAGTAGAAACACAAACAGGAAACAAATGGAAGAAGCAGAATACCGCCTACAGTACAGAGACATTGTAGGAAGTGTGTGCAAGGGAAGACAAGGTCTAGGTACCGAACCCACAACTAGGTGGAAAGGTGCAAAGCCAAAGGATAGAAGACATCTGGTCCAACAAGAGATAAGGAAGAAAGAGGAAGAAACCAGATATGTACGGGCAGTGCAGATGGGAAGCCAAGGAGCCTGGACAAAATGGGATACAGAGCAGAGAGAGCTGACATGGGACCAAATATGGAAGTACACACCTTACCAACTGCAGTTCCTGCTAAGATCTGTGTATGATGTACTCCCAACACCATCAAACCTGTGTAACTGGGGAATGATGGAAGATGCAGCATGCCATCTGTGTCAGAAACCAGCCAACCTAGAGCACCTTTTGTCAGCATGCCAGGTTGCCCTTAGACAGGGGAGATACAGATGGAGACATGACCAGGTGTTGAGATCTCTAGCCCATAGTTTGGAAATTGAGAGGAAGAAAGATCATAAAGAGAACAAGCCAGCTTTCATCAACTTTGTCAGAAGTGGAGAACATGCTCCAGCTAATCAGCAGCAAAGGGGTGGTATCCTGAGCATGGCAAAAGACTGGCAGCTGAAGGTTGACCTTGGAAAGAAGCTCGTATTTCCACCAATAGTAGAGACAACTCTGCGACCAGACGTCCTGCTAATTTCAGAGAGTAGAAGGAAATTAGTTGTCATTGAGTTAACGGTACCATGGGAAACCCGTTGTCAAGAAGCCCACGAGAGGAAGCTTGCAAAGTATGATGAGTTGTTGGCAGACTGTAAACAACAAGGCTGGCAAACCTGGAACTTCCCTGTTGAAGTAGGAACACGTGGTTTCCCTGCAGTGTCTTGCTGGAAGATGATGGCAGTCTTGGCAGTAAAAGGAAGAGAAAGGAAAAGAGCAATAAACACCATGGCTCAAGCAGCAGAGAGAGCATCCAGTTGGCTCTGGCTACGAAGGAACGACAGTAGCTGGAAACTTGACAGTCAAGAGTAGAAGACTGATCACCTTCTGCTGTTCCACCATCTCGAGGACGTTCCGGGTTAAGGAATGAAACGTCTGTAGACGGATGGACCCGGTTGATGACTAGATCTATTTAAAATCTAATTAAAAATCTATTTAAGCATAAAAATTCAAAAAGAAAAAATAATATAGCACCTTCAATTGCACCACAGACTAAAACAGTTAAATGTGGTCTATTAAACATTAGGTCTCTCTCTTCTAAGTCCCTGTTGGTAAATGATATAATAATTGATCAACGTATTGATTTATTCTGCCTAACAGAAACCTGGTTACAGCAGGATGAATATGTTAGTTTAAATGAGTCAACACCCCCGAGTCACACTAACTGTCAGAATGCTCGTAGCACGGGCCGTGGCGGAGGATTAGCAGCAATCTTCCATTCCAGCTTATTAATTAATCAAAAACCTAGACAGAGCTTTAATTCATTTGAAAGCTTGTCTCTTAGTCTTGTCCATCCAAATTGGAAGTCCCAAAAACCAGTTTTATTTGTTATTATCTATCGTCCACCTGGTCGTTACTGTGAGTTTCTCTGTGAATTTTCAGACCTTTTGTCTGACTTAGTGCTTAGCTCAGATAAGATAATTATAGTGGGCGATTTTAATATCCACACAGATGCTGAGAATGACAGCCTCAACACTGCATTTAATCTATTATTAGACTCTATCGGCTTTGCTCAAAAAGTAAATGAGTCCACCCACCACTTTAATCATATCTTAGATCTTGTTCTGACTTATGGTATGGAAATAGAAGATTTAACAGTATTCCCTGAAAACTCCCTTCTGTCTGATCATTTTTTAATAACATTTACATTTACCCTGATGGACTACCCTGCAGTGGGGAATAAGTTTCATTACACTAGAAGTCTTTCAGAAAGCGCTGTAACTAGGTTTAAGGATATGATTCCTTCGTTATGTTCTCTAATGTCATATACCAACACAGAGCAGAGTAGCTACCTAAACTCTGTAAGGGAGTTAGAGTATCTCGTCAATAGTTTTACATCCTCTTTGAAGACAACTTTGGATGCTGTAGCTCCTCTGAAAAAGAGAGCTTTAAATCAGAAGTGTCTGACTCCGTGGTATAACTCACAAACTCGTAGCTTAAAGCAGATAACCCGTAAGTTGGAGAGGAAATGGCGTCTCACTAACTTAGAAGATCTTCACTTAGCCTGGAAAAAGAGTTTGTTGCTCTATAAAAAAGCCCTCCGTAAAGCTAGGACATCTTTCTACTCATCACTAATTGAAGAAAATAAGAATAACCTCAGGTTTCTTTTCAGCACTGTAGCTAGGCTGACAAAGAGTCAGAGCTCTATTGAGCTGAGTATTCCATTAACTTTAACTAGTAATGACTTCATGACTTTCTTTGCTAACAAAATTTTGACTATTAGAGAAAAAATTATTCATAACCATCCCAAAGATGTATCGTTATCTTTGGCTGCTTTCAGTGATGCCGGTATTTGGTTAGACTCTTTCTCTCCGGTTGTTCTGTCTGAGTTATTTTCATTGGTTGCTTCGTCCAAACCATCGGCATGTTTATTGGACCCCATTCCTGCCAGGCTGCTCAAGGAAGTCCTACCATTATTTAATGCTTCAATCTTAAATATGATCAATCTATCTTTGTTAGTTGGTTATGTACCACAGGCCTTTAAGGTGGCAGTAATTAAACCATTACTTAAAAAGCCATCACTTGACCCAGCTATCTTAGCTAATTATAGGCCAATTTCCAACCTTCCTTTTCTCTCAAAGATTCTTGAGAGGGTAGTTGTAAAACAGTTAACTGATCACCTGCAGAGGAATGGTCTATTTGAAGAGTTTCAGTCAGGTTTTAGAATTCATCATAGTACAGAAACAGCATTAGTGAAGGTTACAAATGATCTTCTTATGGCTTCGGACAGTGGACTTATCTCTGTGCTTGTTCTGTTGGACCTCAGTGCTGCTTTTGATACTGTTGACCATAAAATTTTATTACAGAGATTAGAGCATGTCATAGGTATTAAAGGCACTGCGCTGCGGTGGTTTGAATCATATTTGTCTAATAGATTACAGTTTGTTCATGTAAATGGGGAATCTTCTTCACAGACTAAAGTTAATTATGGAGTTCCACAAGGTTCTGTGCTAGGACCAATTTTATTCACTTTATACATGCTTCCCTTAGGCAGTATTATTAGACGGTATTGCTTAAATTTTCATTGTTACGCAGATGATACCCAGCTTTATCTATCCATGAAGCCAGAGGATACACACCAATTAGCTAAACTGCAGGATTGTCTTACAAACATAAAGACATGGATGACCTCTAATTTCCTGCTTTTAAACTCAGATAAAACTGAAGTTATTGTACTTGGCCCCACAAATCTTAGAAGCATGGTGTCTAACCAGATCGTTACTCTGGATGGCATTTCCCTGATCTCTAGTAATACTGTGAGAAATCTTGGAGTCATTTTTGATCAGGATATGTCATTCAAAGCGCATATTAAACAAATATGTAGGACTGCCTTTTTGCATTTACGCAATATCTCTAAAATCAGAAAGGTCTTGTCTCAGAGTGATGCTGAAAAACTAATTCATGCATTTATTTCCTCTAGGCTGGACTATTGTAATTCATTATTATCAGGTTGTCCTAAAAGTTCCCTAAAAAGCCTTCAGTTGGTTCAGAATGCTGCAGCTAGAGTACTGACGGGGACTAGCAGGAGAGAGCATATCTCACCCGTGTTGGCCTCTCTTCATTGGCTTCCTGTTAATTCTAGAATAGAATTTAAAATTCTTCTTCTTACTTATAAGGTTTTGAATAATCAGGTCCCATCTTATCTTAGGGACCTCGTAGTACCATATTACCCCATTAGAGCGCTTCGCTCTCAGACTGCGGGCTTACTTGTAGTTCCTAGGGTTTGTAAGAGTAGAATGGGAGGCAGAGCCTTCAGCTTTCAGGCTCCTCTCCTGTGGAACCAGCTCCCAATTCAGATCAGGGAGACAGATACCCTCTCTACTTTTAAGATTAGGCTTAAAACTTTCCTTTTCGCTAAGGCTTATAGTTAGGGCTGGATCGGGTGACCCTGGACCATCCCTTGGTTATGCTGCTTTAGACGTAGATTGTGGGGGGGTTCCCATGATGCACTGTTTCTTTCTCTTTTTGCTCCGTATGCATCACTCTGCATTTAATCATTAGTGATCGATCTCTGCCCCCCTTCACGGCATGTCTTTTTCCTGTTTTTTTCCCTCAGCCCCAACCAGTCTCAGCAGAAGACTGCCCCTCCCTGAGCCTGGTTCTGCTGGAGGTTTCTTCCTGTTAAAAGGGAGTTTTTCCTTCCCACTGTTGCCAAGTGCTTGCTCATAGGGGGTCGTTTTGACCGTTGGGGTTTTTCATAATTATTGTATGGCCTTGCCTTACAATATGGAGCGCCTTGGGGCAACTGTTTGTTGTGATTTGGCGCTATAGAAGAAAAAAGTTGATTGATTGATAGATGGCCCAGCAGCTGTTACATCTTAGCTGTTTGTAACAACTGCAAGGTCAACTTGTACACCAGTATCTATGGTAGATATGGGGAGGTCATGAAATGATTCTTGATCTATTGTTTGCATAGAGTATGTTGTTGATTTGATGGAGATCATAGAGGCCCTCAGTCGCAAGAGATGATGAGATTGATGAGCAGCCCGAGCGAGAGACGGCCATTGACCAGTGACTGTGAAAAGTCAGAGAAATGGGAGTCGATTAGAGCGCACATGTCCCGGTTTCCAGCTGTGTAGATGAGGTTTCATACATGTGTTGTATTTTGCCTCCCATAAAGTTATGGACCACTGTGACCAAAATTGTTCCATATTTCACTGTGTGATGTATGTCAGCATCTAATGGAAAGTAAACACTGTCTGTGGAACAGATAGTAATACTGGTATACGTTTTGAGACAAGGCATTCATAACACTGTAATATGTCAATTTCTTTATTGTTCTAACAAACGTAACATGTTTTCATGTCTCATATAACATTGTGCAGTTTTTGTGATAATAGCCATTATCCAATGTAGGTGTTAGTCACAGACATATCTGCCTAGTCTGCAACCCGAAACCCAACGCTTTGTGATTCAGATTCAGTACACAAGATGTCATTGGTACTTGGATTCTTCATACATTGTACAGCTTCCAGCTGAAAAATAAGACACATTATATTCATACCAGAAGTTGTAAGAGCTTTCCAAGTACATATTTTTGATACAGTGTTTTTGGAACTGATAATGTGTTGCTATGTGATGACTGTAAGGATGTTTGCAGTTTTTGTTAATGTTATCTGCTACTATGAGATCTGAATAAATTGTAATATTTTGGTTTTCTGGCACTACAGTTGCCTTGGAGATAAATAAAGGGAGTATGTTTGGAATGCACTTTACAATTTGATATTTTATGTAAAATGCTTCGTCCCTGTAAGTGAAGTCGGCCGTCTGCAGGACTTCCAAGTTCAAACAGACCGTTTGGAATCCCGGCTGTTCTGTGATGCCCTGCTTCTCTTCTGGACCATCTTATCCTGTTCCCCACAGCATACACTCTCCAGCAACCACAGGAACACCTACAAACACACCATTGCGATGTCCATTTGTTCGTGACCTTTTGTGACCCCATTAGTGAGTCATATAAGGTAAAGTGGGAATTTATTGGAGCTCCTGCAAGTTTCATTTTTTTTAACCATGTCATAACTTTCATTCCCAAGGGGTACATTCTGTTGTATAAATGTATCTTTTAAAATGTATCTTTTAACCACCATTACCACCAAAAACACAACAACAACAAAAAGAACTCTGAAAAACTGGAAAAAAAATTGTAAAAAAAAAAGAAAAAAAAGAAAAAATAATCAAAAAACCCAAATCTAAAAACAAATTACCCAGAAAAACAAACTAAAAAAGAAAAAACAGCAATAATTATTCCGAAAAACAGACAAAAAATAAATTACTCAGAAAAACACAAATAATTACTCAGAAAAACAAACCAAAAAATAAATTTATCAAGTGAATGTAATACGCTTCCGTAGAAGTATCCTCATTATCTCACAGGAATATATCTCAATTATCTGTGAACTACTTTCTGCGCAGGAATTCATCAAGCACGTCAGCCGCGGGCGCGCACTAAGACAGAATACCCCGAAACTGGACAGTTGTTCGGCCAAAACCAGAGCGAGAGTGTCCACTTTTAACTTGTCATCAGAAAAGCTAGTGGCGCTCGTGAGAGTGTGAGAGACGCCCTCCTCTGTGAGACCACGCCCACAGTGGCGCACTGCAAGTTCGTGATGCCAACTCAAAACACTGTTCCAGAAAGTTTTTAAACTGTAGCAGCATCCACTTTTTGGAATTTTTTTTTCCAGAATCCATATGAAAATGAAGACATCATGTGTTGTGCTAAATGGGGATTCTTTCAAAAACATATGCTTCAAAATGTTCCACTTGATTTTCGCCCTCTGGTGGTGAAATATGATAAAGCAGATGTCGCCACTTGGTTACCATGGTTACCACAGACACAATTCCATGACGTCATCTTTATATATAAGCTTTATACTTTGGCGCGCACCACATCAGGTGGCTCAAAGGGATAATTAGTTCTGCTATAAAGAGGGAGACCCGGGTTCGATTCCCGCCACCTGATGTGGTTCCAGCCCCGGATGGGAGAGTCAATCCTGCAGGATCAGTGCCGTTTGTATCTGGTGGCAGGTCGCATCCACGGAGGGATGGTGATGGTTGATGGGGCAGAATGTAATGTATGTGTACCTCCCCCCCCTCCCTCCCCCCTCCCGGAAGGACCCGCAAATGCAACACAGTTGCAGCAACATCAGGCTTGTCAATGGTTCAGGCGCTTTAGGCGTCTGCGACAATCTGGTGTCAGCTTCAACCCCGTGGTGCACATCAGGTGCAAACAGTCACCTGCCAGGAGGACTCTTTTTATCATGACCACGGTCTGAAACTTGACTATAACATGGTGTAATTTGGTACCTGACCTCTAGGAGGCGCTGTTGCTTCACATTTCGACACTATAATGATGGCTGTTCAAATAGAAGAAACATTTTCCTCATGAACTGTTTAGATTATTTCTTTATGAAACAGCTTCTACTGGAGCTCAGCTGATGGAGGGAAAAGTGGAGATCTGACTGACTTCCTCTAACACACACATACATACACACACACCTCTGTAAAGTAATATTGTGTGTTTGGTGCCAGTTAGAATGTCAAAATGTTCCTCTGATGGCTTCACTGTGCTGTGTGTAGGTTTGCTCTGTATTTGGGCTGCAACATTTTGGACTGATGTATGAATTCAACAATTAATGGAAAGTTCAAGCAACACTCTATCATGTCATTAATTTGAAATAACCAATCCAAAACTTAATTTGGTCATCATTGACATCCATGTCTCTGGGTTCTTGGCCTGTGACCCTGAGAGACGTCTGAGAAGAGGTCATGGGGTCATGAGGTCGCTGGTCAGAGGGGTTTGGTGATGGAGAACGAAGGTTCAAGTCCTGATGATTCCTGTCTGACTGTATGGTTGTGGCTGTAGCAGATATACAGTAGTGTTCAGAATAATAGTAGTGCTATGTGACTAAAAAGATTAATCCAGGTTTTGAGTATATTTCTTATTGTTACATGGGAAACAAGGTACCAGTAGATTCAGTAGATTCTCACAAATCCAACAGGACCTCTTAAGGCTATGAAATTGGGCTATTAGTAAAAAAAAAAAAAAAAAAGTAGAAAAGGGGGTGTTCACAATAATAGTAGTGTGGCATTCAGTCAGTGAGTTTGTCAATTTTGTGGAACAAACAGGTGTGAATCAGGTGTCCCCTATTTAAGGATGAAGCCAGCACCTGTTGAACATGCTTTTCTCTTTGAAAGCCTGAGGAAAATGGGACGTTCAAGACATTGTTCAGAAGAACAGCGTAGTTTGATTAAAAAGTTGATTGGAGAGGGGAAAACCTATATGCAGGTGCAAAAAATTATAGGCTGTTGATCTACAATGAAATCCAATGCCTTAAAATGGACCAAAAAAAAAAAAAAGACGCATGGAAGAAAATGGAAAACAACCATCAAAATGGATAGAAGAATAACCAGAATGGCAAAGGCTCACCCATTGATCAGCTCCAGGATGATCAAAGACAGTTTGGAGTTACCTGTAAGTGCTGTGACAGTTAGAAGACGCCTGTGTGAAGCTGATTTATTTGCAAGAATCCCCCTCAAAGTCCCTCTGTTAAATAAAAGACATGCAGAAGAGGTTACAGTTTGATAAAAGGTTCCCCATTTACATGAACAAATTGTAATCTATTAGACAAATATGATTCAAACCACCGCAGCGCAGTGCCTTTAATACCTATGGCATGCTCTAATCTCTGTAATAAAATTTTATGGTCAACAGTATCAAAAGCAGCACTGAGGTCTAACAGAACAAGCACAGAGATGAGTCCACTGTCTGAGGCCATAAGAAGATCATTTGTAACCTTCACTAATGCTGTTTCTGTACTATGATGAATTCTAAAACCTGACTGAAACTCTTCAAATAGACCATTCCTCTGCAGATGATCAGTTAGCTGTTTTACAACTACCCTTTCAAGAATTTTTGAGAGAAAAGGAAGGTTGGAGATTTGCCTATAATTAGCTAAGATGTGTGTGAAGACATGTGCAGAAGAGGTTACAATTTGCCAAAGAACACATCAACTGGCCTAAAGAGAAATGGAGGAATATTTTGTGGACTGATGAGAGTAAAATTGTTCTTTTTGGGTCCAAGGGCCGCAGACAGTTTGTGAGATGACCCCCAAACTCTGAATTCAAGCCACAGTTCACAGTGAAGACAGTGAAGCATGGTGGTGCAAGCATCATGATATGGGCATGTTTCTCCTACTATGGTGTTGGGCCTATATATCGCATACCAGGTATCATGGATCAGTTTGGATATGTCAGAATACTTGAAGAGGTCATGTTGCCTTATGCTGAAGAGGACATGCCCTTGAAATGGGTGTTTCAACAAGACAATGACCCCAAGCACTCTAGTAAACGAGCAAAATCTTGTTTCCAAACCAACAAAATTAATGCCTCAAAGATGTGAAGAAATCATGAAAAACTGTGGTTATACAACTAAATACTAGTTTAGTGATTCACAGGATTGCTAAAAAAGCAGTTTGGACATAATAGTTTTGAGTTTGTGGCGTCAACAGCAGATGCTACTATTATTGTGAACACCCCCTTTTCTACTTTTTCTTTTTTACTAATATCCCAATTTCATAGCCTTAAGAGTGTGCATATCATGAATGCTTGGTCTTGTTGGATTTGTGAGAATCTACTGAATCTACTGGTACCTTGTTTCCCATGTAACAATAAGAAATATACTCAAAACCTGGATTAATCTTTTTAGTCACATAGCACTACTATTATTCTGAACACTACTGTACAACTTGTCTATGGTATACCAAAGCAAAACTATTTATATACATATTGCAATTCAACAACTTTTGTTTGATATAATTGTACACCTACCATAATCAATTAATGTTTATTACCAGTTTCACCCTTTTATATAAGATTCTTGCTGTACTCAATTCTTTTTAAATGCTTGTCAAAGTTTTGACAAAGTTGGGGCAGATTTGCTTCAACCAATATTTGAGTGAGGCACTTCTTTGGAATTTTAGATTGAAAACTGACCTCTCTCCACAAGGCTGGCAAACATGGAACTTCCCTGTTGAAGTAGGAACACGTGGTTTCCCTGCAGTGTCTTGCTGGAAGATGATGGCAGTCTTGGGAGTAAAAGGAAGAGAAAGGAAAAGAGCAATAAACACCATGGCTCAAGCAGCAGAGAGAGCATACAGTTGGCTCTGGCTACGAAGGAACGACAGTAGCTGGAAGCTTGACCGTCAAGAGTAGAAGACTGATCACCTTCTGCTGTTCCACCATCTTGAGGACGTTCCGGGTTAAGGGATGAAACGTCTGTAGACGGATGGACCCGGCTGATGACTTGACGGCCCAGCAGCTGTAACATCCTAGCTGTTTGTAACAACTATATCAACTGGTGAACCAGCGACTTTCAGGAAAGTCTGAATGACAACCAGGAACAGACTGGTGACATCTGGAGAGACAGAGGACATCCAGGAAAGACTGGAACCAAGGCACAGAGGGCCAGCAACCCAATGTGACACCTTTGTAAAAAGGTACCTTCAACTAGCTACAAGTATCGAAACAGAGACACACCCTCAGGGTCTTCCGAGAGGGAGGGAGGATGAAAGACCCAACAGGATGGAACAAATGGTAACGACAAGGCTTGTAAAAAGGACTTTGACTGGAACAACCCTAACACAGCAAACATGCCACTGTGGCAAAGTGTGCAAAAACCTCAGGGGACTCAAGATCCATCAGGTGAAATCCAAATGTAGAACTGGAGAGAGGCAACTGGAACACACAGCTGCAGCTGGTGAGACGGTGGAGGACGACAGTCAGGACCAACCCCACAGTACTGAGGTCCTTCAACCAGTTGTGTCGAACCAGGAACACAGAAGGAGATCGACTGATGAACCAGGAGTTACCTGCAGAGGACTTGCAGATGAGAAGAAGGGGAGGATAAACTGGCCTCCAATGAACAGTGGTGAATGGCAGAAATTTGATGAGGATATGGACAAGCTCCTAGAGACAACACTAATAGGACCAGCTGAAAAGAAGCTGGAAAGCATGTGTAAATTGGTGTATTGTGTTGGAGAAGATCGGTATGGGAAGCAAGGAAGAACCAAAGAAAAGAGAGCTCATCAGCCTAGTAGAAGAGAGAGAGAGATTACCAGCATAAGACGAGAGATCAGAATGTTGTCCAACAGGTATAAAAGAAGCAGTGAAGAGGAGAAGGAAGGGTTAAAGCAACTGAGACAAGGTCTAAGAAGAAGGCTTAAAGAACTCAGGAATGCAGAAAGGATAAGGAAGAACAAAGTGATAAGAACAAGAAAAGGGCAGCCTTCATTAAGAACCCTTATGGCTTCGCAGCAAGTGTTTTGGAAGGGAGAAGATCTGGTATGTTACAGAAACCAAGGGCAGAAGTGGAAGCATATCTGAAGGAAACACACTCTGACGAGTTTAGACACGAGGCACTCAGTGGAAATAGCAGGATAGAGCCAGTTGAACAGCCGGAAAAAGTACTAGATGAGAAAGAACCTAGCCTGGGAGAAGTAAGAGACATTGTTAAGAAGGCAAGATCACGATCAGCACCAGGGCCTAACGGAATAACGTATAAGGTCTACAAGAAGTGCCCCAAGCTTCTCACTAGATTGTGGAGGCTAATGAAGGTCATATGGAGGAAAGGCCAGATACCATTGTGTTGGCAAGTGGCTGAAGGTTGCTTTGTGCCAAAAGAGGAGAATTCAATAGAAATCAAGCAATTTCGAACCATCTCTCTCCTCAGTGTAGAAGGGAAAATCTTCTTTGCGGTGCTTGCCAGAAGAATGACGTCCTACATGGTAAAAAACAAGTACATTGATACAACAGTACAGAAAGGTGGCATTCCTGGGTTCCAGGGGTGCAAGGAACATACAAGCATCATTTCCCAGCTCATAGAGGAAGCAAAGGCAATAAAAGGAGACCTGACAGTCGTGTGGTTGGACTTAGCCAGCGCTTATGGGACAGTGCCACACAAAGTCATTGAAAATGCATTGGAGCACTACTACATTCCTGAGAAGGTCACCAAGATACTAGCAAGCTATTTGGAGGGGATACACCTTAGATTCACTGTGCATGACTATGTAACATCATGACAGCGAGTAGAGAAGGGCATAGTAACAGGATGCACCATTTCAGTGGTTCTCTTTGTTATGGCCATGAACCTGATCATAGAAGCAGGGAAAAGAGAAACCAGAGGGCCAAAAACCAGGACAATATTAGGCAACCACCAAGCAGAGGGTTCATGGATGACTTGACCATTACAACCACATCACATGTCCAAGCTAGATGGGTCCTTCAGGCACTGGAAGAAACTGCCACATGGGCAAGGATGAAGTTCAAACCTGCCAAGTCAAGGTGTATGGTGATCAAGAAAGGCTAGATCACCAAGAAGTACACCCTGAAGATCCAGGAAGAGGAAATTCCATCAATCATAGGAAACCCTATTAAGTACTTGGGGAAATGGTATGATGACAGTCTTAAGGACGTTAACAACAACAAACGTCTGGAACAGCAAACAACAGACTGGTGAACATTGACAAATCAGGGCTCCCAGGGAAGTTTAAAGCCTGGATCTTCCAACACGGGCTTCTACCTAGAATAATGTGGCCGATGATGCTGTATGATATCATGCTGTCAACAGTCGAGGGCATAGAGAGGAAAACCAATAGATACCTCAGAAGGTGGCTAGGGATACCACAATGCTTCTCTGCAACGGGACTGTACAGCAAATCAGCAAAGCTTCGTTTGCCACTTTCGTCAGTTGTGGAAGAATTTAAGACGGGGAAGGCCGGCCTAATTATGATTCTGAAAGATTCCAGAGATGCAGGAGTAGAAACACAAACAGGAAACAAATGGAAGAAGCAGAATACCGCCTACAGTACAGAGACATTGTAGGAAGTGTGTGCAAGGGAAGACAAGGTCTAGGTACCGAACCCACAACTAGGTGGAAAGGTGCAAAGCCAAAGGATAGAAGACATCTGGTCCAACAAGAGATAAGGAAGAAAGAGGAAGAAACCAGATATGTATGGGCAGTGCAGATGGGAAGCCAAGGAGCCTGGACAAAATGGGATACAGAGCAGAGAGAGCTGACATGGGACCAAATATGGAAGTACACACCTTACCAACTGCAGTTCCTGCTAAGATCTGTGTATGATGTACTCCCAACACCATCAAACCTGTGTAACTGGGGAATGATGGAAGATGCAGCATGCCATCTGTGTCAGAAACCAGCCAACCTAGAGCACCTTTTGTCAGCATGCCAGGTTGCCCTTAGACAGGGGAGATACAGATGGAGACATGACCAGGTGTTGAGATCTCTAGCCCATAGTTTGGAAATTGAGAGGAAGAAAGATCATAAAGAGAACAAGCCAGCTTTCATCAACTTTGTCAGAAGTGGAGAACATGCTCCAGCTAATCAGCAGCAAAGGGGTGGTATCCTGAGCATGGCAAAAGACTGGCAGCTGAAGGTTGACCTTGGAAAGAAGCTCGTATTTCCACCAATAGTAGAGACAACTCTGCGACCAGACGTCCTGCTAATTTCAGAGAGTAGAAGGAAATTAGTTGTCATTGAGTTAACGGTACCATGGGAAACCCGTTGTCAAGAAGCCCACGAGAGGAAGCTTGCAAAGTATGATGAGTTGTTGGCAGACTGTAAACAACAAGGCTGGCAAACCTGGAACTTCCCTGTTGAAGTAGGAACACGTGGTTTCCCTGCAGTGTCTTGCTGGAAGATGATGGCAGTCTTGGCAGTAAAAGGAAGAGAAAGGAAAAGAGCAATAAACACCATGGCTCAAGCAGCAGAGAGAGCATCCAGTTGGCTCTGGCTACGAAGGAACGACAGTAGCTGGAAACTTGACAGTCAAGAGTAGAAGACTGATCACCTTCTGCTGTTCCACCATCTCGAGGACGTTCCGGGTTAAGGAATGAAACGTCTGTAGACGGATGGACCCGGTTGATGACTAGATGGCCCAGCAGCTGTTACATCTTAGCTGTTTGTAACAACTGCAAGGTCAACTTGTACACCAGTATCTATGGTAGATATGGGGAGGTCATGAAATGATTCTTGATCTATTGTTTGCATAGAGTATGTTGTTGATTTGATGGAGATCATAGAGGCCCTCAGTCGCAAGAGATGATGAGATTGATGAGCAGCCCGAGCGAGAGACGGCCATTGACCAGTGACTGTGAAAAGTCAGAGAAATGGGAGTCGATTAGAGCGCACATGTCCCGGTTTCCAGCTGTGTAGATGAGGTTTCATACATGTGTTGTATTTTGCCTCCCATAAAGTTATGGACCACTGTGACCAAAATTGTTCCATATTTCACTGTGTGATGTATGTCAGCATCTAATGGAAAGTAAACACTGTCTGTGGAACAGATAGTAATACTGGTATACGTTTTGAGACAAGGCATTCATAACACTGTAATATGTCAATTTCTTTATTGTTCTAACAAACGTAACATGTTTTCATGTCTCATATAACATTGTGCAGTTTTTGTGATAATAGCCATTATCCAATGTAGGTGTTAGTCACAGACATATCTGCCTAGTCTGCAACCCGAAACCCAACGCTTTGTGATTCAGATTCAGTACACAAGATGTCATTGGTACTTGGATTCTTCATACATTGTACAGCTTCCAGCTGAAAAATAAGACACATTATATTCATACCAGAAGTTGTAAGAGCTTTCCAAGTACATATTTTTGATACAGTGTTTTTGGAACTGATAATGTGTTGCTATGTGATGACTGTAAGGATGTTTGCAGTTTTTGTTAATGTTATCTGCTACTATGAGATCTGAATAAATTGTAATATTTTGGTTTTCTGGCACTACAGTTGCCTTGGAGATAAATAAAGGGAGTATGTTTGGAATGCACTTTACAATTTGATATTTTATGTAAAATGCTTCGTCCCTGTAAGTGAAGTCGGCCGTCTGCAGGACTTCCAAGTTCAAACAGACCGTTTGGAATCCCGGCTGTTCTGTGATGCCCTGCTTCTCTTCTGGACCATCTTATCCTGTTCCCCACAGCATACACTCTCCAGCAACCACAGGAACACCTACAAACACACCATTGCGATGTCCATTTGTTCGTGACCTTTTGTGACCCCATTAGTGAGTCATATAAGGTAAAGTGGGAATTTATTGGAGCTCCTGCAAGTTTCATTTTTTTTAACCATGTCATAACTTTCATTCCCAAGGGGTACATTCTGTTGTATAAATGTATCTTTTAAAATGTATCTTTTAACCACCATTACCACCAAAAACACAACAACAACAAAAAGAACTCTGAAAAACTGGAAAAAAAATTGTAAAAAAAAAAAGAAAAAAAAGAAAAAATAATCAAAAAACCCAAATCTAAAAACAAATTACCCAGAAAAACAAACTAAAAAAGAAAAAACAGCAATAATTATTCCGAAAAACAGACAAAAAATAAATTACTCAGAAAAACACAAATAATTACTCAGAAAAACAAACCAAAAAATAAATTTATCAAGTGAATGTAATACGCTTCCGTAGAAGTATCCTCATTATCTCACAGGAATATATCTCAATTATCTGTGAACTACTTTCTGCGCAGGAATTCATCAAGCACGTCAGCCGCGGGCGCGCACTAAGACAGAATACCCCGAAACTGGACAGTTGTTCGGCCAAAACCAGAGCGAGAGTGTCCACTTTTAACTTGTCATCAGAAAATCTAGTGGCGCTCGTGAGAGTGTGAGAGACGCCCTCCTCTGTGAGACCACGCCCACAGTGGCGCACTGAGGAGGAGGATCCACCGGAGAGAAGAAAGACGCAAACATCATGATCTGAAAGTCCTCCGGCTGACATCTAACGGCGCGTCTGCAGCTGTGAACCGGTAAATCATTTATCAGCAGTGTGATGTTTATCTGGTACAGAGCAGAGTTTGGGTCGGTGCGTGGTTTGGCCGGTACACGGCTGGTTTCTAAGCTAACCGCTGTGTTCCTCTCAGTACTCACTTTGTGAGTGAATGACGAGCGTTTTGCTCGGTGAACGTGTCCTCTGTGTTGTCAGGGAAACGGCCACTTCAGCCGGTAACGTCATGTGAAATAAGCTGCTGCAGACTTTTTTTTAATGGTTTCCACACTTAATCTTAAATCAGTGAAGGTTTCCCCTCTCAAAGTCCCACAGACTGGATTCTAGCGAGGCTCTTTCACGTCTTGGGCTGGGTTTAGTTCTGTTTTTGGACATCTGAGAATCAGACAGTTTCCTCTCAGGAAGGGGACAAGGATGTGACCTGCTCAGCCCAATTCAATGGCTGACTCATCCAGTAAGACAGTATTTTCCAAAGGAGACTTTAGATTCAGGCCCAGACGTTCCTGAACAGTAACATCAACAAAGTGCTGACTTTATCTGAACAGTTAAAAAGCCTTTAACTTCTCGTCAAAGTCATCAGTGAAAAAATACCTCTGCCTCACATACCTCTGCCAAAGCCCAGCAACAATCTTCAGTTTGACTTTAACCGTCCTGTGGACTTTTGTACGAAACTAGTTAGCAGGTTAAGTTGGGATTTTCCAAGCTTCAAAGCAAACTCCGATCATCAGAAATAAAGCCACCTGGAAGTTGCCGTTCCTTGAATGGCCACTTGAGCCTAGCTTTAAAAGTGAGCGGATTCGCACAGAAGCTCATGTTTAAATGAAAACTTTAACTGTTTCGAGGAGAAAAACATGTTGACAGCCTAGTACAAAAAAACAAAACAAAAAACAGTTTACCCCTCCATGACAGCTGTGCAGAGGGTAATATTTTTTAATAACTCAGAGACATTTTAAGCCATGAAGGCATGCATAATTGGGGGCGTGGTTGACAGCTAACTGAGTGAAGCTCACTCAGCTGTTAGTTCTTGTGGAGGACTGTCTCTGTCCTTTCTGAACTTTTTATTACAAATATCTGTTGTCATAGTGGATCAGTATTTCCATGCTGTTTAATTCTGTATGCTAATAGTGTTAGCACTTTTAGCAGCTGTCTGTAGCTTGGTAATGTTAGGTCCACTTAATCCATAATTACTGATGAAATAAGCAGATCATAATTTTTAATGCCCGAACCGAGGCAAAACCCTTATGACAACCACTGCACAGTCCCCAAAAGTATGATTTAATAAACATTCAAACTCCAAAAGTTGAAAAATCTGAACTTTTTCGTCTTGTCGCGCCGCGATGACCAATCAAGGACTGAATGTGTAGTGACATGGAAATGTCTGGAGTTTGACTGAGTTGGATGTGAACATGTCCTGTCTCTGGTAGCCAGCCTGCTCACAGGTTGGCTACCAGAGGACCTCCTGAGCAGGCTGGCTACCATACTTATGTGTCTACACATAAGTATCAATGCTAATTTACTAAATTCTGAAAGTTAGAAAAGGAAATCAGAAAAGCTATCTGGGACCTCAGAAAGCCCATCTGCAATTATTGCTTGATCTCCAAAATCAGTCTATGCAAGCGAAATTATGTTCAGTATGAGTGTTGTCATTAGTGCCACTTCGAAAATTAAATTCATGATAAGTAATTTATCCTAAACTTATGATCTGTTGTTTTTTCAAACTTATACAAAAACAAATCTTGAGAAAAAAAATACAGTATGCAATCGTTAAGAATTAAGAGCCTGTTCGTTCATATTTATGAATACATTTTACCACATTGCAGTTTTTTTTTAAATGAAAACTCAACCTATCATTCTTTTTGAGTTCTACACATGTGGTGATACCTTATTTACACCAAGATGTTAATAAAATCAGTGCTGGCTATTCTCAGAATAAAGTACTTATATCCAAAGTTTCAAATTGTATAAGTCAAATGGTGTCCACTTTATGGTCTCAAAACATTAAAATTACTGTTCTGGATGCTCACAATGTATCTGAGCTTATCTAGAAACTGTTGGCTTATCTAGAACCCCCTGCCTATGGGGTTCGGCCCTGTGGGCCTCACACTTTGTCTGCCCCAATTTCTAGTTCTAAATTGAGCCCTTATGTGTGTTGGTGTTTACAAATAGATGTGCTTTTGTAAAATATGCCTTTTGCTGGGGTAGAGTTGAGCTCAGCTCCTCTCAGCTGCTTCACTGCTGCAAATATGTAGCCAGCCACAATAAACAGGGTTTATGAATGTTTTTTTCCTGACATTAGTGGTCTAAAAGTTATCTGAACTAAATTTATTGGAAGATAATTGGTCTGCTGATGGTTTTAAAAGTTATCTTAAAAGCTAATCCACTAACAGAAACATTAGCTTTGATAATTATCGGTTAGGGGATTAGCTGAACTGTGCCCACCGCTGTGTGTGTGTGTGTGTGTGTATATCTATATCTATATATATATATATACACACACACACACACAGTAGCTTGGAGGGTAATGTTGAGTTCACTTTAGTTTATGAACGTGGATTTTGTAATGTCACCATTTTTTTTTTAAAGGTCTCACATAATGTTTGTCTTGATTGTGCTTGTTTAAAAGCATCCTTGTAAAACAAAGTTTATGCTTCAAAGTACCCCAAAATGCATCTAAGAGCATCTAATTCTACAAAGGTTCCCAGCCCAGCCCCCCCCATCCACACACACACACACACACACACACACACACACACACACACACACACACACACACACACACACACACACACACACACACACACACACACACACACACGCCTCTATTTCCTCGGGCGCTTAGGCCTGAGACAGGTGCTTTATGTCCATGCTCATCTACCTACGCCAAGCCATCCACTGAATTGTTCTGTCAAAAATATTTTTTTCCCAGCAGTAGTCATGTAAATATGTAATTCACTACAGTTGTAAGGTGCCAGAAAAGCTTGAAAATGGACCTTGGAAGTGCTTGAATTTGGTCTTGGAAGTGGTATATGAACCCTGAATTTCCTCCTAACAGGATGCCATTCGGATGCAGGTTACTTCCCCAGCCAAGACCGGTACCCATTTACATCTGGGTGGACTGAGAGAATTCAGATTAAGTGTTTTTTTTTTTCTTTTTCTGAGGACACACAGGTAACATGAGTAGGATTTTAAACCAGGTCTACAGATTGGAAGGCCTGGGACCTCATGTACAAAGGCTGCATATGCACAAAGACATGGCGTATGTCCGTCTCCATGTTTACATTCACATATATCAATGTGCGGTGTGCCATGCAAAAATCCTGGCTGGTGTGCACACGTTTCTACAGCTATTGGTCCACTGGCGACATGTAGAAGTGACTGTTTATACTGTCAAAAACCAGAAACTAGAGACATACATATGAACAATTAACATACCCACGTTTGCAATTATATGGGGGGGAGAGGGGTATAAAAACATGCAAAATGAGGAAAATGTCATTAACAATGGCTGTGTTAGTGTTGTTACAGGACTTATCAAATGGTGCAATCCGAGGTGAGCGTGTATTCAGGGAAGGCGAGGATTTACTTGCAAATGATGACAGTTGGCTCATAAGCCATTTCCGATTAGGCCAGTGTTACTGGAGTTGCACGCAGAACTGCAGAGCACAATATGGCAAGGAGCCAGGGGCTGTCTTTGCCCATACAAGTGCTGCCCACGCTTGGCTTCCTGGCAACAAGGGCATTCCAGCGGGAGCTGGTTGATCGGACAGGAGTGTGCCAGTCAACTCTGAGCTGAGCTATGGCAGCAGTGTAGAACGTAATCATCCGAATGTCATCCAGGCACATCACATTCCAACATTAAAGTGCAATTTGCAGTGAGAGCTGGTTTCCTTAATGTGATCAGAGCTATTGACTGTTCACATATTGCTATAAAGGCGCCATCACATGATGAATTTGTTTTTGTTAATTGGAAACATTTTCATTTCATCAATGTTCAAATCATATGTGATGTGCAAATGCATCTCATGAACATCGTGGCTGGGTGGCCTGGTTTAACACATGACTCATTCATCCTGACTAACGGTGTGGTTGGGGCAGCCCAGTCTGTTTTTTTTTATACTCCTGTCATGAAATGAGTGACATTTCCATGACAGACGTGCACTGCTGATGATTGAAAAGAGACTTATGGCCTATTTAAAGCGAAGCAGATGTCCACCTGGTTGTGACAGATAGATAGCTTTGTTTTGTAGGTGGGTGCAGACCAACTGTCTTCCTGGGTGGTTGCCATCCAGGACTCAAAGCAGTTCTGCAGTGAGGTGGATGTGGTAATGCGTGACACTTGTGTGTGCTCCCAGACTTGACCTAAAGACTTAATTATCATTGATTGCACTTAAATACGACAGTTCTTTGGGGGGGTGCAAAGCGCATCTGTTGTGATTAGTGCATTAAGAATAAGAGTGTTCCAAGTGGAGAGAATGTTGTGTGACTGTCAAGATCATTTAACATATTGTGACTCATTGCTGATGAATAGGTACTGCTTCAGTCTGGGGGGAATAATTTTATTAATATATTAGTAGTATTGTGCTATATTACTGCTTTAGAACTACATAGGGTGCATTATGTTTTCCGTTTGCACAACGCTGCAGGAGACGTGATGGAGGACAGGTTTTGAATACCTCCAGACCAGGCAGAGCAAATGTGCAGCAGCTTCATTATGTTTTGTTGTTGCGACAGAGATACACCAGTGTTTATAGAAGCAAATACTGACGAGTTTTTAATGTTCTTCTTAAGACATTAATTTCTGCTATTTAAACAATGAAAGGACTGAAATCTGGTTTCACTCACAGTAACACTGTCATTATGCTCATTGTTTACCATATATATGATTCACGCTATAAACAGTTGGGTATGTTCCGCCATCTGAAAAGATGTTAAATGTCTAAATATTTTTGAGAGACGCTAACATTAAAGTGAATCATTCATTTAGTCTTTGACAGTATTGGCTCTAAATAATTACATTGCTTGTGAGAGTGGGATGCAGCGTAGACTGTGCCAGTGTTTGTGAAGGCAGACAAACCATATTCCCAAGGAACAGGATGTAATCCCCCCACAGTGGTGTGCATGTGCATTAGTGTCTTGTCTGAATTCGACCTGCCCAAAATACGTCCACAGGGCTGTATCCTGATCTGATGCCCAAAACCTGAACCCTTGAGCTCCATCAGGATGTTTGAGGTCATCGGTTCTCTCCTAAGGGTGAACCCATATACAACCCCTGGCAAAAATTATGGAATCACCGGCCTTGGTGGATGTTCATTCAGTTGTTTAATTTTGTAGAAAAAAAGCAGATCACAGACATGACACAAAACTAAAGTCATTTCAAATGGCAACTTTCTGGCTTTAAGAAACACTATAAGAAATCAAGAAAAAAAATTGTGGCAGTCAGTAACGGTTACTTTTTTTAGACCAAGCAGGGGGAAAAAATATGGACTCACTCAATTCTGAGGAATAAATTATGGAATCACCCTGTAAATTTTCATCCCCATAACTTTAACCTGCATCAAATCAGATCTGCTCGTTAGTCTGCAACTAAAAAGGAGTGATCACACCTTGGAGAGCTGTTGCATCAAGTGGACTGACATGAATCATGGCTTCAACACGAGAGATGTCAATTGAAACAAAGGAGAGGATTATCAAACTCTTAAAAGAGGGTAAATCATCACGCAATGTTGCAAAAGATGTTGGTTGTTCACAGTCAGCTGTGTCTAAACTCTGGACCAAATACAAACACCATGGGAAGGTTGTTAAAGGCAAACATACTGGTAGACCAAGGAAGACATCAAAGCGTCAAGACAGAAAACTTAAAGCAATATGTCTCAAAAATCAAAAATGCACAACAAAACAAATGAGGAACGAATGGGAGGAAACTGGAGTCAACGTCTGTGACCGAACTGTAAGAAACTGCCTAAAGGAAATGGGATTTACATACAGAAAAGCTAAACAAAAGCCATCATTAACACCTAAACAGAAAAAAACAAGGTTACAATGGGCTAAGGAAAAGCAATCATGGACTATGGATGACTGGATGAAAGTCATATTCAGTGATGAATCTCAAATCTGCATTGGGCAAGGTGATGATGATGGAACTTTTGTTTGGTGCCATTCCAATGAGATTTATAAAGATGACTGCCTGAAGAGAACATGTAAATTTCCACAGTCATTGATGATAAGGGGCTGCATGTCAGGTAAAGGCACTGGGGAGATGGCTGTCATTACATCATCAATAAATGCACAAGTTTACGTTGATATTTTGGACACTTTTCTTATCCCATCAGTTGAAAGGATGTTTGGGGAAAGATGATAATGCATCTTGCCATAGAGCAAAAACTGTGAAAACATTCCTTGCAAAAAGACACATAGGGTCAATGTCATGGCCTGCAAATAGTCCGGATCTTAATCCAATTGAAAATCTTTGGTGGAAGTTGAAGAAAATGGTCCATGACAAGGCTCCAACCTGCAAAGCTGATCTGGCAACAGCAATCAGAGAAAGTTGGAGCTAGATTGATGAAGAGTACTGTTTGTCACTCATTAAGTCCATGCCTCAGAGACTGCAAGCTGTTATAAAAGCCAGAGGTGGTGCAACAAAATACTAGTGATGTGTTGGAGCGTTCTTTTGTTTTTCATGATTCCATAATTTTGTCCTCAGAATTGAGTGATTCCATATTTTTTTCCCTCTGCTTGGTCTAAAAAAGTAACCGTTACTGACTGCCACGATTTTTTTTTTCCTGATTTCTTATAGTGTTTCTTAAAGCCAGAAAGTTGCCATTTGAAATGACTTTGGTTTTGTGTCATGTATGTGATCTGCTTTTTTTCTACAAAATTAAACAACTGAATGAATATCCTCCGAGGCCGGTGATTCCATAATTTTTGCCAGGGGTTGTAGTTAAGTATGTCTTTTGAAATCTTCAGTGCCCTCCTCACAGCTGTTGGCCAGCAATTTAAGAGATACACTGTCAGCAATGTTACTGTTTTGTGCAGTCGCAGTCAGAAAAATCAAACTGTAAAAAATAATAATAATTATAATGATTTTCCATCTAAATTACACTACATTACACTGCAGGCTATGCTCTTGAGCCTGAGAGAATGGAGTGTGACATGCTGGCTCCATTCTCTGTGGTTACCGTGGGAGGTTTGGTGCTGATTGGTTTGTGCGCTGCCCTGACCCACAGGAATATTAGCAAGACGGCTGCTTCCAGAATCTCGTCCCCTCATCTGTCCGTCATGATTAATGAGTTGGGCAATACTGTGTAATCTCAGACTGCGTGAACTCTTGAACTTAAACACAAAATGGATACCATCTCGCAGCATATGGCTGCATTGCAAAGGAATGTGATGCTGAGGACCGGAGAATATTCTTCATAAATTTGGACTCTGGACTGTCAGAGGTACAGTAAATGGAATTCTGTATCTCTCTGTCTAACATGGCAGCCTTATCGGCTCCTGAAGGCCAAATACCCTGCTCTTCCCCTAGAACATCTGCTCAAAGTGATGTTAATCAGTGAAATCACCTGGTGCAGTAGGTGGTTACAAAGAAAGCCTGCACCCTCTTGGCCCTTTCTGGAATCAGTTTGACACCTATGCCCTCGAAGGATCTACGGCCTTGGTGAAGGAATTCGGCTCCCCCTTCTTATCTATCTATCCCCTCCCTCCAGCCTGCTGTTGCCTAGCAATGTCAGACTTTACACACACATGGACAGAAACTGACAGAAACTTATCTGCACACGACGCATGCCTCCCTCCCTCCATCCCTATTACCCCCCCCCATGTCTCTCCATTCCCCTCACCCTGGCTTCCTCCCTGCCACCTCGAAGGCAGTGCGGTTTTTACTGCTGCAGCCTTCAACTCCACAAGCTGGGTGGTGCGGGCCCCTCCCGTTGCAGCCTTCACCCACTTTACCTCAATTTGGATGACGGAATGCTTCAAGTTTAGTGCACATAAACAATGTCAAATATATATATGTGTTGTCTTTAATTCTGATGTGTGCCATTATTGTGGTAAACAAGTAATAATTGTGGATAAATTTCTGTATCTTGTCTGAGGTAATTGGAGTGTAAACGTAATTTCGTTGTTGTTGCACTCGTGTAATGACAGTGACAGTAAATCTCATCTCATCTCACTACATTATTTTAATAATGTGAAATACTTTTCAGTAAAGTGTTGGTAAATGTTGCCAGTAATGTAGTAATAATGTAGTAATGTAGTAATACATACATTTCTATATGCTAGCAGAAATACCCATTGGGTAGAATGTGTTATGTGTCGGACGCAGCTCGGAGAACCGACCAGCGTTTGAAGGACCCAGTATGAAATAAGCAGAGCACGGTACAAAGGCTAACTGAATTTAATACATAACAGTGATAATACAAAAAGGTGCGGTCTGGCGTGGTGCGCTCCCAGCAGCGCTAACGGTCCGGAGCCAGAAGCTGTTTCGGACCCAAGGACCCCGCCGACACCCCCCAGGTGGCCGCAACAACCGAGTCTGTGAAAGAAGGAACCATTATGTGAGTCCACACTCTACACACAGAACACTTAAAGGTGTACAAACAGCAAACACTTCCTGGCTTGATTGCTGATCAGCTTCCAACCTGCGGGCATGGAACATCCAGTTCACAAAACTCCACCGCAGTGGAAGCTGATACATGACTAACAAACAGCTCAATACAATAAGGTGTGAGGGACACCACATTTACTGACTGTATAACTGTTAGTCACAAAATCTAACGTACCTCAGGAAGTGTGCTGATGAGCGTGAGACCTCACCCCCTCCTCTTTCACAGACTGTGCATCAAACCTGGACATTCTCAGCGTCCGCTGCTGATGAGATGGCTCCCAAGACGACGATCTCACCCGTCTGGTCACAAGGTCGAGTCTCTGGCAAATACACACTGTGCACTCCAGTCTTAAATGCCAACATGCTCCAATCCAGCCAGATGCACCTCAGCTGTGAGTCCTGACGAGTCGCAGGTGATCAGGGTGAGGTCCTGACAGCCTCAGCAACACAGCCACTCAGTCCCAAATGCACGCCACCTGGGAGGAAAACAAACAGACAAACAAACCGGCAGCCAGGCCCCCCCCAGCCATATAACAGTATGCATAAAAATAAATAAATAAATGCAGTGACCATATTATATTTTTCAGGGAAAGAACTGTTTGAAAAAGACTGTAAATACTGGCCATGATAGTGCAGCAGATAACTGAAACAATCCTTCACTTGGTGATACAAACATCATATTTGACATGAATGTTCTTCAGAAATCAGTGTTTGAGAAAAAAGTGCTGGCCACTTGAAAATCCAATATGGCGCCCAGGTAGCGGTCAATGAAGAATTGCACATGGGTCAAAATATAAAAATTCTCCAATCATATTGAAAGCTATATCACATTATGTGTCTAGTCACAAAGATTCCAAAAAGGTATAGTTTGGATGATCTATGACAGAATGTTCTGGAGTTATGGGGTAAAAACAAAAAGAATGGTGACAAAGGTCAATTTCAGTTTGTACAGGAGTCAAAAGTTAAAGTTGGCCAAATTTTGGTAAAAATTGGTGAAAATTATTGGTTGAACTAATAGGATTAATAAATTGAATAGTTCTGACTGTGTTGAATGCTTGGTTTGCAAAGTAAATGTCAAACAATGTCGACGTCCATTGGATTCTATGGCATGTGACAGATGTTACCCTTTAACGTGACAACTGAGCATGACACATGGTGCAAATTATATCTTTTTAAAACCCTATTAACTCAACCAATAATTTGCATCACATTTTGCAAAAATTGGAGCAACTTTAACTTTTATCCCAGTGGTCATTAGACAGTCTGCCAAACTATTGCACAGCTGACACATATGGACAGGTAAATTCATTCACACTCCTGCTCACACCTACAGTCAATTTCATCAGGAATGACAGAGAGGAGGAGTACAGGAGCCTAGTGAGGGACTTTGCTGCCTGGTGCCACACAGACCATCCAGAGCTCAACACCAACAACAAACAGACAAACGAGCTGGTCATTGACTTTGGGAAGTCCAGACCAAGTTCACGACCAGTTCTGATTGAGGGAATTGAGGTGGAGGCTGTGGATTTCTACGGGTACCTCGGGCTATGGCTGGACAGCAAACTGGACACGGACAACCCACATCAGCCACCTGTACAGGAAGGGGCAGAGCAGGCTGGACTTCCTGAGGAGGCTGCGGTCGTTTAACATCTGCAGTAAACTCCTGTGGATGTTCTCCCAGCCCGTAGTAGACAGCATCCTCTTTTAAAATGCATAGTTGTAGTGATATGTTACACACATCTGCCCTGCAACAGTGCAGCAAGATTCCAGTGCAATAAAATGTGCATCGCTCTCCTTTTGTTTTCATGACAGCACATGAAGGCATCGCCGGGTAATATAACCAAATAATGTATTCTACAAGTTTTAATTGCAACACTTCAAACCTGTCCCAAGACTTCACGTTAATAATGAGCTGAACCCACTAACAGCACAGAACAGGTGGACAAAATGTTTCCCACTTCACTCTTCTAGTTATATGTTTTACAAAATGGATCCTAATAATGTGCATGTTAGTTGTATATACTGGCCTATAGCATGCCAGACTGAAGAGGTCATTTATAAATATTCAAGAAAGACTTTAAAATATAGCTTTGTGTCACTATTTACACATACAGTAGTGTTCAGAATAATAGTAGTGCTATGTGACTAAAAAGATTAATCCAGGTTTTGAGTATATTTCTTATTGTTACATGGGAAACAAGGTACCAGTAGATTCAGTAGATTCTCACAAATCCAACAAGACCAAGCATTCATGATATGCACACTCTTAAGGCTATGAAATTGGGCTATTAGTAAAAAAAAAAAGTAGAAAAGGGGGTGTTCACAATAATAGTAGCATCTGCTGTTGACGCTACAAACTCAAAACTGTTATGTCCAAACTGCTTTTTTTTAGCAATCCTGTGAATCACTAAACTAGTATTTAGTTGTATAACCACAGTTTTTCATGATTTCTTCACATCTGCGAGGCATTAATTTTGTTGGTTTGGAACCAAGATTTTGCTTGTTTACTAGAGTGCTTGGGGTCATTGTCTTGTTGAAACACCCATTTCAAGGGCATGTCCTCTTCAGCATAAGGCAACATGACCTCTTCAAGTATTGTGACATATCCAAACTGATCCATGATACCTGGTATGCAATATACAGGCCCAACACCATAGTAGGAGAAACATGCCCATATCATGATGCTTGCACCACCATGCTTCACTGTCTTCACTGTGAACTGTGGCTTGAATTCAGAGTTTGGGGGTCGTCTCACAAACTGTCTGCGGCCCTTGGACCCAAAAAGAACAGTTTTACTCTCATCAGTCCACAAAATATTCCTCCATTTCTCTTTAGGCCAGTTGATGTGTTCTTTGGCAAATTGTAACCTCTTCTGCACATGTCTTCACACACATCTTAGCTAATTATAGGCCAATCTCCAACCTTCCTTTTCTCTCAAAAATTCTTGAAAGGGTAGTTGTAAAACAGCTAACTGATCATCTGCAGAGGAATGGTCTATTTGAAGAGTTTGTCAGGTTTTAGAATTCATCATAGTACAGAAACAGCATTAGTGAAGGTTACAAATGATCTTCTTATGGCCTCGGACAGTGGACTCATCTCTGTGCTTGTTCTGTTAGACCTCAGTGCTGCTTTTGATACTGTTGACCATAACATTTTATTACAGAGATTAGAGCATGCCATAGGTATTAAAGGCACTGCGCTGCGGTGGTTTGAATCATATTTGTCTAATAGATTACAATTTGTTCATGTAAATGGGGAATCTTCTTCACAGACTAAAGTTAATTATGGAGTTCCACAAGGTTCTGTGCTAGGACCAATTTTATTCACTTTATACATGCTTCCCTTAGGCAGTATTATTAGACGGTATTGCTTAAATTTTCATTGTTACGCAGATGATACCCAGCTTTATCTATCCATGAAGCCAGAGGACACACACCAATTAGCTAAACTGCAGGATTGTCTTACAGACATAAAGACATGGATGACCTCTAATTTACTGCTTTTAAACTCAGATAAAACTGAAGTTATTGTACTTGGCCCCACAAATCTTAGAAACATGGTGTCTAACCAGATCCTTACTCTGGATGGTATTACCCTGACCTCTAGTAATAGTGTGAGAAGTCTTGGCGTCATTTTTGATCAGGATATGTCATTCAAAGCGCATATTAAACAAATATGTAGGACTGCTTTTTTGCATTTACGCAATATCTCTAAAATCAGAAAGGTCTTGTCTCAGAGTGATGCTGAAAAACTAATTCATGCATTTATTTCCTCTAGGCTGGACTATTGTAATTCATTATTATCAGGTTGTCCTAAAAGTTCCCTAAAAAGCCTTCAGTTAATTCAAAGTGCTGCAGCTAGAGTACTGACGGGGACTAGAAGGAGAGAGCATATCTCACCCATATTGGCCTCTCTTCATTGGCTTCCTGATAATTCTAGAATAGAATTTAAAATTCTTCTTCTTACTTATAAGGTTTTGAATAATCAGGTCCCATCTTATCTTAGGGACCTCGTAGTACCATATCACCCTAATAGAGCGCTTTGCTCTCAGACTGCAGGCTTACTTGTAGTTCCTAGGGTTTGTAAGAGTAGAATGGGAGGCAGAGCCTTCAGCTTTCAGGCTCCTCTCCTGTGGAACCAGCTCCCAATTCAGATCAGGGAGACAGACACCCTCTCTACTTTTAAGATTAGGCTTAAAACTTTCCTTTTTGCTAAAGCTTATAGTTAGGGCTGGATCAGGTGACCCTGAACCATCCCTTAGTTATGCTGCTATAGACGTAGACTGCTGGGGGGTTCCCATGATGCACTGTTTCTTTCTCTTTTTGCTCTGTATGCACCACTCTGCATTTAATCATTAGTGATCGATCTCTGCTCCCCTCCACAGCATGTCTTTTTCCTGGTTCTCTCCCTCAGCCCCAACCAGTCCCAGCAGAAGACTGCCCCTCCCTGAGCCTGGTTCTGCTGGAGGTTTCTTCCTGTTAAAAGGGAGTTTTTCCTTCCCACTGTAGCCAAGTGCTTGCTCACAGGGGGTCGTTTTGACCGTTGGGGTTTTACATAATTATTGTATGGCCTTGCCTTACAATATGAAGCGCCTTGGGGCAACTGTTTGTTGTGATTTGGCGCTATATAAAAAAAATTGATTGATTGATTGATGTCTTTTATTTAACAGGGGGACTTTGTGGGGGATTTTTGCAAATAAATTAGCTTCACACAGGCGTCTTCTAACTGTCACAGCACTTACAGGTAACTCCAGACTGTCTTTGATCATCCTGGAGCTGATCAATCGGTGAGCCTTTGCCATTCTGGTTATTCTTCTATCCATTTTGATGGTTGTTTTCCATTTTCTTCCACACGTCTCTGTTTTTTTTGTCCATGTTAAAGCATTGGAGATCATTGTAGATGAACAGCCTATCATTTTTTTGCACCTGCGTATAAGTTTTCCCCTCTCCAATCAACTTTTTAATCAAACTACGCTGTTCTTCTGAGAACATGTCTTGAACGTCCCGTTTTCCTCAGGCTTTCAAAGAGAAAAGCATGTTCAACAGGTGCTGGCTTCATCCTTAAATAGGGGACACCTGATTCACCTGATGTTTGTTCCACAAAATTGACAAACTCACTGACTGAATGCCACACTACTATTATTGTGAACACCCCCTTTTCTGCCTTTTTTTTTTTTTTTTACCTTGTTTCCCATGTAACAATAAGAAATATACTCAAAACCTGGATTAATCTTTTTAGTCACATAGCACTACTATTATTCTGAACACTACTGTACAGAATTTCTTGAATAATTTTCCAATCGAAAGGAGCAAAAGGATGACAGAATTTTCCCAATCTTTTGTAACAGACATCATGATTCCTGTGACGGAATTCCGGCAATTCTCTGAGCAGCAGCCAGCATTCCGAGTCTTGAAGCCTTGGTGGGATGTGTTCACTGACTATTTGTCTGTGGTCATGCTAATGATCGGTGTGTTTGGATGCACACTTCAGGTTAGTAACTCTGCTTTAACGTTCTCCTCTGCCTTCACTGGTCTTTGAGTTTATGCTGTTCATGGCTCCAAAGACAGTTACATAAGTGGTGATTCATTTCTAAGATGAAAGGAGCTCGTCTCCTATTTTTATTATATCTGCAGTTAATGTGATTCCCTGAAGTCTGCAGGCTCGCTGTGGGAACATCACTGATGTGTCTTTTGGTTTGGTTCCAGCTCAGAACCACATTTACAGCCTGCACTGCATGCAGCAAAGGAAGCATTCATCCCATCAGGAGTTTAGCAGTGGAAACATTTGCACGTTCCTCCCCTTTTAGTAAACACCAGATCCCAGCTTGGCGCTTCACTTCTGTTACTGTGTGCAACACAAACACTTTTGGAGGCTGACAAGCTCTTCAAGAGATAATCCTAGAAAATGTGCAAAAAGATTTCACAATAACTATTAAGAATTTGTTTTACCAGAATAAAGGCAGGTACAGTTTCCCACTGTCACCATATCACTGTCTATAAATGTGAACATATGATATGTAGTATGATAACAAGAGCAAACAGAGATTTCTGACGTCCGCCAATCTGATCCAGATCACCTCCAAAATTTCATTGGAGTCTTCCATGCCCTAATATCTATCTGTGGTACAGATTTGGTGAGAATCTGTGAAGTAGTTTTAACATAATCCTTCAAAGCCTATAAAATGAAATTTCATCCAGAATCCGGATCCAGATCTGGATTCCAGATCACCTTCAAAATTTAATGGAGTCTTCCATGGTGTAATATCTATCTGTGGTACAAATTTGGTGAGAATCTGTGAAGTTGTTTTGATGTAATCCTTCAAATCTTATATAAAGAGAAATCCTGAGCCAGAATCCGGATCCAGATCCAGATCACCTCCAACATTCAGTGGAGTCTTCCATGCCCTAATATCTATCTGTGGTACAAATTTGGTGAGAATCTGTGAAGTAGTTTTAACGTAATCCTTCAAAGCCTATAAAATGAAACTTCATCCAGAATCCGGATCCAGATCTGGATTCCAGATCACCTTCAAAATTTAATGGTTTATGCCATTTGAAATGGCATAAACAAATTAAAATCTATGAAATATCAAGGGGCCCAATACTTTTGGAGGGCACTGTATGGGGCCGCACAGCTGTTGACTCCATCCTGTAGGCGAGCTGCAACACTGAGCAGAGTGAAGTGTGCACCATGAAGGACAAAAGCATTGTGTTTAGAAGCATAATTGCTTTCCTCAATCCACTGAAAAAACATGATAGGAACTTGTCCATTTTTTCATCTGACAGTGCTTCTGCGGTTGCTAAAGATGTCCCCAGTAACACTGCATATGCCTCTCACTGGTTTCTGGCATACTGCACTTAGCGTTTTTACAGAAAGGTGGTGGAGTCATTTGATGGAGCAAAACATATGGGACAAAAATGGATGATAAATAACATCAGTCATACACTGGACTATTTCTCCACAGAGTGGGACAGATAATGAATGTCATGTGACATACAATCCACCAACACGACAAGGATTGTCGTGTTGGTGGATTGTCATATAATGTAAACTTTTCATATTGAGAAGCTTTTCATTGTTTTTGCAACATATTTGCCGGGTCCATGGATGCAGGTCCGAGTATTCATGTTTCTATTAATAGATCAGCAACAGAACACCACAGAGACTTTATTTGACCACTTCCTGAAACTACAAATACTCATCCCATGGTCTGTCACCTCTCGGTGCCCACTGCGAGAGGCAGCACTCTGCAGTGACTGTTAGGGGCAAACAGTCAAGACTTCTAAACTCGAATGGTTATATAGACCTGAAAACACTTTTTACCTCCGCTAAGGAGGTTATGTTTTCAGTCGCATCCGTTTGTTTGTTGGTTGGTTGGTTGGTTGGTTTGTTAGCAGGATTACTCAAAAAAAATCCTCAACGGATTTCAATGAAATTTTTACCAGGGGTGTATCTTGGCCTAACGTAGAAGTCATAAAATTTTGGTAATGATCCGGAACACGATCTGGATCCAGTAATTTTTTAAGGATTCTTTATCATTGCAGGATAGGGCCAATTTCAACATTTTTGCATCTAACTTCATGAAGACGGGTCACAAAGGCTGAACAAAAATTAAGTTACGACACAACAGTAATTTAGCATTTGTTTCTCCTCCTTGAATAAAATTGTTCCATCCATCCATCTTCTACCGCCTAGTCCAATTAAGGGTCGCGGGGGACTGGAGCCTATCCCAGCAGTCATAGAGCGCGAGGCGGGGTACACCCAGGACAGGACGCCAGTCTGTCACAGGGCCACAAATAGACAAACAAACACAGACACACCCACACACACACCTACGGACAATTTTAAAGATTCCAATCCACCTAACCCGCATGACTTTGGATGTGGGAGGAAACCGGAGCACCTGGAGGAAACCCACACAAATACGGGGAGAACATGCAAACTGCACACAGAAAGGCCACGGGAATTGAACCCACGACCTTCTCGCTGTGAGGCAACAGTGCTAACCACTAAGCCACCATGCTGCCCCGAATAAACTTATTAGAAAAAAATAAAAATAATAAACTTATTAGAAAGAAAAAAAACTTGAGTAGTTCATGCAGTTTTTCTTGATAAATACATTTGCTGAAGATCTAAGGGTTTAACCACTGAATCTGAAACATGACGGTAGATGCGTGAAACAGCGTGGAATAAGTCTCTTTGCCAAAGGTGACGTCAGTGACCCTATGGTCTTGGCAGAGGTTGGCCGAGTGCTTCAGGTTTTTTTTTTTTTTTTTTTTTGAGTCTTAGAGACAAAGAAAATAATCATGGTAACATGGAGGGACTATTTTCTTCAAGAACAGCGGAGCAGGTTTTTTTTATTTCAGTGCAGCAGTGTACGTTTTTTGACAACAGTTTTCGTCACAATCACAATAAAGGAGTTATAGGAGCAGCAGGCAGTTAAATGATACTATTTTACAAATATACTGTTTAGGAATGTTTCAGATCTCTGCCGTGTAGGTTCCCAGCAGGTGGAGCTGCTGCACTGCATAGTGCATATTTTTTGTTTATTTACATTTGTTATACATTGTTTTAAAGCCTTTTTCATGTTACATTACCTTTGTGAACTAAAAAAGGTTGGTAAACCCATTTCTAACACCTAAAAGGTTCTTCCACATGATTAAGAATAAGAAAGAACTTTTTAATCCCAAAGGAAATAATTTTGCCAGAGTGCCGAAACAGTAAACGTTATTTTTTTGTTTTGTTTTTCTCCAATGACGAGTATGTGTTTATGCAAAATGACTGAAAGACACTTGCACAAGATGTTTGACAGTATTAAAAATATATATTTACTCAAGAGTTTAAGAATTTCTGAAACATATTTCATATTTTCAGATTTACAGACAAATTATGTCTTCGACACAGCATCCTACACAAATATATGTCTTATATCCAGAAAACCAACAGTGCTCTGAACATTTTGATTTGCAA
The DNA here is from genome assembly GCF_902500255.1 of Thalassophryne amazonica. Lineage (NCBI taxonomy): Eukaryota > Metazoa > Chordata > Actinopteri > Batrachoidiformes > Batrachoididae > Thalassophryne > Thalassophryne amazonica. The sequence continues at coordinate 110,324,695 of NC_047112.1, forward strand.
CACACGGGCATTATACAAAAAGAAAGTACCGTAAAAGGGTAATTGCTGAAAGTATGGTAAAACTGAGAAAATACCCTTGGGCCTTAGAGGGTTAATAAGAAAAAATAAAATCAAAGCACAAGTACATATGCAGCATCTGTTTTAACTCAATTCTGAGGAATAAATTATGGAATCACCCTGTAAATTTTCATCCCCAAAACTAACACCTGCATCAAATCAGATCTGCTCGTTAGTCTGCATCTAAAAAGGAGTGATCGCACCTTGGAGAGCTGTTGCACCAAGTGGACTGACATGAATCATGGCTCAACACGAGAGATGTCAATTGAAACAAAGGAGAGGATTTTCAAACTCTTAAAAGAGGGTAAATCATCACACAGTGTTGCAAAAGATGTTAGTTGTTCACAGTCAGCTGTGTCTAAACTCTGGACCAAATACAAACAACATGGGAAGGTTGTTAAAGGCAAAAATACTAGTAGACCAAGGAAGACATCAAAGCGTCAAGACAGAAAACTTAAAGCAATATGTCTCAAAAATTGAAAATGCACAACAAAACAAATGAGGAACGAATGGGAGGAAACTGGAGTCAACGTCTGTGACCGAACTGTAAGAAACTGCCTAAAGGAAATGGGATTTACATACAGAAAAGCTAGACGAAAGCCATCATTAACACCTAAACAGGAACAAACAAGGTTACAATGGGCTAAGGAAAAGGAATCGTTGACTGTGGATGACTGGATGAAAGTCATATTCAGTGATGAATCTCGAATCTGCATTGGGCAAGGTGATGATGCTGGAACCTTTGTTTGGTGCCGTTCCAATGAGATTTATAAAGATGACTGCCTGAAGAGAACATGTAAATTTCCACAGTCATTGATGATATGGGGCTGCATGTCAGGTAAAGGCACTGGAGAGATGGCTGTCATTACATCATCAATAAATGCACAAGTTTACGTTGATATTTTGGACACTTTTCTTATCCCATCAATTGAAAGGATGTTTTGGGATGATGAAATCATTTTTCAAGATGATAATGCATCTTGCCATAGAGCAAAAACTATGAAAACATTCCTTGCAAAAAGACACATAGGGTCAATGTCATGGCCTGCAAATAGTCCAGATCTTAATCCAATTGAAAATCTTTGGTCGAAGTTGAAGAAAATGGTCCATGACAAGGCTCCAACCTGCAAAGCTGATCTGGCAACAGCAATCAGAGAAAGTTGGAGCCAGATTGATGAAGAGTACTGTTTGTCACTCATTAAGTCCATGCCTCAGAGACTGCAAGCTGTTATAAAAGCCAGAGGTGGTGCAACAAAATACTAGTGATGTGTTGGAGCGTTCCTTTGTTTTTCATGATTCCATAATTTTTTCCTCAGAATTGAGTGATCCCATATTTTTTTCCCTCTGCTTGGTCTAAAAAAGTAACCGTTACTGACTGCCACATTTTTTTTTTCCTGATTTCTTATAGTGTTTCTTAAAGCCAGAAAGTTGCCATTTGAAATTACTTTAGTTTTGTGTCATGTCTGTGATCTGCTTTTTTTCTACAAAATTAAACAACTGAATGAACATCCTCCGAGGCTGGTGATTCCATAATTTTTGCCAGGGGTTGTAGGTGTCTTGTAAAACAAACAATGCAGTGGAGAGAACATTTTCATCCACTGAGTGTTCCATCTTTCCACTCTTGCAAGTACTCTTTCAATTGTGTGAATGAAGAAGGTTCACGGTTTGTATACTAGTGCCTGAGCAGTCACTATCAGTAGCTTCAATCCTTTAGAGCCCAGTCCCCTGAAAAGTACCCTGATATAGGGATAAAAAAAAGCCCCAGTTTGGTTGTAATGCAGACTTGGGCAAACTGCGGCCCGGGGGCCACATGCGGCCCTTTGCATGTCTCTGTCCGGCCCTCATGAGGTCTGTGATTATTACTACATATTATTAAAAATGTCAAGCCTGTTTGTTGCAAATTATTACAGAGGTTTATTTAGGTATATTTGAATATTTACATATTATTACAATAATAAAAATTACCTATAAAAGCTATTAAATAGGTAATTTTTTCTAAAATTTGTAATGGGAGACAGCTGAGTTATCGATGGTGTGGCCCTCGGACATAATTCAGGTTCCCTATGTGGCCCCTTGTAAAAATTAATTGCCCACCCCTGTCGTAATGTCAGCTGTTCCTCTAGTGGCAAACACAGGAAGCCTTATTTCCTAAAGATTAGTGTATGTAAAAAGTGTGCAGACACCAATACACTTGCAACTGCACCTACATACAGAGTTACTAACAAAGATGGCATCTGTCTACTGTGCATCTAGGTTGTATTGTCCATTTAGCACGTTTGCTTTTATGAATATCATAAAAGGATAAAATATATCAAAAATTCTTGAAAGGGTAGTTGTAAAACAGCTAACTGATCATCTGCAGAGGAATGGTCTATTTGAAGAGTTTGTCAGGTTTTAGAATTCATCATAGTACAGAAACAGCATTAGTGAAGGTTACAAATGATCTTCTTATGGCCTCGGACAGTGGACTCATCTCTGTGCTTGTTCTGTTAGACCTCAGTGCTGCTTTTGATACTGTTGACCATAAAATTTTATTACAGAGATTAGAGCATGCCATAGGTATTAAAGGCACTGCGCTGCGGTGGTTTGAATCATATTTGTCTAATAGATTACAATTTGTTCATGTAAATGGGGAATCTTCTTCACAGACTAAAGTTAATTATGGAGTTCCACAAGGTTCTGTGCTAGGACCAATTTTATTCACTTTATACATGCTTCCCTTAGGCAGTATTATTAGACGGTATTGCTTAAATTTTCATTGTTACGCAGATGATACCCAGCTTTATCTATCCATGAAGCCAGAGGACACACACCAATTAGCTAAACTGCAGGATTGTCTTACAGACATAAAGACATGGATGACCTCTAATTTACTGCTTTTAAACTCAGATAAAACTGAAGTTATTGTACTTGGCCCCACAAATCTTAGAAACATGGTGTCTAACCAGATCCTTACTCTGGATGGTATTACCCTGACCTCTAGTAATACTGTGAGAAGTCTTGGAGTCATTTTTGATCAGGATATGTCATTCAAAGCGCATATTAAACAAATATGTAGGACTGCTTTTTTGCATTTACGCAATATCTCTAAAATCAGAAAGGTCTTGTCTCAGAGTGATGCTGAAAAACTAATTCATGCATTTATTTCCTCTAGGCTGGACTATTGTAATTCATTATTATCAGGTTGTCCTAAAAGTTCCCTAAAAAGCCTTCAGTTAATTCAAAGTGCTGCAGCTAGAGTACTGACGGGGACTAGAAGGAGAGAGCATATCTCACCCATATTGGCCTCTCTTCATTGGCTTCCTGATAATTCTAGAATAGAATTTAAAATTCTTCTTCTTACTTATAAGGTTTTGAATAATCAGGTCCCATCTTATCTTAGGGACCTCGTAGTACCATATCACCCTAATAGAGCGCTTTGCTCTCAGACTGCAGGCTTACTTGTAGTTCCTAGGGTTTGTAAGAGTAGAATGGGAGGCAGAGCCTTCAGCTTTCAGGCTCCTCTCCTGTGGAACCAGCTCCCAATTCAGATCAGGGAGACAGACACCCTCTCTACTTTTAAGATTAGGCTTAAAACTTTCCTTTTTGCTAAAGCTTATAGTTAGGGCTGGATCAGGTGACCCTGAACCATCCCTTAGTTATGCTGCTATAGACGTAGACTGCTGGGGGGTTCCCATGATGCACTGTTTCTTTCTCTTTTTGCTCTGTATGCACCACTCTGCATTTAATCATTAGTGATCGATCTCTGCTCCCCTCCACAGCATGTCTTTTTCCTGGTTCTCTCCCTCAGCCCCAACCAGTCCCAGCAGAAGACTGCCCCTCCCTGAGCCTGGTTCTGCTGGAGGTTTCTTCCTGTTAAAAGGGAGTTTTTCCTTCCCACTGTAGCCAAGTGCTTGCTCACAGGGGGTCGTTTTGACCGTTGGGGTTTTACATAATTATTGTATGGCCTTGCCTTACAATATAAAGCGCCTTGGGGCAACTGTTTGTTGTGATTTGAAGCTATATAAAAAAAAATTGATTGATTGATGAATATGCAATTTGAGGTGTGTCCACCTGAGTGCACAAAATTGTGGAGGGAACATGTAAATAGGTGAGCTTTGCACATGCAGCACAGTTTATCAAGGTCAAAAGGAAATTTAGCGGATGCTGATAGCATCTGTATTTACTGCTGTTTCTGCACAAAGGCTGCACAGAATAAAAAAAAATTTGATTGTAAGGTTCAGGCATATTCAATTTTATATTGTGCTTGTTTCTTGAAGAATGTCTCTATGTTTAAAAGGTGGACCACACACAGATGCACATATCGGAGTCTATATGAGACATCTTGGCTGTGTGCAAAGGACGCACAGTACATGATTACACTTGTGCTGGCTATTACAAGAAACAAATAAAAAACAATCTCCCATTTAAGACGTATAATTATTCTTCCAGAAATGGTATTTTAGCAAACTTCTGATTAATTACGTTTTGTTTTGCCATCGGACTGTGTGCATAACGCTGTCTGTGTGTGTTCCACCTGCAGAGTGCGGCATAATTATTCACTAGTTTGCTAAAATATCATTGTTGAACTAAGAATTAAGGTGATTGTTTTTCTTTTTAATAGCAGTGCTTGAACACGCTCAGTTATGTGTCAGAGTTTGTATGTAACTAAGGTGGTTATGGCTATTAAAACACGCAAAATCCTAATTTACTGCTGTCTACGTCACATTACCACCCACTCTCAACTGCACATTTCCAGTACTCTTAGTAAATCACCTGCAAAAGTGTCTCCAATCCAACCCACAAAAGTGTGGACTGCCCACGCAACTTAGCACCCGTTATGGATCTTCAGCCTCATAGCAGGTTTTCAGATCAGCTATTTGTTGCTTGTGTTAGAAAAGCAACTACTATCGTGTGTCAAGAGACTAGCAAGACTGAAAATTCTTTTTTTTTTTTTTTTGTTCTCAAAAGCATTTGTTGTTAATTTCCACCTGTGAGTGAGCGTTTGACATTTAATATGGCGCAAATCTCAACTCTACAGTAGTGTTCAGAATAATAGTAGTGCTATGTGACTAAAAAGATTAATCCAGGTTTTGAGTATATTTCTTATTGTTACATGGGAAACAAGGTACCAGTAGATTCAGTAGATTCTCACAAATCCAACAAGACCAAGCATTCATGATATGCACACTCTTAAGGCTATGAAATTGGGCTATTAGTAAAAAAAAAGTAGAAAAGGGGGTGTTCACAATAATAGTAGCATCTGCTATTGATGCTACAAACTCAAAACTATTATGTTCAAACTGCTTTTTTAGCAATCCTGTGAAATACTAAACCACAGTTTTTCATGATTTCTTTACATCTGCGAGGCATTAATTTTGTTGGTTTTGGAACCAAGATTTTGCTCGTTTACTAGAGTGCTTGGGGTCATTGTCTTGTTGAAACACCCATTTCAAGGGCATGTCCTCTTCAGCATAAGGCAATATGACCTCTTCAAGTATTTTGACATATCCAAACTGATCCATGATACCTGGTATGCGATATATAGGCCCAACACCATAGTAGGAGAAACATGCCCATATCATGATGCTTGCACCACCATGTTTCACTGTCTTCACTGTGAACTGTGGCTTGAATTCAGAGTTTGGGGGTCGTCTCCCAAACTGTCTGCAGCCCTTGGACCCAAAAAGAACAATTTTACTCTCATCAGTCCACAAAATATTCCTCCATTGCTCTTTAGGCCAGTTGATGTGTTCTTTGGCAAATTGTAACCTCTTCTGCACGTCTTTTATTTAACAGAGGGACTTTGCGGGGGATTCTTGCAAATAAATTAGCTTCACACAGGCATCTTCTAACTGTCACAGCACTTACAGGTAACTCCAGACTGTCTTTGATCATCCTGGAGCTGATCAATGGGTGAGCCTTTGCCATTCTGGTTATTCTTCTTTCCATTTTGATGGTTGTTTTCCGTTTTCTTCCACGCGTCTCTGTTTTGTCCATTTTAAAGCATTGGAGATCATTGTAGATGAACAGCCTATAATATTTTGCACCTGCATACAAGTTTTCCCCTCTCCAATCAACTTTTTAATCAAACTACGTTGTTCTTCTGAACAATGTCTTGAACATCCCATTTTCCTCAGGCTTTCAAATCAATCAATCAATCAATCAATTTTTTTTATATAGCGCCAAATCACAACAAACAGTTGCCCCAAGGCGCTTTATATTGTAAGGCAAGGCCATACAATAATTATGTAAAACCCCAACGGTCAAAACGACCCCCTGTGAGCAAGCACTTGGCTACAATGGGAAGGAAAAACTCCCTTTTAACAGGAAGAAACCTCCAGCAGAACCAGGCTCAGGGAGGGGCAGTCTTCTGCTGGGACTGGTTGGGGCTGAGGGAGAGAACCAGGAAAAAGACATGCTGTGGAGGGGAGCAGAGATCGATCACTAATGATTAAATGCAGAGTGGTGCATACAGAGCAAAAAGAGAAAGAAACAGTGCATCATGGGAACCCCCCAGCAGTCTACGTCTATAGCAGCATAACTAAGGGATGGTTCAGGGTCACCTGATCCAGCCCTAACTATAAGCTTTAGCAAAAAGGAAAGTTTTAAGCCTAATCTTAAAAGTAGAGAGGGTGTCTGTCTCCCTGATCTGAATTGGGAGCTGGTTCCACAGGAGAGGAGCCTGAAAGCTGAAGGCTCTGCCTCCCATTCTACTCTTACAAACCCTAGGAACTACAAGTAAGCCTGCAGTCTGAGAGCGAAGCGCTCTATTGGGGTGATATGGTACTACGAGGTCCCTAAGATAAGATGGGACCTGATTATTCAAAACCTTATAAGTAAGAAGAAGAATTTTAAATTCTATTCTAGAATTAACAGGAAGCCAATGAAGAGAGGCCAATATGGGTGAGATATGCTCTCTCCTTCTAGTCCCCGTCAGTTCTCTAGCTGCAGCATTTTGAATTAACTGAAGGCTTTTTAGGGAACTTTTAGGACAACCTGATAATAATGAATTACAATAGTCCAGCCTAGAGGAAATAAATGCATGAATTAGTTTTTCAGCATCACTCTGAGACAAGACCTTTCTGATTTTAGAGATATTGCGTAAATGCAAAAAAGCAGTCCTACATATTTGTTTAATATGCGCTTTGAATGACATATCCTGATCAAAAATGACTCCAAGATTTCTCACAGTATTACTAGAGGTCAGGGTAATGCCATCCAGAGTAAGGATCTGGTTAGACACCATGTTTCTAAGATTTGTGGGGCCAAGTACAATAACTTCAGTTTTATGAGTTTAAAAGCAGGAAATTAGAGGTCATCCATGTCTTTATGTCTGTAAGACAATCCTGCAGTTTAGCTAATTGGTGTGTGTCCTCTGGCTTCATGGATAGATAAAGCTGGGTATCATCTGCGTAACAATGAAAATTTAAGCAATACCGTCTAATAATACTGCCTAAGGGAAGCATGTATAAAGTGAATAAAATTGGTCCTAGCACAGAACCTTGTGGAACTCCATAATTAACTTTAGTCTGTGAAGAAGATTCCCCATTTACATGAACAAATTGTAATCTATTAGACAAATATGATTCAAACCACCGCAGCGCAGTGCCTTTAATACCTATGGCATGCTCTAATCTCTGTAATAAAATTTTAAGGTCAACAGTATCAAAAGCAGCACTGAGGTCTAACAGAACAAGCACAGAGATGAGTCCACTGTCCGAGGCCATAAGAAGATCATTTGTAACCTTCACTAATGCTGTTTCTGTACTATGATGAATTCTAAAACCTGACTGAAACTCTTCAAATAGACCATTCCTCTGCAGATGATCAGTTAGCTGTTTTACAACTACCCTTTCAAGAATTTTTGAGAGAAAAGGAAGGTTGGAGATTGGCCTATAATTAGCTAAGATAGCTGGGTCAAGTGATGGCTTTTTAAGTAATGGTTTAATTACTGCCACCTTAAAAGCCTGTGGTACATAGCCAACTAACAAAGATAGATTGATCATATTTAAGATCGAAGCATTAAATAATGGTAGGGCTTCCTTGAGCAGCCTGGTAGGAATGGGGTCTAATAAACATGTTGATGGTTTGGATGAAGTAACTAATGAAAATAACTCAGACAGAACAATCGGAGAGAAAGAGTCTAACCAAATACCGGCATCACTGAAAGCAGCCAGAGATAACGATATGTCTTTGGGATGGTTATGAGTAATTTTTTCTCTAATAGTTTGTTGTAATTTTGTTAGCAAAGAAAGTCATGAAGTCATTACTAGTTAAAGTTAATGGAATACTCAGCTCAATAGAGCTCTGACTCTTTGTCAGCCTGGCTACAGTGCTGAAAAGAAACCTGGGGTTGTTCTTATTTTCTTCAATTAGTGATGAGTAGAAAGATGTCCTAGCTTTACGGAGGGCTTTTTTATAGAGCAACAGACTCTTTTTCCAGGCTAAGTGAAGATCTTCTAAATTAGTGAGACGCCATTTCCTCTCCAACTTACGGGTTATCTGCTTTAAGCTACGAGTTTGTGAGTTATACCACGGAGTCAGACACTTCTGATTTAAAGCTCTCTTTTTCAGAGGAGCTACAGCATCCAAAGTTGTCTTCAATGAGGATGTAAAACTATTGACGAGATACTCTATCTCCCTTACAGAGTTTAGGTAGCTACTCTGCACTGTGTTGGTATATGGCATTAGAGAACATAAAGAAGGAATCATATCCTTAAACCTAGTTACAGCGCTTTCTGAAAGACTTCTAGTGTAATGAAACTTATTTCCCACTGCTGGGTAGTCCATCAGAGTAAATGTAAATGTTATTAAGAAATGATCAGACAGAAGGGAGTTTTCAGGGAATACTGTTAAGTCTTCTATTTCCATACCATAAGTCAGAACAAGATCTAAGATATGATTAAAGTGGTGGGTGGACTCATTTACTTTTTGAGCAAAGCCAATAGAGTCTAATAATAGATTAAATGCAGTGTTGAGGCTGTCATTCTCAGCATCTGTGTGGATGTTAAAATCGCCCACTATAATTATCTTATCTGAGCTAAGCACTAAGTCAGACAAAAGGTCTGAAAATTCACAGAGAAACTCACAGTAACGACCAGGAGGACGATAGATAATAACAAATAAAACTGTTTTTTGGGACTTCCAATTTGGATGGACAAGACTAAGAGACAAGCTTTCAAATGAATTAAAGCTCTGTCTGGGTTTTTGATTAATTAATAAGCTGGAATGGAAGATTGCTGCTAATCCTCCGCCCCGGCCCGTGCTACGAGCATTCTGACAGTTAGTGTGACTCGGGGGTGTTGACTCATTTAAACTAACATATTCATCCTGCTGTAACCAGGTTTCTGTTAGGCAGAATAAATCAATATGTTGATCAATTATTATATCATTTACCAACAGGGACTTAGAAGAGAGAGACCTAATGTTTAATAGACCACATTTAACTGTTTTAGTCTGTGGTGCAGTTGAAGGTGCTATATTATTTTTTCTTTTTGAATTTTTATGCTTAAATAGATTTTTGCTGGTTATTGGTGGTCTGGGAGCAGGCACCGTCTCTACGGGGATGGGGTAATGAGGGGATGGCAGGGGGAGAGAAGCTGCAGACAGGTGTGTAAGACTACAACTCTGCTTCCTGGTCCCAACCCTGGATAGTCACGGTTTGGAAGATTTAAGAAAATTGGCCAGATTTCTAGAAATGAGAGCTGCTCCATCCAAAGTGGGATGGATGCCGTCTCTCCTAACAAGACCAGGTTTTCCCCAGAAGCTTTGCCAATTATCTATGAAGCCCACCTCATATTTTGGACACCACTCAGACAGCCAGCAATTCAAGGAGAACATGCGGCTAAACATGTCACTCCCGGTCTGATTGGGGAGGGGCCCAGAGAAAACTACAGAGTCCGACATTGTTTTTGCAAAGTTACACACCGATTTAATGTTAATTTTAGTGACCTCCGATTGGCGTAACCGGGTGTCATTACTGCCGACGTGAATTACAATCTTACCAAATTTACGCTTAGCCTTAGCCAGCAGTTTCAAATTTCCTTCAATGTCGCCTGCTCTGGCCCCCGGAAGACAATTGACTATGGTTGCTGGTGTCGCTAACTTCACATTTCTCAAAACAGAGTCGCCAATAACCAGAGTTTGATCCTCGGCGGGTGTGTCGTCGAGCGGGGAAAAACGGTTAGAGATGTGAACGGGTTGGCGGTGTACACGGGGCTTCTGTTTAGGGCTACGCTTCCTCCTCACAGTCACCCAGTCGGCCTGCTTTCCCGGCTGCTCGGGATCTGCCAGGGGGAAACTAACGGCGGCTAAGCTACCTTGGTCCGCACCGACTACAGGGGCCTGGCTAGCTGTAGAATTTTCCACGGTGCGGAGCCGAGTCTCCAATTCGCCCAGCCTGGCCTCCAAAGCTACGAATAAGCTACACTTATTACAAGTACCGTTACTGCTAAAGGAGGCCGAGGAATAACTAAACATTTCACACCCAGAGCAGAAAAGTGCGGGAGAGACGGGAGAAGCCGCCATGCTAAATCGGCTAAGAGCTAGTAGCTACGCTAACCTAGCGGATTCCTAAAAACACGCAAAGTGAATAATGTGTAAATAATTTAGAGGTGATTCAGCAGAAGGAGTGCTTTAGTTAAGGCACGTAAAGATTACACTGGGAAACAAATCGTAATCTAGATAACTAGATCAATCTAACTGCGCAGATTAAACAGCTAACAGATACAGAAAAACACCGCTGTGCTCCGGAACAGGAAGTGATACAATACCGCAGTGAGAGCCAACCACCAGTAGAGGCAAGCATTCTCTTTGAACATGCTTTTCAAAGAGAAAAGCATGTTCAACAGGTGCTGGCTTCATCCTTAAATAGGGGACACCTGATTCACATCTGTTTGTTCCACAAAATTGACAAACTCACTGACTGAATGCCACACTACTATTATTGTGAACACCCCCTTTTCTACTTTTTTTACTAATAGCCCAATTTCATAGCCTTAAGAGTGTGCATATCATGAATGCTTGGTCTTGTTGGATTTGTGAGAATCTACTGAATCTACTGGTACCTTGTTTCCCATGTAACTATAAGAAATATACTCAAAACCTGGATTAATCTTTTTAGTCACATAGCACTACTATTATTCTGAACACTACTGTATAAAGAGAAGGTGAAATGACAAGTATGGAAATGTTTTCTGTCCTGTTCTTTGCATTAACTTTACACATGTACTGCATGAAACTGTCTTATTTTTTTTTTTCTCCTTTTCTATTATTCATTTTAGGTAGTTCAAGACAAAATCATTTGCCTTCCTCACAGAATGCCATCAGCAGACCAAGCCATGCCTTCAGAGAACAAAAGTGAAGCAGAAACAGAGTCTGTGCCCCACGTGCAGTACCATATCTCAGCTGTACCCAGAGAAATGTCAGGCCTGAAAACTGATCTGGATCTGCAACAGTACAGTTTCATTAATCAGATGTGTTATGAGAAAGCACTGCATTGGTATGCAAAGTATTTTCCTTATTTGGTTCTTATACACACTCTTATTTTCATGGTGTGTAGCAATTTCTGGTTCAAATTTCCCGGCTCTAGCTCTAAAATAGAGCATTTCATTTCCATTCTCGGCAAGTGCTTTGACTCTCCTTGGACCACGCGTGCATTGTCGGAGGTATCCGGAGAAAATCCCGAGGAAAAGGACCACAAAAAGAGTGCCACTGCGAGGTCCAGCATTGCTGTGTCTCCTGGAGAAGGCAGTTTGGTAAAGACCCCGTCTCTCCGCTCTATCCCGGAGAAGATAGTAGTTGATAAACCAACAGCAAGTGCTCTCGATAAAAAGGAGGGTGAACAGGCTAAAGCACTTTTTGAGAAGGTGAAGAAGTTCCGTCTACATGTTGAGGAGGGGGATATTCTTTACATTATGTATGTTCGCCAGACAGTCTTCAAAGTGCTTAAATTTCTCCTGATTATTGCGTACAACAGCATGCTTGTAATCAAAGTGCAGAACAGAGTGCGTTGTCATGTTGAGATCCAGGACATGACAGGATATACACACTTTGAGTGTAATCACACTATGGCACATTTGTTCTCCAAGCTGTCTTACTGTTACCTGTGTTTAGTGGCTGTTTATGGGTTGACGAGCCTTTACACCTCTTACTGGCTGTTTTACCGCTCACTAAAAGAATACTCGTTTGAGTATGTGCGGCAAGAAACAGGCATCAGTGACATCCCAGATGTCAAGAATGACTTTGCTTTCATGCTGCACATGATTGATCAGTATGATCCACTCTATTCTAAAAGATTTGCAGTTTTTCTCTCAGAGGTCAGCGAGAACAAACTGAAACAGCTCAATCTGAACCACGAGTGGACGGCAGAGAAGTTACGCCAGAGACTTCAGATCAGTGCCAACAACAGGCTTGAACTTCAGCTCTTCATGCTGTCCGGGCTGCCTGACACCATCTTTGAACTGACAGAACTCCAGTCGCTCAAACTGGAGATCATCAACAACGTCACCATCCCTGCCTCAGTGTCTCAGCTGCAAGACCTTCAGGAGCTGTCGCTTTACCAATGCTCTTTGAAGTTACACACAACAGCTACCTCCTTCCTTAAAGAGAACCTGAAAGTACTTCGTGTCAAGTTTGATGACAGCAGGGAACTCCCCAATTGGACGTATGGCCTTCGGAACTTGGAGGAGCTTTATCTCACCGGGACATTAAGCCCTGATGCATCCAAGAACATAGTCCTGGAATCATTACGGGAGTTGAAGTGCTTGAAAACTCTCTCCCTTAAGAGTAATCTGACAAAAATACCCCAGTCTGTTGTGGATGTTTCCAGCCATCTGCAGCGCCTGTACATCTACAATGATGGAACTAAACTTGTAATGCTCAACAACCTGAAAAAGATGACCAATCTGACGGAGCTGGAACTGGTTCGCTGTGATCTTGAACGCATTCCACATGCAATCTTCAGCCTTGCAAACCTGCAGGAGCTTGACCTGAAGGAGAATAACCTTCAATCAATAGAGGAGATCATCAGCTTCCAGCATCTCCGAAAGCTCACTTGCCTGAAACTTTGGCATAACAGCATCATGTATATTCCAGAACATATCAAAAAGCTTGGCAGCCTAGAACATCTGTACTTAAGCCACAACAAGATTGAAATCTTGCCCTCACACCTGTTCTTATGCAACAAGCTACGCTACCTGGACCTTTCCAACAATGACATCCGATTCATCCCTCCAGAAGTCGGAGTACTTCAGAGTCTACAGTATTTCTCTGTCACTTCCAACAAAATTGAAAATCTACCAGATGAGCTCTTCTTCTGCAAAAAGCTCAAAACTGTAAAACTTGGGAAGAACTCACTGTCTGTTCTCTCACCAAAAATTTCATACCTTGTCCAGCTGACATATTTGGAGCTCAGAGGCAATCACTTTGAGGTCCTGCCACCAGAACTTGGATGTTGTCGGGCTTTGAAACGCTGCGGTCTGATAGTGGAAGACACACTGTTTGAAACACTGCCTTCAGACATCAGGGACCAGATGAAGGCTGAGTGACATGCCTTATTGTTGCCTCACTCAGTGCCTCCTGTTTGTCAATTTACAGTACTTGATTGGAATTACCTCATTGTCTTATATCAACTATGCTTCTGTCAAGTATTAAGTAAGATCAGTTTTTATTTTTGTATTTTTTATGACTTTTTTTTCTTTTACCATGCTATCAGGGCACAAATCTTTATAAGCGAATATTTACTCTCACTGTTGCATAGAACAACTTGATTAGGCAATGCAAATTTCATTTTATAATTTTATTAGTTCTTAGTAAACAGCCTATTGTCTTTTGCTTTTGTTCTAGAGTCTGTTACTTCACAGTGTATCATGAAATGTTGCAGGGGAAATGCAAATCAGAAGACAGCGTATGCACAGGTAGCACCTCGGTTAAATAATTGTTGCTATACGCACACGCTATCAGAAGAGCAGTTCTAAGCTAAACAATCATACACGTGGTTTTCTTCAGAATGTTTTCTTGAAATATCAAGTATTTGCTGAAGTATGTAATCAATTGCAGAAATACATTTTTATAAGCAGTATTTGTATGTTAATGGCCAATAAAATCTATTTTACTTGTATATGTAAAGTCTTATGTTGGTATTTCTGAAAGCCCAGCAGCACCAAGATTTCATGGAATATTTAATTTTTTTAAAAAAGAACATGGATCAATACTGTTTTTGGTCTAACAGGACGTAATGCAGTATCATGATGACAGCAAGCTAGTCCATGGGCCCAGACCCAAAATTTCAGGTGTTGGTACCATCTGGGGTGGCAAAGGTTGGTTAATATTTTTTACTTGGTATATGTCTCTAGTTTATGTTTTGGTATGATAACCACTGCAGACTGGTAGCTGAAGGTTTTTATCACCACTTGAATGACCATACCCTATGCTCGCTGAGCATGCTTACTGAGATATGCCTTCTATGATATTACCACTTTTCACTGTACTTCAAGTGATAAAATAACAACAACAATAGGCCACAATAAACTTTCTTGTGTAAAAGCAACATTTACTTACAAAATTAAAAAGGACATTGCATAAAACGGTACTTCAGGAGACCGAAAATGAAATCAAAAGGAGTTAACCTGTAGGCGTTCTCTAACCCTCTCGGCACAAGTGATATTTATAAAATGTTGTGTAAGGTCTGACACTTCAAAGAGAAAGGATCACTCAAGTTTGGAGTTTCCTGTTTGCATCAGGAAAGATCTGGAAGGATCTGCCAAACTCAGTTTCCAGCTTTCGACCGATGTGTTTCTTGGTGGAATCTCTGACATGTTCTACCCCAAATGAATTCAGCAAGGCAACCAGTCTGCTAGAGAGTTCAGCCATAGTTGTGACACGAGGTTTGGCAAATAGATCATTCCTAATGAAGAGGAAGAGCTCACTGTATGACTGTTTCACAACATCTTGATATTGAGCTTCATCATCATCAGCATCCTCTTCCCCGTCTCTGGTATCAGCTGTGCCCACTCCTTTGGTGTAAGATCGGTAGCATGACCTGTGGTAGTGACCTTCAGCAGCTACGATATCCCTGCTGAGTATTGTAAGGACTCCGCTGTCCCCTTTCCTTGTTGCTGCCTCTCTGATCCTCTCGTCAGCTCTGAGTTCTCTACACTGCACCAGAGGCTGCCTTGTTCTTTCTCCTCCCGTGTATTTGGTCTCTTTCTGACAGAATATGCAGACTGCAGGATAAGTTCTAGAAGAACTTGGTTGCCTAGCTGACCTCCTGATGGTTTTTTCATTGCTTGCAGTCTCCTTGTTTTCTCTAGAACTTTCAAGTTTCTCAAGACGTTTTTTCATCGTGAAGATGCTGCGGCACTTTCGATGGTACTGTATTTTGGGAATCTCACCATCCTGCAGGTTTTTTGCCAATTCTAAAATGGCTTCATGTCTACGGATCTCAGCTGCCTTCAACAGTGTTTTCCATGAGTCCACACTCCGTGGTGACATGAGCTCTTCAGACTCCTCATTGCAGCAGTGAATAATACAGCCAACAGGAGTGGCAGATGGCTGTTTGGATGGCTATCTCCCGTCGTCACTCTCCATCATTCACCTGCAAGACAGTAACCAGACATTACATGATTGAGAGACCAAGAAAATGACTAGATGTGAATCTGTAATCAGTAGCACTCAGTCTTTACTAGACTTAATTGAACAAGGCTGTAATTGGTAGTATTCAGTCTTAACTAGACTTAATTAAATTCCTTACATATACTTGCTGCTGGAATAATGATCTGTTATTAATTAGTACTGTGCATTTACTGGTGTAAGACACCAACATGGACTGCAAGGAACTCTCCAGAAATGCATACTGATATTCCTGGTATAAATGTTAAAGCGGCACTGTACGGAACAGCACAGGTGGGCCACTTTTCGGGAAGGCTCAGATTACTCTGACGTCAGTGATGACGTCACTTAATCTATAACATGTCACTGACTGGCACGTGCTAAAAAGTACCCACCTGTCCATTCTGTTCAATGTGTGTTGCTTTAAATCAACAGTAAGCAGTACAATCGTGTTTGTGATTCACCACCAAGCCTGTTGAGGTGCTTCTAATTAAAATAGGTCATAAATGTACATACATGTTCCTGGAAAATGTTAGAAATCTGATCAGTAAAATATTTGAGCTGCTGAAAAGGAAAATTATCGAACGTACTTGCCCGGTTCAACAAATACCTTGCTTTGGCACCAAAACTAAACCCTGAAAATCACTTTATGATTAGATTTTCTTGATTGAGCACAAACAAAAGTAGCATCTGTAAAGTAGTCTTGTGTGTTCCTGAACATCTGGTTGGGGGAAGATAAGAAAAATACAAAAGAATGTTGTGATAATGACCATATCGTATACATCGATAATGGCGATCAATGCAAAAAATAGGATGCCTGAAAAAAAAACATTAAGCTACTCATCTGGAATGGTTATCATATATTTTTAATTCATTGTGGTAAGAGAAATAAATTGCCACCATTCAACCTTTGCCAACTTGGATGGTACCGACATCTGGTTGGGCCCATGGACTATACTCTGGATGTTACACCCGGAGAGAACCCAAACAAACACGGGGAGAACACGCAAATGCCACACAGAAAGGCCACAGGTGGGAATCGAACCCATGACTTTCTCGCTGCGAGGCAACAGTGCTAACCACTATATATATGTGTGTGTGTGTGTGTATGTATGAATGTATGTAAAACTCATTAGTTACGTTGCCATGGTTGAGCATATTAGCACAAACCAGCAATAGTTCACAAATGAAATACAAATTGAAACAATCTCTTTTAACTGACCATACAGGAGAGATAAAGTATTACATGTCACTGTCCACCTATTTGTTGAAAACAAACAGTCATGTGGAGTGGCGTTTTGTTCCAATTTTCTTCACCTCCAGGAACTGACGTTGATGCCACTCAACTTGTAGCAGGTATTGGTGCTGCTGTTCATCCTTCGTTAGGATTTGATTGTAATCCTGGATAAGTGCAACTCCTCGCTCAGCAAAATCATGGACAGCAGCACTTGTTTTTTTTTGTTTTTTTTCAAATCTCATGAAATTTCACCCAATTTATTTTTACCCCTACCACAAAAAAAATGAAGAACAGCCTCCCCGATCTAGACCCAAACAGTCATTTGTTATTGGACTTCTGTGCTAGTCATGGACTGTCCATAACGAACACCATGTTCGAACATAAGGATGCTCATAAGTGTAAAGGGTACCACAGCACCCTAGGCCAAAGATCGATGATCGATTTTGTGATCGTATCACCTGATCTGAGGCCACATGTTCTGGACACTCGGGTGAGGAGAGGGGCAGAGCTGTCAACTGATCACCATCTGGTGATGAATTGGATCATAGGGTGGGGAGGACTTTGGACAGACCTGGTAAGCCCAAACGGACAGTGCAGGTGAACTGGGAACATCTGGAGGAGCCACCTGTCCGACATAAAAAGAACGGATGACCCCAAAACAGCCTCCACATGATTTTGTGTACTTTACAAGAGAGCAGTGGCAGAATGTGATCAGAGAAACCAAGAAACGGCTCCACTGTCAGTAAGATCCTGGTTGAGAAGGTAAATGTTTGTGTGCGAGACCTTCACAGCATCACTGCGCGGCTGCAAGTGTTGTTTGTTGCAACCTTCTGCCTGCATTCAAGCAAACACATCCCACACAAGTGCTGACCACGCTGGGCTTACTGGCAGTGGGCATTTCAGCAGTAGCTGGCTGATTGGTCAGGAGTGTGCCAGTCAACCTTGAGCTGAGCCATGCCAGCTGTGTGGAACATAATCATTCGAATATCATCCAGATACTTCACATTCCAATATTAAAGCACCATTCGCAGCGATAGCCGGTGTCACCGACCGAATGGTCCCCCCTAAATATCGGCTTGCCCTGCCTTCACTGTGCATGCATCATTTCGGAGCTCAGCCATGTCATTTCGGAATGTCAGCAGCGATTCCCTGATTATCTCCTCATTTCTGGTTAAAACGTCAGTCATCTGTCTCATCGACAGATATCTGAAGCTTTTGTTCAGCAACCATTTCCACATAAATTGAGCATTATTTTATAATAAAAGACGGCGGACCCATCAGAGCACCACAGCAGCTGCTGCGCCTATGTCATTTCAGATTATCACAGATTATCGCCTCGTTTCTGCTTAAAACTGACTTTAGAAAGATTTAAGAGGTTTTACATCTGATGGTTAATAATCACATTATTCACTTTTATTGCTTTGGGTAAAGAGTCAGAGTCAGACAAACTGCTGTCCCAAATGATGCATTCGCAGTGAAGGCAGGGTGGAGCAATTTTTAGGGGGGACCGTTTGGTCTGCGACACCGGTTTCCCTAATGCAATCTGAGTTATTGACTGCACACTTGTTCACATCATATGTGATGTGCATCAGACTAGAGCCTGGCATGGTGTGAGATGGCTGGCTGGTGTATTTGTGTAATTGATCCATATGTAATCCAGCATGGTCACATTTCGGCATGTGCACATTCAGATATGTTTATTAATGTCTTTTAATTTTTGCTTGATGGTGATAGCTGCAGAGCTTCTTAGCAGGCTTCCTGTGTTTAGTATTTGTCAATAATAGCATATGTAAAATTATGAATGTCACAGTCAACGGAGGCGTGCCTCACTTTTGTAACTTCGGTGTGTGTGAGCTGTTCTGAGCTCACAGCGTGTCAGCCTCACACACACACATGCTCCGTAGCTCCCAAGAACATTTTTCAGATTTCATGATTAATCCGTTTAACAGCTTACCAAATACGAGGTCTGTTAGAAAAGTATCCGACCTTTTTATTTTTTTCAAAAACCATATGGATTTGAATCACGTGTGATTGCATCAGCCAAGCTTGAACCTTCGTGCGCATGCGTGAGTTTTTTCACGCCTGTCGGTTGCGTCATTCGCCTGTGAGCAGGCTTTGAGTGAGGAGTGGTCCACCCCTCTCGTCGTTTTTTTCATTGTTTAGGGATGGCTCAGAGACTGCCGCTTTGCTTGATCAAAATTTTTCAGAAACTGTGAGGGACATCAAAGTGGACACCATTCGAGAAATTCAGATGGTTTTTGGTGAAAATTTTATGGGCTTCAAAGAGATTACAGAGTGTTACTGTCGCTTTAAGGACGGCCCAGAGCGACTGGTGGTGCGCAGCGCTCCGAAGCCGCCATCGACAGGCTGAGCGACCATTTCATTTCTAAACGGATGGCTGTATGGATCCGTGACCATCGTGTGCAATTTCTCTGGTTATCACAAGAGCTGGACATCAACCATTTTCCGGCAGACTTGACTTTTAACAAGAGATTTTGTCATGGAAAGCCGAGCGGAGACTTCACGCGTCACGATGGATTCGCTACTGGAGCGAGACAAAACCACCTCCGTTTTGGTCTCACAGGACGGCTTTGAGATGGCGTTCCGACAGCTGTCGGTGGTTTTTCCATCGAGTGATTATCCGAGAAATTGTGGATGTGCCTGGACATGCCAGAACATGTCCTGTGAGGCTTCATCACGGCGTTGCTTTGCTGTGCAGTCTTTAGCCACTTGACACCTTTCGCACTGATGGCCTCTGGTGGCCGTGCTCCCGATGGATACCTGAAGGATCTGCTCCCTAAGTGCTCTGCCGGGCAGGAGGAGCTGGAGCTGGAGCCCCCCTCCCTGTCAGGCCGTAAAAGCTGACGGTACAGCACTCCCTCTTGCTCTACAAAACGATGCCACTGCTGGAGGATGGTTAGTGTTTGCTTTGAAAGGCCACGATGCTCTACTCGAGAGGGTCATGCACATCTCCACCACATTACCAGGATCTCTTTCAGGTAAGGGTCATTCTCCTGCAAAGCACCAATTTCAGGCAGAGACCGCCCTGGTAGGGCACTAAATCAGTGAATGGCTGGCAAGGTGTGAGCCTGCAAGTTGCTGGAAGGCCAGTGGGACAGAGCTGCCTGGAAGCACACTAGCAGCCAGCTCGGAGGATGTAAGAAACTGCCTAGACCAGGGGTGGACAATCATGTGCCACGAAGGGCCGAGACACTGCAGGTTTTCCTTGCTACCAATCACCTCAGCAGGTGATTTCATTAATGTTCAGGTGTTTCAGCAGGTGATTTCATTGACAACAATGTGTTTATGTTCAGGGGAGAAGCAAACCCACCTGCTGAGGTGATTAGTTGCAAGGAAACCCTCCAGTGTCTTGGCCGTCACTGCCCACCCATGGCCTAGACAGTGCATTTGCATTGCCATTGCTGCGACCAGATTTATACTTTACTTCAAAGTTGAACACAGCCAGTTGAGCAGCCCACCTGTGCTCAAAAGCTCAGAACTTTGCACACTGAAGGTTACTTAGGGGGCTGTTATAGATAGATAGATAGGTAGATAGCTTTTATTATCATTGTCATTACAACAACAAGATTTCCGCACTCACATTCCACATACAAATAGCAATTAATCCACAATTATTACTTGTTTACTGTAATAATGGCACACATCAGAATTAGGACAACACATATACATTTGACATTGTTTATGTGCACTAAACTTGAAATAGTCCGTTTTCCAAATTGAGGCGATGTGAGTGTGTTGGTAGCCGTTGCAACTGAAGTCGCGCCGCCTGCCAGCTTGGGAAGAACGGGGCCTGCAGCAGGGCGGGAAGAGAGGTAAAAGGAGAAACTGGAGCATGCTTCAGTCCATGTGTAAGTCAGTTATTGTCTTTGTGGGTGGAGATAAGAATGGAGCCGAATAATCTCACCAAGGCCTGAATAAATTCCTCTGGAGGTAAACAGTGGGCAATTGACCTTGAGGCTAGATAGCCTGGAATGTTGCAGCTGAGCAGTGAAAAACACTTTTTAATAGGTCCACTTGAACAACCAAATCCCAATTATGAATTAAGAATATTCCCAATTATGAATTAAGAATATTCACCGGCTTCCGAAACCTTCAGCTTCAACTGCAAGGCACGCATCAGCTCCAGGGTGTCATCCAATTTGCGTCTGAGTTCAAGAGTCAACGCAGTCTGAGAATGCACTGCCTTGCCAACCCACCAATCCACCCCAGGGCAAGGCTCCTGGGGTGGATAAAATCCGTCCTGAGTACCTTAAGTCTCTGGATGTTGTGGGACTGACTTGGCTGACACACCTCTGCAACATCGCGTGGCGATCGGGGACAGTGCCTCTGGATTGGCAGACCGAGGTGGTGGTCCCTCTGTTTAAGAAGGGGGACCGGAGGGTGTTTTCCAACTATAGGGGGATCACACTCCTCAGCCTCCCCCGTAAGGTCTATTCCAGAGTACTGGAGAGGAGAATTCGACCGATGGTCGAACCTCGGATTCAGGAGGAGCAGTGTGGTTTTCGTCCTGGTCGCGGCACACTGGACCAGCTCTACACGCTCCATCGGGTGCTCGAGGGTTCATGGGAGTTCGCCCAACCAGTCCGCATGTGTTTTGTGGATCTGGAGAAGGCGTTCGACCTTGTCCCTCGGGGCACCCTATGGGGGGTGCTCCGGGAGTACGGGGTCCGGGGTCCTTTGCTAAGGACTATCCGGTCCCTGTACGACCGCAGCAGGAGCTTGGTTCGCATTGCCGGTAGTAAGTCAAACCTGTTTCCAGTGCACGTTGGCCTCCGCCAGGGCTGCCCTTTGTCACCGGTTCTGTTCATTATTTTTATGGACAGAATTTCTAGGCACAGCCAGGGTGTAGAGGGGGTCTGGTTTGGGAACCACAGAATCTCGTCTCTGCTGTTTGCGGATGATGTGGTTCTGTTGGCTTCGTCAAATCAGGACCTTCAGCGTGCACTGGGGCGGTTTGCAGCCGAGTGTGAAGCGTCTGGGATGAAAATCAGCACCTCCAAATCCGAGGCCATGGTTCTCGACCGGAAAAAGGTGCTTTGCCCTCTTCAGATCAGTGGAGTGTCCTTGCCTCAAGTGGAGGAGTGTAAGTATCTTGGGGTCTTGTTCACGAGTGAGGGACGGATGGAGCGCAAGATCGATAGACGGATCGGTGCAGCATCTGCAGTGATGCAGTCGCTGTATCGGACCGTCGTGGTGAAGAGAGAGCTGAGTAGGGGGGGCAAAGCTCTCGATTTACAGATCGACCTACATTCCGATCCTCACCTATGGTCAGGAGATTTGGCTCATGACCGAAAGAACAAGATCACGAGTACATGCGGCCGAGATGAGTTTCCTCCGCAGGGTGGCTGGGCGCTCCCTTAGAGATAGGGTGAGGAGCTCGGTCACTTGGGAGGAGCTTGGTCACTTGGGAGGAGCTCGGAGTTGAACTGCTGCTCCTCCACATCGAAAGGAGTCAGTTGAGGTGGCTTGGGCATCTTTTCCGGATGCCCCCTGGACGCCTCGCTGGAGAGGTGTTCCAGGCATGTCCCATTGGGAGGAGGCCCTGGGGAAGACCGAGGACACGCTGGAGGGACTACATCTCTTGGCTGGCTTGGGAATGCTTTGGGGTTCCCCCAGAGGAGCTGGGGGAGGTGTGTGTGGATCAGGAGGTCTGGGCGGCTTTGCTTGAGCTGCTGCCCCTGTGACCCGACTCCAGATAAAGCAGAAGAAAATGGATGGATGAATGGAATATTCACCAGCCTCTGAAACCTTCAGCTTCAACTGCAAGGCACGCATCAGCTCCAAGGTGTCATCCAATTTGCGTCTGAGTTCAAGAGTCAACGCAGTCTGAGAATGCACTGCCTTGCCAACCTCGTTAATCATGACGGACAAGTGAGGGCCCATGGTTCTTGATGCCGCCAATTTTCTGGTAGATCAGGGTAGCACATAAGCCAAAAAGTACCAGCCCTGCTGCCATGAGACCAAAAATGAATAAATCCTCGACATCCTCAACGGAGAAAGGTGCCAAGCATGCAACACGCCAAGACCCCCAGGAGTCGAGGACATAGTCCGCAGGATATGTTCCATCTGGGCAGGTAGGATCCCCCGGTCCTGACCTTCTTGTAGAAAAAATGGTGTCAATAGCGTTCAGAGACCAGCTGATCAATTCCATGGTTAATCCAGTAGTAGTCCAATAGATCCAGAATCCAATATAGTTTTGAGGAATTCACAGTCTGGTGAAGTAGAGACTTGAAGGTTAAAGGCAGAGAGATAAGGGAGAGTGGAGGAGATGCGACCGCCCTCGTCAGAGTCCCAAGCTGAAAAAGACCGGGCACTTATGCCTTAGCAAGTACTCCCGGAATTTTTCAGTCATGGCCCACTTCAGCACTAGCAGTCCCAGTTTCATGGAACTATAGTTTGTCATGTTGCACTCAGTGGGCCGAACACCACGACTTGCATATGCAAGCAGTCTGAAGCCACCCTCAGTCTCTTGAGACAGCACAGCCCCAAGCTCACATCAATCTCCAAGATTAAAGGTTTGGAGAAATCTGCATATGCAAGCACCAGGGCTGAGGCCAACTTAGCCTTTAAGGCTTCAAAGCCCTCTTCGCACTGGGGAATCCAAACCTCACCCAGAGGCTTCCCGGATCCCCTCTTGTGCTTAGTCGCAGCAACTTCTGCCACCAGCCTGTGTAGCGGGGCAGGCAGTTTGGCGAAACCCTCAACAAACTGCCGGTAATAACTGGCGAACCCTAGAAAGGAATGCAGTTCTGTGACATGTTTAGGCTGCTTCCATTCAACCACTGCCTCAATCTTGGAAGAGTCAGTGGAGACACCCTCCTGGGAGATAACAAGTCCCAAGTATTTACCCCTTGGCTGGTAGAAGGAGCATTTTTCCAGCTTAGCCTTCAAGCCCTCCTGTTGAAGGAGTTCCAGAACCAGAAGCAGCTCCAGCCACTCCAGGTGCTGCGGGACGTTGGGAGAGTACACAACAATGTCATTGAGATGTAACGACGACTGACATTGTTGGTCACCAAACAGCCTCTGCATTAGACGCTGGAACATGGTTGGAACATTGCACAAAACAAATAGCATTTGATTAAATTAGAAGAGGCCAAAAGGTGTGCAAAAGGCTGTTTTCAGCTTGTCCTGCTCCGCTATGGGGACCTGATTGTACCCACTGCCCAGGTCGATAGTTGAAAACCATCGGGCAACAGACAGTGCGTTGAGGCTCTCCTCGATTGCACGGCAAGGGAAAGGCATCCTTCCTGGTCTTACCATTAAGGAGGCGATAGTCCATGCAAAGGCGAAGACCACCATCCTTCTTACGGACCAGGATGATGGGGGAAGCATATGAGCTGCTACTTTCCCTTTACACCTGTGCATCAAGGAGCTAGTTAATATGAGCTTTCACAGCCTCATATTCCAAAGGTGGAATACGGCGGTTGCGCTGCCGAACAGGCACATCTTCCAGCAAAGGAATCTCATGGGTGACCAATTTCGTACACTCAAGGTCTCACTTGTGAGCAGAGAACACGGTGCCTTACTTTTGCAACAATGATTGAGTGCAGACAAGTCCACTGCATCCATCTTCTGACTTGTTGGCCACACGGGTGGACACTGTTGCTGTAAGAAGGATGACCTCTGTGAGCCCTGCCAGTAAGCTCACACCGTCAGCCCTACTAAGGGTTCCAAGACTGGTGCAAGGATACAATAAAGCATCGGTCATCCAAACACTGACCACCGGGATGTAGACCGTACCTCTGTCAATGCGTACTAAACAAGGAGAGGCCAGCAGATCAGGTGGAAGGCCTGATTGTGGTGGTTCAAAAAGAACAGCCTGGCCAGCAAAATGCTGGGGGCAAGTGCTGGCGACTAGCTTCATAGTGCCACCAGATATCCGGACAGCATGTGGGCCCCGCATTTTTAGCAGTCCAGCTAAAGTTGTTGGCTTACAAGCCTCCGCCCAATAGCACTTCTGTAAGGCCTCAATGACAGGGCCTGGAGCTTCGGCGAAGGAGAACCGGAAGTTCAAAAAGAGAACAACCATGGGCACCAAAAAGCTCTCTGTAGCAGCGACAAATTATATTAATTCCTAAAATACCGAGTACTGGAAGCTTTTCATCAGGCAAATCATTTGCAAGTATTCCACAGTGGGACTGTGGAATGTTGCACAGAGTCACATCCAGCTCTAAATAGCCAATGTATGGAATTTCGAGTCCATTGGCGGCCCTCAGCTGCAACCAGTGGCAGGCCTGAAGATGGTCTGTTCCCCAAGGCTCAAAGTGTTTTCTCAAAAAGCTCTCCATAATGGTGGACACCATGAATCCAGTGTCCAACAAGCAAGGAACCTCTATTCCACCCATGCCAAGCTGAATAGTTGGACAAGACGACATTAAGCCTGCGAATTCGCCTACCACTGAGTCCATGAACACCCCACCTGAACTTTGGCTCCCTAGTTCAGGGGGCACGAGTCTCCCTGTGGGTCAGAAGCCTGGGAATGCCTGGAGGTGGAGTTTGCTCAGCCATGGAATACAACTCTCTCTCCATCACACTTGCATTGTGGCCAAGTTGATTACACCTCTGGCATGTGATACTACTGAGGGGGGCTACCACTTTGCCGTGATATCTAGAGAGAAACCACACTGAGTGAGCTGATTGTTGTTCTTGCTGATTCTTAAGCAGCTCCAGGACTTCACTCAGCCATTGTGCTGGCAAGGGAGGGGAATGAGCATTACCGCTAACCTAAAATTGGAGGCCATGGATGAACAGAAGGGAAAAGCGATGTTCACGATGAACAGTAGGCAGTCTCTCTCACGTAAGGACCTCTACACATACTTGCAACAGTGTAACATTTGGACTCCCGCAGACAAACCGCTTTAACTCCCTACACAGAGCGCTGTCATTTACATGCTCAACAAACTGATCCCGAAGGAGAACTGTGGCATTTGGCACACTACCAGGGGTACTCTATTCGACTTTTTCCATGAGCAACATTAGAGCCAATGAAAACTCCTGTAAAGTTTCTCTGTCTTGTCATCTGGAAAAGATAGCTTGCTGTAAGGTTACATATGGCTGCGCATAGCCATACGGTTCCTGAAGGATCTGCAAAATTCAAGCCGGGTCCTCCCGATCTTCCATAGGACAGAAGTTTATCTCGCTCTTGGCCTCACCTTCCAAATGATCTAGAATGAATAACGCCTTGTCCCTTGTAGCGAGGCAACGGGCACACATACAAGCTTGAACCTCCTCTGTCCATTCATCTAAAGTTATACCAGTCGTACCATTGAACAGGAAACACTTACGATCACGGGGTATAACAATCACACGCTCCGTGTTCACAAGTGGAATCACTGATAGAACACTGCCAGTGGGAGTGCCTGGAGGTTGGGTAACTCCGCCCCTCTCCTGGAGAAGTCGCCCATTGTCCGCTTTAAACTGAGATAATTGCTCTCTGAGCTGTTGGAGCTCCTCCATACTGGCCGCGAGTACACACACCACAATCTTTTGGCAAAAAAAGATTAGATTTTACTAGCTTCCAGCTAGAATGCTCCAATCATGTTGAAAACTATACCACATTATTTGTCTGATCATAACAATTCCTAAAAGGTATAGCGTGGACTATCTATGACTGAATGTTCTGGATTTATGAGGTAAAAACAGCAAAAATGGTGACAAAGGTCAGTTTCAGTTTGTACAGGGGTCAAAACTAAAAGTTGCTCCAATTTTGGTTTAAAAAATGATGCAAATTATTGGTTGGGTAAATAGCATTTTAAAAAGGAATAGTTTGCACCATCTGTCATGCTTAGTTATGTTATGGGGTAACATGTCACATGTCACAGAATCCAATGGACGCTGAACTTGTTTGACCTTTACTTTGGAGCCCAAACATTCAACACAGTCAAAACTGTTCCATTTTTTAATCCTTTTATTTCAGCCAATAATTTGCATCACTTTTAACCAAATTGGAGCAACTTTAACTTTTGACCGTTATACAAACTGAAACTGACCTTTGTCACCATTTTTGCTGTTTTTACACCATAACATTCAGTCATAGATAGTCAAAACTATATCTTTTTGGAATTGTTATGATCAGACAAATAAAGTGGTACTTTGACCCCTGTGTAATTCTTTATTGACCCCTGTAGCTCATTAGAGGTCAGCTCCAGGATGGTTCCATATCTGAAAATAAACATTAGTTAATTTAGAATATGTGTGCTAAATCTGATGCTTTTATCCAAGAATGCACAATTGTTTTGCTATGCTGCCCCACTAATTGGAGTGTGATTAACTGTTTGGACAGGTGTCTTTTATACAGGTAACAAGTTCAAACAGGTGCAATTAATTCAGGCAAAGATTGCAGAATAGGAGGCTTCTTAAAGAAAAACTAACAGGTCTGTGAGAGCCAGAATGATTTCTGGTTGGTACATGATCAAATACTTATTTCATGGAATAAAATGCAAATTACTTCATACAATTTGATTTTCTGAATTTTTTTTAGATTGTCTCTCACAGTTGAAGTGTACCAACAATTAAAAATTACAGACCTCTCCATTCTTTGTAGATGGGAAAACTGGCAAAAATCGAGAGTGGATCAAATACTTATTTGCCTCACTGTACGAGGTCTGTCCAAAAAGTATCGGACCATTGGATGGGAAAAAAAAACTGGCTTACCTGGAGGGTTGGAAACCTAATCACCCTCGAAGTACTCTCCTTGGGACTCCACACACTTCACCCAGCGTTGTCGCCACTGTTGGAAGCATTCCAAAAACGCCTTTTTCAGGATGGCGCGCAGCTCCGCCATCGTCGCAGCCATAATGTCCTCTCTTGTCTCAAATCGGGTTCCTTTTAATGGTATTTTAAGTTTTGGGAAGAGCCAAAAGTCACAAGGGGCCATGTCAGGGGAGTAAGGCGCCTGTTGAAACACCGGAGTCTGGTTTTTGGTCAAATAAGTCTGAATTAAATGAGAGGAATGAGCTGGCGCGTTGTCGTGGTGGAGGCGCCAATTTCCTCCGGCCCACAACGCCGGTCTCTTGCGCCGCACACTATCACGTAGATGACGGAGGACATCCCTGTGACCCTGTGGTGCGTACTTGTGGTGTACCACACCACGGGAGTAAAAAAAAAAACAGTCAGCATTACCTTGATGTTGCTGCGCACTTGGCGCGCCTTCTTCGGTCTTGGCAACGTGGAATGCTTCCACTGTGACGACTGAAATTTGGTTTCCGGGTTGTACCCGTACACCCAGGACTCATCTCCGGTGATTATGGTGTCCATAAAGCTGGGATCAGTGTCAATGGAGTCCAGCATGTCCTGTGAGACTTCCACACGGAGGTGCTTTTGCTCCGCCGTCAGCAACCTCGGCACGAACTTCGCCACCACTCGTTTCATGCCCAAATCGTCCGTTATGATGGAATGTGCCGAAGTCTTGCTAATGTCCACTTCCTCAGCAATTTCTCGGACAGTCAAGCGATGATCCCGCATAACCACAGCGTGCACTTTGGAAACGATCTCGTCATTTCGGCTCGTTGATGGCCGACCGGAGCGTGGCTCACTCTCCACCGTTACGCGCCCGTCTTTAAACCGGTTGTACCACTGCTTAATCCGTGTGCTGCTCATGGCTTCATCTCCGAAAGCCATTTGGATTTTTCGAATAGTTTCTGCCTGGCTGTTGCAAAGTTTCTGGCAGAATTTAATGCAGTAACGCTGCTCCAAGCGTTCGGCCATTTTCTCACAAGAAAAAAATCCGACGAGGGGGGTGGAGCGCTCCTCCCACAAGCCGTGCCCACAGGCGATTGATGTCACCGACAGGCGTGGGGAAACTCACGCATGCGCACGAGGGTTCAACCTTGGCTGATGCAATCACACGTGATTCAAATCCATATGGTTTTTGCAAAAAATAAAAAGGACCTATAGTTTACGGACAGACCTCATACATCTGAATTTTTGTGCTTACACCAGTATCTGGGTTTTGGCATATGCCATGTTTCCGTTGGAAATCCATGCAAGTCTTTGTACATGAGGCACCAGTTCCTGACACTTGGAAATGCTGATAACTTTGTCTATCA
Source organism: Thalassophryne amazonica (assembly GCF_902500255.1). NCBI lineage: Eukaryota > Metazoa > Chordata > Actinopteri > Batrachoidiformes > Batrachoididae > Thalassophryne > Thalassophryne amazonica. Next base: position 110,353,648 of record NC_047112.1, read on the forward strand.
TTTCTCCTGCTTTGTGCGCTTCGAACTTAGTGTGCATGACGCAGGAATCATGTGCAAACCGTGTAAAATCGTCCCTGCCTCCAACGTCTCGTACATCTGTTGCTAAACTATTTGCGCACAGCAGCGGCTGAAAGACAAAGTGTGCGCTGTGCGAACCCCTCACACCCTCTCACGGCAGGTGTTAACCAAATTCCAGGTGACACAAACATCTAACACTGCTCGCATGGCACTTAGAAAATGTGTGGCCAGTCACACTCTTCAATCGACAGCAGACTGCAGGCGACCAGAACTGAGAGGAGGTGTGGCTACGACAGAAGCACCTGTGGTGATCTGTCATTCTGGACAGATAAACACCTACTGTGTTTGGACAGACATGGACTAACACCTGTCCACTGTGATGTGCATGTGTCTGATTGCTGTACTTGCGTGGATATAAATAAGAACATATAGCACCATGGCAACAAGCTGCAGCGAGCGAGCGCGCATGCACGGAGTGGACACTGACAGCCCCCTAGGTTGAAACGGACCGTCAGATCAGAACACGCAGCAGGTGGTCTGACCGTCACGTCACCCACGTGTGGTCTGTTCCACAATGCAGTGTCTGTGCTGTGGCACGCCATCCCCAAGACATGGGTGTCGAGCAGAACACGTGTGCGGCCAACTGGGCGCACAGGACCAGTAGTTGTGGATGTAAGAACACACTGTTTCTCATTCAGGTCATTGCATGACTGTATGTCTGTGACCATGGGTCATCTACAGAGGAACTGAATGGGTCATATTTGTATTGTTCGCTTGATAAATGTGGTGCTTTTATATGGTGTGATTTTAAATTTTTACTTCCATGTCCTTCCTGATATGAGGCAGATTCCCACAGCTTTCAAAGGACAGCTCAGTGGTAAAGTCTCTGACTAGCAATCAGAGGTTTTGGAAGGTGCAAGTTCACGGCCTGCAGGTGGTATGTTTTTTTCTTTTCTTTTTTTATTCAACATAAGCGGCACAATGTGGTCCCACAGGTACCACCTGGTTTTAATTTTTATTTATTCCACATAAGCGGTGCAATCATGTGGTGCACCTCGCACTGTTCCTGCTCGACAGACACCATCACGTGCACGAACTCTTGCACCAGGCTCATGCATGCCTGCCCATCTGCGCAATGTTTCATGGAGCGCAAATTCGAACTGTTTTGCTGTTTTTGACCAGACATCGACCAAACTTCACACTATGTGTGAAGGGGCCCTTAAGGTGGTTAATCCAGACCCCTGAATTGATCTAATTGTATGAGGAACCAGCCAGGCTCAGGATGAAGGTCCCGATTATTGGTTGTATAAAGCTTGTTTCACGGTGCCACATTTAAGACACGCTTGTAAATCTTCAAAAGTCAACACAAAATGAGCCACACAAATGTTTAACTTTACAAGGTAAAACAAAAGCCATCCAAAAGTGGTAGGCAGGATAACAGGTAAATATACCACCTTGAACTTTACATTTGATTCGCAATTTTTTTTTTTTTTTTTTTTTTAGGGCACCTTCACACTTAACACAATTGAGGCAGAATGGCATATGAAGGAGTCAAATGCCACTCGTGAAAAATTAGAGACACCTCAAACGCCTCGTACAGCTGTCACCGCAACCATTCGTGCACACAAGCGGCTCAATGCCAGCAAGTGCCCATTCGATCCCCCGCTCAGCAAGTGTCGGTCAAATTTCAGGTGCCACATATGAACACCCAACACTGAGAAAAGGCAGGACTACATGCGCTCCTGGTCCGATAGTAGAGAGCAGCTGACCGCATTCCAGCTGTCTGTGAAAACTGTAAGTACCCCACAAGTGTGGCGTCACCAAGCAATACATATGGGCATGGCTGTGCCAAAGTTCCCCCCCAACACGTGTGGCATGAGAGTGTGTCGGCTCCCCCCTCAACACGTAGTGTGCAGAGGGAAGGAGGGGCTGGCACACTTGCCTGACATGCTGATAATTATGGACAGACAAGATCACATGGGGACAGGCCGGCCACATCTGAAGCACACACGGCACAGCAAGGCGCCTCTCCGGTGATCACCAGCCAGCCATGCACTGACAGCTGGAAACAACAGCTCAGTGCACACAACGTGTTACATTAAAAACACAGAGAACAGAGCCAGGACAATTATATAAATAAATACAATAACTTCATAAAAACAGTGGGGCCAAAAAGTATTTAGTCAGTGCCTGATTGTGCAAGTTCTACTTAGAAAGATGAGAGAGGTCTGTAATTTTCATCATAGGTACACTTGAACTATGAGGGACAAAATAAGAAAAAAAAAAAAGTCCAGGAAATCACGATTTTTAAAGAATTTACTTGTAAATTATGGTGGAAAATAAGTATTTGGTCACCCACAAACAAGATTTCTGGCTCACAGACATGTAACAACTTCTTTAAGAAGCTCTTCTGTCCTCCACCTGTTACCTGTATTAATGGCATCTGTTAGAACTCGTTATCTGTATAAAAGACACCTGTCCACAGCCTCAAACAGTCAGACCCCAAACTCAACCATGGCCAAGACCAAAGAGCTGTCGAAGGATACTAGGAAGAAAACTAGCTGTGCACCAGGCTGGGAAGAGTGAATCTACAATAGTCAAGCAGGTTGGTGTGAATAAATCAACTGTGGGAGCAATTGTAAGAAAATAGAAGACATACAAGACCCTTGATAATCTTACTTGATCTGGGGCTCCATGCAAGATCTCATCCCGTGGGGTCAAAATGATCATGAAAACAGTGAGAAAAAATCCCAGAACTACACGGAGGGACCTGATGAATGACCTGCAGAGAGCTGGGACCAAAGTAACAAAGGCTACACACTACCAGTGGTGGGCACAGTTCAGCTAATCCAATAGCAGAAAATCATCGAAGTTAATGTTTTTGCTATCGAATTAGCTTTTCAGATAAATTTTAAAACCTTTATCGGACCAATCATCTTCCAATAAATTTAGTTCCGATAACTCTCAGTCCGATAACATTTTTTTTGCTGGTAAAGTTTAACAGATAAAAACGTTTGTAAACCCTAAAATCAAACATTTTAGTCCGTTTGTTGTGCGTTTATAGCCACGGAGCAGACTGGCTGCCTGTCACTTGCTGATGACGTCATCATTACGCACAAAATGTGATTGGCCGGTCGACGCATGGAGCACTGTGGGTAGTGTAGTTCAGTTTCACTTTGGACGTTACAGTGACTGTCCACTCGACACAAAAACAAAACATTCATTTTAACGTTATTTTATTTCTTTGTGGCTGTAATTTAATTGCCAAGACTCGGTGGGGGAGAGGCGCTCTCATGGTGCAGCTATGTGTACAGAGGGAGGGACTTACCTTCATGTTTAGACACTGATTTGGATTTTTAAAAAGGACACTTTATGTGGATTATTTTCTTCATGAATCCCACTGAAACAGACAGGTAAGAATTTATACTTACTACATGTATTTTACTCTGCCAATCAATGCATAAATTAATGTATTTCGATTGTTGAAGCCGCAGGGTTCAAAGCGTGTGAAAAAAGCAGCAGCCTTTAGCTCCTAAATGACAGTGCATATAATACCGAGATAAACTGTGACTTCTAATACTGTTTTACGACTTTTGAAAGATGATGAGTGTTTGGGGTTTTATTTTTTATTTATTTATTCATTTTTCATGTGTTCTTTGTTTGTGATCCTTGAATTTTCCCAGCAGCCCCTGCTGTGCTTAAAGTGAAACTGGTTTATCAGAAGCCGACAATGTAATCTGCTTGTGGCCCCGTCCAAATCAATACTAATAGTTATCAGTTATCTGTAATAAAGATAACTTTCTAGCAGTTTCTCATTATAAAAGATAACTTTTCAGTTATCTGATTAATGGTTATCGGAGCTAACTTTTTTGGTTAGCTGTGCCCACCACTGCACACTACGCAGAGTGGGATTTAAATCCTGAAGTGCCAGGCTTGTCCCCCTGCTTAAGCAGTACATGTCCAGGCCTGTCTGAAGTTTGCCAGAGACCATAGGGATGATCCAGAAGAGGATTGGGAGAATATCATGTGGTCAGATGAAACGAAAATAGAACATTTTGGTAAAAACTCAACTCGTCATGTTTGGAGGAAGAAGAATGCTGAGTTGCATTCCAAGAACACCATACCTACTGTGAAGCATGGGGGTGGAAACATCATGCTTTGGGGCTGTTTTTCTGCAAAGGGGACAGGACGACTGATCCGTGTTAAGGGAAGAATGAACATGGCCATGTATCATGAGATTTTAAGCCAAAACCTCCTTCCTTCAGTGAAAGCACTGAAGATGCAACGTGGCTGGGTCTTCCAGCATGACAATGATCCCAAACACACCACTCTGTGTGGTTCCATAAAAAGCATTTCAAGGTCGTGGAGTAGCCAAGCCAGTCTCCAGACCTCAACCCCGTAGAACATTTGTGGAAGGAGTTGAAAGTCCATGTTGCCCAGCCACAGCCCCAAAACATCACTGCTGTAGAGGAGATCTGCATGGAGAAATGGACCAAAATACCAGCTACAGTGTGTGCAAACCTGGTGAAGACTTGCGCCGCATCCACACCGGATGCCACGCGAGCGACGGCGGTGACAGGTTGCCATATAATCCCTATTGAAGGACGAGTTGTGGCGCCACAAAAGTCCAAGCCACGCAATGTCACGTGAATTAAGCGATTTTGAGCGATTGGTGCGATGTCGTGCCATATTCGTCTTGTCGCGCCACGATGACCAATCAGGGACTGGATATGTAGTGATGTGGAGATGTCTGGAGTTTATACTTGATGTGGACATGTCCTGTCTCTGGCAGCCAGCCTGTGATCAGGACTTATGTCCTTTTTGTCCTTTATTTCACAATTGTTTGAGGGGTGAGCAAGCAGCAGCACTGCAGCAGCACCCAGTTTTTTTTTCACATCCGTGCGCGAACAAATCGTCCTTGAAGATAATTTTATTAACTACACAGATGTATAATAAAACAAATGGTGACTGGTTTATAACACAATTATGACAGAGTCTGAGGGGATAGCAAGCAGCACCACCACACCAGCAGCCAGTTTTTTTTATTTTTCACGTGCGTGCACAAACAAATCATCCATTAAGATAATTTTATTAACTACACAGATGTATAATAAAACAAATGGTGACTGGTTTGTAACACAATTATAACAGAAAGAGCGAGGAACTGCAGCGGCAGCCAGTTTTTTTTTAAATTGTTCACGTGTGCGCACGAACGGGGTCAAACTGGGTCCTGGAGAGGCAGAAGTAGCACTGAAAGCGGCCGTCATCCAGACGCAGCTCCTGCAGCAAATAATTAAACTTCCCGAATTGGGAACGTCTCATGAGGATGTTGTGAATCCAGGGGCGGCGCCACTGGCGAGGTTTGTCAGCTTTCCACAACAAATAGAGCACAGAAACTTGCTCCGTGTGATCAAGATCCGCCATGTTGACTTGACGTCGAGCGGAATGGAAGCTCATCCTATTTGATGACGCACTGGGGTGAATTTTCGCAGCAAAAGCAGAGCGACACACCGGGCGATGGTGGCGCATCCATCGCCAGGCGAATTTGTGGCATCGCGTGGCATCCCGTGTGAATGCCACATTACAGGAAACGTTTGACCTCTGTCATTGCCAACAAAGATTATTAAGATTACAAAGTATTGAGCTGAACATTTGTTCTTGATCAAATACTTATTTTCCACCATAATTTACAAATAAATTCTTTAAAAATCCTACAATGTGATTTCCTGGATTTTTTTTCTCATTTTGTCTCATAATTGATGTGTACCTATGATAAAAATTACAGACCTCTCATCTTTCTAAGTAGAACTTGCACAATCAGGGGCTGACTAAATACTTTTTGGCCCCACTGTACAGTTGTATGTAAAAGTTTGGCCACCCATGAGGATTTCCTTTTTACGAACACCTGGTGGCTACGAAGATAGGACAGGCTATTTTGGCTCAGCCCTCTTGTGCACTACAATCCCACCTGCTTTGTGCTCCGGACGCTGCATATAAAATAATTATTGCATGCAAATAATTAATTTGCATGCAAAAGTTTTGCACCCTTGATAATTTTCTGTATGTCCTGTAAACTTCATTTCACTTGTCAAATGTCACTATTTGTCTGCTATATGATGTATTTAACTGAAATTGCTGATCCAAACAACCAATGATTTACTGTATAAAGGAAAATCATGAAATTATCAGGGGTGCCCAAACTTTTGCATACAACTGTAATGACATAACAAATAACTAAAATGAATAATCACAGAACACAGAAAGAGAGGTGACAGTTTGTTCTGTGGATTGAATGAACAAGATGGCGTGGCCACACATAGCAGCAGCTGTTGAGATCTGTATTTTGAAGAACATGACATTACAACTCTAGGCCGTGAGGCGCGTGCTTGCTGTCCTCACATGGAAATACATAAAAACATATTGCCTTTGCCACAGGCTGGAGTGGCCACACAGCTTGCACATTGGCAGGCTGCTCCATGTGAAAAGGACCGTCCGATCATGTGAACACTCAGCTGGCGATTGGAATGTCATTTCACCCATGTGAACTTTGGTCCACATGACGAGGTGTCTGTCCTTTGGCGCGCCACACTCGAGACGTGGGCGGGGCCGGCTAAACATGCCGGGCCAGCAGATGTGGACATGATGGGAGCACACTACTTCATGACTGTACGTCTATGACCATGGCTCATCTACAGAGGAACAGAAGGTTCATACTCGTACTGTCCATGTGATTAGAATTAAATATAAATTGCTGTTTTTTTAAAATGGTGTCTGGTTTTTATTTTTTCCCCCACAGCAGTGGCGCAATATGGTGCCACACGCTCCAGCTGCTCGCACTGCATTTATGCATGTGCATGAACGTGCACAATACCAACCGGTATTGTTCACTCCGACCATGTGGGACAGCAGGTGTAGTGTTTTGCAGTTCCCCATTTCGATTTTTGTTCACGGATTTTGTTCCGGTTACTGCATCTTTTGCCCAACATCAGGGGAGGTGATGGTCTAGTGGTTAAGCATTGGGATTCAGACTAGAGGATCTTCGTTTCAATTCCCAGCCTGAATGGAAAATCACTCAGGGCCCTTGGGCAAGGTCCTTAATCACCTAGTTGCTCCCGGTGTGTAGTGGGCACCTTGCATGGCAGCAGCCTGACATTGGGGTGAATGTGAGGCATTATTGTTGTAGTGTTTTGAGCGTCTGATGCAGATGGAAAAGCACTATACAAATGCAGTCCATTTACGCTTTACTGCCGTGTTATGTGTGAAGTGGCCCTTAACACTGTCAACTCATAAAGAACAGGAATGTTATGTGATTTATGCTGCGCCAACTGGTTAAAAACAGCTGACTTCTCCTGGGTTTAAAGAAAAAGGAGGTGATAATTTGATAATTTGGTGAGACAATGTGGTCATGATCTGCTGTGACTGTGCAACCATACGAGGGTAGGCTGAAAAGTTCTAAGGCTCCCCATGAAGGAGTAATGCATTAACTGCATTACAGTGAGCCTTAGAACTTTTCAGCCTACCCTCGTATAGAGATGCAGTGTTGAAAATTCCTTGCTCTGTTAAAAGGCACTGGGGAAAATTTTGAAGAAAATGATAAATTTCGGTTGGGGGGCGCTAAAGAATTTTTCCTCATCTGTGTACCTACAGTGAGTTAGTGCGAAAAGCCAAATGGTTTGTAGTGACAATCACATCTTCATCGTAACACTACCTTTTTGTACAAATTTTTCCACACGCAGAGCAGCCATTTTTTTCCTGTGTGAATTCTCATGTGTGTTCAGATTGCCTTTTTGTGCAAATCTTCTTCCACATTCAGAGCACCCAAATGGTTTCTTTTGGGTGTGAAGTTTCATGTGTGTGATCAGATTACTCTTGTGTCCAAATCTTTTACAACACTCAGAACAACCAAATGTTTTTTTTTCTGTATGACTTATCTTGTGTGCACAAAGACTGCTTCTATACACAAACTTTTTACCACACTCAGAACAGCAAAATGGTTTCTTTCCTGAATGAATTATCATGTGTGAGATCAAACTGCTCCGATATCCAAATCTTTTACCACACTCAGAACAGCCAAAAGGGTTCTGTTCTGCATGAATTCTCATGTGTTTGTTCAGATCGCCCTTTTGTCCAAATCTTTTATCACACGCGGAACAACCAAATGGTTTCTCGCCTGTATGAATGATCATGTGTCTGGTTAGATCGCCATTTTGCCCAAATCGTTTACCACACTCAGAACATGCAAGTGGTTTCTCTCCTGCATGAATTATCATATGCCTGGTCAGATTGCCCTTTTGTATAAATCTTTTACCACACTCAGAACAGCCAAATGGTTTCTCTCCTGTATGAATTCTCAGATGTCTGGTCATATTGTCCTTTTGTCCAAATCTTTTACCACACTCTGGACAGCCAAATGGTTTTTCTTTTGTATGAATTCTCATTTGTCCATCCAGAGTGCTCTTTTTTCTCCACCTTTTACCCCAGATAGGGCAATTAAATGGTTGCTCACTCCCTTGCTTTTCCTTGTGTGGCTTTGAAAAGTTCATGTGACCACATATTTTTTCACATTCAGAGCAATTAAGTTGTTTCTCCCCCAGACTGCAGCTACTTGGTTTTACACACACATTTCTGTTTTTCAGAGAGTTACAACCTGAACTAAGGTCTCTCATCTTTTTCCAATCATGACTGTCATCAGTCTCAGCTTTAGAATTGTCTGAGCAGCCACCGTTATGTTGTAAATAACCATTTAGATGAGAGTTGCTGGCTCGTTGAGGTCCTCCATCATGCTCTTCCTCAGCTTGTGTTTTGTGTACAGTTGAGATGCTGGCTACAGGCTCAGCCTCTGTCCTCTCATCACTTTGACTTTGATGAACGAGTGGTGACTGTCGTTTTCCATCATCATTTTCATTCTTCACAAAGACAGAAGTGAAAGTGAACTTAGTCATGTCGTCCTCATCCAGCTGGTGAAGCCGCTGTCTCTGCTGAGCTATCCAAAGTTTCTCTTGTTCTTCTTTAATGCCCTCCTGGTCAACACTCACATTCCACTTCTTTTGTTCAGACAGAATTTCTTCTTTAATCACCAATAACTGCTGAATGTCTGCAAAGTCAAACAAATGCATAATGGTTAGAGCAAAATTCATTAAAATAGTTATTATTGCATTTGTTAAACAGTAGGAAATGTTGTTGTGTGTATCTATATATCTATATATATATATATATATCTATATCTATAGATATATCTATATATATATATATATCTATATATATATATCACACATTCTTGGTTGGCGACACCGGAACCACTCAAGCACAGTACCACCAATGCCCACCAAATGATGTAGTCAAGATGATAAAATACTGTGATTAACAGTATCAAAGCAGCAGTTAAATCAAGCAAACCCAGGATAACACAGTTCCCAGCATCACATGCCAGAAAAATGTCACTAAAGACCTTAAGTAATGCAGACTCTGTGCTATGAAATGGCTTAAAACCTGACTGAAACTCTTCCCATTTTCATTCAAAAAGTTGTTTAATTGGCAATAAACTATTTTCTCTAAAACCTTAAAAAACCTAAAAAAAAAAAAAAAAGAAAAAAAAAAGCAGTTTAGAAATGGGCCTATAATTAGCCAAAAACAGTGTGGTCAAGACTGGCTAGACCACTGCATGTTTAAATTTTGCCGGATCCACAGTACACAACAAAATTTAAAAAAAAAAAAAAATCACAGAGGGACAGGATCATATAAAGAACCAGAATTGATGTGCCCTACTACATCCTCTAAAAATGAAGAGGTCACAGATTCAAACTGAATAAAAGCAGCAGGACAAGAAACCAAAGCCGAAGGGTCAAAAGCAGGAGCTTACTGAACCCTAAATATTATCAACTTTCTCCATTAAAAAATGGGCAAAATTATTGCACATATGTGGGGAGGCAGCCAAACATACCTTCTGTACAATATCTAATACAGAGTCAATGATCTTGTACAACACATGTGGGTTATGAGCATAAAGGGAAATAATATTCACAAAATATTCCCTTCTTGCCTCCTTTACTGTGGATTGACAACAGTGCCAACAGCTTTTCAAGATTTGAAAAGAGTCCTTTCAATAATCTGTCCTTTTTCCACTTGCGCTCAGACAAGACTTAAAAAGTCTCTTACCTGCAGCCTATCAGGGCAACACACATGAATATTAAAATCTCCAATAATTAAAACACAATCAAAATTTAGCAGCTAAAAAAATGAAAAGTCATGAATAAAGTTATTATTATACCTGGGAGGGTGATAAACAAGACAGCACAGAGAACAGGATTAGTTTGACCCATCTCAAATGAGGTACATTCAAACTGTAAAAGGAAGACTGGCAAACACTGTTTGCATTCATAATCCTTTTTATACACAGCTGATGTGCCTCCACCTCTCCCAGAAATCCAGGGAGAGTTAAAATAGCAACAATCTGCTGGTAAAAGCTCGACAACAGCACCAGATTCCCCAGCACTTAATTACACATAAAAAAATCCAGATCACGGGAGCTAACAAGTCCTGAAGAAGAAACGTTTTGTTATCCAGTGATCTGGCATTTACCAGGCCAAACTTGACTGAAGCAGGGACTTGAACCGGACCGCTGACTTCAACCAGCTGAGGAACCCAGTGAAGCAAATCAAAATTCCGACAGCGCCGTTTGGTGTACTCGTAAATCAATCCGGGGAGGACATGGAATGCCGGGCCAACAGTCCACAAAGCCGATCACAGGCACCACACAGGTTCCGACCGGATCCACAAGACGCCAGGGCAACACAGACCCCACCAGGAGTCTGCACACTGATTGTTGAGATCCCAAACAATGAAGCAAATGAAACTTCAGCTTCATCAGCCGACCATGTCATCTTCCACCGCAACGACTGCACTTTCGGCCAGATGGCAGTGCAGGACTACGGCACAGAAAACCTGGAACCTCTCATAAAAATGGCGGCGGACACTTCTGTCTACCCATGGAAGACAGCACCACACCTTGGACCGATGGTCGGAGATCCAGCAACATTTAGTGATCGTACACCAGTAGAGACTCAGTTTCATGAATAAAATAATATAAAAACAATAAACAAACAAACTGGAGAATGACAGACGAGCAGCCACACACACCGGTGCCATCTTTTTTCAGTCCAATACTTAAGCCCTGGTCCAACTGAATAATGAAGGATGAATAATGAGCCACGTAGCATGTTTTTTTGGTATGTGTCCAGTTATTAAACAATCATGGAAGAATAGTGGCTCTGAGAGGCTCTTAGAGGCAGAATATTTGGCTAACGAGGCTCATCTCTGAACATGGCGCTAATTTCAAGAAGTTCAAAATTTAGCAACAACAGCATGGGGCAGTTTGTGTGTGAGGTACTACAATAACAAATGAGGATTTTAGAGGCATGTTTGTAGTGAGGCTGTGAAAAGCCCATTATCCGAACACCTGACGGCTACGATGACAGGACAGGGTATTTTGGCTCAGCCCTCTTGCACACTACAATCTCACTTGTTTTGTGTGCTGGACGCTGCATATAAAATAATTATTTTGGAGCAAATGAATCATTTTCTGTCAGAGCTTGGATGTTGAAAACACCTCTAATTGCTTCTGGAATCACTGAGGACATTTGGAGCTTTTTCCTCTCTGTCTCGCTTGTGTGCTGAGGTGGAGAACATATTTGGAACAGCCTAAAAGGTAATTACAGTTGTATGCAAATTTTTGGACACACCTGATAATTTTCAGTTTTCCTTTATAAATCCTTGGTTGTCTGGATCAGAAATTTCAGTTAAATATATAATATAGCAGACAAACACACTGATATTTGAGAAGTGAAATGAAGTTTCTAGTATTTACAGAAAGTGTGCAATAATTATTTAAACAAAACTGGGCAGGTGCATAAATTTGGGCACCCATGTCATTTTATTGAATTGAATACATGTAACACTAATTACTGGAACACAAAATTGGTGAGCTCACTGACCCTTGACCTCTTTACAAAGGTGAATCCAACCACAGAAATTTTATTTAAGGTGGCCATTTGTTTCCCCTCTTTGCATCTCTTCTAATGAGTGGCAACATGGGAGCCTCTATACAACTCTCAAATAATCTGAAAACAAAGATTATTCAACATCATGGTTTAGGGGAAGGATACAGAAAGCTATCTCAAAGAATTCAGCTGTCAGTTTCCACTGTGAGGAACATAGTGAGGAAATGGAAGACCGCAGGCACAATACTGGTTAAGGCCTGAAGTGGCAGGCCAAGAAAAGTCTCAGATAAACTGAAGTGAAGGATGGTGAGAACAGACAACATTAACCCACAGACCTGCTCCAAAGACCTACAACATGATCTTACTGCAGATAGTGTTCAACTATACAGCGCATTTCGCACAACAAGATGCTGTAATGCAGAGGACGCTTTTTCTGTGTACACGCCACAAACAGAGTCGCTTGAGGTATGCTAAAGCACATTTGGACAAGCCAGCTTCATTTTGGAATAAGGTGCTGTGGACTGATGAAACTAAAATTGAGTTATTTGGACATAAGGGACGGTATGCATGGCTGAAACGGAACACAGCATTCCAAGAAAAACACTTGCTACCTACAGTAAAATTTGGAGGTGGTTCCATCATGCTGTGTGGCTGTGTGGCCAGTGCAGGTACTGGGAATCTTGTTAAAGTTGAGGGTCACACAGATTCCAGTCAGTATCAACAGATTCTTGAGAACAATGTTCATGAATAATTGACAAAGCTGAAGTTGCACCGGGGCTGGATCTTTCAACAAGACAACAACCCTAAACACTGCTCAAAATCTACTAAGGCATTCATGCAGAGGAACAAGTACAACATTCTGGAATGGCCATCTCAGTCCCCAGACCTGAATATTATTGAAAATCTGTGGTGTGATTTTAAGCGGCCTGTCCATGCTCGGAAACTAACAAACCTGACTGAACTGGAGATGTTTTGTAAAGAAAAATGATCCAAAATACCTTCGACCACAATCCAGACTCTCATTGGAGGCTATAGGAAGCGTTTAGAGGCTGTTATTTCTGCAAAAGGAGGATCTACTCAATATTGATGTATTTTTTTTCTGTTCGGGTGCCCAAATTTATACACCTACCTAATTTTGTTTAAAGAATTATTGCACACGTTCTGTAAATCCTGTAAACTTCACTTCACTTCTCAAATATCACTGTGTTTATCTGCTATATGATATATTTAACCAATGATTTATAAAGGAAAATCCTGAAAATTATCAGGGGTACCCAAACGTTTGAATACAACTGTATTTGTAATGTTTATATTGTAATGTTGTAATGATAGATTTAACAACTTGTTATAATGGATCAGATGAGGCGCACTGACGCAATCAAGACAAGCATTTACGCAGAATGCCAGCGCGCAAATGCACGATTTTAAAAGTTGGATCACGGTTTCAAAATGACTGATAATCTGTGAAAGAAATAAAATAAAAAAAAATAAATAAAACCACCAAGAAGAAGTGCAGAGGTGACTGTCCAAGAACGCGAGCACGCAAAAGAGCGATTTTGCAGACAACAGATGAACACAAAGTTAAAAAGTTGGATCACGGTGTCAAATTGACTGTAAGCTGTGGAAGAAATAAAGCCAGCGAGAAGAAGCGCTGAGGCGACTGTCCAGGAACCCGTGGTGGTTCCAACTGGTCTGGTGCATTTAATGACTCTGGAACACAGGTGAACAGCAGCCTGGCGAACGGAAGTGCACACCGGCCGGACTGTACGGGAGCATCTTTTTTTTGGACTGCGTTTAAAAAATGTGACACCATCTTGAATGGATGCTGTGAATTGAAAACCCACACTTTAAAAGGGACCAAGTGTGGGAGGGCTGGACGTTTGGAACAAACCCATGTCAAAATGTGCACCAGTGTCACGTTACATGGTGCTACATGGATCATATTTCTTGACGTGGATCACATGCGGTGACAAGCCATTCGAGGCTGGATGGGGCTCAAATGACAGGTTGATTGTGGCTCACTAGAGGATGATACCTGGCACATGTGAGGTACAGAAAGGCACATACAGGCACCTTAGTAACGGATACGTGATAGCTTAAAAAGTGCATCATTCTTCGTATAATCACGGACAAACCCATGCGTGGCTCATTACTCATGGCTTATTATTCGGTGGGACCGAGGCCTTACAGTCCAATACTCACCCAGTGCCTAAAACAAACCAGGAATACAGAAATAAATTCATCAAACCACATATCGAGGTATCATGGTGCAGCAGTCACAGTTCAGTATATGTGTTTCAGCTATGACATCTGTAGTTTCTCCAAAAATATTAGTCCTATCAATGTTCCATTTTGGCGATGTTCATTCTTGACCAAAAATATAAAAGCACACCAAACGGCAAATGTCAGCTCATCCCAGTTTCTCTGTGATTGAAGGCACACACACGCATTCATGTTTCTTCAAAAACATTAGTCCTGTCAATGTTCCATTTTGGCGGTGTTCATCATTGACCCAAGCATACCAAAGGGCAAATGTCAGCTTTCCCCAGTTTGTCCGTGATTGAAGTTATACACACGCAAGCTGGTACAAAGAGGCCAATTGGCTTTTAATATATACAGTGAGGAAAATAAGTATTTGAACATCCTGCGATTTTGCAAGTTCTCCCACTCAGAAATCACGGAGGGGTCTGAAATTTTCATCTTAGGTGCATGTCCACTGTGAGAGACATAATCTAAAAAAACATCCGGAAATCACAATGTATGATTTTTTAAAATAATTTATTTGTATGTTATACTGCTGCAAATAAGTATTTGAACACCTGTGAAAATCAATGTTAATGTTTGGTACGGTAGTCTTTATTTGCAATTACAGAGGTCAAACGTTTCCTGTAGTTTTTCACCGGATTTTCACACACTGCAGCAGGGATTTTGGTCCACTCCTCCATACAGATCTTCTCTAGATCTTTCAGGTTTGGAGTTTCAGCTCCCTCCAAAGATTTACTATTGAGTTCAGGTATGGAGACTGGCCAGGCCACTCCAGGACCTTGAAATGCTTCTTACGGAGCCCCTCCTTAGTTGCCCTGGCTGTGTGTTTGGGGTCATTGTCATGCTGGAAGACCCAGCCATGACCCATCTTCAATGCTCTTACTGAGGGAAGGAGGTTGTTTGTCAAAATCTCACAATACATGACCCTAACCATCCTCCCTTCAATACGGTGCAGTCATCCTGTCCCCTTTGCAGAAGAGCACCCCCAGAGTATGATGTTTCCACCCCCATGCTTCACGGTTGGGATGGTTTTCTCGGGGTTGTTCTCATCCTCTAAACATAGTAAGTGGAGATGATTCCAAAAACCTCTATACTGGTCTCATCTGACCACAAGACCTTCTCCCATGTCTCCTCTGGATCATCCAGATGGTCACTGGTGAACTTCAAATGGGCCTGGACATGTGCTGGCTTGAGCAGGGGGACCTTGCTGCCATGCAGGATTTTAAACCATGACAGCATCATGAGTTACTAATGTAATCTTTGTGACTGTGGTTCCAGCTCTCTTCAGGTCATTGACCAGGTCCTCCTGTGTAGTTCTGAGCTTTCTCAGAATTATCCTTAGCCCACAAAGTGAGATCTTGCATGGAATCCCAGACCGAGGGACATAAACAGTCATCTTGTGTTTCTTGCACTTTCTAATAAATAATCATAACAGTTGTCTTCTACCAAGCTGCTTGCCTGTTGTCCTGTAGTCCACCCCAGCCTTGTGCAGGTCTACAGTTTTGTCCCTGGTGTCCTTAGACAGCTCTTGGCTATGGTGGACAGGTGGAGTGTCATTGATTGAGTGTGTGAACAGGTGTCATTAATACAGGTATCACGTTCAAACAGGTGCAATTAATACAGGTAAAGAGTGCAGAATAAGAGGGCTTCTTAAAGAAAAGAGAGAGAGCCAGAATTCTTGCTGGTTGGTAGGGGTTCAAATACTTATTTGCAGCAGTAACATACAAATAAATTATAAAAAAAAAAAAAAAAAAAATCATACATTGTGATTTATGGATTTTTTTTTTATTTTTTAGATTATGTCTCTCACAGTGGACATGCACCTAAGATGAAAATTTCAGACCCCTCCATGATTTCTAAGTGGGTGAACTTGCAAAATCGCAGGGTGTTCAAATACTTATTTTCCTCACTGTAGATATAAATACACACACTGCATCCAGAAATTGTTCACACTGCTTCACTTGTTCCACATTTTGTTATGTTACAACCCTTTTTCAAAATAGATGAAATTGTGTTTACACATAATACCCCAAAATGACTGATTTTTTTTTTTAGATTTTTGCAAATTTATTAAAAATAAAAAACTAAGAAATCACATACATTCACACCCTTTGCACAATACTTTGTTGATACATACAATATCCAACAATAACAATGTAAAAACATTTTCTTTGTCATTGTTGAGATTTTTGCATATTTAAAAAAAAAAAACTAAGGAATCACATAAATATTCATAGCCTTTGCCATGAAGCTCAAAATTGATTCATCAACAAAACTGATTCATTGAGATATTTCCACAGCTTAAATGGAGTCCACAGAGGGTGCACAGAGCACAGACCAAGCATGAAGTTAAAGGAATTGTCTGTAGACCTCTGACACATGATTAAGTCAAGGCACAAATTTGTGGAAGGGTACAGAAACACTTCTGCTGCTTTGAAGGTCCCAATGAGCACAGTGGCCTCCATCATCCATAAATAGCAAAAGTTTGGATCTGCCAGGACTCTTCCTAGAGCTGGCCACCCATCTAAACTGAGCGATCAGGGGAGAAGGGCCTTCGTCAGGAAGGTAACCAAGAACCTGATGTCTCTTTGTCAAAGCTCCAACATTTCTCTGTGGACAGACGAGAACCTTCCAGAGGGACAGCCACGTCTGCAGCAATCCACCAATCAGGCCTGTACGGTAGAGTGGCCAGACGAAAGTCACTCCTTAGTAAAAGGCACATGGCAGCCCACCTGGAGTTTGCCAAAAGGCACCTAAAGGACTCTCAAACAATGAGAAACAAAATTCTATGGTCTAATGAGATAAAGACTGAACTCTTTGGTGTGAATGCCAGGCGTCATGTTTGGAGGAAACAAGGCACCATCCCTACAGTAAAGCATGGCGGCGGCAGCATCATGCTGTGGAGATGTTTTTCAGCAGCAGGAACTGGCAGACTAGTCAGGATTGAGGGAAAGATGAATGCAGCAATATGCAGAGACATTCTGGATGAAAACCTGCTCCAAAGCGCTCTTGAGCTCAGAATGGGCACACAACCAAGATGGCAAAGGAGTGGATTCGGGACAACTCTGTGAATGTCCTTAAGTGGCCCAGCCAGAGAACAGAACTAAATCCTATTGAACATGTCTGGAGAGATCTGAAAGTGGCTGTGCACTGATGCACCCCATCCAACTTGCTGAACTTGAGAGGTGCTGCAAAAACGAATGGGCAAAACTGCCCAAAGATAGGTGCGCCACACTTATGGCATCATATTCAAGAAGCAAAAATGATAAGATGACATGCACATCACAATCCGTATTGGCATGCAGGATCAAAAAATAGCACAAAAAACAAAGGAGAGATCTGCACAGCCAGTTAGCTCCCAAACCAACCAGTCTGTTTGGGAGCTAACTGGCTGTGTAGACCTCTCCTTTGTTTATCATATTCAAGAAGACCTGAGGCTTTAATGGCTGCCAAAGGTGCATCAACAAAGTACTGAGCAAAGGGGTTACTTAGTGGTTTTTTATTATTATTTTTAATACATTTTCAAAATATCTTTTCTTCATGTTGTCATTATGGGGTGTTGAGTAAAACTTTGAGGAAAAAATGAATTTACTCCATTCTGGAATGAGGCTGTAATATAAATTGTGGAAAAGGCGAAGTGCTGTGAATACTTTCCAGATGCACTGTGTATACGTGTGTGTGTGTGTATATATATATATATATATATATATATATATATATATATATACACACACACACACACACACAGAACAAAAATATAAACGCAACACTTTTGTTTTTGCTGTCATTTTTCATGACAAAGATCTCATTTTTTGCTTTTTACAATGTGCTAGGGGTCACAGAATTAATTTATTTTAGGTGGGTGTTTAATAAACTTTCATTTAAAAAATAAAATTTATTTTGGGTGGCCGTTTAACCAACTTTCTTCAAAAAAGGGGGTGGACGGATGCTCGGCCCCGGGTCCCCAGAATATAAATATAAACATAAATATATGACTGACAAAATGGAGACTGCAGCAAAACGCACATGCCAGGAAAAGTGAATCAAATCAAATCAATGTTATTTATATAGCGCCAAATCACAACAACAGTTGCCCCAAGGCGCTTTATATTGTAAGGCAAAAGCCATACACAATAATCACAGAAAAACCCCAACGGTCAAAACGACCCCCTATGAGCAAGCACTTGGCGACAGTGGGAAGGAAAAACTCCCTTTTAACAGGAAGAAACCTCCAGCAGAACCTGGCTCAGGGAGGGGCAGTCTTCTGCTGGGACTGGTTGGGGCTGAGGGGAGAGAATCAGGAAAAAGACATGTTGTGGAAGACAGCAGAGATCAATCACTAATGATTAAATGCAGAGTGGTGCATACAGAGCAAAAAGAGAAAGAAACACTCAGTGCATCATGGGAAACCCCCAGCAGTCTAAGTCTATAGCAGCATAACTCCCGAATTGGGAGCTGTGGAACCAGCTCCCAATTCGGGAGCGAAAAGGTAAGTAAAATATTAAGATATACGAAGTCTGTGATGAAAAAACGGTCTTTTGTATTTTTTTCAAAAAATAAATGGATTTGATTCATATGTTTTTACGTCAGACAAGCTTGAACCCTCGTGCGCATGCGTGAGTTTTTTCACGCGTCGGTGACGTCATTCGCCTGTGGGCAGGCCTTGAGTGAGGAGTGCTCCACCCCGCCCGTCGGAATCTCTTTGTCTGAATAGCCGCTGCGGACGGCGTGCGTTGCTTTATCAACATTTTTTCTGGACCTGTGAGGGATATCCGAGTGGACACTATTCGAAAAATTAAGCTGGTTTTCGGTGAAAAGTTTAACGGCTGATGAGAGATTATGGGGTGTTTCTGTCGCTGTAAGGACGTCCCACGGAGAGGGACGTCGCGCAGCGCTTCCAGGCGCCGTCGTCGGCCTGTTTCGACCTGAAAACATTCTAATTTAAGGCTTAATTCACCCAGGATGTCATGAGAGAACAGAGAAGATTCAGAACAGGCCGGCATGAGGACTTTATGTGGACATTCCACTGTTTAAGGACATTTTGTAATGAAAGACGTGCGCGCAAATTCGCCGAGTTGTTTCCGTGACGACTCGACGAATCTGTGTGCGCCGCAACAGGAAAAACACCTCCGTGTTGAAAACCATTTGTAAAATTCAGGCGGCTTTTGATGGCTTTCAACAAGTGAGTAACTGAGAAATTGTTTAACAGCTTGGGCATGTTCCAACTTGCCCATTAAGGTTTCCAATGGAGGTGTTTTTCCTGTCGCGACCCCACGCGGTCGGGTCCGGCCCGACATGCGACTCTGCCCGCACGTTCTTTCATTACAAAATGTCCGTTAACAATGGAATGTCCAAATAAACTCCTCATGCTGACTTGTTCTCTGACGACTTCCTGGGTCAACAGAGCCTGAAATGTGGAAGTTTTCAACTTGAAACGGCGAGACGCTGCCGCCTCGAAGCGCAGATCGCCGTCAGGCGCCGTGGGCCGTCCTTACGGCGACACTACCAGACCAAAATCTCTCATCAGCCGTTAAAATTTTCACCGAAAACCAGCTGAATTTATCGAATGGTGTCCACTCAGTTGTGCCTTACAGTTTTTGAAAAAATTTTTATCAAACAAAGCAGCAGTCTCTGAGCCATTCCTAAACAATGAAAAAACGACGAGAGGGTGGGTGACTCCTCACTCAAAGACTGCCCACAGGCGAATGACGTAACCGACAGGCGTGAAAAAACTCTTGCATGCCCACGAGGGTTCAAGCATGTCGGGTGTAATCACACGTGATTCAAATCCATATGGTTTTTGAAAAAAATAATAAGGTCCGTTACTTTTATCACAGACCTCGTATTAAGGTTTATTTCTTAAGGTTTTAGCTATGGTAATCATATATTTTCTTGTTCATGAACATGTCAGGAATTATAAATTGGAGCCAGAGTTGAGTTAAAATTTTTGTTTGGAAAAATAATAGCCCTTTTATGAATGTCAACTAGAATGGATATGAGGATGATTTAATGGGGTTCGCTAATACAGTAGATAACTTGCTTTGTAGTTCTTTGTTTACGTTCAAATACCTGCTTCTTTGTGGGGTAATAAACATTCTGAATGTATTTTCTATGTAAAGTAATTAATTTAATAAATAAATAGCTGTTTTTAGCAATGACTCTTTTGACTTTAATTTTTACACTATTATAAAAGGCAGAACTGTAGCAGAGAGAATTTTGTAACAAATCGTTGAGGGAGATACAGATCTAGAATTGTCAGATGAGGAAAATCCAAACCATGAGGTTGCTTCTGCTGGAGAAATGAGAGAAGGAGGCAGGAGGCCAGCTGTGCTACGACTGAGCACAGAGCAGTCCTGCCTCATTGAAGAGAACATGTGCAGTACATGACAATACCAGAAGGTGAACTAGAGACATTCGTCACGAAATACCCCGCGCGCAGATCTATTTTCCATGTAAAGTGCAGTACACTGTGCAGTGGGGAAGGTATGTGGTTGAACCCTCATGTGTTTGATGTAAACTGGAATACACAGTGGAAAAATCGGAGAATGACATTATATTTATTTAGAGAATGTGGCCAACAGTGACCATAAAAAGTCCGTAGCCTTCGAACAAATGCAACTATTGGCAATTTTTTAAAAGTAGGTCAAGCTCACCGGCCTTCTAACCCATGCGAAGTACTCCTCCAAGGCATGTACCCATCAAATATGAATTTTTGCAAGCAATAGGTGCCGAGGTACATGGCGGCAAACAAATTTCAGGCGAAGGATTTGACAGTTGTGACCATTGATAACATTGAAAATTAGGTCAAGGCCACCGACCATCGAACCCATGCGAAGTACTCCTCTAAGGCATGTACCCATCAAATATGAAGTTTCTGTGAGCAATAGGTGCTGAGCTATGTTGTGGCGAAGGATTTGACAGTTGTGACCACTGGTGACCTTGAAAAGTAGGTCAAGGTCACCGGCCTTCGAACCCATGCAAAGTCCTCCTCCAAGGCATGTACCCACCAAATATGAAGTTTCTGCGAGCAATAGGTGCGAAACTACGTTGCGGTGAAGGATTTGACAGTTGTGACCACTGGTGACCTTGAATAGTAGGTCAAGGTCACCAGCCTTCGAACCCATGCAAAGTACTCCTCCAAGGCAAGTGCCCACCAAATATGACGTTTTTGTGAGCAATAGGTGCAGAGCTACGTTGCGGCGAACGAATTGCAGCCGGACAGACGGAAGGCCAGACGACCCGGATGCTATATGCTATAAAAATGACTAAAGGAAACAAAAAAACAGTCACCTAGTGAAAGGGTGCAAGCAATCACCTCAAAGACAAGAGCAAAGCAATCCTGTGTGCATAAAATCTACAGTATTTTTATTTAACCAGGTTACTCCCATTGAGATTGAGATCTCTTTTACAAGGGAGACCTGGACATTTTTTTTTAAGTTTCCAATTCACCTAACCTGCATGTCTTTCAGATGTGGGAAGAAACCAGAGCATCCGAAGGAAACCCACGCAAACACAACGGGAACAAGCAAATTCCACACAGAAAGGCCACAGGTGGGAATCGATCCCATGAGCTTCTTGCTGTGAGGCAACGGTGCTAACCACTAAGCCACTGTGCTGCAGTAGGACACAGACCTCCACTCCAGTCATCAGAAGGGACCTGTAACCTCGCAGGGAGAGCAGACCAAAGCCCCACCTTGGGACTACCACCAGGGTGAGCACCAGCAGCACACACAATCGGTTCTCCACGCTGGAGCCAAGTGAACAACATGTTGTAGATAAACAGACCTAACATTGGCCACCAGGACCCCATGACTACAGGTTCACCATGAACTGCCAGTAGTTGATCATTGTCCAGTCAGTCAAAGCCTGTCTGTCTATAACAGTCCAGTTATTTTACATGTTATCCATCAGAACCTGAAAATTTCAGAGCTGAATGTACCATACTACAGAGTTACTGAGATATTCTGCAGACGCACTCACTGGCTGAGTACACGTATGCCCCGCTAATCATAAGGAAAAAAGCAATACAATCACTGTATGATTCTGTGCTATCATTTATCATATCTAGACATTTACTGATGGAAAACAAAAAAGTTATTTCAGGTTGGATAATGTAAATAATATGTCAGTCCCAAATTTCACTCTTACCATCAGTATGTGGTTGTAAATGTCTGCATGGACCTGAGTTGCCGGCTGGTTGTGATCCTCCACAGTCTTCTCCATTAGGTTCTATTTTCAGTGTTCCATGTTCAGTTGAGTTGCAGGAGAGATGCTCCACTTCTGTGCTCTTATCTTTTTGGCTTTGATGAAACTGTGATGACTGTGGTTTTTCTTCATCTTCACTCTTCACATAGACAACAGTGAAAAGGAATTTAGTGATATCAGTACCCTTCAGCCCATGATGCTTGACCTTCTGACTTACCCAGAGTTCCTCCTGTTCCTCTTTAATATTTGGAGGATGTGAGTCATTTAGGTCCAGATTCTGATTCCATTCCTGCTGTTCGGGGAGAATATCTTCTTCACTCACTAACACCTGCTGCATGTCTGCAATTAAGAATTTAAATGAACAAAATTATTAACAACATTCGTTATAATAAAGATAAAGCAGTATAGTGGTGTGTGTGTGTGGTGACTATAGTGTTATTGTACTGAAGAATTTAAAAGTCAGGTCTGGGGGCATGTGCTTGTATGTTGCTGCATCCACCACACAAAAGAACTGCACTGAGTCCTGTTCTGCAACGAACGAAACAAAACCACCACCTCTAAAAGTAGCCATTGTAATGACATATGGGCATGTCCATGGTCTTTTGCAGTTGCTTGTGTCAACACTTTTTAATTTCCCACCCTGTCTGCATATACAATAATGGTAAATGCCAAACTGGCAGAACTATATATATATATATATATATATATATATATACACACACACACACACACACACTTGTATGTAAAAGTTTGGGCACCCCTGATATTTGATGATGATACTCATGATTTTCCTTTATAAATCATTGGTTGTCTGCATCAGAAATTTCAGTTAAATATATCATATAGCACACAAACACACTGATAGTTGAGAAGTGAAATGAAGTTCATAGTATTTACAGAAAGTGTGCAATAATTATTTAAACACAATTGGGCAGGTACATAAATTTGAGCACCCTTGTCATTTTATTTATTTGAATACATTTTGCAGTAATTACTGGAACACAAAATTGGTTTGGTAAGCTCATTGAACCTTGACATCTTTACACAGGTGAATCCAATCATGAGAAAGGGTATTTAAGGTGGCCATTTGCAAATGTTTCCCCTCTTTGCATCTCTTCTAATGAGTGGCAACATGGGAGCCTCTAAACCATGAGTTAAAGCAATAAATTTTCATCTGACTGAAATTTTTTTCCTGGCAAAAATCAATGCCAACAATTCCCTAAAATGTGGTGTAGTGGGGGCACACACTTTTTTCCTCAATAAATACAATAAACACATTATACAGTATACAAATCTATTCTAAATAGCCTCTAAGGAGAGAGACAATGCATAAAAAGAATGCAAAACCTGAACATAAAGGTACATAAAAGGGCGGTGGAGGGGTCTGGGGGTGCTTCCCCCAGAACATTTTTTAAAGAGCAAGTGAAATTTTGTATATTCTGGTGAACACACCAATTAGCTAAACTGCAGGATTGTCTTACAGACATAAAGACATGGATGACCTGAAGTTATTGTACTTGGCCCCACAAATCTTAGAAACATGGTGTCTAACCAGATCCTTACTCTGGATGGCATTACCCTGACCTCTAGTAATACTGTGAGAAATCTTGGAGTCATTTTTGATCAGGATATGCCATTCAAAGCGCATATTAAACAAATATGTAGGACTGCTTTTTTGCATTTACGCAATATCTCTAAAATCAGAACGGTCTTGTCTCAGAGTGATGCTGAAAAACTAATTCATGCATTTATTTCCTCTAGGCTGGACTATTGTAATTCATTATTATCAGGTTGTCCTAAAAGTTCCCTAAAAAGCCTTCAGTTAATTCAAAATGCTGCAGCTAGAGTACTAACGGGGACTAGAAGGAGAGAGCATATCTCACCCATATTGGCCTCTCTTCATTGGCTTCCTGTTAATTCTAGAATAGAATTTAAAATTCTTCTTCTTACTTATAAGGTTTTGAATAATCAGGTCCCATCTTATCTTAGGGACCTCGTAGTACCATATCACCCCAATAGAGCGCTTCGCTCTCAGACTGCAGGCTTACTTGTAGTTCCTAGGGTTTGTAAGAGTAGAATGGGAGGCAGAGCCTTCAGCTTTCAGGCTCCTCTCCTGTGGAACCAGCTCCCAATTCAGATCAGGGAGACAGACACCCTCTCTACTTTTAAGATTAGGCTTAAAACTTTCCTTTTTGCTAAAGCTTATAGTCAGGGCTGGATCAGGTGACCCTGAACCATCCCTTAGTTATGCTGCTATAGACGTAGACTGCTGGGGGGTTCCCATGATGCACTGTTTCTTTCTCTTTTTGCTCTGTATGCACCACTCTGCATTTAATCATTAGTGATCGATCTCTGCTCCCCTCCACAGCATGTCTTTTTCCTGGTTCTCTCCCTCAGCCCCAACCAGTCCCAGCAGAAGACTGCCCCTCCCTGAGCCTGGTTCTGCTGGAGGTTTCTTCTTGTTAAAAGGGAGTTTTTCCTTCCCACTGTAGCCAAGTGCTTGCTCACAGGGGGTCGTTTTGACCGTTGGGGTTTTACATAATTATTGTACGGCCTTGCCTTACAATATAAAGCGCCTTGGGGCAACTGTTTGTTGTGATTTGGCGCTATATAAAAAAAACTGATTGATTGATTGAATTGGGTATGGGTATGAATGGGTATGAAGCCCTCTGAAACAAAACTCACTTCAAACTATGAAGTTAAAAACACAGTATTAATTATGGGAGGTCTGGGGGATCTCCCCCAGAAATTTTTTAAAGAGCAAGTCAAATTTTGTGTATTCTGGTGAATTTTAATGGGTATGAAGCCCTCTGAAACAAAATTCACTTCAAACTGTGAAATAAAAACACAGTATTGATTACGGGGGTCTTGGGGATCTCCCCCAGAAATTTTTTAAAGAGCAAGTCAAATTTTGTGTATTCTGGTGAATTTTAATGGATATGAAGCCCTCTGAAACAAAATTCACTTCAAACTGTGAAATAAAAACACAGTATTGATTATGGGGGGTTTGCATGCGCACTGAGAAACTTGAAACTGGCTTATTCACATTTAAACGGTAAAATGCTCTCACTCGTAAAACAAAACGTAGCGCACCACAAGTAAACTTCATCAAAGCTATTTAAAGATATCAATCGTGACTCACCTTTTTTGTCGATTAAAGTCACTAACAAGGACTTTGGCGCGATCAATAAACAAGGCTCGTCCGCTGTGTCCCACCGGAGTTTTTATTCGTTCCTCATTAACGTGGCTTTTCTGAGGGGCAGCCAACCCTCAGACCCAAACTGGATCATTAATATCTGCCACTTCACCAACTGAAGTTACAAATAATGTCCTCCCTTATGTGAAACGTGAGTCGTTCCTTCAAATGCGTGCTGTATTACCAGTGTGTCACGTGGGCTCACCGACAAGCTGAAGTTACGGCCCCTCGTGTAAAAAAGGAAAGAAAAAAATATATCCTTCATGTGTGGTTTTTGTGGAACTTCACTGATTAAGCGCTTTTCTTCCAAGTGACTCGTTCTCTGCTGCTGCCACCGTCTGTTAGCAGGTGGGTGTCGGTCCTCCGGGCCGCAGGTCCGACTGTTAAAAATCCCCCCCCGCCTGGACAGGGAGGAGAAGGCTTTGATTAGCGCAGAATGGGATGTTGTTTTGACAGTGAGACTATTATATTTCGGCCCCAAAACAAGTATGACACAACGTGTGCGCGCGTATGTGTGGTTAAATTTTACAAATGACGGAAATCCGTCGTGGTGACGGAGAACTTTAACCCATGCTCTAAACAACTCTCAAATGACCTGAAAAAGAAGATTGTTCAACATCATGTTTTAGGGGAAGGATACAAAAAGCTATCTCAGAGATTTCAGCTGTCAGCTTCCACTGTGAGGAACATAGTGAGGAAATGGAAGACCACAGGCACAGTACTAGTTAAGGCCCAAAGTGGCAGGCCAAGAAAAATCTCAGACAATCTGAAGCAAAGGATGGTGAGAACAGTCATAGTCAACCCATAGACCTGCTCCAAAGACCTACAACATGATCTTGCAGCAGATAGTGTCTCTGAGCATCGTTCAACTATACAGCGCACTTTGCACAAAGAGATGCTGTAATGCAGAGGAAGCCTTTTCTGCGTACACACCACAAACAGTCGCTTGAGGTATGCTAAAGCACATTTGGACAAGCCAGCTTTGTTTTGGAATAAAGTGCTCTGGACTGATGAAACAAAATAGAGTTATTTGGACATAACAACGGGTGGTATGCATGGCTGAAAAAGAAGACAGCATTCCAAGAAAACCACTTGCTACCTACAGTAAAATTTGGAGGTGGTTCCATCATGCTGTGGGGCTGTGCGGCCAGAGCAGGTACTGGGAATCTTGTTAAAGTTGTGTGTCACATGGATTCCAGTCAATATTAGCAGATTCTTGAGAACAATGTTCAAGAATCAGTGACAAAGTTGAAGTTGATCTTTCAACAACACAACGACCCTAAACACTGCTCAAAATCTAAAGCATTCATGCAGAGGAACAAGTACAACATTCTGGAATGGCCATCTCAGTCCCCAGACCTGAATATTATTAAAAATCTGTGGTGTGATTTTAAGTGGGCTGTCCATGCTCAGAAACCAACAAACCTGAACTGTTTTGTAAAGAAGAATGGTCCAAAATACCTTCAACCAGAATCCGGACTCTCACTGGAAGCTATATGGAGCGTTTAGAGGCTGTTATTTCTGCAAAAGGAGGATCTACTAAATATTGATCTATTTTGTTCTGTTGGGGTGCCCAAACCTATGCACCTGCCTAATTTTGCTTAAAGAATTATTGCACACTTTCTCTGTAAATACTAGAAACTTCATTTCACTTGTCAAATATCACTGTGTTTGTCTGCTATATGATATATTTAACTGAAATTGCTGATCCAAACAACCAATGATTTATAAAGGAAAATCATGGAAATTATGAGGGGTGCCCAAACTTTTACACACAACTGTGTTATACATACATACTCAACAAAAATATAAACGCAACACTTTTGGTTTTGCTCCCATTTTGTATGAGATGAACTGAAAGATCTAAACCTTTTTCCACATACACAATATCACCATTTCCCTCAAATATTGTTCACAAACCAGTCTAAATCTGTGATAGTGAGCACTTCTCCTTTGCTGAGATAATCCATCCCACCTCACAGGTGTGCCATACCAATATGCTGATTAGACACCATGATTAGTGCACAGGTGTGCCTTAGACTGCCCACAATAAAAGGCCACTCTGAAAGGTCCAGTTTTGTTTTATTGGGGGGGATACCAGTCAGTATCTGGTGTGACCACCATTTGCCTCATGCAGAGCAACACATCTCCTTCGCATAGAGTTGATCAGGTTGTCAATTGTGGCCTGTGGAATGTTGGTCCACTCCTCTTCAATGGCTGTGTGAAGTTGCTGGATATTGGCAGGAACTGGTACACGCTGTCGTATACGCCGGTCCAGAGCATCCCAAACATGCTCAATGGGTGACATGTCCGGTGAGTATGCCGGCCATCCAAGAACTGGGACATTTTCAGCTTCCAAGAATTGTGTACAGATCCTTGCACCATGGGGCCGTGCATTATCCTGCTGCAACATGAGGTGATGTTATTGGATGTATGGCACAACAATGGGCCTTAGGATCTCGTCACGGTATCTCTGTGCATTCAAAATGCCATCAATAAAATGCACCTGTGTTCTTCGTCCATAACAGACGCCTGCCCATACCATAACCCCACTGCCACCATGGGCCACTCGATCCACAACATTGACATCAGAAAACCGCTCACCCACACGACGCCACACACGCTGTCTGCCATCTGCCCTGGACAGCGTGAACCAGGATTCATCCGTGAAGAGAACACCTCTCCAACGTGCCAAATGCCAGCAAATGAGCATTTGCCCACTCAAGTCAGTTACGACAACGAACTGGAGTCAGGTCGAGACCCCAATGAGGACGACGAGCATGCAGATGAGCTTCCCTGAGACAGTTTCTGACAGTTTGTGCAGAAATTCTTTGGTTATGCAAACCTATTGTTTCAGCAGCTGTCCGAGTGGCTGGTCTCAGATGATCTTGGAGGTGAACATGCTGGATGTGGAGGTCCTGGGCTGGTGTGGTTACACATGGTCTGCGGTTGTGAGGCTGGTTGGATGTACTGCCAAATTCTCTGAAACGCCTTTGGAGACGGCTTATGGTAGAGAAATGAACATTCAATACACGAGCAACAGCTCTGGTTGACATTCCTGCTGTCAGCATGCCAATTGCACGCTCCCTCAAATCTTGCGACATCTGTGGTATTGTGCTGTGTGATAAAACTGCAACTTTCAGAGTGGCCTTTTATTGTGGGCAGTCTAACGCACACCTGTGCACTAATCATGGTGTCTAATCAGCATCTTGATATGGCACACCTGTGAGGTGGGATGGATTATCTCAGCAAAGGAGAAGTGCTCACTATCACAGATTTAGACTGGTTTGTGAACAATATTTGAGGGAAATGGTGATATTGTGTATGTAGAAAAAGTTTTAGATCTTTGAGTTCATCTCATACAAAATGGGAGCAAAACCAAGTGTTGCGTTTATATTCTTGTTGAGTGTACATACACACACACACACACACACACACACACACACACACACACACACACACACACACACACACACACATATATATGCAATTTGTTCTTGTAAGACAGTATTTAGTGCCTGATTGAATGTGGTGTGTGTGACCTTCACCTGCCCTTCCTGATCAGTCTGGAACATTTTATTTAAAGCTAACATAACTTAATCACGAAGGGCCACCCAACAAAACAACATGAAGACAGACAAGAACGAAGACAAGTGCTGACAGTAATAACTGTGAAGTGATGAGAAATGTGAGACACCAAGGAGACGGAACCCCAACAATACAACACACCAGGACAAACAGCCACACACGAACAAGCAATGATAGCACTAGTCTGTTGTCTATTTAGTGAGCATCCATACCCTATTAGAGGACACCAGACTCTTGATCCTCGTGGGAACACCCAAAACTGAATTGTGGTGATGGCCACAAACACCGAACCATCCACACACAGAGACCCAGATCACAGCTAAATATCTGATCACAACTGTGGCTGGTGTATTAGGCCAAGATAAAAGTAGAGAACCTTCCCATACGACGTGGACCAGTTCGGCATGCCAGGAGCCATACAGGTGATTGCATGCAACTCAATGTAAAGGGTTCTAGTATGCAGGGCCCCAGGAGAAACA
Source organism: Thalassophryne amazonica (assembly GCF_902500255.1). Classification (NCBI taxonomy): domain Eukaryota; kingdom Metazoa; phylum Chordata; class Actinopteri; order Batrachoidiformes; family Batrachoididae; genus Thalassophryne; species Thalassophryne amazonica. The sequence continues at coordinate 110,383,395 of NC_047112.1, forward strand.
AGGAGCAAAAGGACAGTGGAAGGGCACAGGGGCCAGGAAGGGCACCCACCAGGACCACCCGGAAGAACTGACATGGAAACGGCTCAGCCGGAGCCAAAACGCATGAGATGAGGCCGAACAGTGGCGGGGGCAACTGAGGAGCCGGAGGGAGACAGGCGGGCCCCACAAACCCAGAGGGAGAGGCAGGGGCATGACAGGTTACACACGCGCTAAGCTCCGGGGCGAGGCACCCGCCCCCACCCAGGTAGCAGACCCCAGCCCTCCCACAACAGTGGGAACAACCTAAGGCTGCGACTGATCCGATATCGGGATTGGCTTCTGATACCAACGTAATTCAAGTGTCAGAAAATACCGATCTAACCCGTGACATTTTCTGATACGTGAGGAGCCACTGTGAATCCTCCCTTCTGCTGCTGTTTCCTCTCTGCTTTGTTTGCTGCCGAGCATCGCTGATAATATATTTTGAAATTTACGGTTGATTTTACAGTTGAAATTCTTTGTGTTCCCAAAAAGTTTGAAGTTTGCGCAGCACGAAAACAGGGAGACAGAGAAAGCAAGAGAGACAGAGGGAGAGAGAAAGCAAGAGAGACAGAGAGAGTGAGATAGAGTGAGAGACAGGAGAGAGAAAGAGAAAGCGAATGAGAAAGATAAAGAGAGAGTAAATGAGAGACAGAAAAAGAGGGAGAGAACTTAAAATTTTACTCTTAACACTTTCTATTACAATGTAAACATGTTTCCCATATCAATAAAGCCCTACTGAAATTGAAAATTGAGAAGGAGAGACAGACAGAGAAAGAGAGAGCTGTCTTTCTCTTCAAGTCTATAAAAAATAAAAGTACTTAATTCTTTCACCAAAACATCAAATCTAGGCTTTCATCTTAGATACACTTTCTGGCAAATTGTTGCTGAACTTTCAGGTCTCCTTTTTAAGAAAATCAACAATATAAAATCAACAACAATGATCATAATAATATTAAAGCAAACAGAGCTCTGGTATTGTAGTATCGGTATCGGCAGATATCCAAATTCAGGTATTGGGATCAGATCAGAAGTGAAAAATTGTGGATTGGTGCATCCCTAGCAAAACCCCCACATGAAAAGGAACGACGACTGCCCAATCCCCCACCACCACCACCAACAGAGTGCAGGCCATCTGTACCCCGTGAAAGAGTTTTTTCTAAGGCAGGGGAACTGGTGTGTAAGAGGATAAATTGCCTTGGAGCAAGGACACTAAAGAAACCTTTGTTCCTCAATAAAAATGCATAAATTAATCTATTTTTAGTCTTTTATTTCATATGCTTTAACACTTAAGATAACAAATTTCCATACATAAGTTACAAATTTGAACTCTTTATTTTATTGCAGACAAATTTGCTATATTTTACAAACCAACTCAGTTTAGCATTTACACAAAAAAGGTTTTAAGCAAATTTTAAACTCTTCTCATGAACAGCTTAACTCGACACACAAATTGAGCACATGAAATTATGCAATGATGAGATCATATTTTAACCACTTAACACCTGAATTTATATAGCTGTATATAAAAAAAAGTTTTGTGTGTGTTTTTGCCTTTAAGTAGATGGTAAATAATGTTGAGATTATTAATTTCACTTTTGCACAAAAAATAAATAGTAATTTTGGCAATGACTTTATGTTATAATGTTATAATAATAATAATGGTATGTTGCAAATTTGCGACAACAGGCATACTGGTCAATTTGGTATGTTGCATATTTGAGTCAAATATTGTAGCATATATGCGACAATAGGCATTAAGGGGTTAAATAGAGGACTGGCGATTAACTATTTCACAGGCGGATGCTGCGTTTGCAGCACGTTAGCTTTTCCATCTTATCATTTTATTTACCTGCATTGATTTTATAAGTACTGCAGGGGTCACTATTGAGCGACCAACACAGTGTCAATACAGTGCCGACACAGTTTGTGTAGCGTGTCAATACACTCCTTGAGGTATCATCATCCCATCACTACGTCACGTCATAATAATAACCTACCAACACATAGTTACGGTTACCACAACAATATCCATGGCCTTTTTTTTTCCTTCGGGAGTTTAGCACGAGAGTTGCTTGCTGGCCATTTCTCCTTTTCTTGCTCAATTACTCTGTCTGATCATCCTGATTCTCAAAGACTGATGGCACTGTGACAACCCTGGATTCTTTTTCTGGCTTGTTTTTGCACCTAAATATGGCACAAAGTGGCATTTTTACACCTCCGGTCAACCTTAACTGTCCACCTGCCTGATAACAACAGTATAAGGGTCTATTATGGTGCCCTGCAGCTATGTTGTGAATAGTACCGTCACGTGAAATCTCTCTTGATGTGGTGCTTTATGCAAACCATGAATTGCTATTAGTATGGTACACATTGTCATTTAAGCAACCAAACATCACGGTTCATGCACAAGTTTTGATCTTGAAATTCATCAACTGCCTCCTGTACAGCTTAGGTGGCATGATGTCCTATCTCATTACACAATAATCATGGAGGTGCCATATTAATAGCCACTTCATACAATAAAAATAAAACTGAAAATGAGTTTTCTTAGCCAATTTTCCACTGGCAGATTTTTTTTTTTCTTTAATTTACTACAAGGTTTTCTCAACTTGGAAAAAATTGTATCTTACTGAGCCTCTCTCTCTCTCTCTCACTATATATATATATATATATATATATATATATATATATATATATATATATATATATATAGTGAGGAAAATAAGTATTTGAACACCCTGTGATTTTGCAAGTTCTCCCACTTAGAAATCACAGAGGGGTCTGAAATTTTCATCTTAAGTGCATGTCCACTGTGAGAGACATAATCTAAAAAAAAAAAAAAAACAGAAATCACAAAGTATGATTTTTTTTTTTAATAATTTATTTTTATGTTACTGCTGCAAATAAGTATTTGACCCCCTATCAACCAGCAAGAATTCTGGCTCACACAGACCTGTTAATTTTTCTTTAAGAAGCCCTCTTATTCTGGACTCTTTACCTTTATTAACTGCACCTGTTTGAACTTGTTACCTGTATAAAAGACACCTGATCACACACTCAATCAATCACACTCCAACCTGTCCACCATAGCCAAGACCAAAGAGCTGTCTAAGGACACCAGTGACAAAACTGTAGACCTGCACAAGGCTGGGATGGACTACAGGACAACAGGCAAGCAGCTTGGTGAGAAGACAACAACTGTTATGATTATTTATTAGAAAGTGGAAGAAACACAAGATGACTGTCAATCTCCCTCAGTCTGGGATTCCATGCAAGATCTCACTTTGTGGGGTAAGGATGATTCTGAGTAAGCTCAGAACTACACAGGAGGACCTGGCCAATGACCTGAAGAGAGCTGGGACCACAGTCACAAAGATTACATTAGTAACACATGATGCTGTCATGGTTTAAAATCCTGCAGGGCAGCAAGGTCCCCCTGTTCAAGCCAGCACATGTCCAGGCCCATTTGAAGTTCACCAGTGACCATCTGGATGATCCAGAGGAGGCATGGGAGAAGGTCATGTGGTCAGATGAGACCAGAATAGAGCTTTTTGGAATCAACTCCTCTTGATTGGATGAGAACAACCCCAAGAAAACCATCCCAACCGTGAAGCATGGGGGTGGAAACATCATACTCTGGGGGTGCTCTTCTGCAAAGGGGACAGGACGACTGCGCCGTATTGAAGGGAGGATGGATGGGGTCATGTATTGCGAGATTTTGGCAAAGAACCTCCTTCCCTCAGTAAGAGCATTGAAGATGGGTCATGGCTGGGTCTTCCAGCATGACAATGACCCCAAACACACAGCCAGGGCAACTAAGGAGGGGCTCCGTAAGAAGCATTTCAAGGTCCTGGAGTGGCCTGGCCAGTCTCCAGACCTGAACTCAATAGTAAATCTTTGGAGGGAGCTGAAACTCCAAACCTGAAAGATCTAGAGAAGATCTGTATGGAGGAGTGGACCAAAATCCCTGCTGCAGTGTGTGAATACCTGGTGAACAACTACAGGAAACGTTTGACCTCTGTAATTGTAAACAAAGGCTACTGTACCAAACATTAACATTGATTTTCACAGATGTTCAAATACTTATTTGCAGCAGTAACATACAAATAAATTATTAAAAAAAAATAATACATTGTGATTTCCGGATTTTTCTTTTTTCTTTTAGATTATGTCTCTCACAGTGGACATGCACCTAAGATGAAAATTTCAGACCCCTCCATGATTTCTAAGTGGGAGAACTTGCAAAATCGCAGGGTGTTCAAATACTTATTGTCCTCACTGTATATACACACGCATATATATATATATAGAGAGAGAGAGAGAGAGAGAGAGAGAGAGAGAGAGAGAGAGAGAGAGAGAGAGTAAGCTTTTGCGTTTTTACACTGTTGCTGGTTGAAAATAAAGTGTACTGAACAAACCTGTTGTGTACCACCGAACTTCAGGCCTGAAAACAGCATCCAGCACTCGTTTGACTCGTTTCTCAGTTTCTTTTAAACCACCAATTTCTTTTATTCTCGGTTTTCTGTGATTCTTCCCCTCCTAAAAACTCAGCTTTTCCGTGCCGACTTCACCTTCTCTTCTTCTTCCGGTTTACTGTCGGATGTCTGGGCTCTGGAGCTCTTCTAAAAACATATTAGAGGTTTACAGAGTGAAGATTAATCTGTTACTTGTAGAGTTTTCAGTGGTTTCAGCAAGCTAGCTGTAGCTTCAGAAGCACACAGGAAGCAGCAGCTGCTTCTTCTTCTTCTTCTTCTTCTTCTTCGCGTATAACACCGGGTTGTAACCAACATCGCAGTAAAGTGCATTATCGCCCCCTACTGTGTTCGGATGTTGACTTGAGTTTGGTTTCTGTCGGTTTCGTCTTTTTCGGATTTAATAGCGGATTAGACACAATTCAGTGCATTACGGCTACCTCCAGAATAAAGATTTCACATCAAGTGCCGATATTTCGGCATAGATACCAGAGCTTGTTAAGTTGATACTTGAGGATTAATGGAGGTGAGTGATACAGTGGAAACACCAATCTCAAGATCACAAAAAATGCTGTTCTCAGCTCAATGAGTTTCTTACAGCTAACTAAAATATAAGCTATATATGTTTCTTTCCTCTAGTCCAAAACAAGGAAAAATAAAATAAAAGAAGAAATACGACAGAAAAAGAAAAAAAACAGCATAAAAGAAATATAAGGAAGGAAGAACAACAAAAATTGAAAAGAAAAAAGGAAAGAGAAATTGAGAAATGGGGGGGTGAAACATAGCAGGGTTCTAAAGAAGGGGTACTCAAGTCAAATATGCCACAAAGAAATGTTCAATGAGTCAAAGGGCCATTTATTATAGTTGGTCAAGCCACAAGTGATAATACTGGTATATTCAAAACAAAATGTACTTTTTATTCAAAAACAACAAAAATCCATACTAAATGTTGCAGGCATCAATTTCAAAATGAGCAAATATTTGTCCAAAAAAAAAAAAAAAGTTTATCAGTTTGAACATTAAATATCTTGTCTTTGTGGTGTATTCAATCGAATATAGGTTGAAGAGGAATTGCAAATCGTATTCTGTTTTTATTTACATTTTACACAACGTCCAACTTCATTGGAATTGGGGTTGTAGTACAGCTATCCCAGAGTGTCAGCTGTAGTCAGGGAGGGGATAATGAACAATTACACAGATGTCAAAATGTAAAAAGGCTCCAATCATTGTCTGATCATAATTCCAAAAAGGTATAGTTTGGGTTATCTGTGACTAAAAGTTCTGGAGTTATGGGGTAAAAACAGCAAAAAATGGTGACAAAGGTCAATTTCAGTTTGTACAGGGGTCAAAAGTTAAAGTTGCTCCAATTTCAGTAAAAAATGATGCAAATTATTGGTTGAAATAAAAGGATTAATAAATGGAATAGTTTTGACTGTGTTGACTGTCTGGTCTCCACAGTAAAGGTCAAACAATGTCAGCATCCATTGGATTCTATGACATGTGACATATGTTACCCTGTGACATGATAACTAAGCATGGCAGAGTGTGTAAACTGTTTTGAACACTATTAACCCAAATAATAATTTGCATATTTGTTTAATGAAATTGGTGCAACTTTAAATTTTGACCTCTGTACAAACTGAAACTGACTTTTGTCACCATTTTGCTGATTTTACCCCATAAAGCCCAACATCAGGGTAGCTGCAGTGAGTGCTCACCCACCTGGAGACCGGCGGGAGCACTGTGAGAGTCATGTTCTTTGATTTCTCCAGCGCTTCAACACCATCAGACCAGTGCTGCTGCGGAGGAAGCTGAAGGACGCAGGTGTGGATGGACATCTTGCCGCCTGGACCATCGACTACCTCACTGACCGCCAGCAGTACGTGCGGCTGCGCGGCTGTCAGTCTGCAGTGGTAAGGTGCAGCACCAGGGCTCCCCAGGGCACCGTCCTCTCGCCTTTCCTCTTCACCCTTTACACCTTGGACTTCACCTACAACACGGACAGCTGCCATCTCCAGAACTTCTCTGATGACTCTGCCATTGTGGGTCGTGTGTCTGAGGGGAACGAGCTGGAGTACCGGTCAGTCATCACAGACTTCGTGGACTGGTGTGAGCACAACCACTTGTGTCTCAACACCAGTAAGAAGAAGGAGATGGTGATCGACTTCAGGAGGAAACCACCACCACATCCAGGGGGAGAACATAGAGACCGTGGACAGTTTCAAATACCTGGGTGTTCACCTCAACAACATACTGGACTGGACTCACAACACTGATGCTCTGTACAAGAAAGGCCAGAGTCGCCTCCACCTCTTGAGGAGACTGAGATCCTTTGGAGTGAGCAGGCCTCTGCTTAAGACCTTCTATGACTCTGTTGTAGCCTCTGCTCTCCTCTATGCTGTCGTCTGTTGGGCCCCGGGCAGCACAGAGTAGGAGGGAAAGAGACTGAACAAGCTGGTCAGGAAGTCCAGTTCTGTCCTGGGCTGTCCTCTGGACTCTTTGGAGTAGGTGGCTGAGAGGAGGGTGTTAGCCAAGTTCAAATCCATCATGGACAACTCCTCTCACCCTCTGCACCGGACTGTAGTGGAGCTGAGCAGCTCGTTCAGTGACAGACTGAGGCACCCTCAGTGCAAGAAGGAACGATACCGCAGGTCGTTCCGCCCTGCTGCTGTCAGACTGTAAAATAACACTGTGAAATAACCACATGCAATAATATGTCCACAAATCATGTGCAATAACAACTTGTTTACAAATCCCTGCACTAATGTCACCTTACCACATTTAAATTCCACTAAGATGCTCCTGTCTTTTTCAATTCCAATCATGTTTATGTATGCATGTGTACTGTACGTGTGTGTGTATATATATATATATATATATATATATATATATATATATATATATATATATATATATATATACACATATATACATATTGTATTTCTACCTCATTTTCTTATTTTATTGTATTGTTACAAGTATTATTATTGCTTACCCCTGCACATTTTCCTCTATTCGCACCTATCTTGTGTGTTTTTTTTAAGAGCTGACGTAACATGTGAATTTCTCCACTGTGAGATCAATAAAGTCTTATCTTATCTTATAACTCCTGAACATTCAGTCATAGATAGTCCAAACTATACCTTTTTAGGATCATTATGATCAGACAAATAATGTAGTATAGTTTTCAACATGATTGGAGCATTTTTACATTTTGACTTCTGTGTAATTCTTCATTGACCCCTACCTGGCTACAGCTGCCACCCTGGGATGGCAGTACTACATTTTTATGTGGGCCATGTTACACTGAGGATGGATTCTAAGTGTCGTTTCTTCACCTTAAGTGGTACCGATTAGGCCAAAATTGATGACTGGCTCATGGACTATCACATCTGTGGTCCCCTGGCATATTAAGCACATCAGTCTTGTGCTGGTTGGAGGGAAAATGAACGCAAAATGTTCAGTCCATTCATTCAATTTGAATTGCCAATTTTTCACTGTCCACTTTTCTTTTCTTGGTGAACTTGGAACATGTATTTTCATCCAATAGGTCGCTACTACTGGTGAAGTATCAATCAGCAAACTGCTCCGAAAGTGAAAAAAAGAGAGAAATTGCCGCTCACATGTCAGCCACTCAGCCACAATGTGCCTTGATTGGAGAGTGGCGTCAACTCAGAACATGACACCATTTTGGTTCCAACTGCGCTGAACTACTGAATGAACCTTTTATGTTTTCAACATTTTTAAATCATTAAACCACATACAGCAACACATCCAGGTACAGATGCTATTAAAATAAATATAAAATAGTTAAGCTGTCAAATTTACATAAACTTACAATTTATGATGATTTATTTAGTTAATTTAAAGCCTGATTTGTGCTTCTGCAGCTCTGTAACTCCGTGTCATGCAATGACATGCAATGACATGCGTGACGGTTTTAAAGATCTCCATTGCAGGATTATGCTTTATTCTGGACTAATCTGACCCTCAACAAGCTTTTCTTTCTACAATCATCACCTCCAATTTGAAGGTAAGCTGTACAATTCCATCGTTTTCCGACTTTGCGATGTAAATGTGCAAAATTCCTGATCCATTTGTAATCAGCGTGCGCACTGCAAAAACTATTAAAATATGAAAGAGTGAAAGCAGAAACGTGTCAAGTCAAAGCTGTTTGTGTCTGATTTAACAGGTGCACGTCAGGCTTCAGGTCTCAGTCTGAACACGGTTTTAAAAAAATAAACGGTTGGTCTTTTAATCACAGAAATGACTCCGGACCAACTTTCCTCAAATCAGTGTGTGTCAGAGCTGAACTTTAATTTGTACCTCTGTTACTGTGCACGTCCAGACTGCTCAGGATTTTTAATGGAAATACATTGCGATCGGACGGGACATTTTATCCGATGTTAAACGCAGCTCGTTACTAAACGATGCAAGACATGCGATTGACCTGAAATTCGGTGCGATCCAAAAAATTCTCGCACAAATGAAAAATCAGCTGCAAAAGGGCCAAAACTCGCACAGTGTAAGCCCAGCTTAAGTACTGAACGTCTGGCACCAGTAGATCATGGCAGTGTTCTATTTATTTTTGTCACGGTTATATCAGACGGTTATCTAATTACAACTTGGCTTTTTATTTTTATTTTGAAATGCCTGTTTTTACAAGTAAAAAAATGGAATATTTTACAAAAGCACATTTATCTGTAAACACCAACACACGACACACGTCACATTAACGTGTTGGTTTACATAATGAATGGCTCAACCAAATCAGTGTTAGTGGAGGCACATTTTACCCAGAATCCTTTGCGATCTGTCTGTGTTTGTTACAAAACTTCAGAATTAGTGCATTATTCAACATTAAAGATATACGTTATATTTTAACTTTGTACAAATGACAGAATTGACAGTTATTCTGTCAGTATTCATTTTATTTCTACACCAAACCATAACTCAGCATTGCTTTATTTTCCAAGACCTCCGCCTGACGGCAGCGTTATGATTGAATAGAGAGTTGAGCTTTGTGGCTCCTCTCAGCTTGCTTCTGTGCTGGAAGCCATGTAGTAAACAGGACCTTCCAGCAGGGGCAAGATGTTCAAAGACAGAAGTGCTGACTCATTGTTTGGGTCTGTTGCCGCTTTTGATGGTACCAGAAGCGATCGTGGTGTTAAAACTCAAAATCAGCTTGTTAGTAGTGGCAAGTGTACTAGAGACAATACTGGAATTTATCGGTTATCTGTAACTTCCGATACATTTTTGGCTGGTTTATCGTTTTATCTTTATCAATCAATCAATCAATCAATCAATCAATTTTTTTTATATAGCGCCAAATCACAACAAACAGTTGCCCCAAGGCGCTTTATATTGTAAGGCAAGGCCATACAATAATTATGTAAAACCCCAACGGTCAAAACGACCCCCTGTGAGCAAGCACTTGGCTACAGTGGGAAGGAAAAACTCCCTTTTAACAGGAAGAAACCTCCAGCAGAACCAGGCTCAGGGAGGGGCAGTCTTCTGCTGGGACTGGTTGGGGCTGAGGGAGAGAACCAGGAAAAAGACATGCTGTGGAGGGGAGCAGAGATCGATCACTAATGATTAAATGCAGAGTGGTGCATACAGAGCAAAAAGAGAAAGAAACAGTGCATCATGGGAACCCCCCAGCAGTCTACGTCTATAGCAGCATAACTAAGGGATGGTTCAGGGTCACCTGATCCAGCTCTAACTATAAGCTTTAGCAAAAAGGAAAGTTTTAAGCCTAATCTTAAAAGTAGAGAGGGTGTCTGTCTCCCTGATCTGAATTGGGAGCTGGTTCCACAGGAGAGGAGCCTGAAAGCTGAAGGCTCTGCCTCCCATTCTACTCTTACAAACCCTAGGAACTACAAGTAAGCCTGCAGTCTGAGAGCGAAGCGCTCTATTGGGGTGATATGGTACTACGAGGTCCCTAAGATAAGATGGGACCTGATTATTCAAAACCTTATAAGTAAGAAGAAGAATTTTAAATTCTATTCTAGAATTAACAGGAAGCCAATGAAGAGAGGCCAATATGGGTGAGATATGCTCTCTCCTTCTAGTCCCCGTCAGTACTCTAGCTGCAGCATTTTGAATTAACTGAAGGCTTTTAAGGGAACTTTTAGGACAACCTGATAATAATGAATTACAATAGTCCAGCCTAGAGGAAATAAATGCATGAATTAGTTTTTCAGCATCACTCTGAGACAAGACCTTTCTGATTTTAGAGATATTGCGTAAATGCAAAAAAGCAGTCCTACATATTTGTTTAATATGCGCTTTGAATGACATATCCTGATCAAAAATGACTCCAAGAGTTCTCACAGTATTACTAGAGGTCAGGGTAATGCCATCCAGAGTAAGGATCTGGTTAGACACCATGTTTCTAAGATTTGTGGGGCCAAGTACAATAACTTCAGTTTTATCTGAGTTTAAAAGCAGGAAATTAGAGGTCATCCATGTCTTTATGTCTGTAAGACAATCCTGCAGTTTAGCTAATTGGTGTGTGTCCTCTGGCTTCATGGATAGATAAAGCTGGGTATCATCTGCGTAACAATGAAAATTTAAGCAATACCGTCTAATAATACTGCCTAAGGGAAACATGTATAAAGTGAATAAAATTGGTCCTAGCACAGAACCTTGTGGAACTCCATAATTAACTTTAGTCTGTGAAGAAGATTATCAAAGTTATCAAAGATAACTTTTCAGTTATCTGATTATCTGTTATCAAAGTTAATTTTTTGGTTATCTGTGCCCACCACTGACAACAACACATCATTTTCAGTGACTAAATAAATAAAATAGCTGGATTTACATGCAGACAGATTAAGAGTGAATGCTATTTTGAACCCAAGATGGCACCATGATTCACGTGACCTTTTTTTTTTTTTTACTCATCATGTCGCCAGTCTCTCAGTTAAGGCACTCTAATCAGCCACTCACGTTGACAGACTGGCGCATTGTTGGTATGGACATAACTGTCCATGTTTACGTGTGCTGACCAAAACAAAACACAGTGAAGGAACACAGTTACAATTCAAGGGCCACAAAAAGCTGCTTGCAGAGGGCCGTAGCTATATACAAACATTAAATGTCCTGTGTTAAGTATAACCTCTCTGTCTGTCTGTTAGCAGGATTATGTCAAAACTAATGCACAGATTTTGATGAAATTTTCACCACAGATACAGGCCATGGAAGACTCCATTAAATTTTGGAGGTGATCTGGATTCTGGATCAAGATTTCACTTTACATAGGCTTTGAAAGAGAATAAAAAAACTACTCCATGGATTCTCACCTAATTTGCACTACAGATAGATATTAGGGCATGGAAGACTCCACTGAATTTTGGGACGCGATCCAGATCCAGCTTGGCAGACGTCAGAAATCTCTGATTGCTCTTGTTTTGAATGAATTTGCAAAAATAAAAGAATAAATGGGGTGATGGGAGTAGAATTTTGATTATTTACTCCATCTTGGAATGAGGCTGTAACATAAATTTTGGAAAAAATGAAGCGCTGTGAATATTGACCGTATGCACTGTAGGGGTCGCTACATTGGGGCTCCTCATACTTGCGTCTGTAGATGATGTTGGCTTTGATGCTGTAGCAGGGATGGCCCTTAGGTTGTATCAGTTTCTGCCTGAAGATGCATAAGTGCTTGAAGTTGGTGATAATGTTAAAGCTCTGGAAAATCTGTTTGTTTTTCTGACATCCCTTGGACATATGGGATGGTGATGTTCACTGTCTTCTTGTTGTTCAGTGTTTGCATTTAGGTGGTTTCTTAAACTCATCAGATGATTTGACTGCTTTGTTGAAGGTCCATGTTCAGCAGCCACACTTGCGATTCAATACTGGACTGTCAGTTTTTGGTACACTTCAACCTGATTGGCCGTCCTCCTCCACAATGACCTTTGAATCTTGGAAGGGTAGTGTGTTGTACTGACTTGCCTCCTGTGTGAACTCAATGTTGTCATCCACCTGGTTGATGTGATCAAAGAACTTGTCCGCTACCCTCTTTTTGGGTCAGCACAATGTGTCGTCCACGTACCTGAACAAGTTGGTTGGGGCAGAGTCAGGGAAGGTGTTGAAAGCTTCCTTCTCAAACCTCTCCATGTACACGTTGTAAGTGAAGTACACCCAAGGAAAAGGTCTAACAATTCGCAAAGTTGGTTGCAGACAAGTGGGTTCTCTCTCAGATGGTGAAATGAGCCTCCAGGAATTCCTTCACCATGGCGACCGCCCACTTGGGGGTATGCAATTGAACAGGGAACAGATGTGTTATGAGGTGATGATCTCATCTTACTCTATGCAGATATCCTTGATCTTCTGGATGACATCAACTCTGTTCTGTATATCCGGTGTATGGCTGATTCACTTTCTGTGACTATATACATGGCTGGGATTTTGTTCTGTTATTGCAAAATTCAGTTCTCTGGAAAGCAGTGATTTCTCTGGTTCTGTTAGATCATGATTGCTTGGGTTCTTCACCCACCTGCCATCCATTCTGCCTTGTGTTGTAGTCATGGATCCGGAACTTCTCCAGTTTGGGTCACAATCTACTCTTGTTGTTCTGTAGTAAGCAATCAAATTTGTTCTGTTGCTCTGCTGTCAGCAGCTTCAACAAATTTCACTTTGACAAATGGTAAATGGACTGCATTTATATACCGGTTTTCTATCTGCATCAGGCACTAAAAGTGCTTTACAATTATGCCTCATATTCACCCCGATGTCAGCGTGCTGCCATGCTCACTACACACCGGGAGCAATAGGGGATTAAAGACCTTGCCCAAGGGCCCTTAGTGATTTTCCAGTCAGGCGGGGATTTGAACCAAGGATCTTCTTGTCTCAAGCCCAACACCTTAACCACTAGCCCATCACCTCCCCGCAAATTTGTGTCAGTGACAAATTTCACTGACACTTTCTGCATGCCGAAATACCTTGTTAAAATGGAATGTAACAAACATGTGCTTATCTACACCTCATCTGCAAGTTCTTAGATGGTAACATGATGGTCAAGTCATCCATGAACAAAGTCCATATTCTGTTAATCACTTGGTCATTTTGGTTTGTGGATGGCCTACTGTAACATGTGTCACTCTCCACTGATATGCGCCCAGTTTTGAAATGCTTATACCTCTTATATTTGTGTTTTTCCTCATGGCATCAACGCCAAAAGCCTGAGTCATTCCAAGAGATGAAATAATAATTCAGTGGTTTATTAGCAGAGCCCAGAGAAGAACGTACGACAAGTTGTGAGAACAACAGGGGATCCAAAAAACACAGCGGGGCAAAAAGTACAATTGACAGCATGGATAACAACTAACAAGGAACCGGGAATAACTAAACGAGGACAGGAAATGTCCAGAGATAATAAGCATACTCACAATACGAGGGGCGAAGCAGATAAGGGAAAGGCAAAGACCACAACAAGGTAAACAATGTCAAAGTTGAACAACGAACCATCACAGAGACAACAGAACAGGGGTGCTTAAATACTGAAACAACTAATGAGACAGGTCCATAAAGACGAAAGGAGTAAAACAAAAACACATATGGGAAATAAAGAGGCATACAAGTGACAGAACTAAATAGACAGGGGCAGTGATCAAACAAAGCAACGGACAACAAAGGGTGAGAGGAAAATAATTAACAAAACTCAAACATAACCACAATGGAAGAAGAAAAAACACACAGAAATACATAACAATTACGAAGTGAGCGCAGCAGAAAAAAAAAGAAAAAAAAAGAAAAACTATAATAAAGCAATAACAAAGTGATCAAACCAAAATAACAATCAGTACAAAATAATAACAAAAACCAAAATACCATTAAACAACAACGTAGAACTCAGAATAATCACTGCACACACATAATGACACAGAGGGGGCCCCGCACAACCGGAAGACAGAGAGGAGAACATACACATTCACACACACGCGGGAAGCAGGGAGTCAATCTGCATGCACACCCATCCAGGAGACACAGAGGAGAACGAAGGCCACGAACATGACATACCCACAAACACGCAGAATACAGGGAGAACAACAGCAGAAACACACACACCCTCACATCCACACACCGGAGGAGAGAAGTGATCGACGCACACTTATCCACAAAGCACAAGGAGGAAACCACACACACGCAGGTGCATACAGCAGACAAGGGGAAACAAACCCACACACAGGGAGTAAGGATCAGGGCACACGACAGCCACACCCACACAGGAGAACAGAAAACAAAAATAAAACAAGAACTCATAAACATGGCCAAATGGGCCGATGGGTGCAATCACCACCATACCCTGTCTCGTTGTGCATTGTTTTTGACAGACACTGCATATGGTTGTGGGAAGCTTCTGCTGGTTAGGATCTTACTCTCTGTCCTTACTCTTTCTCCTCCTCTGTGTTGTTCATCCTCATTTTTCCAAAGACTACAGCTGGCTCAGTCCCTCACTTATTCTTCCCAGGTTGTCTAGTCATTGGAGCAGCTCTTGAAGTTGCACTTCAAGAGGTCCTTGTAATGCTTCTTCTGCCCTCATCTGGACTGTTTTCCTTTGGTCAGCTGGGAGTAAAAGATCTGTTTGGGAAGTCGGCTGCCATCCATTCTAATGACATGACCCATCCACTGAAGCTGGTTTTTGATGATGACAAACTCAAAGCTCTGGAGCTTGGCTTCAGCCAGGACCCTGATGCCTGTATGACAGTTTCCCATCTGATACAGAGGATTCTCCTCATGCAGCATTGGTGGAATCACTCGAGGGTCCTCTGGTGGCGGTGGTCTAGGTCTCAGATCCGTACAGTAGGGTTGGCATGACAACAGCTTTGTAGAAGAGGAAGTTTATCTCATGTCAAAGGTACCTGTTGTTGAAAACATGGGTGCGAAGCTGTTCAAAGGGAATATCTGCACACTGGATTCAGTATTGGATCTCGTCATTGATGTTGATGGTTGATGACACATGGCTGCCCAAGTATGGAAAGTTGGTCATGTTTTCCAGGACCTGTCTGCACAGTTTCACAGCAGAAAGATTTCGATCAGCCATGTTTGGTGGAGGCTGATACAGGACCTGTGTCTTTCTTCAGGTTCATGTGAAGACCAAGCTTACTGTAGGATTCATGGAAGGATTTTCTGAAGATGTTGTTGTGTAAGGGCCCCTTCACACATAGTATGAATAAGTACAACTCAGGGTGACTCCCGGCGAACCAGCTTGTATGAGCAAACCACGAAAACGTTGCGCCAACGTGCAGGTGTGCACAATCCCGGTGCAACGATTCGTTCATGTGATGGCGTCTTTCGAGCAGGAACACAGTGCGAGAAGCTGCACCACATCACGCCACTGATGTGGAGAACAAAAAAATAAAAACCAGCTGTATAATTAGTGACTATCACTGGGTTGATATAAATAATACGTGAAAGGGCTAAATAACCATGTTTAAAAAAAAATGTCGCTCACGGGATTCAAACCCATAAGCTCTGATTAGCAGACAGAAACATTATGACTGCGCTACCATCGCTGGCCTCTAACCAGGGTGGAAAAATGACCCGTCAAAAGGCGAAAGATGTTTCATATATTTCCGCGTGAGGACAGCAGGTAGAGACATGTGCCTCATGGAGGAATGTAGTCAGTTTATGTTCTTCCAAACACGGAAGCTGGGACGTCCAGGAGCAGAGATCTTTACAGCTGCGGCTGTGAGCAGGCACGCCCCCTGTCCATTCAGTGCCCAGACCAAGGTGTCTCTGTGTTATACGGTCATTCATTTTTGTTACTTGTTATGTAATTGCGTATGTATGTATTGTCGTAATTAATTACATAACTGTCCTGGTGGTGGTTTCTGTGTTTGTAATGTGTGCACTGAGCTGTCATCCAGCTGTCAGTGTGCTGTGATCAGCTGACAGGTCCCTCCCCGTGCTGTGTGCAATCAGACCTCGCTGTCCGGCTCCCCATGTGATCAGATCTGTACATACATATAAGCATTTTGTGCAAGGGTGCCCTCCCCCCGGCACACCAGATGTGTTGGGGGAAGCGGGGGGAGGGGGTGCGACACATACGCACACTTGTGAGACACATGCACCACATTTGTGTGGCTTTTTGCAAGTCCACAGTGAGGGCAGACTGACTGTTTTTCTGATGATATTGTGAATGGCCACACATTTTTTAAGTGCCAAATGAGCAGTGTTAGATGTTCGTGTTTGTCAGCTGGAATTTGGCTGACACCTGCTGCGAGAGAGTTTGATGAGCTCTCACAGGGCACACTCTGTCTTTCAGCCACTGGTGTGCGCAAGTAGTTGTAGCAACAGGAGTACGAGCCGTTGGAGGCAGCTACGATTTTACACATTTTGCATACGATTCGTGCTTCATGTGCACTTCATGCGCAATTCGACCAAATTCGCACTATGTGTGAAGGGGCCCTAAAGGATGACATGCTGCTGTCATCAATATACTGGAAGACCAGGAGTGAAGTGGTGGTGATTTTCAGTCAGCTCAGGGTGAAGCCCTTTCCAGCCGTTCTGTACATGATGTCAGTTAATGGTGACACCTTGTCCTTGATCTGGTGGAGGATTGTTGCAATGAAGATGATGAAGAATGTAGGGGCAATGATTCAGCCCTGCTGTACTACTGATTGAACATTGAGCCCTTCAGTTTTTGTGCCATTTACTAGAACTTTGGTATTGACAATCTATGCAAGAACTTTTCCTGCAGCAGACAATAAGGAGATTCTGTGATGGGTTCCACAGTCAGATTTGTCTCCTTTCTGCTTGTAGATGGTGACAAAAATGGAGTTTTTCAGGTCTGCAGATATTTCTTCTTGAGTCCAGATTTTGATTATAATGTATTTTAATTGTACAAATAATATATTTGATATCTTAAAGCTTTCAATTCAAAACACTTCAAATGGTTTTCCCTCAAAATAGTTTTTGTTCATATGTCCTCTCATGTGCAAACAGAATCACATCATGTTTGCCACCATATAATTTTAGATTATTTACAACACTGTAATATAATGTTCCAAATTCCTGCTGAAGTAGTTACATTTGGCCACTAGATGGAGCCATGGCACTAAGGATGAAATAGAATCTTTTCTCAACAGCTGCGTCAAGGAGAAAGGAGGTTTTTGGTGGATTTGCACAATATCAGCAATAAAACACAACATTTTTGATAACCATAAATACAGTTGAATGCAAACGTTTGGGCACCCCTGATAATATTCATGATTTTCCTTTATAAATCATTGGTTGTCTGGATCAGAAATTTCAGTTAAATATATCATATAGCAGATGAACACACTGATATTTGAGAAGCAAAATGAAGTTTATATTGTTTGCAGAAAGTGTGCAATAATTATTTAAACAAAATTACGCAGGTGCATAAATTTGGGCACCCTTGTCATTTTATTGATTTGAATACATTTAGCACTAATTATTGGAACACAAAATTGGTTTGGTAAAATCATTGACCCTTGAGCTCCTTACACAGGAGAATCCAGTAATGAGAAAGGGTATTTAAGGTGGCCATTTGTAAATGTTTCCCCTCTTTGCATCTCTTCTAATGAGTGGCAACATGGGAGCCTCGAAACAACTCTCAAATTGAAAACAAAGATTATTCAACATCATGGTTTAGGGGAAGGATACAAAACGCTATCTCAGAGATTTCAGCTGTCAGTTTCCACTGTGAGGAACATAGTGAGGAAATGGAAGACCACAAGCATAATACTAGTTATGGCCCAAAGTGGCAGGCCAAGAAAAATCTCAGATAGCCTGAAGTGAAGGATGGTGAGAACAGTTATAGTCAACCCACAGACCTGCTCCAAAGACCTACAACATGATGTTGCTGCAGATAGTGTGTCTGTGCATCATTCAACTATACAGCACACTTTGCACAAGAAGATGCTGTATTATGCTGTAACGCAGAGGAAGCCTTTTCTGTGTACACGCCACAAACAGAGTTGCTTGAGGTATGCTAAAGCACATTTGGACAAGCCAGCTTCATTTTGGAATAAGGTGCTGTGGACTGATTAAACTACAATTGAGTTATTTGGACATAACAATGGGTGGTATGCATGGCTGAAAAAGAACACAGCATTCCAAGAAAAAACACTTGCTACCTACAGTAAAATTTGGAGGTGGTTCCATCATGCTGTGTGGCTGTGTGGCCAGTGCAGGTACTGGGAATCTTGTTAAAGTTGAGGGTCACATGGATTCCGGTCAATGTCAGCAGATTCTTGAAAACAATGTTCATGTCTCTTGCTTGCCTCTACTGGTGGTTGGCTCTCACTGCGGTATTGTATCACTTCCTGTTCCGGAGCACAGCGGTGTTTTGCTGTATCTGTTAGCTGTTTAATCTGCGCAGTTAGATTGATCTAGTTAACTAGATAACAATTTGTTTCACAGTGTAATCCTCACGTGCCTTAACTAAAGCACTCCCTCTGCTGAATCACCTCTAAATTATTTACACATTATTCACTTTGTGTGTTTTTAGGAATCCGCTAGCTTAGCGCAGCTACTAGCTCTTAGCCGGTTTAGCATGGCGGCTTCTCCTGTCTCTCCTGCACTTTTCTGCTCTGGGTGTGAAATGTTTAGTTATTCCTCGGCCTCCTTTAGCAGTAATGGTACTTGTAATAAGTGTAGCTTATTCGTAGCTTTGGAGGCCAGACTGGGTGAATTCGAGACTTGGCTCCGCACCGTGGAAAATTCTACAGCTAGCCAGGCCCCTGTAGTCGGTGCGGACCAAGGTAGCTTAGCCGACGTTAGTTTCCCTCTGGCAGATCTCGAGCAGCCGGGAAAGCAGGCCGACTGGGTGACTGTGAGGAGGATGCGTAGCCCTAAACAGAAGCCCCGTGTACACCGCCAACCCGTTCACATTTCTAACCGTTTTTCCCCACTTGGCGACACACCCGCCGAGGATCAAACTCTGGTTATTGGCGACTCTGTTTTGAGAAATGTGAAGTTAGCGACACCAGCAACCATAGTCAAATGTCTTCCGTGGGCCAGAGCAGGCGACATTGAAGGAAATTTGAAACTGCTGGCTAAGGCTAAGCGTAAATTTGGTAAGATTGTAATTCACGTCGGCAGTAATGACACCCGGTTACACCAATCGGAGGTCACTAAAATTAACATTGAATCGGTGTGTAACTTTGCAAAAACAATGTCGGACTCTGTAGTTTTCTCTGGGCCCCTCCCCAATCGGACCGGGAGTGACATGTTTAGCCACATGTTCTCCTTGAATTGCTGGCTGTCTGAGTGGTGTCCAAAAAATGAGGTGGGCTTCATAGATAATTGACAAAGCTTCTGGGGAAAACCTGGTCTTGTTAGGAGAGACGGCATCCATCCCACTTTGGATGGAGCAGCTCTCATTTCTAGAAATCTGGCCAATTTTCTTAAATCCTCCAAACCGTGACTATCCAGGGTTGGGACCAGGAAGCAGAGTTGTAGTCTTACACACCTCTCTGCAGCTTCTCTCCCCCTGCCATCCCCTCATTACCCCATCCCCATAGAGACGGTGCCTGCTCCCAGACCACAAATAACCAGCAAAAATCTATTTAAGCATAAAAATTCAAAAAGAAAAAATAATATAGCACCTTCAACTGCACCACAGACTAAAACAGTTAAATGTGGTCTATTAAACATTAGGTCTCTCTCTTCTAAGTCCCTGTTAGTAAATGATATAGTAATTGATCAACATATTGATTTATTCTGCCTTACAGAAACCTGGTTACAGCAGGATGAATATGTTAGTTTAAATGAGTCAACACCCCCGAGTCACACTAACTGCCAGAATGCTCGTAGCACGGGCTGAGGCGGAGGATTAGCAGCAATCTTCCATTCCAACTTATTAATTAATCAAAAACCCATACAGAGCTTTAATTCATTTGAAAGCTTGACTCAGTCTTGTACATCCAAATTGGAAGTCCCAAAAACCAGTTTTATTTGTTATTATCTATCGTCCACCTGGTCGTTACTGTGAGTTTCTCTGTGAATTTTCAGACCTTTTGTCTGACTTAGTGCTTAGCTCAGATAAGATAATTATAGTGGGCGATTTTAACATCCACACAGATGCTGAGAATGACAGCCTCAACACTGCATTTAATCTATTATTAGACTCAATTGGCTTTGCTCAAAATGTAAATGAGTCCACCCACCACTTTAATCATATCTTAGATCTTGTTCTGACTTATGGTATGGAAATTGAAGACTTAACAGTATTCCCTGAAAACTCGGTCTGCGACACCTGGATATTAGACAATGCAAAGAGTGCCCAAATGATTGCTTTTAATGTTGACAGAGAGGTAGGCCTGTCACGATGACAAATTTTGCTGGATGATACGTTGCCTCGGAAAATGTCACGATAAACAATATGTTGATTTAACATTGATTTAATGATAATATCACATAAAAATGCAATGACATCTTATCTAAGAGCAGCGATCTTTTAAATGTTAAGAATATTCAACAATGGAATTGAAATATGAAAAAAAAAAAACCTAAATCAGCTATTTATATTTTAAAAGGGGGGTGTGGGCTAATGGCCATTTATGATGGGCCCTTTTCACACATCAATGGGCCTATACAACATAGAATAAATAAAATAAATTATTGAAGATTAATGTAATTTTTTTAAATCTGTTGTAAGAGCCTCAACTTGAGCCAATTTAAGTTAAATGTGATGCTGATGATTATATTTTATGACGTGATGTCATAAAATATACACTTGAAATAACATTTAAAGTGTTAAAAAAACATTAATATTGGATGGATATAGTGTTTGCTGCTGTGTTCATAAACGTGCTCACAGTAGATTTAATCTGTGAGCAGTCAAGAGCTGCATCAGGCATTTTAACACTGTGAGATTTGCCCTATTGACGTTTCAAATCTTAAAATCTCGGAGAGGTCGCCGTGCTGCGAGATCTCAGTAACATTGAGAACTGCATTGAGACGCTCTGATCACGCTGCACTTTAACCGCTGCACACGGACAACAGCATTAACATCGCAACATAAAACTATTTTTATATTGTGCCTAAAACTCTCACGAATATATTCTCTGGGTTTATAGACGTTGTTATTGTGTTTATCTTATGTAAACATGAGAATCACAGGCTGTCTCTCCGTTATTTTCAGTGGGAGCTGCTGTGAGCTACAATCACTTCCTGATCATGTCGTTCTGGGGGAAAGTGAAGTTTGCTCTTTAACGTCTTGATTATTGTTCTTTACAACACTGTTTGTCCTCTTTGTTCAAGATGAATATATATAATATGTCTGAAATTTGCTTTGCATTTATTAAATTACACGCAGATTAAACGTAACATATGGATTATTTGTTATAATTGTTTTAGCAAGTTTTCAAGGTATCATGCAGCAGTCTCTTCTTAACGTGACGAAAAGCATAAAAAATACATTTTGTAGTATAATATTAATTTACAACTGTCATTGTGTTGATTCGCTATATGTTGTTTGACTGCAGCGACTCTCTGACACGCAAGGGATTATGGGATACGTCAATAGGGCAAATGGAGAGTAAATGTTTTTCAGTTGTACAGCTCTCGTTACTCAATCAATCAGTCAATTTGATCAATCAATTTTATTTATATAGCGCCAAATCACAACAAACAGTTGCCCCAAGGAGCTTTATATTGTAAGGCAAGGCCATACAATAATTACGGAAAAACCCCAATGGTCAAAACGACCCCCTGTGAGCAAGCACTTGGCGACAGTGGGAAGGAAAAACTCCCTTTTAACAGGAAGAAACCTCCAGCAGAACCAGGCTCAGGGAGGGGCAGTCTTCTGCTGGGACTGGTTGGGGCTGAGGGAGAGAACCAGGAAAAAGACATGCTGTGGAGGGGAGCAGAGATCAATCACTAATGATTAAATGCAGAGTGGTGCATACAGAGCAAAAAGAGAAAGAAACACTCAGTGCATCATGGGAACCCCCCAGCAGTCTAAGTCTATAGCAGCATAACTAAGGGATGGTTCAGGGTCACCTGATCCAGCCCTAACTATAAGCTTTAGCAAAAAGGAAAGTTTTAAGCCTAATCTTAAAAGTAGAGAGGGTGTCTGTCTCCCTGATCCGAATTGGGAGCTGGTTCCACAGGAGAGGAGCCTGAAAGCTGAAGGCTCTGCCTCCCATTCTACTCTTACAAACCCTAGGAACTACAAGTAAGCCTGCAGTCTGAGAGCGAAGTGCTCTATTGGGGTGATATGGTACTATGAGGTCCCTAAGATAAGATGGGACCTGATTATTCAAAACCTTATAAGTAAGAAGAAGAATTTTAAATTCTATTCTAGAATTAACAGGAAGCCAATGAAGAGAGGTCAATATGGGTGAGATATGCTCTCTCCTTCTAGTCCCTGTCAGTACTCTAGCTGCAGCATTTTGAATTAACTGAAGGCTTTTCAGGGAACTTTTAGGACAACCTGATAATAATGAATTACAATAGTCCAGCCTAGAGGAAATAAATGCATGAATTAGTTTTTCAGCATCACTGAAATTTCACACAGGGTGAATTTACTTTTGTATTTTTTTTAATGTATTGCACTCGACCACTTTCAGTATTCTGTCAATTTTAAGTGTTTGATTTTTGCACAAATGACAGACTCTCATAAAACCACACTGTACAGATGAAAAATCATTGTATGCCGTGTCACTATTTGGCGAACATCCCAGTTACGAAAGCTTGAAACAATTCATATGAAACTGGCTTGTGCCGGCCAAGCGTTCATGGCGATGTCACTTTTTGATCCTTTGATGTGAACTCTTCCTATTGAAGCAGCGGGACCTTCATGGCCGGGACGACGGTGGAGATCGAACCCACGCGGCTCGCACAAAAGACCGTTCCTCTACCAGGTCAGCCAAAGGGGAACACCCCGTTAGCCAAGCTAGCGGGAACGTCTTTTCAATTGGGACCCGGGACTTTCATCCCGCTACACTATCATCATGAAGCAGAATTCATCAGTGGTTGGATTGTTCACCCACTAATAGGGAATGTGAAAGAGTCTAAGATGAGGGGTGGTGCAAAGCCCCATGGTACAATGGAAGTGAGAGGTGCACAGTCATAATCCCACAGATGGTTGCGTCTCACCATTGGCTCCTCAGCTACGCACATACACAAAATTGTGAAGAAATTCATGTTTTGGGTGATATGTGTTCACGTTTTGGGTGATACCTTTTCAGTATTCATGTTTGCCAATTGGGCAGCAGAGTGGCTTAGTGGTTAGCACTGTTGCCTCACAGCAAGAAGGTCATGGGTTCAATTCCCATGGCCTTTCTGTGTGGAGTTTGCATGTTCTCCCCATGTGTGCGTGGGTTTCCTCCGGGTGATCCGGTTTCCTCCCACATCCAAAGACATGCGGGTTAGGTGGATTGGAGTCTTTAAAATTGTCCGTAGGTGTGTGTGGGTGTGTCTGTGTTTGTTTGTCTGTTTGTGGCCCTGCGACAGACTGGCGTCCTGTCCTGGGTGTACCCCACCTCACGCTCTATGACTGCTGGGATACTCTCCAGCCCCCCGCGACCCTTAATTGGACTAAGCGGTTGAAGATGAATGGATGGATGGATGTTTGGCAATTCACAATTTGTGGATAATTCACGATTTGCAGCTGATTCATGTTTTGGGGGTGAACAGCTCTTCTCCACCGATCTCTCAGTTTAGACGAGCGGCCTGCTCTAGGAAGAGTCCTGGTGGATCCAAATGTCTTCCATTTACAGATGATGGAGACCGCTGTGCTCATTGGGACCGTCAAAGCAGCAGAAATGTTTCTGTACCCTTCCCCAGATGTGTGCCTCGAGACAATCCTGTCACGGAGGTCTACAGAAAATTCCTTTGATTTCATGCTTTGTTTGCTCTGATATACACTGTCAACTGTGGGACCTTATATTTAGACAGGTGTGTGTCTTTCCAAATCATGTCCAATCAACTGAATTTACCCCAGGTGGACTCTAATTAAGCTGCAGAAACATCTCAAGGATGATCAGTAGAACCAAGATTTCACCTGAGCTTAATTCTGAGCTTCATGGCAAAGGCTGTGAATACTTATGTGCATGTGATTGCTTAATGTTCTTATTTTTAATAAATTTGCAAAATCTAAAAAAAAAACTTTTTTCACATTGTCATTATGGGGTTTTGTGTGTAGAATTTTGAGGAAACAAATGGATTTCATCCATTTTGGAATAAGGTTGTAACATAACGTATGGAAAAAAAAAGTGCTGTGAATTCTTTTTGAGTCGCAAATGTGAAACTCATAGCTTTATACTTTTTCATCAAAATATCACTGATAAATACCAAAATAACTGTTCACCAGTTGAATAAAATTGTATTATGCTGGGCTCCTCAACACTGAGGCACCTGCATGCTGGATCATGCACACAGAGAAACTTGGCAGATATGTTGGAGATGACATTCCCTCACAATGTACACAGTGTCCTCATCATCTTCTCAAGTCACTGCCAAAACAAGCAGTCATTAGAGTTTTAAACGTTCTTTCTCTTGCAAAGATATCAGCATGCTTAACACCTCTGACTCCATAAGCTCTTCTTTCAGTCTCAAAGATAGAGGTCTCAGGGACATGTATGTCACTGCTGGGATAAGTGAATGTCTCTACAAATTCAACACTTTCACCACATTTAGGTTCTTCTGATGGTGGAGTCCAACAAGTCATTAAAAGCCTGGATCTTTGTCTTGATCCAGAGCAATCACAAACCCAGACACTCCAATTCCTCACTCAGCTTCTCAAGTGTGACATTCAGAGTATCCATTGATTCTACAAAGATCACAGCATTGTCCTCAAAGTCAACAAAAGCACCGAAGTCACTGACACCAGAACACATCCCTGATAAATGCATTTTCGCTGAGAAAAACTCCAGAGTTTCTCTCTCCGCTCCTTATAGCACTCAGAGTATCTGTGTGGAGGCTGGATATGATGTCCAGCAACTTGTTGGGGATCCCACAAATTCTCAGAATGGCCCAGAAATCAGACACTCACCTGAATTAAACTTTGCAAAAATCTGCAGATGATGCACAGAAGTACTGCCTTTCTTCACACTTGCATTCAATGATCTTATCAGCATTTGGTGTTTCCCAGCTGACTGGACAATCAGCAACAAGAACCCTGGAACTGGAGATGTGTAACCATAGAGTGAAAACCATAGAGTGTATGTTTGCTGAGCAAACTCTGCGATGCCCACATGTTTTCTGAAGAGCAGGTTTGAAGCTCGAGTGGGTTGGTTTTGGATGGTGCCATCTTGGCGGTGCCTGACTCCCGTTAACGCCTGACACACATAAATAAATGAAAACGTTGAGCGTTGACAAGTGTTTATTGACCTGGACAGGACGGATTAAGTCTGAATATGTGCCACATATCTGGAAGTTACCAAGCTAGCTAAGGCTAACAGGCTCCTTGGATCCAGTGTACGATTAACACTGGAGAGTTATTGTCATTTGGGTTGGCTTGGGGGAGGGTATTAAAAGCTATGTGGAGCATAATGCCTCAGTAACTGTCACTGTCAGTGAACCAAATCACTAAGCTTTTGATACCTGCTCAATAGTGGCCAAAAGGTAACGGTAACAAATTAAATCATATTAAAATTTCACTCACTGAAAACACTCGAGCAGTGACTTTTTAGATCAACCATGGGTGACAGTTCATCTAAAAAAAATCTAAAATGGGGAGGTGATGGTCTAGTGGTTAAGGTGTTGGGCTTGACCAGAAGATCCTCGGTTCAAATCCCCGCCTGACTGGAAAATCATTAAGGGCCCTTGGCTCTATAATCCCTTATTGCTCCTGGTGTGTAGTGGGCGCCTTGTATAGCAAGACCCTCACATCGGGGTGAATGTGAGGCATAATTGTAAAGTGCTTTGAGTGTCTGATGCAGATGGAAAAGCTCTATATAAATGCAGTCCATTTACGAGGTCTGTCCAAAAAGTATCGGACCTTTTTATTTTTTGCAAAAACCATATGGATTTGAATCACGTGTGATTGCATCAGCCAAGCTTGAACCTTCGTGCGCATGCGTGAGTTTTTTCATGCCTGTCAGTTGCGTCAGTGGCCTGTGAGCAGGCTTTGTGTGAGCAGTGGTCCACCCCTCTTGTCGGATTTTTATTGCGAATAAATGTCTGAACGATTTGGAGCTTTGCTGCATCAAATTTTTCCAGAAACTGTGAGAGACCTCCAGCTGGACACCATTCGGAAAATTTAGATGGCTTTCTGCGACGATTTTATGGGGATTACACAGATTAAGGAGTGCTCCAGCTGGTTTAAAGACCACCCACAGCATCTGAGAGCGCGGTGCACTCCGAGCGCAGATCGACAGGCTGACACCCCGCTGAAAGAACCAGATCATTTCCAACGTGAAGGCTTTGTTGATCCGGGACGTCGTCTGACTTTCTTAAAAAAGGCAGGAGACGTGGACATCAGCACTTTTTCGGCACATTCCACTGTTACAGGAGTTTTTTTCATGGAAAGAGAAGTGGAGGATTGTGCCACCATGCCGCTCATGGCGCGGGACAAAACCACCTCCGTGTTGGTCTCACAGGACGGCTTTCAGGTGGCTTTCAGACGGCTTCCGGTTGCTTTTCAGTCATGTGAGTATCCGAGAAATTGTGCATGAGCTGGACATGCCAGAACATGTCCTGTGAGGCTTCATCACGGCATTGCTTTGCGCCATGCGGCTCTGCCGCGACGCGCGGAATTCCTCCACTCATGACAAAAACTCCTGTAACAGTGGAATGTGCCGTTCATTTCTAAACTGGACACTGTCTTGATCCGGTATGTCGTCTGACTAGCACAGGAATTGCGGAAGACATGGACATCAGCACTTTTTCGGCACATTGAGACAGACGTGGAGGAATTCCGCGCGTCAGGACGGAGCTGCATGGCGCAAAGAAACGCCGTGATGAAGCCTCACAGGACACATTGGGGCATGTCGAGCTCATGCACAATTTCTCGGATAGTTACACGACTGAAAAGCAACCAGAAGCCGTCTGAAAGCCACCTGAAAGCCGTCCTGTGAGACCAACACGGAGGTGGTTTTGTCCCGCGCCATGAACGGCACAGTGGCGCAATCCTCCACTTCTCTTTCCATGAAAAAAACTCCTGTAACAGTAGAATGTGTCGAAAAAGTACTGATGTCCATGCCTTCTGCCTTTTTGTGGAAGTCAGACGACGTCCCGGATGAACAAAGCCTTCACGTTGGAAATGATCTGGTTGTTTCAGCGGGGTTTCAGCCTGTCAATTGGCGCTTGGAGTGCGCCGCGGTCTTTAAACCGGCTGGAGCACTCCTTAATCTGTGTAATCCACATAAAATCATCCCTGAAAGCCATATAAATTTTCCGAATGGTGTCCACCTGGAGGTCTCTCACAGTTTCTGGAAAAATTTGATACAGCAAAGCTCCAAATCGTTCAGACATTTATTCGCAGTAAAAATCCGATGAGAGGGGTGGGCCACTGCTCACACAAAGCCTGCTCACAGGCCAATGACGCAACCGACAGGCGTGACAAAACTCACACATGCGCACGAAGGTTCAAGCTTGGTTGATGCAATCACACATGATTCAAATCCATATGGTTTTCGCAAAAATAAAAAGGTCCGATACTTTTTGGACAGACTCGCACATTTACAATTAACTGCACATTCATTCATTTTAAATTTCAATTTCAATTTCAATTCAATTTCAGTTTATTTCCTTTATATAGCGCCAAATCACAACAGAGTTGCCTCAAGGCGCTTCACACAGGTAAGGTCTAACCTTACCAACCCCCAGAGCAACAGTGGTAAGGAAAAACTTCCTCTGAGGAAGAAACCTCAAGCAGACCAGACTCAAAGGGGTGACCCTCTGCTTGGGCCATGCTACAAACATAAATTACAGAAATAATTCACAGAACAATTCACGGACGAATATACAAGAATTGCTGTTGGTGCACAGGACAGGAGGATCGCCAACACAAACACAACTCCCATCTCTGGATGGAGCTGCACCTTAAACAGAGAAAAAACAGAATTAGGCATCAGAAAGACAAAAAAAATACTGTATAATTTGCCAGCATTAATCAACAAGAAAAACAGAAGAAATACTAAGGTGATCGCCGGCCACTAGCCCTAAGCTTCACTAAAAGACCCAGAATTTAGGTGAAGTTGAGGCTGCGGCCCACTTCAATTACTAATAACATGAATTAAAAGAGTAAAAAGCGTAAAACAAAACTGCACCAGTATGCTAGCCATATGAAAGAGAAAATAAATTTATTCATTCAGTTTCTACACATGCTTATTCCAGTTATGTATCAGCTGGAGTCTGCCTCAATGGTCATTGGGTGAGAGACGGGGTACACCCTGGATTACACCTTGGATAGGTCGCCTGTCTATCACAGCTCCACATTAACTTCACTGTGGCCTCTGCTAGTCGACTGCCTCCTGGAAACGGCACACGTCAACTGTCACTCAAATCAAAATGACCACTCCCCTAAATATCCAGAACTTTATGGCCTAACACGGCTTAACCAGATAAGTTACATAAAAAAAAAAATCCCATGTACAGTTGTTATGAATGGATAAAATAGCTAGAGAGGCTACAACCATTTTTTGTACCAGGCTGTAAAGATACTTATTTGTACTGTAAATGTAGACATTTTAACATGGGTATCTATGGGGACTGACTTGCTTTTGGAGCCACCCTCAAGTGGCCATTCCTAAGAATTGCAGGTTTTGGCACAGAGTGTTTTTGTTATCATGATACAGTGAGGAAAATAAGTACTTGAACACCCTGCGATTTTGCAAGTTCTCCCACTTAGAAATCATGGAGGGGTCTGAAATTTTCATCTTAGGTGCATGTCCACTGAGAGAGACATAATCTAAAAAAAAAAAAAAAAAAAAAAAAAAAAAAAAAAAAAAAAATTACAGAAATCACAATGTATGATTTTTTAATAATTTATTTGTATGTTACTGCTGCAAATAAGTATTTGAACACCTGTGAAAATTAATGTTAATATTTGGTACAGTAGCCTTTGTTTGCAATTACAGAGGTCAAACGTTTCCTGTAGTTGTTCACCAGGTTTTCACACACTACAGCAGGGATTTTGGTCCACTCCTCCATACAGATCTTCTCTAGATCTTTCAGGTTTGGAGTTTCAGCTCCCTCCAAAGATTTTCTATTGAGTTCAGGTCTGGAGACTGGCCAGGCCACTCCAGGACCTTGAAATGCTTCTTATGGAGCCCCTCCTTAGTTGCCCTGGCTGTGTGTTTGGGGTCATTGTCATGCTGGAAGACCCAGCCATGACCCATCTTCAATGCTCTTACTGAGGGAAGGAGGTTGTTTGCCAAAATCTTGCAATACATGACCCCATCCATCCTCCCTTCAATATGGTGCAGTCGTCCTGTCCCCTTTGCAGAAGAGCACCCCCAGAGTATGATGTTTCCACCCCCATGCTTCACAGTTGGGATGGTTTTCTTGGGGTTGTTCTCATCCTCTAAACATGGTAAGTGGAGTTGATTCCAAAAAGCTCTATTCTGGTCTCATCTGACCACATGACCTTCTCCCATGCCTCCTCTGGATCATCCAGATGGTCACTGGTGAACTTCAAACGGGCCTGGACATGTGCTGGCTTGAGCAGGGGGACCTTGCTGCCCTGCAGGATTTTAAACCATGACAGCATCATGTGTTACCAATGTAATCTTTGCGACTGTGGTCCCAGCTCTCTTCAGGTCATTGACCAGGTACAATACTCAGAACTACACAGGTCCTCCTGTGTAGTTCTGAGCTTTTTCAGAATCATCCTTACCCCACAAAGTGAGATCTTGCATGGAATCCCAGACCGAGGGAGATTGACAGTCATCTTGTGTTTCTTCCACTTTCTAATAAATAATCATAACAGTTGTTGTCTTCTACCAAGCTGCTTGCCTGTTGTCCTATAGTCCATCCCAGCCATGTGCAGGTCTACAGTTTTGTCCCTGGTGTCCTTAGACAGCTCTTTGGTCTTGACTATGGTGGTGCAGGTTGGAGTGTGATTGATTGAGTGTGTGAACAGGTGTCTTTTATACAGGTAACAAGTTCAAACAGGTGCAATTAATACAGGTAAAGAGTGCAGAATAAGAGGGCTTCTTAAAGAAAAATTAACAGGTCTGTGTGAGCCAGAATTCTTGTTGGTTAGTAGGTGTTCAAATAAGTATTTGCAGCAGTAACATATTATAAAAAAAAAAAAAAATCATACATTGTGATTTCTGGATTTTATTTTTTATTTTTTAGATTATGTCTCTCACAGTGGACATGCACCTAAGATGAAAATTTCAGACCCCTCCATGATTTATAAGTGGGAAAACTTGCAAAACAGCAGGGTGTTCAAATTCTTATTTTCCTCACTGCATCTCACTTATTAGCACCGTGTTTTAGCCTAGCCTGTGTTGGTCATACACAAACTGCACACATTCTTCTCTGACTGACTTCTGATTTACAAATGTGGCGTTTATTGTGAAAGTAGACATGATTGCGATGATTGTTGCATGGAGCTCCACAGCGTAGGTTAGAGGGGGCTAAACATGTTTAGATAGCATGAGTGACTTTGAGATGGCCTGACATCGAGGCTGTTACTGTCAATCATCAGATGGATGTAGAAAACACAGAGTGCAGATTCATTACTGCTCTGAGATCAAGCACTCGTCACAAATGCTCAGCGTGCAGGTTTCCCCTGAAAGGAAAATACTGACAGTATTTGTATGAGGTCATCATCAGAGTCATTAAGCCATGTGACAACCTGGTGACAGAGACAATGAGAGCTCGTCTACGTCCTAAACCCATCGACGTGACACCAGCCAAAGGCACAACATCCAAACCACATTCTGGTTTGCTACATTGTCTGTTGACTGTTTCATTATGGACATATATTTACATACAGCTTGATGATGAACTTCCAAACTCAATTTTCCACACTGCACGTCCCATTTTGTCAAACCATATCTCTGTTAACCAGTGTTGTATAGTAATGAAGTAAAAATACTTCACTACTGTACTTAAGTACGTTTTGGGAGACTTCGTACTTTACTTGAGTTTTTTAAAAATTCAGCTTACTTTCACTTTTACTTCACTACATTTCCGACCTTAATTGCATACTTCTACTCCGATACATTTTCTATGCGCCATGCCGTTACTCTTTACAAAAAACACACAACACACACACACACACACACACACGAAAAAAGTCGTGTTTGCACCGAGAGACACCACTGATTACTAGTGACTGCAACGAAGTCAGGCCGATTTGTCATGAGGCATGTCCGGTAGGCTTTTTTGCAGTTGCGCACTCGTTTATCAGGAAAATAATCATTTCTCTACATTGATTACAGACCTGCAGTGGGTCTGTAATCAACTTTTCTGCAGCG
The DNA here is from genome assembly GCF_902500255.1 of Thalassophryne amazonica. Taxonomy (NCBI): domain Eukaryota; kingdom Metazoa; phylum Chordata; class Actinopteri; order Batrachoidiformes; family Batrachoididae; genus Thalassophryne; species Thalassophryne amazonica. Next base: position 110,415,244 of record NC_047112.1, read on the forward strand.
CGGCTTTGCTTTGAACCTTGAACCAATCGAAGCAGTGATTCGCAGGTCGAAGCACTGCTTCGATCTACAATTTGTGGATTTTAGTTCACTTTATCTTAAATTTTTACCGCTAAAACCCTGAAAAGCATATGTCTGTGAGTAATGTTTAATATTTTTATGTTAAACCAACCTGTTATGGTCTTCTGAAACAGTTGTTAGATGTATTTTATAACTTAAAAACGGGACCGATGCTAACACGTTAGCATGTCTATGGCGTTTTCAATGTTAAAGTTAGCATTAAGCTGTTTGCATCAGCACGTTTGTGTTGATTTGTTTTCTGTATAATTAATGGCACAGCGTTTGTGTCATAAAAGAGTCAAATTGTAATTTTTTAAATTTATTTTTACAACAACAATAGTCTACATAATAGACAATAATAGTCAATAATAATAGACTAATAATGTTACAACACAATTTTAGAGAAAGCGACAAAAATAACCTAATGAAACAAAACACAAGAGAAAAGATAAAACCATGTAACAATGAATATAAATAAATACATATAGAAATAACTGTTTCCTGTGAACATCTAGTGAGTAGCCTACTTTCGTTTAGGTTTTGAAACCTTGTTTCTGAAGTGTTTTTGTGTGATGTGCACAATTTTCAGTATTTTGACTAATACTACCAGTCATTTACAAGCCTAGATAAACTTTGTAACAGAAAAAAAAAATCAGTCCGTTTTTGATTATTAACATTTACTTGTACTTTTACTTTCAATACTTGAGTACATTTAGTTGTTCATTACTTGTCATACTTAAGTACAATAAATACTAGATACTTTAAGACTTTTACTTGAGTAGCATTTCAATCAGTGACTTGAACGTCTACCAAAGTCATTTTTTTAATGGGTATCTGTACTTTTACTTAAGTGTGATTTTCCGGTACTTTATACAACACTGCTGTTAACTCCGTTAGAATGTCTGCTTTAATCCCATCGATGGCTATTTCAAAATAAGAGAAATTTATTTTGTCTGATTTTTAGTGGGTCAAACATTAATGTTAATGTTGACGACTTAAAAAAAAAAGGAATTTGTTCAAAAGTGCTGGGCGAGCCCAGCGAGAGCCACATTTCAAACCAGAGCACTGCACTCATACAGAGCAAACCTCTGACAACACAAGTTTCCAATTCCACAAATTTTTACCTTGGAAAAAAATTTTCAAGGTCAAAGTCCTGCTAGAAGTGGCTTTTCATAAGCTAAAATAGAATACAAAATATAGATCAAAAGGGCTTTTCAATGTTAAAAAGAAACAAATATCTTCTAAATCTGCAATACGGATAAGAACTTTCTATTGAGTCTATTGATTGAAAGTGCCAGTTTGCACCTCATTGTCACAAATGTGAGTAACTGAGGCACTTTTGATTGAGATATAACCCAAATGGGCTTTTCAATATTAAATTTAAATGTCGACAAAATCCACAATCCGGATCAGATCTAGATGAAACTTTGTCAGGTGATAGTGAGTGCCAGTCTGCACCTCACTTTAAAATATGAGAGTGATTGGGGCACATTTGATTAAGATATAATGTAAAATATATATTAAATGGGCTTTTCAATATTAAATTTAAATGTCCACAAAATCCACAGTCCGGATCAGATCTACATCAAACTTTGTCAGGCGGTAGTGAGTGCCAGTCTGCACCTCACTTTAAAATATGAGAGTGATTGGGGCACGTTTGATTAAGATATAATGTAAAATATACATGAAATGGTGTTGTCAAAGTTAAATTTAAATGGCCACAAAATCTGTAATCTGGATCAGATCTGGATCAAACTTTGTCAGTTGATAAAGGATACCATCCTACATAATCTGAAAGAAATTTGATCTTTTTTGACAGAGTTATGAATTTTAGAAAATCCGTTCAGTGTTAAAGATAAGGATTGTTCCTATTTTCCAATAGTATAGTGAAGTATACTTGGCTTATACTGAAAAGTATAAACAAAATTCTAAGTACATTAATACTAAGACTTATACTTTAATACTTAAACTTATACTTTAGTATACTTTTTATGTCTTTCTGCCACAAAGTACTAGCACTTATTATGCACTTGGAGCAAGATATACTAAGTCAAGACATTGACTCAAGTAACTGAAAAGAAGTCATAAAAGTATTTTTTTTTTCTATGTAGTTATTTATTTTTGGTTCCAAAGGTTCGCACTTTTCTTTTACCTTTTTTGACAAGGAAGGACTTTAGTTCTCAGGTGGAGATGCTATATATGTTTACATTTTTACAAATAAGGACTTGATCTTGGAGAGACCATTATGTTTACATTTTACATGCACTTTTTCCTTTAATTTTCTCCACAAAGGAAGGACTTGATTTCATAGGTCTTTGTTTTTGAAATGTTTGAAAATATATCAAACTTGTTTTCAACATTCTGTCTTGCGATTTTTTAAATGCATCACACTCTTGTGTACATACAGTATGAGTAAACTTTAAGAATACTTTAAGGTGTATATTTTCAGTATATAAATAGTAAGCTACAAGTAATATGCCAAGCAAAATTAAAGTATAAAAAGTAAAATAGTGAAATAACCAATGTGTATAATAGTATACTTTAAGTATACGATAATAAACTAAAAATAGGGACTCAAAGTATACAATTAGTACAATGGCAGTATATTGATAAGTGCACTTGTGGTATACTTTAAGCATAGGAGAGGGATATACCAAGTACATTGATAGTATATAGATGAGTGTACTTGTTGTATACTTTAAAGTGTACTTTTGCAAACATAAAACAAACTTTAAAATATATGTTTATAAACTTGAAATGTTCTAATTTAGTCCGAAAAAGTATTCAATTTGTGTACTTTCTAGTATACTAAGAGTACATGGTCTGTAGTATACTTGCTGTACTTATACTGAAGCATACTTAATAAAATGAACTTTAAGTTTTCTACTTTTTGCATAGCTAGCTGATGTTTAAGTGGGCCCTCCTTTGTGATGTGCACATTGCTGTATGAGGTCAGCGACAAACAACATGAATTTATCCACAGCTATTCCTGAAAGCAAGTCCCTTCAGCTGCTCCCTTGTTTTCACTCAGGGTCACCACAGCAGATCCCATGTGGATCTGCATGTTAATTTGGCACAGTTTTTATGCTGCATGCCCTTCTTGATGCCACTCCACATTACATGGAGAAATGTGGCAAGGGAGGGGTTTAAACTGGGAACCTTCCACACTGAAACCAAGTGCACCAACCGCTTGGACACCCCTGCATCCACAGCCATTCCTAATTTTCCAAAACCCATCCATTAGCCACTGATCATTCAGCAGAGGGCAGTCATGTATATTACATAGGCCACTTATCACTTGGTCTGGCGCATCAAAGTTAACCCTTGTGTAAAGACTATAACCTCATTATGTGCTATATTAATTTGCTGAGTTACAAGATGATAGCATTTATTGTTTTTGAGTTGTTGCTTACAAAACACAGCACAGGGAAAATCGTCGCATGGGCTTTTAAATAGTCACTTTCATCAAAAACAATATATTTGAGCTCATTTATGAAATGAACCATTTTCCGTGTATTACTGTGGACCTGAACATTTGATCTGTGCCTATGACCGTGATCACTTTCTGATCATAATGAAAATCAAATCATTTCTTCCCATCTATTGGCCCAGTGTCCCTTATCTAAAAATGTAAAAAACTTAACTGAATTAGGATAATAAAAAATATATATACATAAATATATGGTATCCCAGCTGTTCCTAGGACTGCACTCTTGTGGACAGAGACCTCTAGTCCATGGGCCAAACAGGTTTTAGGTACCACTTAAGGGGAAAAAAAACAACACTTAGAATCCAGCCTCAGTATATCATGGCCTACACAAAAATGTATGATAGTCATCCCAGGGTGGTAGCTGTAGCCAGGTAGGGGTCAATGAAGAATTACACAGAGGTCAAACTTTAAAAATGCTCCACTCATGTTGAAAACTATATCACATTATTTGTCTGATCACAACGATTCCAAAAAAAGATGCCCGCGCCACCTCAACTGACTCCCTTCGACATGGAGGAGCAGCGGCTCGACTCCGAGCTCCTCCCGAGTGACCTTAGACACTCCTCTTTTGAAAAAACCGATTGGCCACTTGACTTTTCAATCGGTGGTCAGGTAGGGGTCAATTGAATAATTACACAGAGGTCAAAATTAAAAGATGCTCCAATCATATTGAAAAATATTCCACATTATTTGCCTGATCATAAAGATAACAAAAAGGTATAGTTTGGACTATCTGTGACTGAATGTTCTGGAGTTATGGGGTAAAAACAGCAAGAATGGCGTCAAAGGTCAGTTTCAGGGTACAGGGGTCAAAAGTTAAAGTTGCTCCAATTTTGGTAAAAAGTAATGCAAATTATTGGTTGAGCTAATAGGATTAATAAATGGAATAGTTTTGACAGTGTTGAATGCTTGGTCTATCTATTGGATTGTATGACATGTGACATATGTTACCCCGTAACGTGATAAGTAAGGATGGTACATGGTCCAAACTATTCCTTTTTAAAACTGTGTTAACTCAACTAGTAATTTGCATCACTTTTTACCGAAATTGGAGCAACTTTAACTTTTGACCCCTGTACAAACCGACACTGACCTTTGTCACCATTCTTACTGTTTTTATCCCATAACTCCATAGAATTCAGTTACAGAGTGTCCAAACCATACCTTTTTGGAATCTTTATGATCAGGCAAATAATGTGGCATAGATTTCAATATGATTGGAGCATCTTTTAATTTTGACTCCTGTGTAATTCTTCAATTGACCTTTACCTGAACGCCAACTGAAAATTCAAGTGGCCAATCGTTTTTTGTTTTTTTTTTCAAAAGAGGATTGTCTGAGGAGTATTTCTGCTGAATTTCATGCTTTTATCACCATTTGCAGGATTCCGCTCTAAATATTCTGTTATCTGCTGCACTACTTTCAAAATGTGGCATTGCATGTCATCTTGAGTGATCATAAAGGTCATAATCAAGGTCATTCAAGCATTGGATGCTTGTAGTGGCCCGAGATTATTATCAGACAGGAATATGGAGTTACAAGTGGGATTACAATACACATAGTTTGACGATGAGTGACCTTGAAGATATTTAAGGTCACAATTAGGTTTCTGTCATGATGATATATAAATAAAATTGATTGATTGATTGATGCACAGTATACTGATGTACTGATGCAGTATCCCTGTGGTGGAGTACTTTCCACTCACTGGAGTGTCACAGCCGAGCTTTCTCCGCTGTTTACTGTAAGAAAGAAGTGAGCTTGTAATGTTACGTTGAGCTCGGTTTAGTCTCTGCAGACTAATGCACGCTCGCTGCAAAGCGCCGGCTGAGTGGTGATTACGAAGCGAGCGCGCGGCGTGCTGCTGACGCCTGCAGGACAGCAGCACGTCCTCAGCAGCACCACTGATGAGTTGGAATTATCTCTTAATTACTTCTGTGGGGCATCGTGAAACGCTACTGCCCCCCCCTTTTACAAATCAAGACGTTTGGTGTTTCTGAAAACATTTTGGTGATGAAACTCTCGGCGAAGTCCACTAATGACTGCACGGCTCCGTGACAGCGCCCACGCAATCTGCTCGCCACCATAATCAAGGCCACAGATTGTGTGTGATTGGCTGTAATTGGGACAAGTTGTGTTTTTCTTCTTTTAAAAAAGGGGGGGGGGGGCACTGTGTGACTTTGACGGCTGCTTTGCACAGCCTCTGCTGCGTGCGTGCCCCCCGCCCCCTCCCCCGTGCTGCGCCCACGGGTGAGAGAGCCTTGTCACTTATTAAGGAGGCGGCTGGCGTGAAGTGACAGATGTCCTGATGTGATCTGTCTCCATCTTTGGCCTCCATCTGTCTTGTTAGTACACATAGTTTCGGATGGTGTGAGGAGACAACTGTTCTTTCATACACGTTAAATGTATTGGAAGCCGAATCCGTCTCTGCTGGCAATCCCTTGACGCCACTCTCAGAGCTTTTCTTTTCCACTTTTCAAGGTTTCTCCACCAGTTCTGCAGGCCGTGCTGCTGAGGGTTCAGTGCCACTGAACCGTTTGTAAATCTTCATTTCTGCTCTGCTTTGCTCGCCGCTTGGCAGAGGCTGATCAGGACTCGGGTCCTGGGGTAGGTATCCCGCCCTCTCTTGTCCTCACACCCTCCATCTTCACGTGTCCGCTGAGATTCAAACCCTTTTAGCTTCTTCCTCAGGTAACACTGCCAAGGACCTTGTGAGCCCTGGGTTCCCCTGGAGGTAAAATCTATAATGGAGTTTTGATTTGAGTGAGAACAGCCTTGAAAATGGACTTGTTTAACAAGGCAGCTACCTTGCAGAAGGTCAGCTGCTACTCCAGGTGGACACAATATGCCAGAGCCACAGTAGGAAAAGGTCGAGCAAAGAAAGTGACCCGTGGACACTGTGATGAAGAAAACAAACTGTGATGCTTTTAAAAAGATTTTCAGACTTATTTCCCATCAGAAGTAGAACAGCATCTGGTCACTTTCTGTATTAATGACGGCGCATCAGGAATAAAAAAAGTCTCACCTTTTAAAGAAATGTAGCAGAAAATGACTGCACGTGTGATTAACTGTCTTCCAGAGTCAAATGAGGAGTTTACATTTGCTGATCTCTGTTTGTCATAGTTAAACCTGAAGATAGAGGGCAGCATTACTCCACTTTTGGAAAGACGCACACATATCTTCAACTGTTTACTCCAATTAAAGGTCACAAAGTTTTAGAAAGACAGCTGTGGAAAATTCAACACTAATGACTGAAAGTATAGCATTCACCATATAAAACAACAGTATTGGTGGTTGTTTTGGGAGATAAACATTTCTATCAAATCAAATCAATTTTATTTATATAGCGCCAAATCACAACAAACAGTTGCCCCAAGGCGCTTTATATTGTAAGGCAAAACCATACAATAATTACAGAAAAACCCCAACGGTCAAAACGACCCCCTGTGAGCAAGCACTTGGCGACAGTGGGAAGGAAAAACTCCCTTTTAACAGGAAGAAACCTCCAGCAGAACCAGGCTCAGGGAGGGGCAGTCTTCTGCTGGGACTGGTTGGGGCTGAGGGAGAGAACCAGGAAAAAGACATGCTGTGGAGGGGAGCAGAGATCAATCATTAATGATTAAATGCAGAGTGGTGCATACAGAGCAAAAAGAGAAAGAAACACTCAGTGCATCATGGGAACCCCCCAGCAGTCTAAGTCTATAGCAGCATAACTAAGGGATGGTTCAGGGTCACCTGATCCAGCCCTAACTATAAGCTTTAGCAAAAAGGAAAGTTTTAAGCCTAATCTTAAAAGTAGAGAGGGTGTCTGTCTCCCTGATCCGAATTGGGAGCTGGTTCCACAGGAGAGGAGCCTGAAAGCTGAAGGCTCTGCCTCCCATTCTACTCTTACAAACCCAAGGAACTACAAGTAAGCCTGCAGTCTGAGAGCGAAGCACTCTATTGGGGTGATATGGTACTATGAGGTCCCTAAGATAAGATGGGACCTGATTATTCAAAACCTTATAAGTAAGAAGAAGAATTTTAAATTCTATTCTGGAATTAACAGGAAGCCAATGAAGAGAAGCCAATATGGGTGAAATATGCTCTCTCCTTCTAGTCCCCGTCAGTACTCTAGCTGCAGCATTTTGAATTAACTGAAGGCTTTTCAGGGAACTTTTAGGACAACCTGATAATAATGAATTACAATAGTCCAGCCTAGAAGAAATAAATGCATGAATTAGTTTTTCAGCATCACTCTGAGACAAGACCTTTCTAATTTTAGAGATATTGCACAAATGCAAAATCAGTCCTACATATTTGCTTAATATGCGCATTGAAGGACATATCCTGATCAAAAATGACTCCAAGATTTCTCACAGTATTACTGGAGGTCAGGGTAATGCCATGCAGAGTAAGAATCTGGTTAGACACCATGTTTCTAAGATTTGTGGGGCCAAGTTTTACCTGAATTTAAAAGCAGGAAATTAGAGGTCATCCATGTCTTTATGTCTGAAAGACATTCCTGCTTATCACCATCGTACCTGTAATTCTAAATATTACAGTATTAGTATGAATGTAATTTCAGCGACTACATACATAGATCAGACATTTTCTTATCCTTTGCTGAACCTATAGACAACATGGACAAATGCTTCATGACGTCACCCACAGGGTTTCTAAAGAGCAGGTTTGAAGCTCAAATGGGTCCGTTGTAGATGTTGCCATCTTGGCAGTGTTTGACTCCACCTACCTCCCAGGAACCCATAAATGGGTAAAGGGGTGGAGCGTAGGCAACACTATTGTGACCTGAGTGGGATGAACGAATCCCAAACACACCCACTGATTTTGAAGTTACCAAGCTCAAGCTCAGGCTACCAACATTTAAAGTGGATTCAGGTGATTAACTAATGTGTAATGCATGACGTTTTTAAAAAAAACATGACAGGCAAGTGTGACAGTATGTGTATAGCTAACATTACCCAGATGCTGATACCTGCAAAGTAGTGTGAACAATGCTAAATTCTAAAGTAAATAATTCTGAATATTTAATCACTGAAAATACTGGAGCACAGACTTCTTAGTAGATGACACCTACAAGGGCCCGCAGGGCCGAAGCCCATAGGCCGGGGGTCTGGGGGCCGTTTTACAAGAAGCCAACAGTTTCTAGATAAGCTCAGATGCATTCAGAACATCCAGAACAGTAATTTTAATGTTTTGAGAAGACCATAAAGTGGACACCATTTGACTTATGCAATTTGAAACTGTGGATATAAGTACTTTATTCTGAAAATAGCCAGCATGGATTTTATTAACATCCTGGTAACTCAAAAAGAATGATACGTTGAGTTTTCATTAAAAAAAACTGCAATGTGGTAAAATGTATTCATAAATATGAAAGAACAGGCTCTTAATAATTATTAACTATCGCATACTGTATTTTTTTTCTCAAGATTTGTTTTTGCATAAGTTTTGTTATTATTTGTTTGTTATTATCTATCATCCACCTAGTCGTTACTGTGAGTTTCTCTGTGAATTTTCAGACCTTTTGTCTGACTTAGTGCTTAGCTCAGATAAGATAATTATAGTGGGCGATTTTAACATCCACACAGATGCTGAGAATGACAGCCTCAACACTGCATTTAATCTATTATTAGACTCAATTGGCTTTGCTCAAAATGTAAATGGGTCCACCCACCACTTTAATCATATCTTAGATCTTGTTCTGACTTATGGTATGGAAATTGAAGACTTAACATTATTCCCTGAAAACTCCCTTCTGTCTGATCATTTCTAAATAACATTTACATTGACTCTGATGGACTACCCAGCAGTGGGGAATAGGTTTCATTACACTAGAAGTCTTTCAGAAAGCGCTGTAACTAGGTTTAAGGATATGATTCCATCTTTATGTTCTCTAATGCCATATACCAACACAGTGCAGAGTAGCTACCTAAACTCTGTGAGTGAGATAGAGTATCTCGTCAATAGTTTTACATCCTCATTGAAGACAACTTTGGATGCTGTAGCTCCTCTGAAAAAGAGAGCCTTAAATCAGAAGTGCCTGACTCCGTGGTATAACTCACAAACTCGCAGCTTAAAGCAGATAACCCGTAAGTTGGAGAGGAAATGGCGTCTCACTAATTTGGAAGATCTTCACTTAGCCTGGAAAATGAGTCTGTTGCTCTATAAAAAAGCCCTCTGTAAAGCTAGGACATCTTTCTACTCATCACTAATTGAAGAAAATAAGAACAACCCCAGGTTTCTTTTCAGCACTGTAGCTAGGCTGACAAAAAGTCAGAGCTCTATTGAGCCGAGTATTCCTTTAACTTTAACTAGTAATGACTTCATGACTTTCTTTGCTAATAAAATTCTAACTATTAGAGAAAAAATTACTCATAACCATCCCAAAGACATATAGTTATCTTTGGCTGCTTTCAGTGATGCCGGTATTTGGTTAGACTCTTTCTCTCAGATTGTTCTGTCTGAGTTATTTTCATTAGTTACTTCCTCCAAACCATCAACATGTCTATTAGACCCCATTCCTACCAGGCTGCTCAAGGAAGCCCTACCATTAATTAATGCTTCGATCTTAAATATGATCAATCTATCTTTATTAGTTGGCTATGTACCACAGGCTTTTAAGGTGGCAGTAATTAAACCATTACTTAAAAAGCCATCACTTGACCCAGCTATCTTAGCTAATTATAGGCCAATCTCCAACCTTCCTTTTCTCTCAAAAATTCTTGAAAGGGTAGTTGTAAAACAGCTAACTGATCATCTGCAGAGGAATGGTCTATTTGAAGAGTTTCAGTCAGGTTTTAGAATCCATCATAGTACAGAAACAGCATTAGTGAAGGTTACAAATGATCTTCTTATGGCCTCAGACAGTGGACTCATCTCTGTGCTTGTTCTGTTAGATCTCAGTGGTGCTGAGATTGTACTTGGCCCCACAAATCTTAGAAACATGGTGTCTAACCAGATCCTTACTCTGGATGGCATTACCCTGACCTCTAGTAATACTGTGAGAAATCTTGGAGTCATTTTTGATCAGGATATGTCATTCAATGCGCATATTAAACAAATATGTAGGACTGCTTTTTTGCATTTGCGCAATATCTCTAAAATTAGAAAGGTCTTGTCTCAGAGTGATGCTGAAAAACTAATTCATGCATTTATTTCCTCTAGGCTGGACTATTGTAATTCATTATTATCAGGTTGTCCTAAAAGTTCCCTGAAAAGCCTTCAGTTAATTCACAATGCTGCAGGTAGAGTACTGATGGGGACTAGAAGGAGAGAGCATATCTCACCCATATTGGCCTCTCTTCATTGGCTTCCTGTTAATTCTAGAATAGAATTTAAAATTCTTCTTCTTACTTATAAGGTTTTGAATAATCTGGTCCCATCTTATCTTAGGGACCTCACAGTACCATATCACCCCAATAGAGCGCTTCGCTCTCAGACTGCAGGCTTACTTGTAGTTCCTAGGGTTTGTAAGAGTAGAATGGGAGGCAGAGCCTTCAGCATTCAGGCTCCTCTCCTCTGAACCAGCTCCCAGTTCAGATCAGGGAGACAGACACCCTCTCTACTTTTAAGATTAGGCTTAAAACTTTCCTTTTTGCTAAAGCTTATAGTTAGGGCTGGATCAGGTGACCCTGAACCATCCCTTACTTATGCTGCTATAGACTTAGACTGCTGGGGGGTTCCCATGATGCACTGAGTGTTTCTTTCTCTTTTTGCTCTGTGTGCACCACTCTGCATTTAATCATTAGTGATCGATCTCTGCTCCCCTCCACAGCATGTCTTTTTCCTGGTTCTCTCCCTCAGCCCCAACCAGTCCCAGCAGAAGACTGCCCCTCCCTGAGCCTGGTTCTGCTGGAGGTTTCTTCCTGTTAAAAGGGAGTTTTTCCTTCCCACTGTCACCAAGTGCTTGCTCACAGGGGGTCGTTTTGACCGTTGGGGTTTTTCCGTAATTATTGTATGGCCTTGCCTTGGGGCAACTGTTTGTTGTGATTTGGCGTTATATAAATAAAACTGATTTGATTTGATATGATAAGTTTGAAAAAACAACAGATCATAAGTTTAGGATAAATTACTTAACATGAATTGAATTTTCGAAGTGGCACTAATGACAACACTCATACTGAACATAATTTCGCTTGCATAGACTGATTTTGGAGATCAGGCAATAATTGCAGATGGGCTTTCTGAGGTCCCAGATAGCTTTTCTGATTTCCTTTTCTAACTTTCAGAATTTAGTAAATTAGCATATGGTCCATTGATACTTATGTGTAGACACTAGTCCCTAGAGGCAACTATTTTTGGTTTCAAATCTGGGCAAATGCAGTCCCAGAAAAGTCAGAATGTGACAAACAAGAAACAGGTGTTGGAAACAAGTCAATGCTGCTAAAAATACAAACTTGCAGAAACAAAGATACTATTCTGACATGGTTTTGCACATAGAGACTGACATGGTTTGCACATAAGACTGGCATAGCATGTTTCAAGTACACACATATATGTCAGAAGGAGGGGGGACATACCATATTCTGTCCCCCCTGGTTAAAAAGGTGGGGGGGACATGTCCCCCCTATCCCCCACTAAATTGCGCCCATGGACGCCTTATTTAACTGCACAGTAAGACACATTTTGTCATTAATGATGGGACATTAGGTGACACTCAAATTAAACCTGCCTCTAAATTTGCATGTTTATGGCTTAAATTTATAACTTATGTCAAAATTCACCCCCCCTAGCAGTTGTCATGAAGAAGGAAACTCAATATAGAGACCCAAACTGTTCCTCATATTAGGCTGTAAATATACGTGTATATTTCAGGGACTATGAGGACTGTCTAACTTTTGGAACCAGACTTTAGTGGTCATCCAAGGAACTGCAGGTTTTGGCACTTCCACGCTGCCTTAATTTTCTAGTGCTGGAGTTTGTTGCTTGGTTGAACGTGTCGTCTGCCTCTCTCACTCCCATTGTTGTAATGGCTCATTTACGCCTATGGCCAAGTGGCCATCAGGAGCCAAAGAACACTGTAATACGCTAATATAAACAGCTACCTTACCTTCAGTGTCTACAAATGAATGCTAAAGTTTGTTAGTTTGTACCTTTTGCCTCAATTTACAGTTGACTTCACCATTGTTAGCTAGAAAAAGCTATCATTTGCCTTAACTAACTTAGCTAGCTAATAGTAGATATATTTGTGTGTTCAATTGTGTTTTTCTTTGTTTGTTTTCTGCAAATATACTGGTATTAAAGTAGTTACTTAGGATTGTAGTCTTAGTTTTCACTCTTATTCTTACTTTCCTTTGTTCTCTGTTGGTAAGTGCAGGTCGAACCGGAGTTAACCAGTTTCTACCATTTAGGACGAAGAGAGTTAGGTTACAATTATAAATCATATGTCTCCTGTTATTGGACGGGTCTCAGGCAGGGGGTTGGACCTCCCTCGAATGCTCACAGTGGCCAATAAGAGAAGGATTTTGCGAAATAAGGTCCACCTTTTTTCACGCATATGAAATCCTGTATAAAAACTGTTTGTGTCCATTTTTTCAGGGTTCTGTAGGGGCGGATCTCATTTGTGAGAGAGGTTCCTGCAGAATCCAGGCCTGAGATTTTTCACTGTGACTTTGAATAAATTTAAAAGTGCGGAATAGTTTAATTTTGGGGCAGTGTTACAGAAAGAACCGGGGTGATACAATAGTAGGTAGATAAATTTACATTAAATAACCAACCGACAAAGATAAATAGAACCTTCTTGCATTCTCAAGGTCGGTCTTCTGGGCATTTAACTCTCTGGGATCCGAGGGCATTTTTTGGACAGTTCACTCGCCTGGCATAATTGTTTTATTATTGCTGTTAACAGCTCTCCCTGCATCCCACAATCAAGTTTTATGTCTCTTTTTTTTCAAGACAACCTGTGCTTTCAGAATATATATGTTTTTGTTGTGTTTTAATGTGTTGTAGCAATAAAGGTTTACAATCAAAAATAGGCATGGAAAAAATAAGTGAAAAATAATTTTCCACACATTTATTCAAAACACACAGCAAACTATAACAAACAATTGTTTTGACACTTTACAAAGGTAATTTGAGGTCTTGTGTGAAAGTCTGTACAACAAAAGGGTTCAAACAATAAACACAAATGCACATTTTGAACAATATATTCAAAATGGTCTATGCGTTTTGTTGTCCATTGATATGGTAAACAGTGCTTTACACAGAGGAAGCAACAGAGTTATCCAGTAACATTCACATGCAAACTAGTGGAGTAATCCTGATAGTTACACACTCTTTGTTTGAGCACGTGAGATTGTCATCAGAGGCTCTCCGTGTGCTCCTGCTTTCACTGATCACTGTGCGTAATGGCGCAGGGCGCACTGAGTATGTGCTAATAGTATGTGCTCATTGGAGCACCCAGGGGGCTATTCAAACGGGCCAAGTAGTAACATATCACTCCTGAAAATGATCTTTGGCTTTTCACGTGAGGTGAATCTGCCGTACGATTGGATTTTGGAAAACCATGTGACGGTGAACCAATTCCAGTTGGACACTCACATTGCGCACGTCATCACACAGCTTCTATGAGGAGTACAAAGATGGCCGATGGCTGGCTCGAAAGTCCGCAGAGTTAACTTTTCAGCAAAAAAAGAGTAAGTTTCTATCTCATATCATTCAAAAGTTATTTATAATTTAGTAAAGCTTGGTCTTAGCCATCGCATACGATGGTGTTGGTCCCAGAGAGTTAACCTCAAGGGGCAGGTTTTCTTGGTGAAAACATCGCCGAGCTCAAAACAAAATACATGTAATTTGGTCACTTTTAAAAGGGGTCAGACTCGTCAATTGAATGTACAATGGTTCATTTCAGGTCATTTTAGTGTATAAATCTCACCGTTTGAGGTAATGAGAGCTGTCAGCTGCCCGCATACAGCCCGAGTGTGTTATCACAGAGCGGCCAGTTGTGAATTCTCGCCTTCGGATTTGTCACTTCACCACGCCACGTGGGCGCCGACCTTGAGAATTTTACATTTCACTGATAAGCAAAAACTGATGGTGGCTAAGTGGTTGGTGCACTTGGTTTCAGTACAGAAGGTTCTCAGTTCAAACCCCACCCCTGCCCCATTTCTCCATGTAATGTGGAGTTTTGTCAGGAAGGGCAAAACCTGTGCCAAATGAACATGCAGATCCACCTCGGGTTCGCTGTGGCGACCCAGCATGCAAACAAGGGAGCAGCTGAAGGGTCTTACTTTTCTTAATACCAGGAGACGTAGTACGCTTGACTTTCTGAAGTCGAAACCTCACACAAATATGGATCATTACCAGTTTACTGATGTACCCTCTGCTGACTTTTAATTATTCATCAGCCACTCCAAAAAAGTGTTTGCTCTGCCTTAATTTATGCTCTATCAAAAGAGAAATAGCATCTCTGCCACAGCTATAATCTTAGGTAATCAGCACCGTTTAATGCACTTAACTGCAGTATTCCAAATTCAGACGGAGCACTGGTGTAAACGTGGTGGCTGTCTGGCCTAGTTCTCATCGATGGTTGGTTTGTCAAAATGATGCAATTGGTCATTACCTCACATCAGATGCCTTTGAGACATAATTCTGCCTGACAGTTGGATTCCAGCTTTGACAGCCTCAAACTTGTTGAGTTTTCTCTAAATACTTGCCATTGCAATGAGTTAAACATCCCCCGGAGGCACAGCAGAGTTTTCCTTTTGAACAAACACCCGAGGGACGCCAAGCTGGGACTGCAGCAGGAACTGGAGGCCTTATGGAAGAGGGCGGTTTGGCTTTATCTAATGGAACACTGGGTAATTTCTCCTGCCACTGCAGACGGAAAAAGCGCAGCTAAAAAGAAAAAAGGCAGTATGTTTAAGAGATAATCTTTATCTGGGCTTAATTTCCCATGCTCAAGCAGAGTGGAGGATTTTTTCTTTGGCTGTACAGATCTCTTTTTCAGATTCTACCAACCCATTGGAAGACCCAGGGGCGCTGTAAAGAACATACGCATCACCTGGATTTGCCTTCCAGCCCACTTCTCTCCAACGGTTGCACACTCTCCCCGCTGGCTTCTTTGTGTAGAAAAGACGAGTGAGCATTTTAGAAATCAAATCTCAGTTTGTCTGAGTAAAACTGGAGCAGACTTCAGCTTGAATAGCTTTATTTCTACATAATTGTTCTGAGCACATAAAACCCCCTTTTTTTTGTGTTGTAATGCACAGTAGTACTGAATGGGAACACAGCCGTGCCTCTCAGCACCCCTCTCTGGCTGTTTTATTAAATAGCTTCCTAAATGGAAAGTTTAAAATTTAAAGTCTAGTTCTTTTTCATTTTCCAAAAACTGGCAACATTTTTTTGTGTGTTAAAATCTAAGTATCTTTATTTGTTTTGAACAAACCCGTGCCAGTATGGGTAAGAACAGTAGGTCTTTGGAAGGATGAATGAAGACCAAACATACCCACATACTACAAAGTTACTAATCTAGCTAAGCTTAATGGGTTAGATAACTTGGATTTAGGTACTTGATTAACCAGCCTGGTCTCATGTATTTTTTTTTTGTGCCCCCGCCACGAAAAGCGCCCACTTTTCATGACACAGTTTTTTTTATTTTGCTATTTATAATCTTCCCCTTCTCCTAACTGTAACCATAGTGTAAGTGTGTACCCTCCCAAAACGTTAACCATGACCCCCCCAGACTCCCCCCTTTCACCCCACATTTTGTGCCCCATCACGAAATGAATTCGTACCTCCCTTACGAAAAAATGCACCATTTTCGTACCCCCATCACGAACCCATAGCTTAATGTACTTTTCATCACCCAGTCCCATAAAGTGCCATGAGACTGGGTTGTCATTAGCACATATTTTTGCAAAGTGGGTGGTGGTTCTATTAATGGTGATTGGATGTGGGCATTAACCCTCTGGGGCCGACGCAGTTGTATAAGACCAAGCTTTACTAAATTATAAATAACTTTTGAATGATATGAGATAGAAACGTACTTTTTTTTTTGCTGAAAAGTTAACTCCGCTGACTTTCGAGCCAGCTATCGGCCATCTTTCTACTCCTCATAGAAGCTGTGTGATGACATGCGCAATGTGAGTGTCCATTCAGAATTGGTTCACTATCACAATCCAATCGTCGGGCAGATTCACCTCACGTGAAAAGCCAAAGATTGCTTTCAGGAGTGATATGTTACTAGTTGGCCCATTTGAATAGCCCCCTGGGTGCTCCAATGAGTACATACTATTAGTACATACTCAGTGTGCCCTGCGCCTTTACGCACAGCGATCAGTGAAAGCAGGAGCACACTGAAAGCCTCTGATGACAATCTCACATGCTCAAAAAATCATGATTGCTCCACTAGTTTGCATGTGAATGTTACTGGATAACTCTGTTGCTTTCTCTGTGTAAAGCACTGTTTATCATATCAATGGACAACAAAACGCATAGACCATTTTGTATATTGTTCAAAATGAGCATTTGTGTTTATTGTTTGAACCTTTTTGTTGTACAGTCTTTCACACAAGACCTCAAATTATCTTTATAAACTGTCATAACAGTTTTGAATAAATGTGTGTGGAAAATTATTTTCCGCTTTATTTTTTCCTTGCCTATTTTTGATTGTAAACCTTTATTACACTTATAAAACACAACAAAAACATATATATTCTGAAAGCACAGGTTGTCCTGAAAAAAAGAGACATAAAACCTGATTGTGGGATGCAGGGAGAGCTGTTAACAGCAATAATAAAACATTTATGCCAGGTGAGTGAACTATCCAAAAAATGCCCTCGGACCCCAGAGGGTTAAAACAATGACGGACATAGAATCTGAGACTAACATTACCTATCTGTTAATCAGTGCTAACATCCATCCATCCATCTTCAGAACCTGCTTCTTCCAGTTACAGTGCAGCAGATAACTTAAACAATCCTGCAAATGGTGATACATGCATCAAATTTGGCACAAATACTCCTTAGACATGACTCTTTTGAAATAAGTGATTAGCCACCTGAATTTTCAACAGGCAGTCAGGTAGGGGCCAATTGAAGACTTACACAGTTTTTTGGTAAAAAGTGATGCAAATTATTGGTTGAGCTAATAGGATGAATAAATGGAATAGTTTTGACAGTGTTGAGTGCTTGGTCTCCAAAGTAAAGGTCAAACAAGGTCAACGTCCATTGGATTTTATGACATGTCAAATATGTCAACCTGTAACATCATAACTAAGCATGACACATGGTCAAAACTATTCCTTTTTAAAACTCTGTTAGCTCAACTAATAATTTGCATCACTTTTTACCACAATTGGGGCAACTTTAACTTTTGACCCCTGTACAAACTGAAATTGACCTTTGTCACCATTCTTGCTGTTTTTACCCTATAACTCCAGAACATTCAGTCACAGATTGTCCAAACTATACCTTTTTGGAATTGTTATGATCAAGCGAATAATGTTATATAGTTTCAATATAATTAGAGCATCTTTTAATTTTGACCCCTGTGTAATTCTTCAATTGACCCTTACCTGGCTGCCTATTAACAATTCAGGTGGCTAATCAGTTATTTCAAAAGAATAATGTCTAAGGCATATTTGTGCTGAATTTCATGCTTGTATAACCATTTGCAGGATTCTGCTCTAAATATTCTCTTATCTGCTGCACTATTAAGCATCATAGAGAGCTGGAGCCAATTCTAGAAGTCACTGGGTGAGTTGAACTTGGACAGGCCACTTGTCTATTGCAGGTCCTCTGCTAATATACAACTAAAATAATACTAAAATTTAAAATTAAACTCACTGGAAATGCTGGAGTGCACACGGAAAGCCATATTATCTCAGATATGTCAAATAAAAGCTCAGAATGAACAAACAAAGTCAAGACAACTGCTAGCGGCCTGTTAGTGACCTTTGCTAGCAACTGGTCACCGGGACCCAACACAGACTTGCTGATAATCCAAGCAACCGCATCCCTAATTATCCCTAACTTTATTGGTTAAAATGGCTTAACTGGTAAGTATATAATAATTCATCTGCCACCCCATGAATGAGAAAACATGCTGTATAGACCAAAATGTAAACTTGTTTTTTTCTGATGTAAAGTTTGACATGTTAACTTGGAGTTCTGTGAGGATTCATCTGCAATTCGTGCCAGCTTCAAGTGGCCATTTGAGGAACTGCAGGTTTCCAAACTTCCATTTTGGCTTCATTTTTCAGTACCAGAGTTTTGCCACCTGGTCAAGTACTTATTTTGAGTAGTTCCGTTGAAAATATAGTCAATTCACTCTATGAGATCTTAAAGACAACTGATGGAAAAAGCACATATGCATTAGGTTTGAATATCATATGTATTCCCACCTTACATCACAGAAAAATCAATGTATCCAGTCTGGAGAAGCCAATGATAAAATTAACTCATTTTGGCAAACCTGGTAAAAATGTAACGGTAACGTTTGTGTTTACAAATGGCACTGCAGACCAGTGTGAGAGTTAGTCTAACCTGTCCAGCAGATATCCAGCAAAGCTTCATGTGAAATTTGTCCAGAGTTCTTCATAACAGTATATACTATGGTGGCCTCTGCAAACAAGCCACAACCACTGCTTTCATTTTCCTTCAGTTTTATATAATTTTTGGCACCTTCAGTCATGATTTAAGTTCTGCTGTCTTTCTTCATCTCCATGACGCTGATGCTGAGAAGTGTTGTCAGGTCTCATGAGACAAATAAGTAACCACAGCATCAAAGTCAAAGCCAGTAGCATTATAGCTTGTTCTTAAACCACTTGGAGTTTGTGGTAAAGGGGTTATTTTACTCTACAATAATGAGGTTGATTAACTAATCAACTCAGGTTTTACACTCCATCAAATCAACAACACCACGGACCTGCCTTGTGTCCTTGATGCCAACCATCCAGGCAGACATCTGGTCCATTCCCCATCTCTAAAATAACCTTCTATCTGCTGCAGCCAGGTGAAACATGGTGTCCGCTTGGCCTTCTCCAGTTACTGGGGTTCTCAACACTCAGGAACCTGTGTGCTAAAAAAAAAAAACAGTTTGTAAATAGACGTAAATACACAGAAATAAATACCAGACACACTGATCAATACTGGTTTACTGGCTTCTACTGTTCCTCTCATTCCTGTCCTCTGTCTTCCTGTTACTCCTCCTCCCCCTGAGTGAGGAGTTGTACACTCTGATGGTTTGAGGGACAAAGGAGTTTTTCAGTCTGTTGGTCCTGCACTTGGGAAGGAGCAGTCTGTGGCTGAAGAGGATCCTCTGGTTGCTGATGACGGTGTGCAGAGGTTGACTGGCATTGTTCATAATGTCCAGCAGTTTGTCCAGTGTTCTCTTCTCTGCCACCGTCAAAGAAGTCCAGCTTCATGCCAACCACAGAGCCAGCCCGCCTGATCAGTTTGTCCAGCCTGGATGT
Source organism: Thalassophryne amazonica (assembly GCF_902500255.1). Lineage (NCBI taxonomy): Eukaryota > Metazoa > Chordata > Actinopteri > Batrachoidiformes > Batrachoididae > Thalassophryne > Thalassophryne amazonica. The sequence continues at coordinate 110,435,206 of NC_047112.1, forward strand.
GTCCTTGGATGTTCTGCCCCCAACACACCACGGTGTAAAAGAGGACTCTGGCTACTACAGACTGGTAGAACATCCACAGGAGTTTCCTGCAGATGTTAAACAGCTGCAGCCTCCTCAGGAAGTCCAGCCTGCTCTGTCCCTTCCTGTAGAGGTGGTAGGTGTGGGTTGTCCAGTCCAGTTTACTGTCCAGCCACAGCACAATTGACCGAATATGCATGAGAGAAAATAATGACCAGTCATTATTTTAAACAAATAAATAAACAAATAAATGCCACTTGTGAGATTTTGCTGTCAAGCATTGATATGTTTTTTTTAAACAAGTGCAGAGAAAAACACAACCAATCATTTGTTTTTTAAGTGAGCTAAAAAAAAGCCCCAAATTCCAAATTTGAACCTGACTTGGCAACACTGTAACTGACCAGGATTTTACCATTCGAGGGAGAATCAAGTCATCATGATGCCACAAAAAGGGTGTCATGTCACTGCATAATTTTCAATTTCAGACCAGGTGAATTTTGATCATACTGGTGATAGAAGATTGTGAGTCCTTTACTTGAATGAACTCAGGGACAAAATTATACCAGTGCACCCTTTACGATTGAACTGGTTAACCAATCAAAAAGGACTACACCTTTAAACAACACTGAAAAAAGTGAAACACAGTGCACTTCATTCAAAGTACTTATTTACATTGGTCTAATGGAAACTGTGATTTCCAGTTTAAAATCACTTTACAAAATCATAAATATACATTGTGAGAAACTAAAAAAAAATAGCTGTAACAAATTACATCAATTTTTTTAAGTTGATCCAAAGCATAATTTTTTTCAGTGAATGACTGAATTGAACAACAACAACAACAAAAAATACTTCTTTAAATCCACTAGCATTATTGTCTGAAATGTTTTGTCTTGCACCTGTGGTGCCCCGATAGCCCTGGAACAAAGCGCCGTTTTTCTCTGAAGGCCAAGCTGCTTTGCCAGAGAGAATTCAGGCTGGTACAGCAGTCATCATTGTCAAAAAGGAGCATGCAGCACTGCTGAGACAAAGGAAGGCGCTGCTGAAAACACGAGGTGAGTGGAACCGGCTGAGGTGGAGCCAGGAAGAAGTGGGGGGGTGAAGAAAGTCCCAATGCTCCCTGCCAGTGATGACCAGAGTGTCCATCAGCAAAATCTCCCGGGTACCCACTGAAACAGCAGCGCTGGCAGAACTAAAAAAAAAAAAAACACCCACCCTGGGAAAGTGCTTTTTCTCCCTCCAAACGTGCAGTGATGGATCGGGCCGGCCAGTGCACACAATGCATTTGTGAAGAGAGGAGGAGGAAAACAAGGTCTGTCAGAAAAACACTTCCACTTTACTCCTAGAATCCACTGAAATATTTAACACTTCAATATTTATTTCATTATTCCACACATTGGATATGAGAATGGACATATGAAAGCAACAGCAACACTCCACATTGCACTGGTCCAAGAACACGCCAAGGTTAATATTTTGTTTGTCATATTTTTATGACAAAACAAGCAATAATTCACTGCTATTAAAGTCTCTGAATAATAAGTGGTGGCCTTGGGAGATTGAGAGTAGTTTTCCAGTCCAGAGCTGGTCGGCTCAGGTTTTCCTCCGGAATGATGGTATTCATTCTTCAGCGAGCACCTGCCTCATGAGTCAACTAACTATTGATTAAACCGTTGCATCCTCTCAAATCCATCCCTATTTCCTTTGAAGGCAAAACCCATCCCTGCTGTCTGCCAGCAGCTTACGTACTTGGGGATTTTTTTCCTTTCCATCTAGGTTGTATTAATTAATGCAAGCTTTTCTTAAATTAGCCCTCTGAGGATCTATAACTCAAATTCCTGTATTTATGGAAGTAATAGGTTGGGAAGAAATGCTAAACTGAAATAATTATGCAGCCCAGCACTTTGCTTTGAGAATAAACTGCAAGATATCTAATGAAATATGAATGTGCATTGGGTGCAAAAAATAGTTAAATATTTACAATCCCATGTTAGTCCACAACCCCAGTAAAGATTCTAGTCAACTGCAATAATTGCTTTACGGCAAAACTTTCCACTTGATTCATGGGTTCACTGCATATTTTATGAGTTCAGAGCAGTGAAAAACATATGACATGAATATAATTTTGGAAATGCTGTTGAATTCCTTATTTTTTTTGGGGGGGGGGTATAGTCAAACATGTAGTAGTAGTTGTACAGCGTCACTGATCGGTCAACCTTACTGTTGTGCAATGATGCTTTAACAACAATGATGTTGACCTGTTACTAATCACATGACTATGACGCTCACATCTGTTCCACTGAGAATGAAACTTGAACTTATTTATTTGGCACACAACTTGTCAATAACAAAAACTGATACACAAGACAATTCCACAGTGACATGTGTGACCAAAAGGGGGTGAGCAGAAGCAAAGCTTAGAAACGCCCACCCCATATATACATACATACATACATACATACATACATACATATACACATTACCTACCCTCAGAGCAAACACACAGACGACAGTAGTAAGAAAAAACTCCGTCTGATGTATTCAGGAAGAAACCTCAAGCAGACCAATCAATCAATCAATCAACTTTTTTTTTTTATATATAGCGCCAAATCACAACAAACAGTTGCCCCAAGGCGCTCCACACTGCAAGGCAAGGCCACACAACAACCACGAAAAACCCCAACGGTCAAAACGACCCCCTATGAGCAAGCACCTGGCCACAGTGGGAAGGAAAAACTCCCCTCCAACAGGAAGAAACCTCCAGCAGAACCAGGCTCAGGGAGGGGCAGTCTTCTGCTGAGACTGGTTGGGGCTGAGGGAAAGAACCAGGAAAAAGACATGCTGTGGAGGGGGGCAGAGATCGATCACTAATGATTAAATGCAGAGTGATGCATACGGAGCAAAAAAAAGAAAGAAACAGTGCATCATGGGAACCCCCCCACAGTCTACGTCTAAAGCAGCACAACCAAGGGATGGTCCAGGGTCACCTGATCCAGCCCTAACTATAAGCCTTAGCGAAAAGGAAAGTTTTAAGCCTAATCTTAAAAGTAGAGAGGGTGTCTGTCTCCCTGATCTGAATTGGGAGCTGGTTCCACAGGAGAGGAGCCTGAAAGCTGAAGGCTCTGCCTGCCATTCTACTCTTACAAACCCTAGGAACTACAAGTAAGCCTGCAGTCTGAGAGCGAAGCTCAGACCAGACTCTAAGGGGTGACCCTCTGCTTGGGCCATGCTACAAACACATTTAACAACACAAACTCAAATCCCATTATCACAAACATATCAAGTGAACACCGTGTCTTCGTCTACATACATATTTACATACATATACAGTATACATGTATACACACACCAACATACACTTACACACACACACACACACACACACACACACACACACACACACACACACACACACACACACACACACACACACACACACACACACACACACACACACACATATATATACACATATATACATATATATACACATATATACATATATACACATACATATATACATACATACACATATACATACATGCATATACAGAAATGAATGTTACTAAAGTTCACAATTACAAGTGACAACACAAAACTCACCGTACGTCATTAGATATATATCTTGAAAACATCATTTTTTATATTGATTTTTAAACTGATTGATATTTGGACATCGTTTGAGTTCATCCATCAGGTTATTCCATAATCTAGGGCCACACATGGAGACACAGAAACCTTTCCTGGTCATCAACCAGCTCCCAATTCAGATCAGGGAGACAGACACCCTCTCTACTTTTAAGGTTAGGCTTAAAACTTTCCTTTTTGCTAAAGCTTATAGTTAGGGCTGGATCAGGTGACCCTGAACCATCCCTTAGTTATGCTGCTATAGACGTAGACTGCTGGGGGGTTCCCATGATGCACTGTTTCTTTCTCTTTTTGCTCTGTATGCACCACTCTGCATTTAATCATTAGTGATCGATCTCTGCTCCCCTCCACAGCATGTCTTTTTCCTGGTTCTCTCCCTCAGCCCCAACCAGTCCCAGCAGAAGACTGCCCCTCCCTGAGCCTGGTTCTGCTGGAGGTTTCTTCCTGTTAAAAGGGAGTTTTTCCTTCCCACTGTAGCCAAGTGCTTGCTCACAGGGGGTCGTTTTGACCGTTGGGGTTTTACATAATTATTGTATGGCCTTGCCTTACAATATAAAGCGCCTTGGGGCAACTGTTTGTTGTGATTTGGCGCTATATAAAAAAAATTGATTGATTGATTGATTGATTGATCTGAGCGCCAGCAATTTTAAAATGATACAAGCCCCGTAAATTATATTTTCCTTCTCTCTCAGTAAAATATGCTTGAATTCTAAATGGCACTTGTTTATGTTTCACTTTGTGCATTAATTGGACAGTCTTGAATGAAATCATATCATTAAGTTTTAGTATTTGAGATTTAATGAACAATGGGTTGGTGTGGTCTCGATAACCTGCATTATGAATTGCCCTTAATGCTCTTTTATGAGGAATGAATAATGGTTGAAACCGGGATGCAATCATGGTGAGCACCACCAGTCGGAAACCTCCTTCCACCTCCTGGTACAGCACAAACAGGCATAATGTCACCTCTCAGTTGTCAAAGTGACAGCAGGCACCAACAGTTCTCAGCTAACTTGGACAATGGCAGTAATTAATTAAACCATTGTCTCTTTGGAACACTCTCACCAGGCACAACAAGCGTTATTATTAACATCTGTCTGTTTGTGTGTTTTCAGTGCATGTGCTGATGCACAACTTTTTAAAAGTGAAAAACTGCTTTTGTTTTTCACTGTGGGATTACAAAATGACAAGAACAGAGGAAAAATGTGTGGGTTCATGCATGGCCTTGTAGATGACTGGACCACAAATATGAGGAAAAACTGATGGTTGAAATGGAAACTGATGCTATTCCAAGCTACAATCTTCATAAAAATGGGCATCACATCTGGTGTTTCCTTGGGGAAAAAAGTGAATTTCATGCAAATGACTGCTAGGTTTTGCACAAGTTTAATTAAGCTGCACACCGGCGAAGCAGGGTATTTGTTTTCACTGGCATGTGTCTGTGGATAAGAAAACTGAAAAATGGCAGGATGGATTACCTTCAAAATAGGTGGGAACATTAACTGGATTGATATCTAGTGGTGATTAGATTATGAAGAAGTTTGGTCAAAGGTCAAGGAAAACATGGTCTGAATAACACCTTTTTTGTATATTTCAATTACCAAGATGGATGACGTAAAGTATATATTGATCAGCCACAATATTTGTGATTGATTGGTATGAAGGACTTCATAACAAAGTCACACGGTGAAGTCATACTTATTCCAGAAACACCATTATAGACAGATGTATGTTTACTTGTCCATTTATATGTAGATTGAGCAACATACACAGCAATTTTTGGCATGTCAGTGTGAAGTGTTAAGATTCTGGTGTTAATTTCAACCAAATTTACATGACAGTCGTGTCACATATACATTCATGTTAAATCACATAGTAAAAATGTGTAAACATGCAATATCATAAAATACCATCACTCGTTAGATTAAATGTGAAAAATCAAAAAACATAATTGTAAGATGCATTTATAGAGCACCTGGATCTAGCATAATTTTTTTTGTGGATAAACTGACAGATTTGTGCAACACTTTAAAAAAATAAGCTTTTGTTTATCTGTGGAGGCTTTAATATATATTTCCTAAATCCTGATAGTCAGTTACATACAGATGAATTTATAAATTCTATGTTTTGTATGGGATTGTATCCAGTGATTACTCATCCAACCAGGATAACTAGGAATACATCAATACTTATTGATAATATATTGACAATATAATGGGCAGATTAATGATATCAGTGACTATTTGCCTGTTTTGGTTGCTTTCAATTCATTAGTTGATAAAATTGACCATAATCAATCAATCAATCAATCAATCAATTTTATTTATATAGCGCCAAACAGTTGCCCCAAGGCGCTTTATATTGTAAGGCAAAGCCATACAATAATTATGTAAAAACCCCAACGGTCAAAACGACCCCCTGTGAGCAAGCACTTGGCGACAGTGGGAAGGAAAAACTCCCTTTTAACAGGAAGAAACCTCCAGCAGAACCAGGCTCAGGGAGGGGCAGTCTTCTGCTAGGACTGGTTGGGGCTGAGGGAGAGAACCAGGAAAAAGACATGCTGTGGAGGGGAGCAGAGATCAATCACTAATGATTAAATGTAGAGTGGTGCATACAGAGCAAAAAGAGAAAGAAACACTCAGTGCATCATGGGAAACCCCCAGCAGTCTAAGTCTATAGCAGCATAACTAAGGGATGGTTCAGGGATGGTTAAGATGGGACCTGATTATTCAAAACCTTATAAGTAAGAAGAAGAATTTTAAATTATATTCTAGAATTAACAGGAAGCCAATGAAGAGAGGCCAATATGGGTGAGATATGCTCTCTCCTTCTAGTCCCCGTTAGTACTCTGGCTGCAGCATTTTGAATTAACTGAAGGCTTTTCAGGGAACTTTTAGGACAACCTGATAATAATGAATTACAATAGTCCAGCCTAGAGGATATAAATGCATGAATTAGTTTTTCAGCATCACTCTGAGACAAGACCTTTCTAATTTTAGAGATATTGCGTAAATGCAAAAAAGCAGTCCTACATATTTGTTTAATATGCGCTTTGAATGACATATCCTGATCAAAAATGACTCCAAGATTTCTCACAGTATTACTAGAGGTCAGGGTAATGCCATCCAGAGTAAGGATCTGGTTAGACACCATGTTTCTAAGATTTGTGGGGCCAAGTACAATAACTTCAGTTTTATCTGAGTTTAAAAGCAGGAAATTAGAGGTCATCCATGTCTTTATGTCTGTAAGACAATCCTGCAATTTAGCTAATTGGTGTGTGTCCTCTGGCTTCATGGATAGATAAAGCTGGGTATCATCTGCGTAACAATGAAAATTTAAGCAATGCCGTCTAATAATACTGCCTAAGGGAAGCATGTATAAAGTGAATAAAATTGGTCCTAGCACAGAACCTTGTGGAACTCCATAATTAACCTTAGTCTGTGAAGAAGATTCCCCTTTTACATGAACAAATTGTAATCTATTAGATAAATATGATTCAAACCACTGCATGCTCTAATCTCTGTAATAAAATTTTATGGTCAACAGTATCAAAAGCAGCACTGAGGTCTAACAGAACAAGCACAGAGATGAGTCCACTGTCTGAGGCCATAAGAAGATCATTTGTAACCTTCACTAATGCTGTTTCTGTACTATGATGAATTCTAAAACCTGACTGAAACTCTTCAAATAGACCATTCCTCTGCAGATGATCAGTTAGCTGTTTTACAACTACCCTTTCAAGAATTTTTGAGAGAAAAGGAAGGTTGGAGATTGGCTTATAATTAGCTAAGATAGCTGGGTCAAGTGATGGCTTTTTAAGTAATGGTTTAATTACTGCCACCTTAAAAGCCTGTGGTACATAGCCAACTAATAAAGATAGATTGATCATATTTAAGATCGAAGCATTAAATAATGGTAGGGCTTCCTTGAGCAGCCTGGTAGGAATGGGGTCTAATAGACATGTTGATGGTTTGGAGGAAGTAACTAATAAAAATAACTCAGACAGAACAATCGGAGAGAAAGAGTCTAACCAAATACCGGCATCACTGAAAGCAGCCAAAGTTAATGATACGTCTTTGGGATGGTTATGAGTAATTTTTTCTCTAATAGTTAAAATGTTATTAGCAAAGAAAGTCATGAAGTCATTACTAGTTAAAGGTAAAGGAATACTCGGCTCAATAGAGCTCTGACTCTTTGTCAGCCTGGCTACAGTGCTGAAAAGAAACCTGGGGTTGTTCTTATTTTCTTCAATTAGTGATGAGTAGTAAGATGTCCTAGCTTTACGGAGGGCTTTTTTTTATAGAGCAACAGACTCTTTTTCCAGGTTAAGTGAAGATCTTCTAAATTAGTGAGACGCCATTTCCTCTCCAACGTACGGGTTATCTGCTTTAAGCTGCGAGTTTGTGAGTTATACCACGGAGTCAGGCACATCTGATTTAAAGCTCTCTTTTTCAGAGGAGCTACACCGTCCAAAGTTGTCTTCAATGAGGATGTAAAACTATTGAGGAGATACTCTATCTCACTTACAGAGTTTAGGTAGCTACTCTGCACTGTGTTGGTATATGGCATTAGAGAACATAAAGATGGAATCATATCCTTAAACCTAGTTACAGTGCTTTCTGAAAGACTTCTAGTGTAATGAAACTTATTCCCCACTGCTGGGTAGTCCATCAGAGTAAATGTAAATGTTATTAAGAAATGATCAGACAGAAGGGAGTTTTCAGGGAATACTGTTAAGTCTTCAATTTCCATACCATAAGTCAGAACAAGATCTAAGATATGATTAAAGTGGTGGGTGGACTCATTTACTTTTTGAGCAAAGCCAATAGAGTCTAATAATAGATTAAGTGCAGTGTTGAGGCTGTCATTCTCAGCATCTGTGTGGATGTTAAAATCGCCCACTATAATTATCTTATCTGAGCTAAGCACTAAGTCAGACAAAAGGTCTGAAAATTCACAGAGAAACTCACAGTAACGACCAGGTGGACGATAGATAATAACAAATAAAACTGGTTTTTGGGACTTCCAATTTGGATGGACAAGACTAAGAGTCAAGCTTTCAAATGAATTAAAGCTCTGTCTGGGTTTTTGATTAATTAATAAGCTGGAATGGAAGATTGCTGCTAATCCTCCGCCCCGGCCCGTGCTACGAGCATTCTGACAGTTAGTGTGACTCGGGGGTGTTGACTCATTTAAACTAACATATTCATCCTGCTGTAACCAGGTTTCTGTAAGGCAGAATAAATCAATATGTTGATCAATTATTATATCATTTACTAACAGGGACTTAGAAGAGAGAGACCTAATGTTTAATAGACCACATTTAACTGTTTTAGTCTGTGGTGCAGTTGAAGGTGCTATATTATTTTTTCTTTTTGAATTTTTATGCTTAAATAGATTTTTACTGGTTATTGGTGGTCTGGGAGCAGGCACCATCTCTACGGGGATGGGGTAAGATGACTGCCTGAAGACAACATGTAAATTTCCACAGTCATTGATGATATGGGGCTGCATGTCATGTAAAGGCACTGGGGAGATGGCTGTCATTACATAATCAATAAATGCACAAGTTTACGTTGATATTTTGGACACTTTTCTGATGTTTAAGGATGATGAAATAATTTTTCAAGAAGATAATGCATCTTGCCATAGAGCAAAAACTGTGAAAACATTCCTTGCAAAAAGACACATAGGTTCAATTTCATGACATAGGGTTAATGTCAACGAGCAGCTGTGATTTGATGCAGGTGTTAGTTTTGGGGATGGAAATTTACAGGGTGATTCCATAATTTATTCCTCAGAATTGAGTGAGTCCATATTTTTTTCCTCTGCTTGGTCTAAAAAAGTAACCGTTACTGACTGCCACAATCTTTTTTTCTTGATTTCTTATAGTGTTTCTTAAAGTCAGACAGTTGCCATTTGAAATGACTTTAGTTTTGTGTCATGTCTGTGATCTGCCTTTTTTCTACAAAATTAAAGAACAGAATGAACATCCTCCGAGGCCGGTGATTCCATAATTTTTGCCAGGGGTTGTATTTGAGTTTAAAAGCAGGAAATTAGAGGTCATCCATGTCTTTATGTCTGTAAGACAATCCTGCAGTTTAGCTAATTGGTGTGTGTCCTCTGGCTTCATGGATAGATAAAGCTGGGTATCATCTGCGTAACAATGAAAATTTAAGCAATGCTGTCTAATAATACTGCCTAAGGGAAGCATGTATAAAGTGAATAAAATTGGTCCTAGCACAGAACCTTGTGGAACTCCATAATTAACCTTAGTCTGTGAAGAAGATTCCCCATGTACATGAACAAATTGTAATCTATTAGATAAATATGATTCAAACCACCGCAGCGCAGTGCCTTTAATACCTATGGCATGCTCTAATCTCTGTAATAAAATTTTATGGTCAACAGTATCAAAAGCAGCACTGAGGTCTAACAGAACAAGCACAGAGATGAGTCCACTGTCTGAGGCCATAAGAAGATCATTTGTAACCTTCACTAATGCTGTTTCTGTACTATGATGAATTCTAAAACCTGACTGAAACTCTTCAAATAGACCATTCCTCTGCAGATGATCAGTTAGCTGTTTTACAACTACCCTTTCAAGAATTTCTGAGAGAAAAGGAAGGTTGGAGATTGGCCTATAATTAGCTAAGATAGCTGGGTCAAGTGATGGCTTTTTAAGTAATGGTTTAATTACTGCCACCTTAAAGGCCTGTGGTACATAGCCAACTAATAAAGATAGATTGATCATATTTAAGATGATGATGTAGACATCTCAGAAAATCCTTTATCAAATATGATACACTTGGCGTTATAGGGTTAAGGTGTGTGTGTGTGTGTGTGTGTGTGTGTGTGTGTGTACGTGTGTGTCCACAGGTAAAATTGGAGTTGTGTTGGAAAGGAAATCCGGTGTAAAACTTGTGCCAAATACCGATATGGCTGTGTCTGCTATGGTGACCTTGAACAAATGGGAACAGTTGAAAGAACAACAACATTAATATTTTTACAAATATTATTGTTTGCATTTGTTTCTGTCAAAGGTATGAATTTTTTGCAGTGGTAAATCGACTGCATTTATATAGCGTTTTCCCATCTGCATCAGATGCACAAAGTGCTTTACAAATAATGCCTCACATCACCCTGATGTCATGGTGGTGGCATGCAAGGTGCCCACTACACACCGGGAGCAACTAGGGGATTAAAGACCTTGCCCAAGGGCCCTTAGTGATTTTCCAGTCAGGCTGGGATTTAAACCGAGGATCTTCTGGTCTCAAACCAAATGCCTTAACCACTAGACCATCATCTCCCCTCCCCATTGTAAAGTGCACCTTCTCTAATTTTTAGAAATCAGTTATGAATCATTATTAATGTTATCATTAACCTCATTTCAGCTTTCATGACATAAATGTGGATTTCTCAGCATCTTAAGTTGTGCATCTCCACGCATGCAGTTGTAATATAAGTAGCAGCCTGTACTGTGCAAGACCACCTTCTGAGTGAATGATACCAGGAGATGGAGCATTTCAACAGTAAAGGGGTGATTCAAAGCCCTGAATGCCTGAATCAATCGAGTGGACATGTCTTCCTTTTGCGTTTTAAGAGGCTGGCGATGGCGTGACAGCACTGCGGGCACCGGGCTGTCACAGTCGAAGGCTGAATTCTGTTTTCACTCCTCCTACTATTGGCCTTGTCTGCTGAAATGCCCTTTTATTGTCTAAACATGCTTTCACTGCTTTTGTTGATGATAAGGAGCTGCCTTATAAAGTGAAATGCGTATTTTCATAAGGTTGTTGAATACTTCCACTCAGTTTGCTTTATAAACAGGGTGCACATAACTGATACTCATGGTGCTCATGTGTGCTAAAAATCATTGATGCACAGCAGACAGAGGGAAACATTTTTCCCACAATCTGCCATTGCTTTCCTCCTATGAAGTGCTTCCTTTGTGTTTTCTGCTGTGCATCATTTATTTTTAACATGCACAAGCATCATGAGTACCAGTTATGTGCATGCCCATTTATAAATTTATCATCGCTAAGGTGCGCCGCCGTTCGGCATAAGCAGACTACACAGCCTGTGTGGGGCACCAGCCATGTTGCACTAGTTTGCAGGACCTCCAATTGACTGAAAAATGTGTTGAAATTATTACATTATTACCAGTGATGCCGGTCTAATCTAACCACTTTTTTTGTAACGAGTAATCTAACGCATTAATCTTTCCAAATGAGTAATCAGATTAAAGTTACTTCTCCATGTCACTGTGTGTTACTATTATTTTTGCATTGTGGGTCGATAGCAGCATTAAACTTGGTCCGTGGGCAGGAGGTCGGGGTTCGACTGAACTGCCCACTTTAAGCGAGCTGTGAGCTTTTCATCAGTTACGACTCGTCCTCACCTCTTAAAGCGCGGTGAAAACAGCACACCTGCACTGAGCTTTACAAAGACATTTTTATGCTTTATTTTTCTCCTTTATTTAGAATTATGAGCTGAGCTGCTCTGTATCGTCTCGTTAAAAACAGCTGATCCTCCGCAACGTGTCAACAACTAACACTATTTTCCACTCAAATGCACCTAAACTCTCTTTCTGAGGACCACATGATGTGAAAACACAATAAAACTTTCTTACCTGTAAATCTGGTCATGTTTTCTGCATAAATAAATGTTATCCATTCTTTGTGCTCAAACGCCAAAGCAGGGGCGAATCCAGATGGAATAGGGGCGTGGGGCAGGGATGTGCCCCCCCACAACACCCCTAGATTAAAGGTCCAGTTTTGAAGCCATTTTTTTTTACTACAACTACTAATACTACTTAAAATAATAATAATTTTGACAAGTAAAATATTTATAGAGAATTTAAATCTTAGAAAAATGTTAGAATTTAATAGTTACATTTATAAACAATGTAGGTTAGAAATTGCAAGTTTTACTGTTACAGTGCTGTCAACAGTTAAATATGAGGTCAAGAAAGATTATTTTACTTTTTATAAAACAAGTATTTATTTTCATTGAAGTCAAGAAAGGGTGACTATAAAGTGAGTTTTGGCAAAACAGGTATCATTGTCATGTTGAGGTGGCAGAGGGTTGTTGTCGACAGCTGGGGAAAGTAACTCAAAAAGTAACTAGTAATCTAACTTAGTTACTTTTACAATTGAGTAATCAGTAAATAGACTGCATTTATATAGCACTTTACCATCTGCATCAGACGCTCAAAGCACTTTACAATTATGCCTCACATTCACTCCGATGTCAGGATGCTGCCATACATGGCGCTCACTACACACCGGGAGCAATAGGGATTAAGGACCTTGCCCCAGGGCCCTTAGTGATTTTCCAGTCAGGAGTAATCAGTAATCAGTAATTGGATTACTTTATCAAAGTAACTGTGGCAACACTGATTATTACATTTCAAAATCAATATGAATTATTTATGAATAGGCCCATCGTTTTTGTCTTTAAACATTGTGTAGGCCCCTACCCCATTATTTAATTGGGGCAAATTAACAGTTTTTTTGCTTAATACTTGTATAAAGCCCCCATCCACCCCTGCCCCGATTCCCTGAAATGGTACAGCCCTGTTTGCGTCTTTCTCTGTTCGCTGTGTCGCCTAACCAGGGTTGCCAGATGTGACGGTTTCCAGTCCAATAAATGCTCAAAAATGCATGGAGGCACTAAATCCTGCGCAATTTGAACTGATTTTTAAAATGTGTGTGGCAATTCTATACAAAAAACTTGTCCAGTGCCATATTTTTACCCTAAACAAACCAAATGGATGGGAAAACACCCAGTCTGGCAACCCTGCACCTAACTGAAGTAGCACTGCTAGCCCACATCGATTCTGACACGAGACGACAAGTTGCCACTATGCCACAATTAAACAGTGAAGCTACAGCAGGAGTCTGGAGCTGAAAAACAGAGGAAAAAGAAACAAAAAGATGATACCTGTGCATCCCTTGCTTGTAAGTACGTGTTAAAGGTTTAATTTTTTTTGATTACTTAATGTTCAGTGATGCTGCTTAAGCTAGGTTGTGTTGGCTTTGCTGATTTGATGTAGCTTTAAACTCTAAACTTAAATGCTTTAATAAATAGTGACTGTTTGAGTAGAACTTTTGTGTGTGTGTGTGTGTGTGTGTGTGGGGGGGGTTCTCTTGTATGGGGGTGGGGGGGGCCTCCCTGACCAGTTATGCTTAGGGCCTCCAAAACCTTAGCAGCGGCCCTGTGCACTAGTAGTTGCTTGCCTCAATATGAATACTAGGGGAGCTACGACCACTACCTTTGCACCCCCCCCCCCCCCTCCACCAGGACTAAACCAAACCAACTGTTTTAGGTTCCTTAGATGACCCCAAAACACAATCAGGATGTTCCCGAAAATAAAACTGGCCTCAAGCTAGTTATCCAAGATGGCCACCAAAATAGTTTTTTTTTTTTCTTCACTAAAACACCTTTACACAACATATAAACAACTTAAATATCACAGAGATTCAATGGGAAGACCATTGCAGGTCACAGCAAACTCATTTGTGCCTAAACTAAACTCATTCATGGGATTACGATTCAAAATGGCATCCAAAATGGCCGCCAATAGACCCTTATTATTAAAATACATAGTACGAACAAACAATAGACTTAATAATGACAGAAATTGTTGGTGTTTAAGTGAGAAAACCCTATTTTGGTGGCCATCTTGGATAACTGGCTTGAGGCCAGTTTTCATTTTTGGGAGAGAGAGAGAGCGAAAGAGAGAGAAACAGAAAAACAGGAAAGAAGAGAAAGAACGAAAACAGTTTAACAGAAAGGTTGATCCTGTTCTGGACTGGAGGAGCGTGTATAGAAGGTTTTAAGATATTAAAAGTCTCAAATTGGCTGTATCGATGGCTCTCTTGATTCCTAGACACAGTACAGAGGCCTTGCTTGTTAACACCGTGTATCTTAATGACTTGTATTAGAACTGATCAATCTACTTTGGATGCAAGCCGTTCCCATTGCTTTGAAGTGAAAACATTGATTAGTGAGAATATAAATGAACTAAACAATTGTTCCTCCTCAGAGCTGAGCAGAGCTGCTTTCTCCAGCCTATTAACAGATTATAAAACATCATGACCACCACCTTCACCAACACAATGATTACCACGCCAACAGTCTGCTGGGACAGGGGAGTGTGACTACTGGCAGCAGCATTTGATGAATAAAGATTAAGGGTCCCTTCACACATAGTACCAATGTGGTTGAATTGCGCATGAAGCAGGAATCGTATGCAATATGTGTAAAATCGTAGCTGCCTCCAACATCTCGTACACTTGCTGCTACAACTATTTGCGCCCACCAGGGGCTGAAAGACAGAGTGTGCCCCGTGAGAGCCCATCAAACCCTCTCACATCAGGTGTCGGCCAAATTCCAGCTGACACACACGAACATCTAAGACCGCTCGCTTGACACTTAGAAAATGTGTGACCATTCGCACTATTAGCACAAAAACAGTCAGCAGACAATCAATTTTGATTGCAATTTTGAGCTGGAGGTGAAATTTGTCTAAGTGCCCCCATGAGTGTGGCTTTGCAAAACAGCAACGCACATGTGAGGTGCCACAGTGTTGGCTCCCCTCACACACACGTGCCGTGCGTGGGAATTGCGCATGTGTTACTCCCCCATCCATAAACATGTGGCATTTCATGCTCCTGTTAAGGCGGGCTTACACTGTGCGAGTTTTGGCCCTTTTTCAGCTGATTTTTCAGTCGTGTGAGAATTTTTTTGGATCACGCCGAGTTTCATCTTAATCGTGCATCCTGCATCGTGCAGTCTACATGGAGTAACGAGATGCGTTTAACATCTCACGACCACCTCCTGATCAGGAATCGTATGGTCGGATGAAAATCAAACCTGTTTGATATTTTGGTCTGCCGTCGTGGCTCGTGAGGGTTCCGCGCTGTTGAAGCAGCACTACAAGCATCTACACGCTGATTACCTCGCACACTGTCCATGAGCAAACACCGGAGAGAGCAAACAGTTCTTTCATGTAAAGTCTTGTGTTTTTTTTGTGTTCCCTCGCAATAACCTAATATCATATTAAAGTTCATGCCTATCAGCGCACACAGTGAGTGGAATCAGGCGGTGGGAGACTGAACGTATATGTGCGCATGCGCACGCACAGCAGACAACAACAGGATTTACGACAGATGAGGGAGTTGCTGCACTTGCACAGCTGTATGAGTCCGTATGAAATATAGTTTATTTATACAACAGTGTAAGTAGCAACACCTGTTATGAATGTTTATGTTTTCTTTTTTTACTGTCCTCTCATGGATCATGTTGCTATCTGCTGTGTGTGTGCACACGCGCATATACGTTCAGTCTCCCCACCTGATTTCACTCACTGTGCGCACTGATAGACATGAAATAAATTTTTTTCCCCCCTTCAGCTTTCAGGCTCCTCTCCTCTGGAACCAGCTCCCAATTCAGATCAGGGAGACAGACACCCTCTCTACTTTTAAGATTAGGCTTAAAACTTTCCTTTTTGCTAAAGCTTATAGTTAGGGCTGGATCAGGTGACCCTGAACCATCCCTTAGTTATGCTGCTATAGACGTAGACTGCTGGGGGGTTCCCATGATGCACTGAGTGTTTCTTTCTCTTTTTGCTCTGTATGCACCACTCTGCATTTAATCATTAGTGATCGATCTCTGCTCCCCTCCACAGCATGTCTTTTTCCTGGTTCTCTCCCTCAGCCCCAACCAGTCCCAGCAGAAGACTGCCCCTCCCTGAGCCTGGTTCTGCTGGAGGTTTCTTCCTGTTAAAAGGGAGTTTTTCCTTCCCACTGTAGCCAAGTGCTTGCTCACAGGGGGTCCTTTTGACCGTTGGGGTTTTACATAATTATTGTATGGCCTTGCCTTACAATATAAAGCGCCTTGGGGCAACTGTTTGTTGTGATTTGGCGCTATATAAAAAAATTGATTGATTGATTGATATATGCTCAAATATCGCCGTACGCAACGTTGATACATGAGGCCCAATGTGAGTAGTCAGATCGCATCAGAGCATCAGGCCGTACAGTGTGAGACCATGAAACATGCGCTCTGAACCTTTAAACCCTGCGGTTTTGTCGCACAGTTTGAGCTGGAGCCAAGTACAACGATTGAAAATATCGTACAGTGTATGCCCAGCCTTACAAGGCAGTGATGGTAATGCAGTGGTAAAGTTTTTGGCTGGTGATCAGAGCTTTTGTAAATTGCAGGTTCGAATCCTGTGAGTGGAATTTATTATTTAATTAACCAGGGTTATTTAACTGTGGGGTTCTGTATTGCGTCCCCTTTTATTTATTATTTATATCAACTAACATTCACTAATTATACAGCTGGTTTTTATTTTAATGTTCTCCACATCAGCGGAGTGATGTGGTTGCACCACTTTGCAACTGCTGGGACTGTGTTCCTGCTTGCACGACACCGGCACATGCATGACACCGGCGCATGCATGACACCGGCGCATGCATGACACCGGCGCATGCATGACACTGTTGGAGCAGGTTCCTTCACGCCTCTCCGTTGACTTGATGTTTTCGTGGTTCGCTCATACGAGCTGTCTACTGTGATTCGCCCTGGTTTGTACTTATTCGTACTATGTGTGAAGAGGCCCTGAAGTTGTCATAATAAGAGAATTTAATTATTTTTATTTTTTAATTAATTTTTTTCAGACTTTAATGAATATTTATTGCAAACAGAAGAACAAAGCAGTGTCAAACTTTGCACTCAGTAGCAAAGGTGGGATGAAGTCACCATCATCTCCACCACTTTGATACATCTGAATATATTTGTGCTTATGCCCGATTCAACTTTTAGTAGAAGGTCAACACAACTCTTTGTACCCCAGAGCTCTCGCTGTTGTTGTGTGCTCTCATTCTCTACTGCAGAAAATGAATACCGGCTCTTCTGCAAAAATAATCTGTGTTCGCTTTAAAGGGATTGAGGATAAAGTGTCTGTCATCTCTTGCTGTGCAGCCATGAGCCCACTGTACCAAGTGTTGCACTTGAAGCATGTGCACAGTTAAGGTGGATGAAAGTCCACAGTTCCAGAAAAAGAACAAGTATTCCTGACTGGTTATGAGCATCTGCTTGCCAGGATCAGATTAATGTATTTATCCAGAAGGGGTTATATATAAAATTATTCTTGTTACCTTCTCATTAGACAATACAGACACCCTTATTTCTTGTGAAAAAAAGAAGTTCAACCTTATAAATTCAGATCAGTTTTGCTCCTTTTCTTTCTATTTTTGGTTGTATTTTTCATGATTTTGACGAAGGCTATTTTTATTCATTGATACTGTTCATATTGCAGTTAATACAATAATTATTTTATTTCAAAATATGTAAAACATTGGACACCTTGTTTTCTTTCAGGACCACAGACAATTTTTCCTTATTGTCATTGCTCATTCGGTTATCTTTAAAAAAACAAACAAACAAACAAACAAAAATAGCTTTTTTTAATTTTGTTTTTGCTGGTCAGAAAAATGATCTCATTCATAGATTAAAAAAATCATATCCCATGTGAATAGTGATTTTTGTGACCTTACCCAATGAGCAGTATCAGAGGTAACAAAATGTACCTGTGATAAAATAGAAATAATACTGAAATGGCAACACAGGCTAACAGCTGGTACATGTTGGGAAAATTTTCGGTGGACGTCCTGCTGAGCCTACACTTCCGAAGCTGCTCAGCAGACACAAATGCACGTGGGGTAGAGGGCGCCACCAAACCTACACAGAAAGTCCATGATGCCCTGTCTCGCTGTCATCTGATTGGAACTTGCCCTGTTCCATGTGGTACCAGGCTGGTACATGGTAGAGGCATTTATCTAGATTGCAAATATCACATTTCTGGTTATATGTGACCCTGGTGTGTGGTGGGATTTCATCATAATCCTGGTACAGTGAGGCAAATAAGCATTTGATCCCCTGTCAATTTTGCAGGTTTTTCCACCTACAAAGAATGGAGAGGTCTGTCATTTTTATCGTAGGTGCACTTTAACTGTGAGAGAGAGAGAAAAAAAAAAATCAGAAAATCACATTGTATGATTTTAAATAATTTATTTGTAAATTATAGTGGTATGTTTTACAAAACAGTAGTGAGACCAGCTATGTTGTATGGTTTAGAGACAGTGGCACTAACAAAAAGACAGGAGGCAGAGCTGGAGGTGGCAGAGCTGAAGATGTTGAGATTCTCTTTGGGAGTGACAAGAATGGACAAGATTAGGAATGAACATATCAGAGGGACAGCTCAGGTGGGACGGTTTGGAGACAAAGTCAGAGAGGCGAGATTGAGATGGTTTGGACATGTGCAGAGGAGGGACACAGGGTATATAGGGAGAAGGATGCTGAGGATGGAGCCACCAGGCAGGAGGAGAAGAGGGAGACCAAAGAGGAGGTTCATGGATGTGCTGAGAGAGGACATGCAGGTGGTTGGTGTGACAGAGGAAGATACAGAGGACAGGGTGAGATGGAAATGATTGATTTGCTGTGGCGACCCCTAACGGGAACAGCCGAAAGACAAAGAAGAAGAAGATAAGTGGTGATACGGTAAGTATTTGGTTACCCACAAACAAGCAAGATTTCTGGCTCTCACAGACCTGTAACTTCTTCTTTAAGAAGCACTTCTGTCCTCCACCTGTTACCTGTATTAATGGCACCTGTTTGAACTCATTATCTGTATAAAAGGCACCTGTCCACAGTCTCAAATAGTCAGACTCCAAACTCAACCATGGCCAAGACCAAAGAGCTGTCGAAGGACACCAGGAAGAAAATTGTAGACCTGCACCAGGCTGGGAAGAGTGAGTCTACAATAGTCAAGTAGGTTGGTGTGAATAAATCAACTGTGGGAGCAATTGTAAGATATTGGAAGACATACAAGACCATTGATAATCTCCCTCGATCTGGGGCTCCATGCAAGATCTCATCTTGTGGGGTCAAAATGATCATGAGAATGGTGAGCAAAAATCCCAGAACAACAAGGAGGGACCTGATGAATGACCTGCAGAGAGCTGGGACCAAAGTAACAAAGGCTACACACTACACAGAGAGGGACTCAAATCCTGCTGTGCCAGGCGTGTCCCCCTGCTTAAGCCAGTACATGTCCAGGCCCGTCTGAAGTTTGCCAGAGAGCATATGGATGATCCAGAAGAGGATTGGGAGAATATCATTTGGTCAGATGAAAGCAAAATAGAACATTTTGGTAAAAACTCAACTAGTCATGTTTGGAGGA
This sequence comes from Thalassophryne amazonica, assembly GCF_902500255.1. Taxonomy (NCBI): domain Eukaryota; kingdom Metazoa; phylum Chordata; class Actinopteri; order Batrachoidiformes; family Batrachoididae; genus Thalassophryne; species Thalassophryne amazonica. Next base: position 110,455,121 of record NC_047112.1, read on the forward strand.
AGAAGAATGCTGAGTTGCATTCCAAGAACACCATATCTACTGTGAAGCATGGGAGTGGAAACATCATGCTTTGGGGCTGTTTTTCTGCAAAGGGGACAGGGCGACTGATCAGTATTAAGGGAAGAATGAAGGTGGCCATGTATCATGAGATTTTAAGACAAAACCTCCTTCCATCAGTGAGAGCATTGAAGATGCAACGTGGCTGGGTCTTCCAGCATGACAATGATCCCAAACACACCGCTCAGGCAACAAAGGAGTGGCTCTGTAAAAAGCATTTCAAGGTCCTGGAGTGGCCGAGCCAGTCTCCAGACCTCAACCCCATAGAAAATTTGTTGAGGGAGTTGAAGGTCCATGTTGCCCAGCAACAGCCCCAAAACATTACTGCTCTAGAGTAGAGCTACATGGAGGAATGGGCCAAAATACCAGCTACAGTGTGTGCAAACCTGGTGAAGACTTAAGGAAATGTTTGACCTCTGTCATTGCCAACAAAGATTATGTTACAAAATATTGAGTTGAACTTTTATTATTGACCAAATACTTATTTTCCACCATAATTTACAAATAAATTCTTTAAAAATCCTACAATGTGATTTCCTGGATTTTTTTTCTCATTTTGTCTCTCATAGTTGAAGTGTACCTATGATGAAAATTACAGACCTCTCTCATCTTTCTAAGTAGGAGAACTTGCACAATCAGGGGCTGACTATATATGTTTTTACCCCACTGTATGACACTACAGACATGTGACGCTGTGCTCTTGTTGTTAGTACCCCCCAGGCTGAACTACCAAAATTCCTAGTTACGCAGACAGGCCTATTGGCAGAGCTGAGTAAGTTTATTTAAGTAATTTAGTGATGATTTTGCGCTCAAGCTAATTCTATTTTCACTTCGTATCACTTTGTAATCCTTGCAGTAGAGCACCTTGCGTGGAGGCTGATGACATCAGAGTGTGAATGAGTGACTATGAGGAAACACTAAATTTTGACATTTGTCAGTCTTATGTAATTAGTGGTCAGCTGTGCGGTGGCATCAGAACCCGAGTACCTATTTGACTTTATCACTTCAGCCAAGACGCTTTCAATTTGTTAGTTGGTTCAAAATATTTACACAAAAGGTTTTCTGGGAACATTCTCTGTAAAAGTCCCAATTTATTTTCATAAAAAAAAATTAAGATTTTTTTTTTTTTTTTTTTAAATGGTACTCAAATGTTTGCACATATTTGTAAATGCATTTCATATATATCCCATGTATTTTCAGCTGGATGGATTATCTGTGCAAAAAAACAAAAAAAACAAAAAGTGGTAACTGGTAAGTTTTCCTTATTATTGTGGTTATTCAATAATACCATAACCATACCAAAATGCAAACTTGCGTAAACTTCTGAATGTTTTATGTGAAACACACATGCATGCAGGAATTTATTGGAATATGGAAGAAATGTTGTGCTTTTGGTATCATTAAAAAAACATGCCATGAGAATATGGTGAAACTTGGCCGGATGGTCAATCTTATGAAGAGGAAGAGTACACTGAATTTTACTATTGATCTGTGTTCTGCTTTGGATTATGGGTTGTTTCTTTTTCCCTTGCATCCCAGTGGTAGGGCAGGATTTGATAATCAGTTATGTTTTTGGCTGTGTATAGAATAACTGAGAAACAGGTGAATACTGTACATATTCACCAAACTTGGTATGAACATTTCTTGGATAAGTATCTCCAGATGGATAACTTTTGGAGCAGATCTTAATCAAAGGTCAAGGTTAAGACTCTTATATGTATAGTCAGAAAACCACTTTTCCAGGATATCTTCACAACTAGTAGGGTGAAAGAGAGGGATGCACAAAGACATCATAAACTAGTTAGAAGTTGCATCATGTCATTTCTAACCCCCACTTCAGACCGATACCAATTTGCTTACAAACTTGAACTTCTCTTTGTGGATTAGTTCAGCATTCAACACCATCCTCCCCTCAAGGCCCTGTGAGGAAACTGCCGAACATCGGTCTACCTCATTCCACATGTCTTTGGATTAAGGACTTTCTGTCAGACACTCAGAGAGTCAGGATTGGCCCTCACGTATCCACCTCTCTCACACTCAGCACCAGTTCCCCTCAAGACTGCATGCTGATCCCGTTGCTCTTCACCCTTTACACCGCTGACTGCACCCCTATCCATACCAGCAACAACTTCATTAAGTATGCAGATGACACCACAGCGGTAGGCTGTATCACTGGAGGAGATGAGTCCTCCTACTGGGATGATCTGCAACAGCTGACGGTGTGGTGTAGAGAAAATAACCTGCTCCTGAACACATTCACAACCAAGGAGCTAATCATAGACTTCAGGTGAAACAAAACAGACATTCAGTCCATTATCATTGGGGGGACCTGTGTGGCAGAGCTCAGGGACTTCCGTTTCCTGGGAGTCTACATAGATGAGAAACTGACCTGAGACAGAAACACTACACATTTGGTAAAGAAGGCACAATAAAGACTCCACTTTCTGAGAATCCTCATGAATAATAAGAGCATCCTCAAATACTGCCTCTGTACATGATTTTCCAGATGCACGGTGGCAAACAGGAAATAGCTCCAGAAGGTTACCGAAATGGCAGCGAAGATCACTGGGTGCCCTCTCCCCACACTGGGGGATCTTCATGGCTCTTACTGTCTCAGGAGAGCAAACGTCATCCAAAAGAACTCATCCCACCCTGGTCACTCTCCGTTTGAGCCACTGCCATCAGGCAGACGGTACAGAGCCATTAAAGCAAGAACAGACTGAAAAACAGTTTCTACACAACTGCTGTTAGAGCTATGAATGCCACTGGAACCAAATAGCCAGGTCACATGCCACACTGAAATGAGTGCAATATCCACTGCCACTGAAATATTCCAGTTTCCAGACATACCGCTTTCATTCTGTTAAATTTATGTTAAATTTATCTTTTCTTCTTCAGAACTTTCAAGTCTGTGTGTTCTGTGTGAAGATGAGTGTTTTATTTATTTATTTATTCCTTCTTCTTCTTTCGACTGCTCTCGTTAGTGGTCGCCACAGCAGATCAATCTTCTCCATCTCACCCTGTCCTCTGTAACTTCCTTTGTCACACCAACCACCTACATGTCCTCCCTCAGCACATCCATAAACCTCTTCTTTGGCCTCCGTCTTCTCCTCCTGCCTTGTGGCTCCATCCTCAGCATCCTTCTCAGTATATACCCTGGGTCACTCCTCTGCACATGTCCAAACCATCTCAACTCACCTCTCTGACTTTATCTCCAAACCGTCCCACCTGAGCTGTCCCTCTGATATGTTTATTCATTCCTGCCCATCCTTGTCACTCCCAAAGAGAATTGCAACATCTTCAACTCTGTTAACTCCAGCTCCGCCTCCTGTCTTTTTGTTAGGGACACTGTGAATGGTAAATGGACTGCATTTGCATAGTCAGTTCAAACCCCAGTCAGGCTGGGGTTTGAACCAAGGATGCTCTGGTCTCAAGCCCAATGCTTAACCACTAGACCATCACCTCCCCCTGTCTTTAAGCCGGAAACATAGCTGGTTTCATTACTGTCTTGTAGACTTTCTCCTTCAATCTTGCAGCTATTCTTCGGTCACAAATCACTCCTGCCACCTTTCTCCACCCACTCCACCCTGCCTGCACTCTCTTCTTCACCTCTCTACTCCTGTCTGATCTTTTAAACCAACCTGTCCATCGCCATTGCAAACAAGAAAGGTCTCAAAGCTGATCCTTGGTGTAATCCCACCTCCACCTTGAATGAGTCTGTCATTCCTACTCTGCATCTCACTGCTGTCACACTATACTTGTACATGTCCTGTAATACCCTCATATACTTCTCTGCTGCTCCAGACTTCCTCATGCAATTTGGTACTTCAGCATGTCCCATAATCCCCCTCGCGGCCCCCTGCGCTTCCCAGAATGCACCGTGGTGCCAACAGATATCCGCTGTCTCACAGCACATGTAAACAATGGCAAAGCGAGGACGTAGATGGTGTTGATTTAGCGAGTTCATGGGTGATTATGATGATGATACGTTCTCCCAAGTTGAGAGGGTTATCTAGAGGAGGTGTAGCACCTGTGATGGACTTCTGTTGTGCCCTGATGTTGTCTTATTGTCCGTACTTCATGTGTTTACACTGTGAGTGCTGAGCTCCTGACAATGGAACGCTGCTGAAACCGACCTCTCGCATGAATTACGGACCGCCAGACGGTGCAAGATTCACAACTGTGAAATACCGAATACTACAACTCTTCTCTTTGTACCCTGAACTGAGCTTTCTCGAAATCCACAAACACACAATGTACAACCCCAGTTCCAATGAAGTTGGGACGTTGTGTGAAAAGTAAATAAAAACAGAATACAGTGATTTGCAAATCCTCTTCAACCTATATTCAATTGAATACACCACAGAGACAAGATATTTAATGTTCAAACTGATAGACTTTATTGTTTTTGTGCAAATATTTGCTCATTTTGAAATGGATTCCTGCAACACATTTCAAAGCTGGGACAGTGGTATGTTTACCACTGTGTTACATCACCTTTCCTTCTAACAACACTCAATAAGCGTTTGGGAACCGAGGACACATTGTTGAAGCTTTGTAGGTGGAATTCTTTCCCATTCTTGCTTGATGTACGACTTCAGTTGGTCAACAGTCCGAGGTCTCCATTGTCGTATTTTGCACTTCATAATGCGCCACACATTTTCAATGGGCGACAGGTCTGGACTGCAGGCAGGCCAATCCAATACCCGCACTCTTTTACTACAAAGCCACGCTGTTGTAACACGTGCAGAATGTGACTTGGCATTGTCTTGCTGAAATAAGCAGGGACGTCCCTGAAAAAGACGTTGCTTGGATGGCAGCATGTGTTGCTCCAAAACCTGGATGTACCTTTCAGCATTAATGTGCCATCACAGATGTGTAGGTTGCCCATACCATAGGCACTAACACACCCCCATACCATTACAGATGCTGGCTTTTGAACTTTGCACTGGTAACAGTCTGGATGGTCTTTTTCCTCTTTTGTCCGGAGGACACGACATATATGATTTCCAAAAACAATTTTAAATGTGGACTCATCAGACCACAACACACTTTTCCACTTTGCGTCTGTCCATTTCAAATGAGCTCAGGCCCAGAGAAAGCGGCGGTGTTTCTGGATGTTGTTGATGCATGGCTTTCACTTTGCATGGTAGAGTTTTAACTTGCACTTGTAGATGTAGTGACGAACTGTGCTAACTGACAATGGTTTTCTGAAGTGTTCCTGAGCCCATGCGGTAAGATCCTTTACACAATGATGTCGGTTTTTAATGCAGTGTCACCTGAGGAATCGAAGGTCACGGGCATTCAATGTTGGTTTTCAGACTTGCCGCCTACGTGTAGAAAGTTCTCCAGATTCTCTGAATCTTCTCATTATATTATGGACTGTAGATGATGGAATCCCTAAATTCTTTGCCACGTCTGTATGATGCTCCTTTTATACCCAATCATGACACTCACCTGTTTCCAATTGAAGATTCATCAACTTTCCCAGTTCCAACTTTGCACTCATCACCCTGTCAGACACTCACTTAACCTCCAACACACTCTTAACATACTCTTCCTTTAAAATGACCCTAACCTCATTTCTCTTCTTATCCACACCATGATGCAATAACTTGAACCCACCGCCTTTGCTCCTGCTCCCCTTCCACTTGGTCTCTTATGCAATATGTTGACCTTTCTCCTTTCCATAATATCAGCCCGCTCTCTCCCTTTACCAGTCATACTGCCAACATTCAAAGTCCGGACTCTCACTTCCACCCTTCTAGTTTTGTTCTTCTCCAGCTGTCTATGGACACATTTTTCTCCTCTTCTTCTTCTTCATCCAGTAGGAGTCCAATTTCTGCCGGCACCCTGTTGGGAAATGGCACCGGTAGTGGTCGTTGTTATCCCGGGCCTCGACTGATCCTGTATGGAAAATCGATTTGTACTCTACATCTTAAATTTTTTGGCATGTTTTACACCGGATGTCCTACCTGATGCAACCCTCCTCATTTACCCAGGCTTGGGAACAGCACTCTCAATGTACTTGCTGCACACCCCGTGTGGCTGAGTTTATTTATTTAGTTAAAATTTTTCATTTGTGTTAGTTTTTCATCATGAAACCCGTCTGTGGCACTGAAAAGTCAGGAGAGATGGTGGAAAGAAGCTGTAATATTTTAATCTTAATGTAAAATTCCACAATGGTTTGGTATGGATGTGCAGTATGTATCTTTCTAGTTTTCTTGTTGTCTTCCATGGAGGCACATGAGAAAACAACAAAAAATGAAAGGTACCAGAAGGCTGATGCATACGTTTTGCACTCTACACACCACATTATTAATGTAGAAGTAAATTTATGTCTGTAATGGTGTTTTTCACTATGTATAACATCTTCATATGAGTAGGTTTGGTGGTCAAGTAATTAGTGCGCTTGGTTTCAGTGCAGAAATTTCCCGTTTCAAACCCCACCCCTGTGTGTGTACTGTGTAGTTGTGTCAGGAAGGGCATCCGGTGTAAAACTTGTGCCAAATCAGCTTGCAGGTCTGTTAACCTCCAAAACATGAATCAGTTGCAAACAGTGAATTATCCAAAAACTGTTAATTGCAAAATGTAAATACTGAAAAAAAAAATCTCCCAAAATGTGAATGCAGGTCTCGCAAAACGTGCATATCATTCATGATATTCATGTTTATATACGTACAAAAACAAGGCATTTTTACCTCCGCCAAGGAGGTTATGTTTTCGGTCGGGTTTGTTTGTTTGTTTGTCTGTCTGTCAGCAGGATAACTCAAAAAGTTTTGAACGGATTTTGATGAAATTTTGTGGAGTGGTTGGAAATGACAAGAGGAACAAGTGATTAAATTTTAGTGGTGATCCGGATCACGATCTGGATCCCGATGCTAATGCATTAGCATGTCTATGGCATTTTCAATGTTAAAAGTTAGCATTAAGTAGTTGCAGCTGTCACCACAACTCAGCCACATGGGGTGTGCAGCCAGTACATTCTGAGTGCCAGTCCCAAGCCCGGATAAATGAGGAGGGTTGCGTCAGGAAGGGCATCCAGCGTAAAACAAGCTAACCCAACTATGCAGACTCAGAATCGAATTCCCATACCGGATCGGTCGCGGCCCGGGTTAACAACGTCCGCCACCGGTGCTATTGCCCAACAGGGTGCCGGTGGAAATTGGGCTACTGCTAGGCGAAGACGACGAAGAAGAGGAGGAAAACATTGCCACGAACAGCGGGAGAAGAAGAAAACTAGAAGGGTGGAAATGAGAGTGGGGACTTTGAATGTTGGTAGTATGACTGGTAAAGGGAGAGAGCTGGCTGATATGATGGAGAGGCGAAAGGTAGACATATTGTCTGTGCAAGAGACCAAGTGGAAGGGAAGTAAGAGCAGGAGCATCGGCGGTGGGTACAAGTTGTTGTACCATGGTGAGGACAGGAAGAGAAATGGTGTTGGGGTCATTTTAAAGGAAGAGTATGTTAAAAGTGTGTTGGAGATTAAGCGAGTGTCTGACAGGGTGATGAGTGTGAAGTTGGAAATTGAAGGGGTGATGATGAATATCGTCAGTGCATATGCCCCACAGGTAGGTTGTGAGATGAAGGAGATTGAAGATTTCTGGAGTGTGTTAGATGAGGTGGTGGAGAGTGTGCCCAAGTATGAAAGAGTGGTGATAGGAGCAGACTTCAATGGGCATGTTGATGAAGAGAACAGAGGTGACGAGGAAGTAATGGGTAGATATGGTATCAAGGATAGGAATGGGGAAGGACAGATGGTAGTTGATTTTGCAAAAAGGATGGAAATGGCTGTGGTGAATACTACTTTAATAAAAGGGAGGAGCACAGGGTAACATATAAGAGTGGAGGAAAGTGCACACAGGTGGACTACATTCTTTATAAGAGATGCAAGCTAAAAGAAATCACAGACTGTAAGGTGGTAGCAGGAGAGAGTGTCACTAGACAGCATAGGATGGTTGTTTGTAGGATGACTTTAGAGGTAAAGAAGAAGAAGAGAGTGAGAGCTCAACAAAGGATCAGATGGTGGAAGCTGAAGGAGGAAGACTGTTGTGTGAAATTTAGCGAGCAGGTGAGAGAAGCACTAGTTGGAGGGGAAGCAATTTTGGAAACTGGAAAAGTACTGCAGATGTGGTGAGGGAGACAGCTAGGGCAGTACTGGGTATGACATCTGGACAGTGGAAGGAAGACAAGGAGACTTGGTGGTGGAATGAAGAGGTCCAGGAAAGCATAAGGAGAAAGAGGTTGGTGAAAAAGTTTTGGGATAGTCGGAGAGATGAAGAAAGTAGACAGGAGTACAAGGAGATGTGGCGTAAGGCGAGAAGAGAAGTGGCAAAAGCAAAGGAAAAGGCATATTGCGAGCTGTACAAGAAGTTGAATAGTAAGGAAGGAGAAAAGGACTTGTACCGATTGGCCAGACAAAGGGACAGAGCTGGAAAGGATGTGCAGCAGGTTAGGGTGGTAAACGATGCACATGGTAATGTGCTGACAAGTGAGGAGTGTGTGCTGAGAAGGTAGAGGGAATATTTTGAAGAGTTGATGAATAAAGAAAATGAGCGAGAGAAAAGGCTGGATGATGTGGTGAGAGTAAATCAGGAAGTCCAAGAGATTAGTAAGGAAGACGTGAGGGCTGCTATGAAGAGGATGAAGAGTGGAAAGGCAGTTGGTCCAGATGACATTCCAATGGAGGCATGGAAATGTCTAGGAGAGATGGCAGTAGAGTTTCTAACCAGATTGTTTAATAAAATCTTGGAAAGTGAGAGGATGCCTGAGGAGTGGAGACGAAGTGTGCTGGTTCCTATTTTCAAGAACAAGGGTGATGTGCAGAGCTGCAGTAACTACAGAGGCATAAAGCTGATCAGCCACAGCATGAAGTTATGGGAAAGAGTAGTAGAAGCTAGGCTTAGAAAACAGGTGAAGATCTGTGAGCAGCAATATGGTTTCATGCCGAGAAAGAGCACTACAGATGCAATGTTTGCTCTGAGAATACTGTTGGAAAAGTACAGAGAAGGACAGAAAGAGTTACATTGTGTGTTTGTGGACTTAGAAAAAGCTTATGATAGGGTGCCAAGAGAAGAGTTGTGGCATTGTATGAGGAAGCGGGAGTGGCAGAGAAGTATGTTAGGGTAGTGCAGGACATGTACAAGAACAGTGTGACAGCGGTGAGATGTGCAGTCGGAATGACAGTCTCATTCAAGGTGGAGGTGGGATTACACCAAGGATCAGCTCTGAGTCCTTTCTTGTTTGCAGTGGTGATGGACAGGTTGACAGATGAGATCAGACAGGAGTCCCCATGGACTATGATGTTTGCAGATGACATTGTGATCTGTAGTGAGAGTAGAGAGCAAGTTGAGTCTAGTCTGGAGAAGTGGAGATATGCTTTGGAGAGAAGGGGAATGAAAGTCAGTAGAAGCAAGACTGAGTACATGTGTGTGAATGAGAGGGAGCCCAGTGGAATAGTGCAGTTACAAGGAGTAGAAGTGGTGAAAGTAGATGAGTTTAAATATTTGGGGTCAACTGTTCAAAGTAATGGAGAGTGTGGTAGAGAGGTGAAGAAGAGAGTGCAGGCAGGGTGGAGTGGGTGGAGAAAGGTGGCAGGAGTGATTTGTGACCGAAGAATATCAGCAAGAGTGAAGGGGAAAGTTTACAAAACAGTAGTGAGACCAGCTATGTTGTACGGTTTAGAGACGGTGGCACTAACAAAAAGACAGGAGGCAGAGCTGGAGGTGGCAGAGCTGAAGATGTTGAGATTCTCTTTGGGAGTGACAAGAATGGACAAGATTAGGAATGAACATATCAGAGGGACAGCTCAGGTGGGATGGTTTGGAGACAAAGTCAGAAAGGCGAGATTGAGATGGTTTGGACATGTGCAGAGGAGGGACCCAGGGTATATAGGGAGAAGGATGCTGAGGATGGAGCCACCAGGCAGGAGGAGAAGAGGGAGACCAAAGAGGAGGTTCATGGATGTGCTGAGAGAGGACATGCAGGTGGTTGGTGTGACAGAGGAAGATACAGAGGACAGGGTGAGATGGAAACGATTGATCTGCTGTGGCGACCGCTAACGGGAACAGCCGAAAGACAAAGAAGAAGTTGCAGCTGTCACCACGTTCGGGTGCATTTGTTTTCAAATTGTAATATTTCTTAAATTTATTTTTACCTCTGCCAAGGAGGTTGGAAATGACAAGAGGAACAAGTGATTAAATTTTAGTGGTGATCCGGATCACGATCCAGATCCCGATGCTAACGCGTTAGCATGTCTATGGCATTTTCAGTGTTAAAAGTTAGCATTGTCATCATCTTGTCATCATGTTCGGGTGCATTTGTTTTCAAATTGTAATATTTCTTAAATTTGTTTTTGTTTATTACCTCCGCCAAGGAGGTTATGTTTTCGGTTGGGTTGGTTTGTTTGTTTGTCTGTCTGTTTGTCAGCAGGATAATTCAAATGGTTTTGAACGGATTTTGATGAAATTTTGTGGAGTGGTTGGAAATGACAAGAGGAACAAGTGATTAAATTTTAGTGGTGATCCGGATCCCAATGCTGACGCGTTAGTATGTCTATGGCATTTTCAATGTTAAAAGTTTGCATTAAGCAGTTGCAGCTGTCATCACGTTCGGGTGCATTTGTTTTCAAATTGTAATATTTCTTGAATGTATTTTTGTTCATATATTAATAATCTAATGATTATTATATACAATTTTAGAGAAAGAGACAAAAAGAAATAGATCACTGTGCCAAGGAGGGAATCTCTTTAGTGTCAGTGACCCTATGGCCTTGTTTAGAGTAGTGTTTCATAAATGTTAAAAAAATTCATATATTTGCAGTTTAGTTGAATAATAAATTGAATTTTGTCTCTTATTTGTTTTTGTCTATAAGCACATGCAATATCAATATCAGTGATCAGATGACAGTAGCTTCTGGGAAAGGTGCAAGTTGCAATAAACTGTGATGCCAAGCGCTAAGGATACATGCTATCCAGTCACAGCAGATGAAACTTTTTTACTACTGAGCAAACATCATTGTTAGACTTTTTTAGGTTCAATGATTCCACGGGGTATAGATGTTATGGCATCAGTGACCCCATGGCCTTAGCGGAGGTTTGCACTCTCTGAGTGCTTCTAGTTTGGACCATGTTTTCTTTGAAATTGACCTTTGAGCAAACTACTCCAAAATCCGATCACCTCAAGATATCAATCCAAGTAATAGTTCCACCAATGTTAGTCTATGTAGGCCTATGTATTGGCTGTTGAGATATACAAAAAAATTGTTTTTCATTGACTGTGTTTTCCATGACCTTTGACCAAACTACTCTCAAATCTAATCACCTCTAGATATCTACCCAAGTAAAATTCCCACCGAAATTCATCCAGCCATTTTTACTTACCTTGTCCACACACGCACGCACGCACACACACACACACACACACACACACACACACACACACACACACACACACACACACACACACACACACACACACACACACACACACACACACACTTGGCTACAGTGGGAAGGAAAAACTCCCCTTTAACAGGAAGAAACCTCCAGCAGAACCAGGCTCAGGGAGGGGCAGTCTTCTGCTGAGACTGGTTGGGGCTGAGGGAGAGAACCAGGAAAAAGACATGCTGTGGAGGGGGGCAGAGATCGATCACTAATGATTAAATGCAGAGTGATGCATACAAAGCAATAAGAGAAAGAAACAGTGCATCATGGGAACCCCCCCACAGTCTACGTCTAAAGCAGCGTAACCAAGGGATGGTCCAGGGTCACCTGATCCAGCCCTAACTATAAGCCTTAGCAAAAAGGAAAGTTTTAAGCCTAATCTTAAAAGTAGAGAGGGTGTCTGTCTCCCTGATCTGAATTGGGAGCTGGTTCCACAGGAGAGGAGCCTGAAAGCTGAAGGCTCTGCCTCCCATTCTACTCTTGCAAACCCTAGGAACTACGAGTAAGCCTGCAGTCTGAGAGCGAAGCGCTCTAATGGGGTAATATGGTACTACGAGGTCCCTAAGATAAGATGGGACCTGATTATTCAAAACCTTATAAGTAAGAAGAAGAATTTTAAATTCTATTCTAGAATTAACAGGAAGCCAATGAAGAGAGGCCAATATGGGTGAGATATGCTCTCTCCTGCTAGTCCCCGTCAGTACTCTAGCTGCAGCATTTTGAATTAACTGAAGGCTTTTTAGTGAACTTTTAGGACAACCTGATAATAATGAATTACAATAGTCCAGCCTAGAGGAAATAAATGCATGAATTAGTTTTTCAGCATCACTCTGAGACAAGACCTTTCTGATTTTAGAGATATTGCGTAAATGCAAAAAGGCAGTCCTACATATTTGTTTAATATGCGCCTTGAATGACATATCCTGATCAAAAATGACTCCAAGATTTCTCACAGTATTACTAGAGGTCAGGGTAATGCCATCCAGAGTAAGGATCTGGTTAGACACCATGTTTCTAAGATTTGTGGGGCCAAGTACAATAACTTCAGTTTTATCTGAGTTTAAAAGCAGGAAATTAGAGGTCATCCATGTCTTTATGTCTGTAAGACAATCCTGCAGTTTAGCTAATTGGTGTGTGTCCTCTGGCTTCATGGATAGATAAAGCTGGGTATCATCTGCGTAACAATGAAAACTTAAGCAATACCGTCTAATAATACTGCCTAAGGGAAGCATGTATAAAGTGAATAAAATTGGTCCTAGCACAGAACCTTGTGGAACTCCATAATTAACTTTAGTCTGTGAAGAAGATTCCCCATTTACATGAACAAACTGTAATCTATTAGACAAATATGATTCAAACCACCGCAGCGCAGTGCCTTTAATACCTATGACATGCTCTAATCTCTGTAATAAAATTTTATGGTCAACAGTATCAAAAGCAGCACTGAGGTCCAACAGAACAAGCACAGAGATGAGTCCACTGTCCGAAGCCATAAGAAGATCATTTGTAACCTTCACTAATGCTGTTTCTGTACTATGATGAATTCTAAAACCTGACTGAAACTCTTCAAATAGACCATTCCTCTGCAGATGATCAGTTAGCTGTTTTACAACTACCCTCTCAAGAATCTTTGAGAGAAACGGAAGGTTGGAGATTGGCCTATAATTAGCTAAGACAGCTGGGTCAAGTGATGGCTTTTTAAGTAATGGTTTAATTACTGCCACCTTAAAAGCCTGTGGTACATAGCCAACTAACAAAGATAGATTGATCATATTTAAGACTGAAGCATTAAATAATGGTAGGGCTTCCTTGAGCAGCCTGGCAGGAATGGGGTCTAATAAACATGTTGATGGTTTGGATGAAGTAACTAATGAAAATAACTCAGACAGAACAATCGGAGAGAAAGAGTCTAACCAAATACCGGCATCACTGAGAGCAGCCAAAGATAACGATACATCTTTGGGATGGTTATGAGTAATTTTTTCTCTAATAGTCAAAATTTTGTTAGCAAAGAAAGTCATGAAGTCATTACTAGTTAAAGATAATGGAATACTCAGCTCAATAGAGCTCTGACTCTTTGTCAGCCTGGCTACAGTGCTGAAAAGAAACCTGGGGTTGTTCTTATTTTCTTCAATTAGTGATGAGTAGAAAGATGTCCTAGCTTTACGGAGGGCTTTTTTATAGAGCAACAAACTCTTTTTCCAGGCTAAGTGAAGATCTTCTAAATTAGTGAGACGCCATTTCCTCTCCAACTTACGGGTTATCTGCTTTAAGCTACGAGTTTGTGAGTTATACCATGGAGTCAGACACTTCTGATTTAAAGCTCTCTTTTTCAGAGGAGCTACAGCATCCAAAGTTGTCTTCAATGAGGATGTAAAACTATTGACGAGATACTCTAACTCCCTTACAGAGTTTAGGTAGCTACTCTGCTCTGTGTTGGTATATGACATTAGAGAACATAAAGAAGGAATCATATCCTTAAACCTAGTTACAGCGCTTTCTGAGAGACTTCTAGTGTAATGAAACTTATTCCCCACTGCAGGGTAGTCCATCAGGGTAAATGTAAATGTTATTAAGAAGTGATCAGACAGAAGGGAGTTTTCAGGGAATACTGTTAAGTCTTCTATTTCCATACCATAAGTCAGAACAAGATCTAAGATATGATTAAAGTGGTGGGTGGACTCATTTACTTTTTGAGCAAAGCCGATAGAGTCTAATAATAGATTAAATGCAGTGTTGAGGCTGTCATTCTCAGCATCTGTGTGGATGTTAAAATCGCCCACTATAATTATCTTATCTGAGCTAAGCACTAAGTCAGACAAAAGGTCTGAAAATTCACAGAGAAACTCACAGTAACGACCAGGTGGACGATAGATAATAATAAATAAAACTGGTTTTTGGGACTTCCAATTTGGATGGACAAGACTAAGAGACAAGCCTTCAAATGAATTAAAGCTCTGTCTAGGTTTTTGATTAATTAATAAGCTGGAATGGAAGATTGCTGCTAATCCTCTGCCCCGGCCCGTGCTACGAGCATTCTGACAGTTAGTGTGACTCGGGGGTGTTGACTCATTTAAACTAACATATTCATCCTGCTGTAACCAGGTTTCTGTTAGGCAGAATAAATCAATACGTTGATCAATTATTATATCATTTACCAACAGGGACTTAGAAGAGAGAGACCTAATGTTTAATAGACCACATTTAACTGTTTTAGTCTGTGGCACAGTTGAAGGTGCTATATTATTTTTTCTTTTTGAATTTTTATGCTTAAATAGATTTTTGCTGGTTATTGGTAGTCTGGGAGCAGGCACCGTCCCTACAGGGATGGGGTAATGAGGGGATGGCAGGGGGAGAGAAGCTGCAGAGAGGTGTATAAGACCACAGCTCTGCTTCCTGGTCCCAACGCTGGACAGTCACAGTTTGGAGGATCCAAGAAAATTGGCCAGATTTCTAGAAATGAGAGCTGCTCCATCCAAAGTGGGATGGATGCCGTCTCTCCTAACAAGACCAGGTTTTCCCCAGAAGCTTTGCCAATTATCTATGAAGCCCACCTCATTTTTTGGACACCACTCAGACAGCCAGCAATTCAAGGAGAACATGCGGCTAAACATGTCACTCCCGGTCCGATTGGGGAGGGGCCCAGAGAAAACAACAGAGTCCGACATTGTTTTTGCAAAGTTACACACCGATTTAATGTTAATTTTAGTGACCTCCGATTGGCGTAACCGAGTGTCATTACTGCCGACGTGAATAAACAATCTTACCAAATTTACGCTTAGCCTTAGCCAGCAATTTCAAATTTCCTTCAATGTCGCCTGCTCTGGCCCCCGGAAGACAATTGACTATGGTTGCTGGTGTCGCTAACTTCACATTTCTCAAAACAGAGTCGCCAATAACCAGAGTTTGATCCTCGGCGAGTGTATCGTCGAGTGGGGAAAAACGGTTAGAGATGTGAACGGGTTGACGGTGTACACGGGGCTTCTGTTTAGGGCTACGCTTCCTCCTCACAGTCACCCAGTCAGCCTGCTTGGGATCTGCCAGAGGGGAACTAACGGCGGCTAAGCAACCGTGGTCCGCACCGACTACAGGGGCCTGGCTAATTGTAGAATTTTCCACGGTGCGGAGCCGAGTCTCCAATTCGCCCAGCCTGGCCTCCAAAGCTACGAATAAGCTACACTTATTACAAGTACCGTTACTGCTAAAGGAGGCCGAGGAACAACTAAACATTTCACACCCAGAGCAGAAAAGTACGGGAGAGACAGGAGAAGCCGCCATGCTAAATCGGCTAAGAGCTAGTAGCTACGCTAACCTAGCGGATTCCTAAAAACACGCAAAGTGAATAATGTGTAAATAATTTATCAGTATTCTTGTGTAATATGAGACACGAATGCTGGCCATTCAATCATGTTTACTGTTTCTGACCTGGTTGCACATTCTGTGTACAAGATCGCTGCAATGAAGTATTCCACTTGTCTAACAGACAGGCAAAGGTAAAACCATGAAACACAAATCGATAAATAATGCAGTCAGAGACTGTGTGATGCATGAATATTTCTGAATGCAGTTTCATCCAGATCTAGGTAAGGATCTACATCATGATTGCTGTCCATTGGCCGTTGCAGCTTTACTTCATCGCTAGATACCTCCCCGTCACAAAAAAGAGAGAAATTTAACTTTTCTATTGCTTACCTAAAAAAAATTTGAATCCTTTTTGTTATTTAAAATTCAGTGCAAGTGGCGTTAACAACATCAGATCTTGTTTTTTTTGCACACAAAATACCTCCAGCACCACCTCTGCTCTCCACTCCCTGTGTTTTGATAGCATGCTGTTTATGGATGCTATTCCAGGCGGAATAACGCTGGTGGTTTGCCCACCAAACAGATGTCTCTCCTGAATTAGTTACCACCATATCCATCCTGAATATGAAAATGGGAAACACATACACATGCACATCGCGCACAATTGATTTATTCATCCAGTTTGCGCCTCGTGCTTCAACATGTATGCAAGTGACATTTCTCAGTTTCATATCTGGAATTAGGTAGAAATTTGATGTTATGCGGATTTTTAAAGTAAAATGAAAAGTGGATGTTGCAATTTCTGAGAGTTTTCCACCAGGAAAGTGTCCAAGCTCCGCTCAGAATAAACTAACGGCACCTCCGTGAGCGTGAATCTCTTCGATCGTGGTTACATCATTTCCTTCCTAATGTGGGGACATTGTGAACACAGATGGACCACCCCCCATGTCCACCTCTTCGTGAGCCCGGCACATGGCCTAGCCTTCCTGTATTGATAGAGGAAGGCTGGACAAAGAAGGCTAATTACAGCAATAGTGTGGATGGGGTTTCACTGATAAAGATTGGAGCCGATGCACCACTCTGTGGTGTGTCAGCAGCACAGCGCACCCGTCCCCTGGATCCCTCGTTCGCCTTTCATCTCCCCCAGTAAGCCATGAAAAATTTATCCAAGACCTCCAGAAATATTTATTGTAAAATCTTCGGGAGAAGTGGTAGTCCTGAAAAATTTATGGCCTTACTTGCCTCCAACAGCTGTGGACCCTGTAATTAATGTGATTGCTCACATTACACAATAAAATCATTTATACAATATTTATCTGTCCTTTTCCTCAACTTCGTCTAATCAAACAAAATCGGTCGTTTTCACACGGAGGCAACAGCAGACTTTTCTCTCATAACAGGACATTTTATTGTGTCACTCACTCTTTGTCCACCGTGTGGAAGACAGTAGGTGTGATACGTGTGAAAGAGTTTCATTAAGGTTGTATTACAGCTTCAGAAGCCTCGTACATGAACAGGCGTTGTAGACTACTTTTGTTAGAAGTAATCAGCTCCTTTTCAATTAAATTTGAACCAAGGATCCTGTGCTGCCAACGCCACTGCAAGTTTTTCCACTCTCCCAGCAACATGCACAGATAATTAACTCTGTCAGGTGTGGTCAGCCAATCATAAGGTGGGAAACACCAGAATTAAATAATCAGGTGTGGGTAGAGTAGGTAGACATAAAAATTTATTATATGGTATGGGATTTTGCCAACTTCTGATTGGCCCATTTGCCACTTTCTGAGCGGTACCACATGCCGAGTTGACCGCTGGTGGAGCCGAGTAGACTGTGCATGCGAAACGAATACACCAAGCGTGCAACGTAGCACTAGCTAATCGAGCGACGCCTTCTATCGATAACGACCAATCAGATAACGCGATACAATGCCTACTTTGGCTGTCAGTTTGGTGACAAGATGGCAGAAAACAGGTTTGCGTCAGGTTTGCGTCAGGATGGGGTTCACCTCGGCCTGGTGAACCCCATCCTGACCAGGTCTGCATAATCACGGGTACACCTCATCAAAAGTCTAAATGTATAATGTACAGCAAGTACCGTCTATGAACAGATTTGGGTAGACCTGCTAGAAAGGATTACTTCCTCACTTGCCCAGTGGGTTCCCACTTGTTTTAAGAAATCATTTTTCGAGATTTCTGTGTAGGCTATCAGTTGTCCAGGTGGTTTCCATAATAGAGAAGCTTGAATCTTCGACTGGACTGGGCTACTCACGTCAAGCACCCCAATCCAGTTGAAGATTCAAGCTTCTCTACCATTTTTCAAGAGTTTCTCCTGACATTTCTGGAAATCAGTTGCACACAATCAGCCATATAATTTACAGGTAGGCCTAGTATTTTCAATTTCAATTTCAATTTATTTTCATTTACATAGTGCCAAATCACAACAGAGTTGCCTCAAAGGGCTTCACACAGGTAAGGTCTAACCTTACCAACCCCCAGAGCAACAGTGGTAAAGAAAAACTCCCTCTGAGGAACAAGCCTCAAGCAGACCAGACTCAAAGGGGTGACCCTCTGCTTGGGCCATGATATAAACATAAATTTCAGAACAATTCACAGAACAATTCACAGACAAATATATAAGAAATGCTATTGGCGCACAGGACAGGAGGATCGCCAACACGAATACAACTCCCATCTCTGGATGGAGCTGCACCTTAAACAGAGAGAAAAAACAGAATCAGGCATCAGAAAGACAAACAAATACTGTATAATTTGCCAGCATTAAACAAGAAGAAAAACAGAAGAAATACTAAGGTAAAACTGTACCAGTATGCTAGCCATATGAAAGGGAAAATAAGTGCACCTTAAGTCTGGACTTGAAAATCTCCACCGAATCTGACTGTTTTATTGACGCAGAGAGATCATTCCACAGAACAGGGGCATTATAAGAGAAAACTCTGTGACCCGCAGACTTCTTATTCACCTTAGGGACACAAAGTAGTCCTGCACCCTGAGAACGTAAAGCCCGGGCCGGTAAGTAAGGTTTAATTAGGTCAGCTAGGTAGGGAGGTGCCAGTCCATGAATAATTTTATAGGTTACTAGCAGAACCTTCAAATCTGATCTCACTGGGACAGGAAGCCAGTGAAGAGACGCCAAAATGGGTGTAATGTGGTCGAACTTTCTGCTTTGTGTCAAAAGTCTGGCTGCAGCATTTTGAACCAACTGGATACTAGACTGCAGTAAACCAGAAAATAGAACATTGCAGTAGTCCAATCTAGAAGAGATAAATGCATGGATCAGGGTCTCAGCATCAGCCATAGACAGGATGGGACGAAACTTCGCTATATTTCGCAGGTGGAAGAAAGCAATCCTAGTAATATTTCTAATGTGGAGGCCAAAGGACAATGAAGGATCAAAAATTACCCCAAGGTTCCTCACTTTGTCAGTGTGATGTATGACATACGAGCTGAGGCTGAGCGATAACTGGTCAAATTGATGCCGATGTCTCACTGGACCAAGAACCATCATTTCAGTCTTATCAGAGTTTAAAAGTAGGAAGTTTCTAGACATCCAACTTCTCACTGCTGCAAGGCAATCTTCTAAGGATTTTATGTGAACGAGATTACCAGCAGTTATCGGCATATATAACTGAGTATTATCTGCATAGCAGTGAAAGGTAATCCCAAAATGCCACAATATGTGCCCAAGGGGTGCTATATAAAGGGAGAAAAGCAGGGGGCCTAAGACAGACCCCTGTGGAATCCCAAATTTCATGTCACTAAGGTTAGAAGTAGTGTTACTGTACAAAACACAGTGAGAACGACTGGTCAAGTATGATGTCAGCCATACAAGGGCACTCCCAGTAATCCCAAAGTGATTTTCCAGCCTATCAAGTAGAATACAACCCCTGGCAAAAATTATGGAATCACCGGCCTCAGAGGATGTTCATTCAGTTGTTTAATTTTGTAGAAAAAAAGCAGATCACAGACATGACACAAAACTAAAGTCATTTCAAATGGCAACTTTCTGGCTTTAAGAAACACTATAAGAAATCAAGAAAAAAAGATTGTGGCAGTCAGTAATGGTTACTTTTTTAGACCAAGCAGAGGAAAAAAATATGGACTCACTCAATTCTGAGGAATAAATTATGGAATCACCCTGTAAATTTTCATCCCCAAAACTAACACCTGCATCAAATCACATCTGCTTGTTAGTCTGCATCTAAAAAGGAGTGATCACACCTTGGAGAGCTGTTGCACCAAGTGGACTGACATGAATCATGGCTCCAACACGAGAGATGTCAATTGAAACAAAGGAGATGATTATCAATCTCTTAAAAGAGGGTAAATCATCACGCAATGTTGCAAAAGATGTTGGTTGTTCACAGTCAGCTGTGTCTAAACTCTGGACCAAATACAAACAACATGGGAAGGTTGTTAAAGGCAAACATACTGGTAGACCAAGGAAGACATCAAAGCGTCAAGACAGAAAACTTAAAGCAATATGTCTCAAAAATTGAAAATGCACAACAAAACAAATGAGGAACGAATGGGAGGAAACTGGAGTCAACTTCTGTGACCGAACTGTAAGAAACCACCTAAAGGAAATGGGATTTACATACAGAAAAGCTAAACGAAAGCCATCATTAACACCTAAACAGAAAAAAACAAGGTTACAATGGGCTAAAGAAAAGCAATCGTGGACTGTGGATGACTGGATGAAAGTCATATTCAATGATGAATCTCGAATCTGCATTGGGCAAGGTGATGATGCTGGAACTTTTGTTTGGTGCCGTTCCAATGAGATTTATAAAGATGACTGCCTGAAGAGAACATGTAAATTTCCAGAGTCATTGATGATATGGGGCTGCATGTCAGGTAAAGGCACTGGGGAGATGGCTGTCATTACATCATCAATAAATGCACAAGTTTACATTGATATTTTGGACACTTTTCTGATGTTTGAGGATGATGAAATCATTTTTCAAGAAGATAATGCATCTTGCCATAGAGCAAAAACTGTGAAAACATTCCTTGCAAAAAGACACATAGGGTCAATTTCATGACATAGGGTTAATGTCAACGAGCAGATGTGATTTGATGCAGGTGTTAGTTTTGGGGATGGAAATTTACAGGGTGATTCCATAATTTATTCCTCAGAATTGAGTGAGTCCATATTTTTTTCCTCTGCTTGGTCTAAAAAAGTAACCGTTACTGACTGCCACAATCTTTTTTTCTTGATTTCTTATAGTGTTTCTTAAAGCCAGAAAGTTGCCATTTGAAATGACTTTAGTTTTGTGTCATGTCTGTGATCTGCTTTTTTTCTACAAAATTAAACAACAGAATGAACATCCTCCGAGGTCGGTGATTCCATAATTTTTGCCAGGGGTTGTATGATGATCCACTGTATCAAATGCAGCACTGAGATCTAACAGTAACAGAACTGTAGTGGTGTCCAAATCCATTGTAAGCAGAAGATCATTCACCACTTTAGTGAGAGCTGTCTCTGTGGAATGATATTTTCTAAAAGCAGACTGCAGTGGCTCAAAGAGATTATTCTCAGTAAGATAGTCTACGAGCTGCCGTGACACCACTTTTTCCAGAATTTTAGAGAAAATGATAAATTTGATAACGGCCGATAGTTTGTTAATACACTAGGGTCAAGATTGGGTTTCTTAAGTAATGCTTTAATCACTGCAGATTTGAAACATTTCGGAACGGATCCAGAAGTTAAAGAAAGATTAATAATTTCCAGCAAGAGTGGGCCACAGGTCCTTAAACAGTTTTGTTGGTATAGGATCAAATAAACAGGTTGTGCTTTTTGTTGACATTACAAGTTTTGTCAGCATGCCTAGTGAGATACTATCAAATTCTGTAAATCTAGGTAATACCTCAGTAGTGGTGCCCACATCAATAGCAGGGTGTAGTGGCTGGATTAAGGCATGCCGGGATATGTTTAAGATGATGTCTTCTATTTTCTTCCCAAAGTAATCCAGGAAATCTTGTGCTGTAAAAGGAGAGGGAACTTTGGCTGTACATGCAAAAGTGTTGCCACCGTGCCGAACAAGAACTTTGAGTTATTCTTGTTTTTGTTGATCAAATCAGAGAAGTAAGTCCGCTTTGTAGCCAGTAATGCATGCTTATAGTCTTAAGATTGCATCACGCCACGCAAGGTGAAATACTTCTAATTTTGAATGACGCCATTTCCGTTCTAGACCTCTTGCTTTATGCTTGAGGTCAAGCAGATAATCACTGAACCAAGGTGACTATGTTTTGGGGGAGCGCGGTTTTAACACAGGTGGTGCAATCATGTCGAGTGTAGTTTTGAGCACTGAGTTTAAACTATCCACAAATCTGTCTGCTGACTGGGTATTTGTCAAATGTGAAGCTAAGATATCAGGCAGTCTAGCTTCGAGTTCAGTCTTAGTTGAGGAGTTGATACATCGCCGTAATGATATATAAGGTTGTTGTTCCACTAAACACGGCAGCGAAACTGTAAACTTAATAAGTGAGTGATCAGACACCACTGATGTAAGAGGCATGATGTCAATATTCGTGACAGCAATACCATATGCGAGAACCAGATCCAGGGTATTTCCACTAATGTGCATCGAATCCCCAATGCAGTGCCAAAATCCTAATGCATCCACAATTTCCATAAATGATTTGCAGAGGGGATCAGAAGGCTTATTTATATGAATGTTAAAGTCACCAGTGATCAGAATGTTATCTACACAAGTTAGAGATGAACGCACCAAATTCATCTAAGAATTCAGAATATGGGCCAGGAGGTCTATATACAGTTACAAAGTAATACGACTGATTTTTATTCTTCTGACCTTGGCAATGTGTAATATCATGAGCAGAGCGGAGAATCAGATGCTCAAAAGAGTGATATTTGTAACCCCCAACAGCTAATGAGCTAAACCTAGATTTATAAATAAGAGCAACACCCCCGCCTTGCTTCGCATCACGAGGGACGTGACTAAATGTATATGCTGGTGGGCAGGCCTCATTTAAGGGGAGGACAGCTGTGGGTTTAAGCCAGGTTTCACATAGCCCAATCATATCTAAGTGATGATCAATAATTAGATCATTGATCAACAATGATTTTGAGGACAGTGATCTTATGTTAATGAGAGCCAGTCTAAGGACCTCAGTGGGGTTGACAGTTGAACTGTTTGGGTTTAGGGGTGGTTCCAGAGTAGCATATATAAGATGCCTAGAAGTAGGTTTAGGTTTAAGACATTCCACGCGCATTGTAGGTAGCAGACACGAAATCTTTGCTATTGCTGGAACAACCACTGGGCCATCCTCAATTTCAACATCATCTAATATAGTAATGGGTATTAAGTTTGGAAAGCATATCCCTCTATGATTTTTATGGACACGACTATGGAAGCAGGCCACAGTTTCAACCTGTTGAAATTCCCTCCCTGGCAAATAAACTGCACTAACACCGTAGTGGATTTTCTGCACTAAATTCCCCACTAAGCTAATGGATTCAACACGCACATTTGTCATAAGCCTTGCAGGGTCTCTAATCACCTGCTCCGTGGCCTGCTGTAGATTCTTAATGTTACTGTCCCTGTAGAGCTCTATCTATGTTCGCAGACAAGATGGCGGCGCCTTCCCCAGTAGGGTGGAGGCCGTCCGGCATCAGCAAGCCATGGCAGCCCCAGAACGAAGGCCAGTTATCAATAAAGCTAAAACCTTGCTGTCTACAAAACTGTGCCAGCCACCTATTTAACGATGTCAGCCTACTAAACGCCTCATCAGTACCCCGGGAGGGGAGGGGACCAGAGACTATTAATCGATGCTGACATATCTTTCTGGCAAGGTCACAAGTCCTCTCTATGTCCATTTTTGTGACCTCTGAGTGCTTCATCTTGATATCATTGGTGCCAACGTGAATAACTATGTGACTATATCTCATGTCATGTTCCTTCGTCTGTCTTCCCTTCTGCAGCATCAGCACCCTAAGATGAGATGCAATGTCAGGAGCTCTGGCCCCAGGAATACATTTAAAGTCAGCCGGCGTCTGTAACCTGACTTTGCGGGTGATAGAATCCCCTATCATTAAAGTCCGGTGTTTTGGCCTGGAGACAGGAGTAGAAGTCAATTGTGGGCTCAGAGGACTGGCAAGTGTGATTGGGGTGCCACAACTGGGCACCAAGCCCTACGGTGCTTCCTCCGTCTAGCCACAGTCCGAAAGCCGTCCTCCACAGCCGATGTTTCTAAGCCCAACACTAACCTCATCTGGAGTGCCCGTAACATCTAACGCCACTGCGCTAAGAAGTTGCTCTAACTTACGGACATGGCTCTCTAAGAGAGCCACCCTATCTTCCAACATCATGCAGGATTTACGGAGTTTGTAAAGTAGAATTAGTAGTGTACTTTGTGCACTAAGAAATTCAATAAATGTAGCCAAGCAAACACGAGCTAACCAATAATGGATAAGCTAACCACTCCTAAGGCTCACACACGCAAATAAATTTATTAAAATTCACAGCAGTTACACTGAAAAACTAACAGAAGTATTAAACAGGTAAAAACGCAGCAGCTATAAAATACACTAAACAGTTAATTAACTAACAGGAGTGTAAAAAATGAAATGAAAAAATTATGACGGGGGTCCGAAATAGCTAACGCAAGCTAACCGCTAGCAAAAATGCTAGCCGCTCCTAAGATTTTATGCATTTTTGCATTTACGCAATATCTCTAAAATCAGAAAGGTCTTGTCTCAGAGTGATGCTGAAAAACTAATTCATGCATTTATTTCCTCTAGGCTGGACTATTGTAATTCATTATTATCAGGTTGTCCTAAAAGTTCCCTAAAAAGCCTTCAGTTAATTCAAAATGCTGCAGCTAGAGTACTAGCGGGGACTAGAAGGAGAGAGCATATCTCACCCATATTGGCCTCTCTTCATTGGCTTCCTGATAATTCTAGAATAGAATTTAAAATTCTTCTTCTTACTTATAAGGTTTTGAATAATCAGGTCCCATCTTATCTTAGGGACCTCATAGTACCATATCACCCCAATAGGGCGCTTCGCTCTCAGACTGCAGGCTTACTTGTAGTTCCTAGGGTTTGTAAGAGTAGAATGGGAGGCAGAGCCTTCAGCTTTCAGGCTCCTCTCCTGTGGAACCAGCTCCCAATTCAGATCAGGGAGACAGACACCCTCTCTACTTTTAAGATTAGGCTTAAAACTTTCCTTTTTGCTAAAGCTTATAGTTAGGGCTGGATCAGGTGACCCTGAACCATCCCTTAGTTATGCTGCTATAGACGTAAACTGCTGGGGGGTTCCCATGATGCACTGTTTCTTTCTCTTTTTGCTCTGTATGCACCACTCTGCATTTAATCATTAGTGATCGATCTCTGCTCCCCTCCACAGCATGTCTTTTTCCTGGTTCTCTCCCTCAGCCCCAACCAGTCCCAGCAGAAGACTGCCCCTCCCTGAGCCTGGTTCTGCTGGAGGTTTCTTCCTGTTAAAAGGGAGTTTTTCCTTCCCACTGTAGCCAAGTGCTTGCTCACAGGGGGTTGTTTTGACCGTTGGGGTTTTACATAATTATTGTATGGCCTTGCCTTACAATATAAAGCGCCTTGGGGCAACTGTTTGTTGTGATTTGGCGCTATATAAAAAAAAAAAATTGATTGATTGATTGATTGATTTATTATTTGAATTTAATTTCATCCCATGTTTTAAGGCCTCGACACTGAAACTGAACTTCTGCCATGCAATCTTTTCTTTGTCATTTTCAAACAGTGTTCCCGTCAAGAAATATCTCCGTTCTCACAGATCCAGTGAAACTGTGTGAAAATGCTGTAGTACACATGTCAGGCCTGTATGTAGTGCTGTAATGCTTCTACATAAAATGGAGAAGAAGATGTGGAGCTCATCAATGTAGCATCCATCCATCCATCCATTTTCTTCCGCTTTATCCGGAGTCGGGTCGCGGGGTCAGCAGCTCAAGCAAAGCCACCCAGACCTCCCGATCCACACACACCTTCCCCAGCTTCTCCAGGGGAACCCCAAGGCGTTCCCAAGCCAGCTGAGAGATGTAGTCCCTCCAGCGTGTCCTGGGTCTTCCCCGGGGCCTCCTCCCAATGGGACATGCCTGGAACACCTCTCCAAAGATGCCTGAGCCACCTCAACTGACTCCTTTCAATGTGGAGGAGCAGCGGCTCGACTCCGAGCTCCTCCCGAGTGACCGAGCTCCTCACCCTAGCTCTAAGGGAGCGCCCAGCCACCCTGCGGAGGAAAGTCATCTAGGCCGCTGGTACTCGCGATCTCGTTCTTTCGGTCATGAGCCAAATCTCATGACCATAGGTGAGGATCGGAAAGTAGATCGATCGGTAAATCAAGAGCTTTGCCCCCCTACCCAGCTCTCTCTTCACCACAACGGTCCGATACAGCGACCGCATCACTGCAGATGCTGCACCGATCTGTCTATCGATCTCACGCTCCATCCGTCTCTCACTCGTGAACAAGACCCCGAGATACTTAAACTCCTCCACTTGAGGCAAGGACACCCCACCGACCTGAAGAGGGCAAAGCACCTTTTTCCGGTCGAGAACCATGGCCTCGGATTTGGAGGTGCTGCTTTTCATCCCGGACGCTTCACACTCGGCTGCAAACCACTCCAGTGCATGCTGAAGGTCCTGATTTGACGAAGCCAACAGAACCACATCGTCCTCAAACAGCATAGACAAGATTCTGTGGTTCCCAAACCAGACCCCCTCTACACCCTGGCTGTGCCTAGAAATTCTATACATAAAATAATGAACAGAACCGGTGACAAAGGGCAGCCCTGGTGGAGGCCAACGTGCACTGGAAACAGGTTTGACTTACTACCGGCAATGCGAACCAAGCTCCTGCTGCGGTCGTACAGGGACCGGATAGCCCTTAGCAAAGGACCCCGGACCTCGTACTCCCGGAGCACTCCCCACAGGGTGCCCCGAGCGACACGGTTGAACGCCTTCTCCAGATCCATAAAACACATGTGGACTGGTTGGGCAAACTCCCATGAACCCTCGAGCACCCGATGGAGCGTGTAGAGCTGGTCCAGTGTGCCGCGACCAGGACAAAAACCACACTGCTCCTCCTGAATCTGAGGTTCGACCATTGGTCAAATTCTCCTCTCCAGTACTCTGGAATAGACCTTACAGGAGAGGCTGAGGAGTGTGATCCCCCTATAGTTGGAACACACCCTCCGGTCCCCCTTGTTAAACAGAGGGACCACCACCCCAGTCTGCCAATCCAGAGGCACTGTCCCCGATCGCCACGCGATGTTGCAGAGGCATGTCAGCCAAGACAGTCCCACAACATCCAGAGACTTAAGGTACTCAGGATGGATTTCTTCCACCCCAGGAGCCTTGCCACCGAGAAGCTTTCTAACCTGCTCGGTGACTTCGGCCTGGGTAATGGATGAGTCCTGTAATGGATGATGGATGCATCAATGTAGCAATGAAAGCTAAAACTTTAGAAGCCGGCTCATGGATTAAATAAAATCTTTTAATCTGACCTGTTCCCAGGATTCATCATCACAGCTGAAAACTGTTATCCACATAACACCCTTGTTTTGGAAGAAGACATCTGGAAATGTGTTAATTCCTTATGATGGAAGTTACTTGTTAAGGGTTTTTGTTTGTTTTAAGATGTCCCTCAGTGTCTTTCTGCTCTGGGTGAGTTTCTCAGTTGGAGGATGCTGGTGTCCCACCACCAAGAAGAAGAAAAATAAACAACAACAAAAAAAAATGCTAAATTAGACTGTTAAATTACACTGTTAACAAAATGTTACAGAGGCAGGGCGATGACATAATCCCTTCAGTTTTCCACAGTAAGACACTTCTGGCGTTTTCAGATTTATGTGATGAAATAAATATTTCACTCATAAAAGAAAATAAACATCCATCAACAGAAATGTTTTTTTTTGGGGTTTTTTTTTACACAAAATGAATGTAACGTGATATTTAATGGCATCACATTCACCAAAGTCATGATAATAATAATAACAATAAATTTCATTTATAAAGCACCATTCATTAATAAAAATCTTAGAGTGCTACAAGAAAATAAAACCAAGGATAAACAAGAGAATAAAAATAGAAATCTTAAGATAAAAACAGTCAGAAGCATAGAATAAAACCAAAATAAAATTATAAAATAGAATAAAAAGACTAAGATGCAACAGATTCAAATTATTGAGACCTGTGATAGGCCTGTCTAAACAGGTATGTCTTGAGGCTTTTTTAAAAAAGCTTCCACAGTCTGTGGGGCCCTCACATGGTCAGGGAGGGAGTTCCAAAAATGAGGGGCAGCTGAACAGAAGGCCCTGTCTCCCATGGTGTGAAGTTTGGTGTGAGGAGACGGGGAAGATTAGTGTTGTCTGCACAGAGGGAATGGGAGGATGTATGGGGAGTGAGGAGGTCTTTGAGGTGAGTGAGGGGCATTGCCATGGATGCACTGATGGGTGATGAGAGCAATCTTAAAATGGATTCTGTAGGTGATGGGGAGCCAGTGAAGGTTACAGAGAATAGTTGTGATCTGTTCCTGTTTACATACTCTCATTAGAATTCTAGCTGCACTGTTTTGAATGTATTGGAGGCTTTGAAGGTTTTTTTTTTCCCAGAGATACAAAAGAGCAGGGAGTTACAGTAGTCAAGCCTAGAGAAGACAAAAACATGGACGAGTTTTTCAGCATCAGTGATGACATCGAAGAGCAGTGAGTGTAGATTCAAGTTGCTGAAATGGTTCAAAGTTGTTTTTGCTGCCCAAATATCCATGAGTGGAATTGAAAAGAAGTGAAGTCTGTGTCGCCTAAAGAACTGCCTGAGGAGCAGCAGAAGGCACGGCCAAATCAGTGACCCGGTGTCACTCCTGGCATTTAAGCCTAAGAGAACACGGGCCTTGAACAGCAACTAAATCATTGATGCTTTTGCTCTTAGCCACATCAACAGGTGCATTGTGCTGGTATGAAGACATCAATGGCAGGTGAAAGATTTTCTCTCTGCCTGCTATTGGCATTTTTCTCCTGAGGCTATAGGCTACATGTGTAGGTCTGTGAATATTTGTATTGAACAGTAACCTAGGTTTGTGTGTGTGATTTTGGTCATTCTGTATGTCATTAGTGACTGTCACAGATCATAATGCGGTTATGTGTACGCATGCCCGTGAATGTGGCAGAGGTGTAGCAGAGAGCCATCACAACACACAAGCCCATAGCACCCTCATAAAAATGCCAAGCTCCCTCATAGCACCTGCAGAAAAAAATCTCTGGAGCCGCCACTACTCTATACAGATTTACCATAAAATATCATACAGTTTGCGTTTCTTATTGACTCATTAAACTGAATTCTAAGGGATATGACTCATGTGAAATCAACTTGAGTGGATGGATGGATGGATGGATGGATGGATGGCTCAGGGAATCCCTGTAGTCACCTTTGCTTTCTTTTTAGGAATCATTTTTACAAAGAAAACACAACAAATCCCCAAATAAGAAATAACATTTGAGAATATACTGGGAACCAGAATCTAAATATATACATTTGTTGTGAGTGATTTATGAATACCATTCTCATTCAGTTGTCATGAGATCATAAAACGTCATTTTGTGATCTGACTGGGGATTATTGATACTGTCAAAAAAATTGAAGATTTCCTCAGTTTTATTAATCCTGGTATACGGTAGAGAGCAATACTGTTGGTCCTGCGGGTATAATATGTACTTCCTTTCTATCATCTCCAGACTGTATCAGCAATATTACAGCTTCATCCAAAATATGCCAATCTCTCTGTGCACTGCCAGAATGAATTGAATGAAAAATGAATCATGCAACTCCAAACATCATATTGTTCAGAATATAATACAATGATTATAATACATACATTTTTGGAAAACACACTGTGACGACCAAATGTTTTTAAGAAAATACTTGTATTGGAAAATAATGCTAATAAATTCATATTTTCTGGGCAGCCCACATACTGATAAATTGCTACTTGTCGGACCACGGTAGGCTTTTATGTGACTATTAGCATTTTTAAGATGGTCTTTTTTGGTTTTCCATCTTGTAGCATTACACTTTCATGTGTTTCTTGGCTGCTTGAGAGTTGTTTGTTGACTGCTGCATTTCTCTCCGTGACATTAAAGACAGATGTGTTTCTCCATCATATAGCACTGTAAGTTATTTAGCAGGGTGGGTCACATGAGTCCTGGATGTTAGCTGTTGATGTAAATGATATTTGTGCATGGACTCTGAAAATAAGACAGTACCATTTTTTTCAGATGTATTTTCTAGAAGAAATCACAGTCTTATATTCAGAAAAGTACAGTGCATCCATTTCAGTTATTTTCCTTTTATACAGTTGAACATTTTATTTCTGAATATAGAATTCACTCAAACGCAAACAATTTATACAACAAGGAATCTGGTTATGAACAGGAACCAGCCTCCATGGAGCATTGACAGTGAGTGACAGGTCCACTCTCCAGTTTATAATCATGCCATGAGGGGCCGAGCTGAGTAACGCACAAAAGAAAGTAATGATGGACTTTCTACAAGTGCCCAAACTCTTCGGGATGCTTCAGATGTACTTTTAAATTACATGTTCCAGTCATTAGTAACAGGATGAAGGTGAAAACCTGTTTGTAACAAAAGTATAGAATTTCTTCGAATACAGGAGAGATAATAAGAACTATGAGATAATCAATTACCCATGTACCCAGGTATTCAGTCTGCCCACTGAGATTTGGTACCGGTCCAGACGTAAGCCTGAGGGGAGTCCTGGGTCAGGGTTAATGGCTATAGCATGGTATCATGTTCATCTCTGTTGAAGTCCACTGTTTCACTGTGCCAACAAAGCGAACAGGTCAGGGGGGACATTAGTTTCAGCCCTATACTTCATTAGCCTTGCTAATTACAGGGCCGCTCTATGGGGATGCCAGCTCATGCCTGGGATCAACCTTGTGCTCTTTTGTCTCCTGTCTTTTCACTATCATGGGCCCTGTCATGTGCTGAGCTTCAGTTGGCTCCAGACTGAAAAATAAAAACAGTTGTTTTTCTCAGTTTCTCTGGTGAGCTTCCATATATCACAAGTCAACACGTATCCACACCCAAGATCATTTACAGGACTCGGCGCCCTGATGTGAAGGATTTTGTGTCTTGACAGGCCCTATTTTCTGCTGTGACAAATCTCACTTGCAGATCCTTTATGCTGGTATTGATGCAGGCATGGCTCATGACATTGCCTTTGGCCTTCGTGGCCTGTTATCAGACAGCTCTTGCAGCACTGGCGTTGCTCTGAGGATGAGCGCTGCCCGCTGTGGTAGGTGTCAGAATGATCGCTGTTTTCTGACCTTGTCCGGCTTGCCGTTACATCTATAATGAAACCTGCACCTCCTCTACAACTGGCTGGCCTCCAAATGGTGAAAGGTGAGGCGCTGTGTGCCTTTGATTTCCTATGGTGGCTGGCATTTGATCCTTAACATGTTTCCACTCCAGTGACTGTGTACCTCAGGGACCTGCCATCATGGTTGTACTTGCTCGTTTGCACTGGTGCTTTTATATTCATGCTGTTTCTGCAGCTCTTTGATTAGACTGTGAACAAGTAGAGGGTCCTTTAAGGCCACCTCATTTCTCAGGACTTAATCCAGCAGAATGCTTCAAATGAAATAGAAAATGGGGAGCTCCCACAGGCAGCACAATTGGTTTTGCCCTCCAAAAATGATCGTTACAGCAGGTTTCCAATCAGACCCCAACAGAAATTTTTGACACAAACTAATGAGTTGGATTGTTGAGATGCTTTACATCTGGTCTTTCTACTTGTGTTTCTTTATGCCTGGTTTACAGGCCAGCATTCCATTTACCAGTGGACAAGTTCGAGTCAATTTTCATTATAAAGATCTCTTAATGAGTTCCACCTTATGCACCATATACTGTACACCTCTTTTTAGACCTTTAAGGGCCCTGTCCCACTGGGGAGAGGATTCATTGCACATGAATTGAGTACACAAATTGCAGGCGTTCGTTGTCATCTGCAACAAATATGGCTAAAAATGACAAATGTCCCAGTATGTATTATGGATATATTAATAATGTATAGGGAATATATGATGAACAATCACGGTTGTATAACGCATGTAGTGAGGAAACAGATCAGACACATTGCAATTATCACGGCAGTATTAAATCTGTTATAAACATAGGAATAAATAAGTAACAACTGCACACAAGAAGGAAAAAAAACACACAACTGTTTTATCAAGCCTTGACAATGTAAACAAGTCAAATAATTACCTTTTTAGATGGCTCCAGCTGCAGCTTTGATTCAGGAGGTGATTAGAGCCGTTTTCAACAGTCATTTTGCAGAATAAAATGATTAATCTGCCACAAAATAATTATTTTATATACGCAGCATCCAGCGCAGAGCGCGTGGCAGCCAGTCGAACAAAGAACGGCGTCCAGCTGTGATCATAGCGCATCTGATTTGCATCCGTCGCAAATCAGATGCAAAGCAGACGAAATAAAAACGCTTTATTCGTGGCCAGTCTGGATGCAGTTGCTACAACTTATTTTAGTTCATGATGTGGACATGATGGGCACGCAAAATATCTGTTTTACACACTGTCCCAGTCCGCTGCCAAGACGCAAATCACTGTCAGTTGCGGATATCAGCAGATGACAGCGAATATACAGCGCATAGATTGTGTATGTATTGTGTATGTATTGAGTATGTATGGAGTATGTAAGGTGGATGTCATCTGCAGCCAAAATTTTGTGCAGCTCAAAAATCCTGGTAACCGAAAAACGTGCCTCTGCAGATAATTGCGGACGTGTGCGGGTGTCGGCCGACTCATACAAACATGTTTCACGCATATTGCGGATGTTAAGCGAATATGAGCCAATTTTGTGCGCAATCCATACTCAAATCCTCCTAAACACCAGTGGGACAGGGCCCTAAAGTACTTCAAAGACAGAATTTCAACAGAACTCTGAAAAAAGTGTTTTCATGATAGACACTTGAAAAAATGCAGAAAAACATTAAATGCCTTCCTTTCTGATATTATTCAGTTCATCTGCAATGTATATTAAAAAAATATATATATAATGTATTCTAAAATGTAATGTGCATTTGGAATGCGGGTCAGTATGAAGCAAAAAATGGCATAATAATATTTTAATCTTAATCTGAATTTAATATTGTAGCTGTTATTGTGTACCAGGTTTTGTCTTGGTTTCTGGAGCACAGAGGTGATGCTGTTACCAGTGGGAATTAGTGGGGTTGATGGAAGGTTAATGATGTGTAATGAAAGTGTTGCCATGAAATGTTTAGCCGCATGTTCTCCTTGAATTGCTGGCTGTCTGAGTGGTGTCCAAAAAATGAGGTGGGCTTCATAGATAATTGGCAAAGTTTCTGGGGAAAACCTGGTCTTGTTAGGAGAGACGGCATCCATCCCACTTTGGATGGAGCAGCTCTCATTTCTAGAAATCTGGCCAATTTTCTTAAATCCTCCAAACCGTGACTATCCAGGGTTGGGACCAGGAAGCAGAGTTGTAGTCTTACACACCTCTCTGCAGCTTCTCTCCCCCTGCCATCCCCTCATTACCCCATCCCTGTAGAGACGGTGCCTGCTCCCAGACCACCAATAACCAGCAAAAATCTATTTAAGCATAAAAATTCAAAAAGAAAAAATAATATAGCACCTTCAACTGCACCACAGACTAAAACAGTTAAATGTGGTCTATTAAACATTAGGTCTCTCTCTTCTAAGTCCCTGTTGGTAAATGATATAATAATTGATCAACATATTGATTTATTCTGCCTTACAGAAACCTGGTTACAGCAGGATGAATATGTTAGTTTAAATGAGTTAACACCCCCGAGTCACACTAACTGTCAGAATGCTCGTAGCACGGGCCGGGGCGGAGGATTAGCAGCAATCTTCCATTCCAGCTTATTAATTAATCAAAAACCCAGACAGAGCTTTAATTCATTTGAAAGCTTGACTCTTAGTCTTGTCCATCCAAATTGGAAGTCCCAAAAACCAGTTTTATTTGTTATTATCTATCGTCCACCTGGTCGTTACTGTGAGTTTCTCTGTGAATTTTCAGACCTTTTGTCTGACTTAGTGCTTAGCTCAGATAAGATAATTATAGTGGGCGATTTTAACATCCACACAGATGCTGAGAATGACAGCCTCAACACTGCATTTAATCTATTATTAGACTCTATTGGCTTTGCTCAAAAAGTAAATGATTCCACCCACCACTTTAATCATATCTTAGATCTTGTTCTGACTTATGGTATGGAAATAGAAGACTTAACAGTATTACCTGAAAACTCCCTTCTGTCTGATCATTTCTTAATAACATTTACATTTACTCTGATGGACTACCCAGCAGTGGGGAATAAGTTTCATTACACTAGAAGTCTTTCAGAAAGCGCTGTAACTAGGTTTAAGGATATGATTCCTTCTTTATGTTCTCTAATGCCATATACCAACACAGTGCAGAGTAGCTACCTAAACTCTGTAAGTGAGATAGAGTATCTCCTCAATAGTTTTACATCCTCATTGAAGTCAACTTTGGATGCTGTAGCTCCTCTGAAAAAGAGAGCTTTAAATCAGAAGTGCCTGACTCCGTGGTATAACTCACAAACTCGTAGCTTAAAGCAGATAACCTGTAAGTTGGAGAGGAAATGGCGTCTCACTAATTTAGAAGATCTTCACTTAGCCTGGAAAAAGAGTCTGTTGCTCTATAAAAAAGCCCTCCGTAAAGCTAGGACATCTTTCTACTCATCACTAATTGAAGAAAATAAGAACAACCCCAGGTTTCTTTTCAGCACTGTAGCCAGGCTGACAAAGAGTCAGAGCTCTATTGAGCTGAGTATTCCATTAACTTTAACTAGTAATGACTTCATGACTTTCTTTGCTAACAAAATTTTAACTATTAGAGAAACAATTACTCATAACCATCCCAAAGACGTATCGTTATCTTTGGCTGCTTTCAGTGATGCCGGTATTTGGTTAGACTCTTTCTCTCCGATTGTTCTGTCTGAGTTATTTTCATTAGTTACTTCATCCAAACCATCAACATGTCTATTAGACCCCATTCCTACCAGGCTGCTCAAGGAAGCCCTACCATTATTTAATGCTTCGATCTTAAATATGATCAATCTATCTTTGTTAGTTGGCTATGTACCACAGGCTTTTAAGGTGGCAGTAATTAAACCATTACTTAAAAAGCCATCACTTGACCCAGCTATCTTAGCTAATTATAGGCCAATCTCCAACCTTCCTTTTCTCTCAAAAAATTCTTGAAAGGGTAGTTGTAAAACAGCTAACTGATCATCTGCAGAGGAATGGTCTATTTGAAGAGTTTCAGTCAGGTTTTAGAATTCATCATAGTACAGAAACAGCATTAGTGAAGGTTACAAATGATCTTCTTATGGCCTCGGACAGTGGACTCATCTCTGTGCTTGTTCTGTTAGACCTCAGTGCTGCTTTTGATACTGTTGACCATAAAATTTTATTACAGAGATAAGAGCATGCCATAGGTATTAAAGGCACTGCGCTGCGGTGGTTTGAATCATATTTGTCTAATAGATTACAATTTGTTCATGTAAATGGGGAATCTTCTTCACAGACTAAAGTTAATTATGGAGTTCCACAAGGTTCTGTGCTAGGACCAATTTTATTCACTTTATACATGCTTCCCTTAGGCAGTATTATTAGACGGTATTGCTTAAATTTTCATTGTTACGCAGATGATACCCAGCTTTATCTATCCATGAAGCCAGAGGACACACACCAATTAGCTAAACTGCAGGATTGTCTTACAGACATAAAGACATGGATGACCTCTAATTTCCTGCTTTTAAACTCAGATAAAACTGAAGTTATTGTACTTGGCCCCACAAATCTTAGAAACATGGTGTCTAACCAGATCCTTACTCTGGATGGCATTACCCTGACCTCTAGTAATACTGTGAGAAATCTTGGAGTCATTTTTGATCAGGATATGTCATTCAAAGCGCATATTAAACAAATAGGTAGGACTGCTTTTTTGCATTTATGCAATATCTCTAAAATTAGAAAGGTCTTGTCTCAGAGTGATGCTGAAAAACTAATTCATGCATTTATTTCCTCTAGGCTGGACTATTGTAATTCATTATTATCAGGTTGTCCTAAAAGTTCCCTAAAAAGCCTTCAGTTAATTCAAAATGCTGCAGCTAGAGTACTAACGGGGACTAGAAGGAGAGAGCATATCTCACCCATATTGGCCTCTCTTCATTGGCTTCCTGTTAATTCTAGAATAGAATTTAAAATTCTTCTTCTTACTTATAAGGTTTTGAATGATCAGGTCCCATCTTATCTTAGGGACCTCGTAGTACCATATCACCCCAATAGAGCACTTCGCTCTCAGACTGCAGGCTTACTTGTAGTTCCTAGGGTTTGTAAGAGTAGAATGGGAGGCAGAGCCTTCAGCTTTCAGGCTCCTCTCCTGTGGAACCAGCTCCCAATTCAGATCAGGGAGACAGACACCCTCTCTACTTTTAAGATTAGGCTTAAAACTTTCCTTTTTGCTAAAGCTTATAGTTAGGGCTGGATCAGGTGACCCTGAACCATCCCTTAGTTATGCTGCTATAGACGTAGACTGCTGGGGGGTTCCCATGATGCACTGTTTCTTTCTCTTTTTGCTCTGTATGCACCACTCTGCATTTAATCATTAGTGATCGATCTCTGCTCCCCTCCACAGCATGTCTTTTTCCTGGTTCTCTCCCTCAGCCCCAACCAGTCCCAGCAGAAGACTGCCCCTCCCTGAGCCTGGTTCTGCTGGAGGTTTCTTCCTGTTAAAAGGGAGTTTTTCCTTCCCACTGTAGCCAAGTGCTTGCTCACAGGGGGTCGTTTTTGACCGTTGGGGTTTTACATAATTATTGTATGGCCTTGCCTTACAATATAAAGCGCATTGGGGCAACTGTTTGTTGTGATTTGGCGCTATATAAAAAAATTGATTGATTGATTGATGAAAACCCGAATGCATCACTTCTTGATTATCATGTCCCGTATCACTGCCCTCAGATGAACAAGATGAGATGGATCAGGGTGAGGAAGTCATATCAGGTGGAGGATCACACCTGCTCAAAAGGGCCCACCACCACCAGGGCCACCACACCCTGCAGCTGACTGCATCTTAGAGAGTGATGCAGACTCCCGTCTGTATGCAGGGATTCCACTCAGCGTAAATGTCAACATATACGGATTGTTGGGCTGCGGCCTCAACTTTACCTAAATTCTGGGTCTTTTAGTGAAGACCTAATTAAACCTTACTTACCGGCCCGGGCTTTACGTTCTCAGGGTGCAGGACTACTTTGTGTCCCTAAGGTGAATAAGAAGTCTGCGGGTCACAGAGTTTTCTCTTATAATGCCCCTGTTCTGTGGAATGATCTCTCTGCGTCAATAAAACAGTCAGATTCGGTGGAGATTTTCAAGTCCAGACTTAAGGTGCACTTATTTTCCCTTTCATATGGCTAGCATACTGGTACAGTTTTACCTTAGTATTTCTCTGTTTTTCTTGTTGTTTAATGCTGGCAAATTATACAGTATTTTTTTTGTCTTTCTGATGCCTGATTATGTTTTTTCTCTGTTTTAAGGTGCAGCTCCATCCAGAGATGGGAGTTGTGTTTGTGTTGGCGATCCTCCTGTCCTGTGCGCCAATAGCATTTCTTGTATATTCGTCCGTGAATTGTTCTGTTAATTGTTCTGTAATTTATGTTTGTAGCATGGCCCAAGCAGAGGGTCACCCCTTTGAGTCTGGTCTGCTTGAGGTTTCTTCCTCAGAGGGAGTTTTTCCTTACCACTGTTGCTCTGGGGGTTGGTAAGGTTAGACCTTACCTGTGTGAAGTGCTTTGACTCTGTTGTGATTTGGTGCTATATAAATGAAAGTAAATTGAACATTTTTCCGAGTTTCAGAGTCATATGGACGTACAAATAAAGTCTTATGGATATTCAAGGTTTTCTGTTTTAAATTTATTTTACTGTTGTTTTTCTTAACTCCTTCAGGGCCGACGCCGTCGTATACGACGGCTGAGGACAACTTTTACTAAATTTTAAATAATTTTTTAATGATATGAGATAGAAGCTTACTTTTTTGCTGAAAAGTTAACTCCGCAGACTTTCAGCTAGCCATCAACCATCTTTGTACTCTTCATAGAAGCTGTGTGATGACGTGCGCAATGTGAGTGTCCAATCAGAATTGGTTCAGCATCACATGGTTTTCCAAAATCCAGTCATAGGGCAGAGCAGTCTGACATGGTAGGGCCAAAGATTGTTAGGAGCAGTGATCTGTTACTCTGTGAGTTCTTGTTTCTGTAAATAAATAATACATAAGTCACACAGCTGTGTGACACTATATTCACGGGAAATATATTGAGTTTGTACAAAATACCTACAATGTACTTGTAGACATTGATTTTATTGAGAGCAAGCAATTTTACTGAGGAGCAAGAGGATTAAACTGTGGAGGACTTTCACCATAAAAGAGCCCATGGAGATCCCTGGTGTTAGTTATTAATATATGGACAAAACCCCAGTTATGTGATACCGCTATGCAGTTGTGTGTACTGTAGTAAAACTGATTTTGTTGCGGTTTGGAGGTTATAAGGATTTTTTGTTGATTTTATGGATTTTATCACTTGGTTATACAGGTCACAGAATTTCAAACACTTCACCATCAATGCCACTTCTGGCTCAAATTCTAATGACTTTGATGAACCTAAGACAAATCTTTGTCATGTCAGCGATTTAAAAAATCACAAGCTCAGGTCAGCCAGATAGAGGGACTGTGGGTAGACATTATGTGTGAACACATGAAGGATCTCACTGTGTGGTTGCCTTGTGAAACAATCAAAGCAACGTTGCTAAAAGCTTTTAAAGAGCATGTTGCTAACACAACCTGTGTAACTGACTGCACACAGACAGTTTGACAAAAAGCAAAAAACTGGATTCAAGAAGTGAGTCATACAGACACTCTTATGCAAATAACACAGTTAAGTATTTAGTGGCTGTTTCTCCCTTTGGAATAATCATGTTTATTCTGATGCTTATGGTGGAAAATGTAGTGACATGTACATAACACAGATAATGTTTTTTTGTAACATATATTGACAATGTATTGGAAACACTGTTTTCCTTGTAACAAAAAAAAAAAAAAAAAAAAAAGCTGAAAGTGTCTTATTTCCATGCTTCTTTATTTTCCTTCACTCGGTGCTCTTTTGTTGTTTGTAACACACATTACACCTGATAAGTGATGACTGTATTCTTGTAAGAGATTCAGGCCCCCAGAAGCCAACGGTTTCTAGATAAGCTCAGATACATTCTGAGCATCCAGAACAGTAATTTTAATGTTTTGAGACCATAAAGTGGACACCATTTGACTTATACAATTTGAAACTGGATATAAGTACTTTATTCTGAGAATAGCCAGCACTGATTTTATTAACATCCTGGTGTAAATAAGGTATCACCACATGTGTAGAACTCAAAAAGAATGATAGGTTGAGTTTTCATTAAAAAGACAACTGCAATGTGGTAAAATGTATTCATAAATATGAAAGAACAGGCTCTTAATAGTTATTAACTATCGCATACTGTATTTTTTTTCTCAAGATTTGTTTTTGCATAAGTTTGAAAAAACAACAGATCATAAGTTTAGGATAAATTACTTATCATGAATTTAATTTTCGAAGTGGCACTAATGACAACACTCATACTGAACATAATTTCGCTTGCATAGACTGATTTTGGAGATCAAGCAATAATTGCAGATGGGCTTTCTGAGGTCCCAGATAGCTTTTCTGATTTCCTTTTCTAACTTTCAGAATTTAGTAAATTAGCATATGGTCCATTGATACTTATGTGTAGACACTAGTCCCTAGAGGCAACTATTTTTGGTTTTAAATCTGGGCAAATGCAGTCCCAGAAAATTCTGAATGTGACAAACAAGAAACAGGTGTTGGAAACAAGTCAATGCTGCTAAAAATACAAACTTGCAGAAACAAAGACACTATTCTGACATGGTTTGCACATAAAGCCCCGTTTACACATAGATGGTAAACTACCACGGAAGCGTCCCGGCAGAGATTTTGCCCCCTCCAGGCCGTTTTAGGGATCACACGCCGTAGTTAACGCCGGCGCACGGGGACGTGGTTTGGTTCCGGCTTCACCAGGAATCGTTGAATAATTCCGGGAGCGCTCCCGGAGAAGTGGCCTGACGACGGCGACAACGCGAACAACGGCATTTGATACTTTTTAATCGCTGTGTCATCCTGCCCCTTCCTGTAGTCTCACAGTTTACACCGCCGTAATTGGCGGCCGGCATTGTATCCCTAACCAACGGTGTGTAAAACGACGATAGAGCCCACATCGGCATCCTCAAAGGTGTTTTAACCGGCGACAGAGGCAGACAAAATGGTGCCGTTAATGGACAGTATGCTGTTCTAAATGCCACCTCCCAGTTAACGGCGTTCCAAACGGCCGATAGGCGGCAGTCAGTATAAAAACGCTAGCGCGCTGCATGCAGGTCTCTCACTCGCGGCCAGCTCCAGATATTTTTGCAGAGAAGCCCAGTATTCCTCCTAAAATAAAATTGGCAGCAGCAAGGACTTACCAAGAGGTCTGGTTCAGAAGCAGAGGGTAGTCCTATGGAAAAGGAGAAAAAAGAAAAGGCTGAGAGGTGAGCTCCCTGTCACTCCCTCCCCCTGCATATTATACTCTGGGGGCGGTGCCTATAAGCAAAAGTTCCTGGAGTAATGCAGGATTTGCCTGGATAAATCCAGAGGTACACAGGGCATTATCGGTGGCAGCAGAACACCACCGTTCTCACGCGTGTCTTACCTGTGATTGTAAAGGATAGAACTGAGTATTAACCCCCATTGTCTGACGTGTGCCGGATGCTACTGCGTCAAAACTCCATTTTATTCAGTGGATTTAGCGGCGTTTTATTCGCATATTTGCGGCTAGTACGGCGCTCAAAACGCCGGCGAAATGCTCCACCCTTTTCCACCGTGAAAACAGACAGAACTACCGCGAACTTTGGTCTACGTACTACCCGCAGACAAAACCGTCTATGTGTAACCTGGGCTTAAGACTGACATGGTTTGCACATAAGACTGGCATAGCATGTTTCAAGTACACACATATATGTCAGAAGGTGGGGGGCATACCATATTCTGTCCCCCCTGGTTGAAAAGGTGGGGGGGGTATGTCCCCCCTATCCCCCACCAAATTGCACCCATGGATTCAGATATTTGGGGAAGAGCAGAACCTTCTTTGCAACAGGAGGTGTTTCATGTGTCTGTAAAGACTTTGTCAAATGAAATGTCCAAGTCCAGGTGTCCAGGGAACCAGCTGCAGACAGACTTGGAGGAATGTAAAATAAAATGTAAATATATGGCTTAGAATTTATTTTAATCAGGGCTCACATGTATTCTGTCACATTAGTTCATACATTATAATTAACTAAAGTTACCCACCTGAAGATCTACCCTGACCTGCGCTGCATGACCACCTGCTGTTTGTATTCACCTGATGCTGAAATTAAAACCCAGACTCAGTGATCAGGGACTTTAAAGCCCCGTTTACACATAGACGGTTTTGTCGGCGGGTAGTACGTAGACTGAAGTTCGCGGTAGTTCTGGCTGTTTTCGCGGTGGAAAGGGGTGGAGCATTTCACTGGCATTTTGACTGCCGTACTATCCGCAAATAGGCGGATAAAACGCCGCTAAATCCGCCGAATAAAGCAGCATTTTGACGCCATAGCATCCGGCACACATCAGGCAACGGAGGTTAATACCCAGTTCTATCCTTTACAATCGCAGGCTAAGATGGTCGTGAGAACGGCGGTGTTCTGCTGCCGCCGATAATGCCCTGTGTACCGCTGGTTAATACCCAGGTTTTTATCCAGGCAAATCCTGCATTACTCCAGGATCATTTGCATATAGGCACTGCCCCAGAGTATAATAGGCTGAAGCAGCAGGAATACATGCCTCAGCCTTTTCTTCTCCTTCCTTTCCCCCTCCTTAACGTGTTGCTCCATCTCCACCACAGGCCTCCCCTCTGCTTCTGAACCAGACCTCTTGGTTTCCTTCTTCTTTAAGTCCTTGCCGCTGCCAACTTTCTTTTAGGAGGCATACTGGAGCTTCTCTGCAAAAATATCTGGAGCTGGCCGCGAGTGAGAGGCCTGCATGCAGTGCGCTAGCTGTTTTATACTGACTGCCGCCTATCGGCCGTTTGGAACACTGTTTTAACCGGGAGGTGGCGTTTAGAACGGCGTACTGTCCGCTAGCACCGCCGTTTTGTCTGCCTCTGTCGCCGGTTAAAACGCTGTTGTGTACGCCGATGTGGCCTGTATCTCCATTTTATATGCCGTTGATTAGGGATACAACGCCAGCCGCTGAATAACAGTGGTGTAAACTGCGGCACTACAGGAAGGGACAGGATGAAACAGCGATTAAAAAGTATCAAACGCCGTTGTTAGCGTTGTCTCTGTCGTCACACGAATTCTCCGGGAGCACTCCTGGAATTATTCGACATGTTGAATAATTTTTTCGATGATTCCCGGTGAAGCCAGAACTAAGCCATGCCCCCTAGCACCGGCGTTAACAACGGCATTTTATCCCTAACATGGCCCGGAGGAGCCAAAAACTCTTCCGGGACA
This sequence comes from Thalassophryne amazonica, assembly GCF_902500255.1. Taxonomy (NCBI): domain Eukaryota; kingdom Metazoa; phylum Chordata; class Actinopteri; order Batrachoidiformes; family Batrachoididae; genus Thalassophryne; species Thalassophryne amazonica. Next base: position 110,497,643 of record NC_047112.1, read on the forward strand.
CTTCCGGGAGCTCTTACCGTCTATGTGTAAACGGGGCTTAAGGCTTCTGCTGGCCTCTCCGTCTGTGTTAAGGTAAGTAAGTTGTGTCCCAAGACCTCTTTGAGCAGAACAGGACCGACCTTATTACGATGCAGGTCCTGATATGCCTCAGAGCTTTTCAGATTGTTCATTGCCTCCCCATCTGAAGATCATGATCATGTAGTCCTAGCTCTCTATATTTGTAGACAGCGTGATTGTAATGTTGTCTCATTTGAGCTGTGCCAGCTGCTGTTTACATCCCTAAAGGCTCCTTCACACATAATGCGAAGTTTGGATGACGTTTGGACAAATATGTTGAAACAGTGCGAAACACTTCGAATTTGCGCACCATGAAACATTGCGCTGATGGGCAGGCATGCACGATGCTGGCGCGACAGTGTCTATCGAGCAAGAACAGCAGCTCACGCTGCTGCAGCAACTCACATTGTGTTCCGCGGGACGAGCTGCACCACATTACGCTGCTGATTTGGAGGAAAATAAAAGAAAACAAGCAGTATAATGAGTGAATATCACAGGGTTGATATAAATAATACATACAGGGGGATGCAATACAGAAACCCACGGTTAAACAACCCTGGTAATAAAAAAACCCCCACTCACAAGATTTGAACCCATGCCACTTGATTACCAGACAGTAACTCTACCACTGCACAACAATCACTGTCTCATAACAGGAACATGAAATCGTTCTAATCAACAAGCAGACAAACATAATTTCTACAAAAAAAGAAGAAAAGCGCTGTGATAACTGACATAACAGCATTTGCTATGGTGTATCTCTGCTGATATGTGACTGAAAGTGGCGTATTTGTCATAGTGTTGGCCTGTCATATGGTCCTGCGGCGCCCTGGTCACTGTCCTGTCAGACAGACATGACGTTCAGATCGCCTGCTGCGTGTCCACATAAATTGACGGTACAGTCCAGCTGGACCTGTCAGTGTGCGCGCTCCAGCCTGTCGCAAGTGATATATGTTCTTATGTTTTTGATGTGAGTACAGCAAGCGCACACACACACACACACACACACACACACACACACACACACACACACACACACACACACACACACACACACGTGTGTGTCTGTCAAAACATGGTGCGTGTTCTGCAGCTCTGATGTCCAGGACCAGCTATATCAACAACTGCCACACCTCCATCCGTTCAGAGCACAGACCAAAGTGTCACTCTCTGATCAGATGAGATGCGCCTTGCCTGCGGGGGGCACGACACACACACATGTTGTGGGGGGAGCTGACAGGACGCCATACCTCGGCAACACCACAGTCGTGAGGACACATATCACAGCAAGTACGACAGTAGATAGTCTGCAGTCTGTAGTGCCAACAGTGCGACTGGGCACACATTTTCTAAGTGCCATGCGAGCGGTGTTAGATGTTCGTGCGTGTCACCTGTAATTTGGCTGACAACTGCCGTGAGAGGGTGCGACAGGTTCGTACAGCGCACACTCTGTCATTCAGCCGCTGGTGTGTGCAAATAGTTGTAGCAAGAAGTGTACGAGGCATTGGAGGCAGGGATGACATTACACGGTTTGCAAACGATTCCTGTGTGCACTTGGTCCAAACTTTGAAATACATCAATTGATGCTGTCAATTGATTTCCAGAAAGCTCTGCTCCTCATGCAGTGCAAATTCACACACAGTGTAAATACGAGGGCTGTCAATAAAGTATAGGTCCTTGTTATTTTTTTCAAAAACTATATGGATTTCATTCATATGTTTTTACGTCAGACATGCTTGAACCCTCGTGCACATGCGTGAGTTTTTCCACGCCTGTCGGTGACGTCATTCGCCTGTGAGCACTCCTTGTGGGAGGAGTCGTCCAGCCCCTCGTCGGAATTCCTTTGTCTGAGAAGTTGCTGAGAGACTGGCGCTTTGTTTGATCAAAATTTTTTCTAAACCTGTGAGACACATCGAAGTGGACACGGTTCGAAAAATTAAGCTGGTTTTCAGTGAAAATTTTAACGGCTGATGAGAGATTTTGAGGTGATACTGTCGCTTTAAGGACTTCCCACGGTGCGAGACGTTGCGCAGCGCTCTCAGGCGCCGTCGTCAGCCTGTTTCAAGCTGAAAACCTCCACATTTCAGGCTCTATTGATCCAGGACGTCGTGAGAGAACAGAGAACTTTCAGAAGAAGTCGGTTTCAGCATTTTATCCAGATATTCCACTGTTAAAGGAGATTTTTTTTAATGAAAGACGTGCGGACGGGTCCGTGCATCGGGATGCAGCCGGCGCGGTGCGGCGGCACAGGAAAAACACCTCCGTGTTGATAACCATTTGTAAAATCCAGGCGGCTTTTGATGACTTTCAGTGGAGTGAGTATATGAGAAATTGTTTAACAGCTGGACATGTTCCAACTTGTCCTTAAGGCTTCCAACGGAGGTGTTTTTCCTGTGGTGGAGCGTCGCGGTGGCTGCGAGCTGACGCTGCAATCCGTCCGCACGTCTTTCATTAAAAAAATCTCCTTTAACAGTGGAATATCCGGATAAAATGCTGAAACCGACTTCTTCTGAAACTTCTCTGTTCTCTCACGACGTCCTGGATCAATAGAGCCTGAAATGTGGAGGTTTTCAGCTTGAAACAGGCTGACGACGGCGCCTGAGAGCGCTGCGCGACGTCTTGCACCGTGGGAAGTCCTTAAAGCGACAGTATCATCTCAAAATCTCTCATCAGCCATTAAAATTTTCACTGAAAACCAGCTTAATTTTTCAAACCGTGTCCACTTCGATGTGTCTCACAGGTTTAGAAAAAATTTTGATCAAACAAAGCGCCAGTCTCTCAGCAACTTCTCAGACAAAGGAATTCCGACGAGGGGCTGGACGACTCCTCCCACAAGGAGTGCTCACAGGCGAATGACGTCACCGACAGGCGTGGAAAAACTCACGCATGCGCACGAGGGTTCAAGCATGTCTGACGTAAAAACATATGAATGAAATCCATATAGTTTTTGAAAAAAATAAAAAGGACCTATACTTTATTGACAGACCTCGTATAAGGTCTTACCTGTTCGTTTTAGTGAAGAAAAGTCCCTCTCCGGCACTTTGTGCCACAGTTGCGCCAGCCTTCTAGCCCCACCCTTCCCCACCGGTTCTCTGTCTTGGCTCAACAAGTTGAAAAAGTCACAGCACCTCATTAACATCCCATTTACCCCAGAATCCATCCAGTCCTGGCTCCACGCAATGAAATCTCAAGAAAAAGTTTATATTACTCAGTTGTTTGTGTGGAGCAGAGACACCGTGTGCGAGCTGGATGAAATGTGTGTCAATATTTACATGTAACACTCCAGGGAAAAAAAGCATTTACTGTACGTGAGAACCCATCGATCCCTCTCGCAGCAGGTGTTGGCCATATTCCAGGTGACACACATGAACATCTAACACTGATCACCTGACACTTCGAAAATGTGTGGCCAGTTGCACTGTTAGCTTGAAAACAGTCAGCAGATGATCACTTTCGAGCTGGATGTGAAATCTAAGTGCCCCCCACAAGTGTGGCTTTGTAAAATGCAAAACATGTGGTGCATATGTCTCGCATGTGTGCACGTGTTTATCTCCTTGTTGATTTCAAGCATTTTATGCACCTTTTAGAGGACAGCGATGGTAGTCCAGTGGTAAAGTTTTTGCAGGTTTGAATCCCATGGGTGGCATGTATTTTTTTTTCCACAACAGCTGCATGATGTGGTTACACATGCTCCAGCTGCTCAGTGTGTTCCCGCTGTGATGGTTTCATGCACGTTTGTGCACACTTGTGCATGAAACCGTCGCAGCCCTCCTGGCGTCCACTCAATGTTTTCGTGGTTCGCTCATATGAGCTGTTTTGCTGTTTTGCTTCGCCCTAATCTGTACTTATTTGTACTGTGTGTGAAGGGGCCCTTAGACTTTACTATTAGAGCTCCAGCCTGTTTATTTTGTGAGCCATCTCCCATGAAAATTCAGAAAATCCAACTTCAGGTGTGGAAGGACAAGCCCCAAATCTCACCTACAGCTCATCCATTTTCAGCTCCAGCTTGGAGTCTTTCGTGGCAGTTGTGAATGAGGCTCTCTGATGGTGAAGCTGCCACTGAATATGTCTTGAACTTTATTTTATCAATTACAAAGAATTACAAAGAGTATGGCACTCTATGGTAAAACGTCTTTTTGTGTATTGGTGGCTTTCCTCACTCTTCTCTTTCTTGCACAGTCACTCAGTTTTTGAGAACTGTCTACTCCATGCAGATTTACCATAGCGTGTCATACTGTTTGTATTTCTTTATAATTATGTAAATAATGTCCAAGACATTCATCATTCATTTGGGGAGTTTCTGTTGTTACTATGGATTAAAAAAGATTAGACATAGTTGTTTGACAATAAATGGCTTCACCCAGCCACTAACCATGAGTGAAAAAGAAGTTTTTGTGCTATCATTCATATTCTCTGAAAAATGGCCAACAAAACAAAAATTCTGCCAAGGTATGTAAACTTTTGAGCACAACTGTATATCCGTGAATGTGAGCACAGGGCTTAAAGCTTAAATTTCCTTTCAGGCAGTCTGCCTCTGTCATCATGTTGCTCTTGTTCAATCACAGATATTTACTCTTTCATCAAATCTTTTAAATGTTTCTAAATTAAAGACAATCTTAAGATGGAAAAGCACATTACATAGAACATGAGCGAACATTTAGGTTAATAGCTTTTCATCATCAGTGAAACATCAGGGGCATTATTAGTTTAACAGTGGTTGCAGCAAGATTTAACATTTATCATTATCATGTCAGTCATATACCATTTTGACATATGTGTCTGTTTGAGAAAGTTACTCAGATTTGAGGAGGACAACTGCTACACCAGCTTTTACATGATTTGAGCATCATCTAACCAGGCTGGAAAAAACTTGTAGTTATGCCCACATTGAGAGCCAGGACCAATCTGTATGTCCAATTATTTGCAGTTTTCTCCTCATTGTGAAACATTTTCATTGTTGTTGGCACAATATGACTAAATTTGGCTGTTCATAAAGTGCACCTACTTTAAACAAACTCACTGGTGTTACAGTTACAGTACAATCACTCTAAGGGCCCCTTCACACATAACACGACTGAAGCTGATTGGCGCACAAAGGAAAAATTGTATGCCATTCATGAAAAATCGGAGCAGCCTCAAATGCCTTGTACAGCAGTCACCACAACCATTCGGGCACAGCATATGCACTCTACATTTGCGTGCCGCTCGTGGCGAAAACCCATCCGAGCGGCAAGATGAGGTCGCACTGCCATCCGATCATGTTCACAGCATTTGCACGGTGTGTCAAACACAGCTCAGACATATCGTGCCATAGCCATGGAGATGATTGAAATCATCGGCCATGTCGATCTGTGGCTGAATGCCGTGATTGAGGCAGCCTTCATACTTGCACCCAAATGTCAGTGATTCCCGAACGAACGGCTATTTGGCCCACTCTTGGCTGTAGTCAGCCAAAGTCCAGTTGCCACCGACGAACATCCAACACCACTCGCGGGGCACTTAAAAAAGGCAGGGCTATTCGCGCAGCCGGCATGAGAGTAGAGTGCAAGCGACCATTCAATCTGGCTGTGTGAATGGCCCCACATTTTCTAAGTGCGTCACGAGTGTGACCCCCGCAACACGTGTGGCGTGTGAGTGTGTCGCGCCCCATGCAACACATGTGGTGTGCGAGTGTGTCGCGCTCCCCATAACACAAATGGCATGAGAAGTGCCCCCCCCCCCCCACACACACACACCATGATCCAACATTATCAGATGCGGCTGAGGTGGCCGGAGTGCGATCGCTGTCCAGTGCAGAACGCATCTGGACAGCTGTAATGTCCAGTTGGAACAGCTGACCGCTGTGTACTCACAACTCAGCTGGAGAACACATGTTGTGCCATGAACAACATGACAACACTCCATTCGATGCACATGTGTGGGCGGGCTCTCATGACATACTGATAATTACGTATAGACAAGATCATATGGGGACCAGAAAGCCACGTCTAAGCATGCATGGCATGGTGTGAACTTCGTTATCAGCCGGTCAGCCAGTCTAATGAACATTCCACCACATAAATTGTAGTCCATATGACAGACAGAAAGACTGGAAAATAAAATAAAACACAGGAAAAGGCGTGAACTCATTCACGTGTGATCACTTTGCTCATAATGCTGTGGACACACGGCACCTCTCAGCTGATCACCGGCCAGCGACTTACTGTCAGCTGGAACTGACAGTGCACACGACGTGTTACATTAAAACACAGCGATCAGGACAAATAAATAAATACAATAACTACATACATATTTTCATAAGAAATACATCAAATAAATAATCACAGAACAAAGCAACAGAGACTGAGATGTTTTTTCTGTGACTTCCTTCGCTGAGGTGGCTGTCGGCTGCAAGCAGCTGCTGCTGAGACCTGTGTTGTTGCAAGTTACAGCTGTGGAACACCTATCGAAATATATTCAAATATAACCTCACAACACTCCATCGTGAGGCGCGGACATTGGCATGCTGCCCTCATGTGGAAATAAATTATAACACATATCGTCTCACAACGCGGACAGCAGTGACCGCATCAGATCACCAGGCAGGCTGCCCCATGTGAATATATATGTCTGATCATGTGAACACTTGGCTGGTGATCCGAATGTCACGTACACCACGTGAGTTATGGCACACAGGAAGAGGTGTCCTTTGGCACGCCACTCGCCGGAGAACTGGACACGCCAAACCATTGATGTGGACATGATGACATGATGTCATATACAGAGGAACAGAAGGATGATACTTATATTGTCTGCTCTTTATAAGAGGGATTAAATATTAGAAATTGCTCTGTTTTTTTGGTGTGTGTGTGTGTGTTTTTTCCCCACAGCAGTGGCACGATGTAGTATCACACTTTCCAGGTGCTCACACTGTGTTCCTGAAACCATCGCCACAGTATCATTCACACCTATCTGACTGCGTGACCCTCTCCACAGCAGGTGAAATGTTTCACGGTTCCCCAATTTGTTTTTTCGTGTTTTTTCAGCCGGTTCCTGCTTCTTTTGCCCAACTTCGTGTTATATCTGAAGGGACCATAAGCGGGGATTGGACTCGAGAATGCAAGGAGCCAGGACACAAAGAGTTAAGTGCTAAAATCAAGTGCTTTAATAATCCAAAGTGGCAGTGAAAACAATTGCGGCCAAACAATCCCATGACAAAAAAAATCCTAAAACACTACAAAGACAATGTGATAATTGAACGAGAGAATATCCAAAAACAAGTCAAAAAACAACAGTGAGACATACACAAATGAACAGGTACGGGTGGACAGGGTGTGAGAACTGGACCAGGAGTGAAGCAAATGCATAACAGCAAACTCAGGGAAGCTAACTGACTGGCAACTAACTAAAGCAAAGGTGTGGCTTAAATACAAACTGAACTAACTAATGACAGGTGTAAGAAATCGGGGAAGGACAAACATACACACGTGGGGACAGAATGAACACAAAGTGACTAACACTGAAATCAGAGGGTAAATAAAGCAAAGATCACAAATCCCAGGGGAAGTGCCAAAAGTAAACAGATGATCAGAGTGCAAATGAAGTCAGTGAGGAAACAAATTGACTAACGTGAGAACTGAATGAGAAGTAGAACTATAACTAATGCCAGCACAGCAAATAATAGACAAGACCCAACCCCAACACAGACGTACAAAGAACATATGACAAAACAAACAATAACAGAGCACACTGGAAACAAGCATGATCACGTGGGGCGGGGCTCTCGGAAGTGTCAGACACCGCGCACAGCTGACCTGTGAAAAGATAGAGTGAGAGGAGGATCAATCAATCAATCAATTTTTTTTTATATAGCGCCAAATCACAACAAACAGTTGCCCCAAGGCGCTTTATATTGTAAGGCAAGGCCATACAATAATTATGTAAAACCCCAACGGTCAAAATGACCCCCTGTGAGCAAGCACTTGGCTACAGTGGGAAGGAAAAACTCCCTTTTAACAGGAAGAAACCTCCAGCAGAACCAGGCTCAGGGAGGGGCAGTCTTCTGCTGGGACTGGTTGGGGCTGAGGGAGAGAACCGGGAAAAAGACATGCTGTGGAGGGGAGCAGAGATCGATCACTAATGATTAAATGCAGAGTGGTGCATACAGAGCAAAAAGAGAAAGAAACAGTGCATCATGGGAACCCCCCAGCAGTCTACGTCTATAGCAGCATAACTAAGGGATGGTTCAGGGTCACCTGATCCAGCCCTAACTATAAGCTTTAGCAAAAAGGAAAGTTTTAAGCCTAATCTTAAAAGTAGAGAGGGTGTCTGTCTCCCTGATCTGAATTGGGAGCTGGTTCCACAGGAGAGGAGCCTGAAAGCTGAAGGCTCTGCCTCCCATTCTACTCTTACAAACCCTAGGAACTACAAGTAAGCCTGCAGTCTGAGAGCGAAGCGCTCTATTGGGGTGATATGGTACTACGAGGTCCCTAAGATAAGATGGGACCTGATTATTCAAAACCTTATAAGTAAGAAGAAGAATTTTAAATTCTATTCTAGAATTAACAGGAAGCCAATGAAGAGAGGCCAATATGGGTGAGATATGCTCCCCGTCAGTACTCTAGCTGCAGCATTTTGAATTAACTGAAGGCTTTTTAGGGAACTTTTAGGACAACCTGATAATAATGAATTACAATAGTCCAGCCTAGAGGAAATAAATGCATGAATTAGTTTTTCAGCATCACTCTGAGACAAGACCTTTCTGATTTTAGAGATATTGCGTAAATGCAAAAAAGCAGTCCTACATATTTGTTTAATATGCGCTTTGAATGACATATCCTGATAAAAAATGACTCCAAGATTTCTCACAGTATTACTAGAGGTCAGGGTAATGCCATCCAGAGTAAGGATCTGGTTAGACACCATGTTTCTAAGATTTGTGGGGCCAAGTACAATAACTTCAGTTTTATCTGAGTTTAAAAGCAGGAAATTAGAGGTCATCCATGTCTTTATGTCTGTAAGACAATCCTGCAGTTTAGCTAATTGGTGTGTGTCCTCTGGCTTCATGGATAGATAAAGCTGAGTATCATCTGCGTAATGAAACTTTAAGCAATACCGTCTAATAATAATGCCTAAGGGAAGCATGTATAAAGTGAATAAAATTGGTCCTAGCACAGAACCTTGTGGAACTCCATAATTAACTTTAGTCTGTGAAGAAGATTCCCCATTTACATGAACAAACTGTAATCTATTAGACAAATATGATTCAAACCACCGCAGCGCAGTGCCTTTAATACCTATGGCATGCTCTAATCTCTGTAATAAAATTTTATGGTCAACAGTATCAAAAGCAGCACTGAGGTCTAACAGAACAAGCACAGAGATGAGTCCACTGTCCGAGGCCATAAGAAGATCATTTGTAACCTTCACTAATGCTGTTTCTGTACTATGATGAATTCTAAAACCTGACTGAAACTCTTCAAATAGACCATTCCTCTGCAGATGATCAGTTAGCTGTTTTACAACTACCCTTTCAAGAATTTTTGAGAGAAAAGGAAGGTTGGAGATTGGCCTATAATTAGCTAAGATAGCTAGGTCAAGTGATGGCTTTTTAAGTAATGGTTTAATTACTGCCACCATAAAAGCCTGTGGTACATAGCCAACTAACAAAGATAGATTGATCATATTTAAGATCGAAGCATTAAATAATGGTAGGGCTTCCTTGAGCAGCCTGGTAGGAATGGGGTCTAATAAACATGTTGATGGTTTGGATGAAGTAACTAATGAAAATAACTCAGACAGAACAATCGGAGAGAAAGAGTCTAACCAAATACCGGCATCACTGAAAGCAGCCAAAGATAACGATACGTCTTTGGGATGGTTATGAGTAATTTTTTCTCTAATAGTTAAAATTTTGTTAGCAAAGAAAGTCATGAAGTCATTACTAGTTAAAGTTAATGGAATACTCAGCTCAATAGAGCTCTGACTCTTTGTCAGCCTGGCTACAGTGCTGAAAAGAAACCTGGGGTTGTTCTTATTTTCTTCCATTAGTGATGAGTAGAAAGATGTCCTAGCTTTACGGAGGGCTTTTTTATAGAGCAACAGACTCTTTTTCCAGGCTAAGTGAAGATCTTCTAAATTAGTGAGACGCCATTTCCTCTCCAACTTACGGGTTATCTGCTTTAAGCTACGAGTTTGTGAGTTATACCACGGAGTCAGACACTTCTGATTTAAAGCTCTCTTTTTCAGAGGAGCTACAGCATCCAAAGTTGTCTTCAATGAGGATGTAAAACTATTGACGAGATACTCTATCTCCCTTACAGAGTTTAGGTAGCTACTCTGCACTGTGTTGGTATATGGCATTAGAGAACATAAAGAAGGAATCATATCCTTAAACCTAGTTACAGCGCTTTCTGAAAGACTTCTAGTGTAATGAAACTTATTCCCCACTGCAGGGTAGTCCATCAGAGTAAATGTAAATGTTATTAAGAAATGATCAGACAGAAGGGAGTTTTCAGGGAATACTGTTAAGTCTTCTATTTCCATACCATAAGCCAGAACAAGATCTAAGATATGATTAAAGTGGTGGGTGGACTCATTTACTTTTTGAGCAAAGCCAATAGAGTCTAATAATAGATTAAATGCAGTGTTGAGGCTGTCATTCTCAGCATCTGTGTGGATGTTAAAATCGCCCACTATAATTATTTTATCTGAGCTAAGCACTAAGTCAGACAAAAGGTCTGAAAATTCACAGAGAAACTCACAGTAACGACCAGGTGGACGATAGATAATAACAAATAAAACTGTTTTTTGGGACTTCCAATTTGGATGGACAAGACTAAGAGATAAGCTTTCAAATGAATTAAAGCTCTGTCTGGGTTTTTGATTAATTAATAAGCTGGAATGGAAGATTGCTGCTAATCCTCCGCCCCGGCCCGTGCTACGAGCATTCTGACAGTTAGTGTGACTCGGGGGTGTTGACTCATTTAAACTAACATATTCATCCTGCTGTAACCAGGTTTCTGTAAGACATAATAAATAAATATGTTGATCAATTATTATATCATTTACCAACAAATGATGAGACCAAGAGACACAGTGAGAATCACACCCATAACCCACCCACACACATGCATGCCATGGGATACAGGGACACACTCAGATGATAATGGGCAAAGACAGAGGCGCAGGAGACACCAACGCCTGGAGCGCACGCACACACACACGCACCCCCTTACAACAGGAGGAGGAGCACACTGAGGACAGACAGGAACCAAGCACACATTCACACACACCCAAGAATGTGGACACAGACTCAGACAGCTGAACAACAGGTGACAGGACATACATGCTCACAGACACCGTGGAGACAGGACAGGACAAGTGAACAAAGACATAGTAAGAGACACAGGGACAACTCAAAACCCGGCCACAGATCAAACCCAAACTGGTCCTGTACAGGGCCCGAGGCCCACTGGTGATGATGCTACTTAACCCTGGAATCCATAGCACCAGTCTAATAAACAAAACCCCCTGCAAATTATACTCCAAAAATATGATTTATGTTTAACCAAAATGACACATGGGTGACACAGGCTATGAAATTGGGCTATTAGTAAAAAAAAAAAGTAGAAAAGGGGGTGTTCACAATAATAGTAGTGTGGCATTCAGTCAGTGAGTTTGTCAATTTTGTGGAACAAACAGGTATGAATCAGGTGTCCCCTATGTAAGGATGAAGCCAGCACCTGTTGAACATGCTTTTCTCTTTGAAAGCCTGAGGAAAATGGGATGTTCAAGACATTGTTCAGAAGAACAGCGTAGTTTGATTAAAAAGTTGATTGGAGAGGGGAAAACTTATACGCAGGTGCAAAAAATTATGGGCTGTTCATCTACAATGATCTCCAATGCTTTAAAATGGACCAAAAAAAAAAAAAAAGAGATGTGTGGAAGAAAATGGAAAACAATCATCAAAATGGATAGAAGATTAACCAGAATGGCAAAGGCTCACCCATTGATCAGCTCCAGGATGATCAAAGACAGTCTGGAGTTACCTGTAAGTGCTGTGACAGTTAGAAGACGCCTGTGTGAAGCTAATTTATTTGCAAGAATCCACCGCAAAGTCCCTCTGTTAAATAAAAGACGTGCAGAAGAGGTTACAATTTGCCAAAGAACACATCAACTGGCCTAAAGAGAAATGGAGGAATATTTTGTGGACTGATGAGAGTAAAATTGTTCTTTTTGGGTCCAAGGGCCGCAGACAGTTTGTGAGACGACCCCCAAACTCTGAATTCAAGCCACAGTTCACAGTGAAGACAGTGAAGCATGGGGTGCAAGCATCATGATATGGGCATGTTTCTCCTACTATGGTGTTGGGCCTATATATCGCATACCAGGTATCATGGATCAGTTTGGATATGTCAAAATACTTGAAGAGGTCATGTTGCCTTATGCTGAAGAGGACATGCCCTTGAAATGGGTGTTTCAACAAGACAATGACCCCAAGCACACTAGTAAATGAGCAAAATCTTGGTTCCAAACCAACAAAATCAATGCCTCGCAGATGTGAAATCATGAAAAACTGTGGTTATACAACTAAATACTAGTTCAGTGATTCACAGGATTGCTAAAAAAGCAGTTTGAACATAACAGTTTTGAGTTTGTAGCGTCAACAGCAGATGCTACTATTATTGTGAACACCCCCTTTTCTACTTTTTTTTTTTTTTTTTTACTAATTGTTGTGAAAGTGTAGGTACACGGACCCACAACAGGGGGCGCAATGAACGGACAATGGAGAAAGGTGAATAACAAGTTTTACTGTTGTGAAAAGAGCACAACCAATACAACAATTAATAATGTGGAGTTTGAAGCCGAAATCTGCTGGTGTCGTGTGGGCAGGCTCGAAGGTAGGAGGCGTCCGTCCTAGTCGAACCGGAACCACCCAGATTTCCTCTGCCACCGAACCCCAGAAGTACTGGAACCGCCAAGTCCCGAATTCCCAGGTGGCCACTGCCTCCGCTCGTCGGATCCGGTACTGCTGGCGGGAAAGAGCACAAACACACAGGTATGGATGCGACAGCACCCAGTAGACGGAGAGGGGAGAAGCCGCCTCCACCTCTTGTTACAATGAAGCAGGAAAGGTGAGTACTTATCCAAGCAAGTAGCTTTCTGTAGTCAGCTGTCCTGAAAAGGTTTACCAAGGTTTATCAGAGTCTTCAATATGAGCTTGCAGAGAAGGTTACCTTAATCTCAAGGCGATATCTCGGCACTGAGGTGGAGACGCTGTCCTGCTGATATACCTCCGTCCTGAGTGCAGTCAGCTGTGTCCAGTAATGGGTGACAGCTGTCACCCTGGCAGCCCTCGTCGGCGGCAGCGCCCTCTGGTGCCTGGAGCCCGCACTCCAGGCAGGGCGCCCTCTGGTGGTGGTGGGCCAGCAGTACCTCCTCTTCAGCGGCCCACACAACAGGACCCCCCCCTCAACGGGCGCCTCCTGGCGCACGACCGGGCTTGTCCGGATGGCGTCGGTAGAAGTCGGCCAGGAGGGCCGGGTCCAGGATGAAGCCCTTCTTCACCCAGGAGCGCTCCTCGGGGCCGTACCCCTCCCAGTCCACCAGGTACTGAAAACCCCGGCCCATTCGACGGACATCGAGGAGCCGGCGCACGGTCCAAGCCGGTTCCCCGTCGATGATCCGGGCAGGAGGTGGTGCCGGACCCGGGGTGCAGAGGGGTGAGGTGTGATGGGGTTTTATCCGGGAGACGTGAAACACTGGGTGAATCCGCAGTGAGGCCGGAAGCTGAAGCCTCACTGCGGCGGGATTGATGACTTTGAGGACTTTGAAGGGACCGATGTATCGTTCTTGGAGCTTGGGGGAGTCCACTTGAAGGGGAATGTCCTTGGTGGACAACCACACTTCCTGCCCAGGACGATACGTGGGGGCCGGGGCCCGCCGCCGGTCTGCATGTTTCTTCGCCCTCGTCCGGGCCTTCAACAAAGCAGAGCGGGCAGCACGCCACACCCGACGGCACTTCCGTAGGTGGGCCTGGACCGAGGGCACACCGACCTCTCCCTCGACCACCGGAAACAAGGGGGGCTGATACCCCAAGCACACCTCAAACGGGGAGAGGCCGGTGGCTGATGACACTTGGCTGTTGTGGGCGTACTCGATCCAGGCCAGGTGGGTACTCCAGGCCGTCGGGTGCGCGGCTGTCACACAGCGTAGTGTCTGCTCCAATTCTTGGTTGGCCCGCTCTGCTTGCCCGTTGGTCTGGGGGTGGTACCCGGACGAAAGGCTGACCGAGGCCCCCAGTTCCCGGCAGAAGCTCCTCCAGACATGTGAGGTGAACTGGGGACCGCGATCGGAGACGATGTCTGATGGTATGCCATGCAGACGGACGACGTGGTGGACCAGGAGGTCCGCTGTCTCCTGGGCCGTAGGGAGCTTCGGGAGGGCCACGAAGTGGGCCGCCTTGGAGAAACGGTCCACTATCGTGAAGACGACGGTGTTTCCCTGGGACGGCGGGAGACCCGTGACGAAGTCCAGGCCGATGTGGGACCAGGGGCGATGAGGCACGGGCAACGGCTGTAGCTGCCCTGAGGTCTTCCTGTGATCGGCCTTGCCCCTGGCGCAGGTGGTACAGGCCTGGACGTAGTCCCGGACGTCGGTCTCCAGGGATGCCCACCAGAAGCGTTGCCGGACGACTGCCACGGTCCTTCGCACCCCTGGGTGACAGGAGAGCTTAGAACCGTGACAGAAGTCCAGGACTGCAGCTCTAGCCTCTGGTGGGACGTATAGTCTGTTTTTTGGTCCGTTTCCGGGGTCCGGGACACGGGTCAGGGCCTCCCGGACGGTCTTCTCCACGTCCCAGGTGAGGGCGGCCACGATAGCGGACTCCGGGATGATGGGATCCGGGGGATCCGACGGTTCCGTTTTGACCTCATCTTCGTGCACCCGGGACAATGCATCCGATCTCTGATTCTTGGTCCCGGGACGGTAGGTAATCCGGAAGTCAAAACGGCCAAAGAACAGTGACCAGCGGGCTTGCCTGGGGTTCAGACGCTTGGCGGTTCTGATGTACTCCAGGTTCCGATGGTCAGTGAAAACCGTGAATGGCACGGCTGTTCCCTCCAACAGATGTCTCCACTCTTCGAGGGCCTCTTTCACAGCAAGGAGTTCCCGATTGCCGACGTCATAATTCCGTTCAGCGGGGGTCAACCTGCGAGAAAAATAGGCACACGGGTGAAGGACCTTATCGGTCTTCCCGCTCTGGGAGAGCACCGCTCCTATCCCTGAGTCCGAGGCATCCACTTCAACCACTAACTGGCGGCTAGGATCGGGCTGCACCAGAACTGGTGCAGACGAGAAGCGCCGTTTCAACTCCTTGAACGCGGCCTCGCACCGGTCCGACCAGGTGAAGGGAACTTTTGGAGAGGTCAGGGCTGTCAGGGGGCTAACTACCTGACTGTAGCCCTTAATGAACCTCCTATAAAAATTAGCAAAACCGAGGAACTGTTGCAGCTTCCTACGGCTTGTAGGTTGGGGCCAATCTCTCACCGCCGCAACCTTGGCCGGGTCCGGGGCGACGGAGTTAGAGGAGATGATGAACCCCAGGAAGGACAAAGAAGTGCGGTGGAACTCACACTTCTCGCCCTTCACAAACAGGCGGTTCTCCAACAACCGCTGCAGGACCTGACGGACATGCCGGACATGAGTCTCAGGATCCGGGGAAAAGATGAGTATATCATCCAGATACACGAAGACGAACCGGTGCAGGAAGTCCCGCAGGACATCGTTTACCAATGCTTGGAAGGTCGCGGGAGCGTTAGTGAGACCGAACGGCATGACCAGGTACTCAAAATGGCCCAACGGGGTGTTAAATGCCGTCTTCCATTCGTCTCCCTTCCGGATCCGAACCAAATGATAGGCATTCCTAAGATCAAGTTTGGTGAAGATATTGGCTCCATGCAAGGGGGTGAACACCGAATCCAACAGGGGCAACGGGTATCGATTGCGAACCGTGATTTCGTTCAACCCCCTATAATCAATGCATGGACGAAGCCCGCCATCCTTTTTACCCACAAAAAAGAAACCAGCACCCATCGGAGAGGTGGAATTCCGGATCAACCCGGCAGCTAATGAGTCCCGGATGTAGGTCTCCATTGATTCGCGCTCCGGCCGTGAGAGGTTGTACAGCCTACTGGACGGGAACTCACTGCCTGGAACCAAATCAATGGCACAATCGTATGGGCGGTGAGGAGGAAGCGTGAGAGCCAGATCCTTGCTGAACACATCAGCGAGGTCATGGTACTCCGCTGGCACCGCCTTCAGATTGGGCGGGACTCGGACCTCCTCCTTAGCTTGGGAGCCGGGAGGAACCGAGGAACCGAGACACTCCCGATGGCAGGTTTCGCTCCACTGAACCACCACCCCGGACGGCCAATCAATCCGGGGATTGTGCTTAAGCATCCATGGAAATCCTAAAACCACACGGGAGGTGGCCTGAGTCACGAAGAACTCGATCACCTCCCGGTGGTTGCCTGACACCACCAGAGTTACTGGAGGTGTCTTGTGTGTGATTGGTGGGAGTAGGGAGCCATCTAGTGCTCGAACCTGCACAGGCGAGGTAAGAGCCACCAGAGGGAGCCCTATCTCCCTGGCCCATCTACTGTCTAGCAGATTCCCCTCAGAGCCCGTGTCCACCAGTGCTGGGGCCTTCAGGGTTGAATCCTCAAACAGGATCGTGACTGGGAGTCGTGTAGCAATGTGGGTATGTCCCACGTGAATGTTTTGGCCCACCCCTGACCCAGTCTCTAAGGGCGGGCGTTTGGCGTTTGACCGCTCGGGGCAGTCTCTCACATGGTGCTCTATTGAACCACAAACAAGACACGCTCCGTGGGTCCATCTCCTTTGTGCATCTGGTGCCCTAAATGTTGCCCTACTCGTGTCCCTAGCTTCGTCAGTAGGGGGAGCTGTGACCCCACGGAGCGCAGGAACAGAGGAGCGTGGGGAGGGCGGAGCTCGATCGGACCCGGAAGGGAGAGGGACGACGCGTGCCTGGCCACGCCCTTCGCCTCGTTCCCGGCGGCGTTCTTCTAACCGGTTGTCGAGTCGTATAACGAGATCGATGAGCCCATCTAAATCCCGCGGTTCGTCCTTAGCCACCAGGTGCTCTTTTAGGACCAGAGACAGTCCGTTTACAAAGGCAGCGCGGAGGGCAGTGCTATTCCAGCCGGATCTCGCCGCCGCGATGCGGAAGGCGACTGCATAGGCAGCTGCGCTCCGACGCCCCTGTCGTATGGACAGTAGTGCGGTTGAAGCGGACTCGCCTCTGTTGGGATGATCGAACACCGTTCTGAGCTCCCGTACAAACCCATCGTATGAATGAAGGAGCCGTGAGTTCTGCTCCCAGAGCGCTGTAGCCCAAGCGCGTGCCTCCCCGCGAAGCAGGTTTATGACATAAGCTACTTTGCTAGCGTCAGTCGCGTACATCACGGGACGCTGTGCGAAGACGAGCGAACATTGCATCAAAAAATCCGCGCACGTCTCCACACAGCCTCCGTACGGTTCTGGAGGGCTTATGTAAGCTTCTGGGGACGGAGGAAGGGACCGTTGAACGACCAGTGGAACGTCACTCTCACGCGCAGGGTCCTCGGGAGGGAGAGCCGCAGCGGCGCCCGGAGGGCGCGCTTCCACTTGTGCGGCGAGAGCCTCCACCCTGCGGTTTAGGAGAACGTGCTGCTCGGTCATTAAATCGATCCGAGTGGTGAAAGCGGTGAGGATCCGCTGCAACTCACCGACTACCCCTCCCGAAGCCGCCGATGCGCCCTGTTCTTCCATTGGCCGTTCAACAGCCGGTTGACGCCCCTCGGGATCCATGACGCTGGCCGAGATATCCTGTTGTGAAAGTGTAGGTACACGGACCCACAACAGGGGGCGCAATGAACGGACAATGGAGAAAGGTGAATAACAAGTTTTACTGTTGTGAAAAGAGCACAACCAATACAACAATTAATAATGTGGAGTTTGAAGCCGAAATCTGCTGGTGTCGTGTGGGCAGGCTCGAAGGTAGGAGGCGTCCGTCCTAGTCGAACCGGAACCACCCAGATTTCCTCTGCCACCGAACCCCAGAAGTACTGGAACCGCCAAGTCCCGAATTCCCAGGTGGCCACTGCCTCCGCTCGTCGGATCCGGTACTGCTGGCGGGAAAGAGCACAAACACACAGGTATGGATGCGACAGCACCCAGTAGACGGAGAGGGGAGAAGCCGCCTCCACCTCTTGTTACAATGAAGCAGGAAAGGTGAGTACTTATCCAAGCAAGTAGCTTTCTGTAGTCAGCTGTCCTGAAAAGGTTTACCAAGGTTTATCAGAGTCTTCAATATGAGCTTGCAGAGAAGGTTACCTTAATCTCAAGGCGATATCTCGGCACTGAGGTGGAGACGCTGTCCTGCTGATATACCTCCGTCCTGAGTGCAGTCAGCTGTGTCCAGTAATGGGTGACAGCTGTCACCCTGGCAGCCCTCGTCGGCGGCAGCGCCCTCTGGTGCCTGGAGCCCGCACTCCAGGCAGGGCGCCCTCTGGTGGTGGTGGGCCAGCAGTACCTCCTCTTCAGCGGCCCACACAACACTAATAGCCCAATTTCATAGCCTTAAGAGTGAGCATATCATGAATGCTTGGTCTTGTTGGATTTGTGAGAATCTACTGAATCTACTGGTACATTGTTTCCCATGTAACAATAAGAAATATACTCAAAACCTGGATTAATCTTTTTAGTCACATAGCACTACTATTATTCTGAACACTACTGTACTTCTCCTCCAAACTTTTCACCACCTCATAGTCAACTATATTTGTTTTCACTCATTATCCTGTCAAATTAACCAGTGGTAATCAGTACAGGTTGTGAACCTGGGGTGCATGCAGACCCCACCAGAACCTTTTTTTTTTTTTTTTAAACTACTGTTAACATTTTTTAGGCCATTCTTACAGATACGTGTAATATAATAGGGTCCTTTTGCAACTATATTGAAAAAAATGGCTACTGACTATCTGACTTTTTAACCACATTTCATTTTGAGAAAAACTGAGATTTTTTTCCTTTTTCAAACATGACTTTTCAATACAAAAATTCAGTACTTACCTCTCCTTACTGTAGATAGATAGATAGAAAGATAGCTTTATTTATCATTGTCATGACAACAACGAGATTTGCACACTCACATACCACAGACAAACCGCAATTAATCCACAATTATTCCTTGTTCAGAAATTAAGACAACACATACACATTTGACATTGTTATGTGCACTAAAACTTGAACAGTCCGTTTTCCCAATTGAGGTGATGTGGTGTGTGTCTGTAGGTGCTTTGATACAAGCATCCAAAATGAAATCTGTTCTGACAGTTCAGTTGCTATGAAAAATTGACGTAAAGCTCAAAATTTTGCAATAGAGTCCAACGACATAGAATTATATCAAAGTGGGGTCCAAATGAACCCCATAAGAAAAATTGTGGTGGAGTCCATGGTATTTAATCAAACATGAACTAAAGAAATTGAACAGAACATTATAGGAGATGATTTCATGCAACTTCAGCTGAAAAAGTATAATGGTTCAGAAAATACATTGAAGAAACGTGCTCCTAGGATTGGCTCGGACCCCATGTGTACTGATTAGGGTTAATCAGTTCTCCATTAAAGTCGTCACAGCGAACGGCAGGTCAGTTTGTAATGCTGATGTGTGCATTTGTTGTCGTGCTGCACTTCTGAAGAGTGAAAAGAGAGGAAAAGAGAAGAGTGGTTATTAAGAAGTGAGAAAGTGGAAAGGGGAGCTTTGCAGCAGCAGAGGTGCCATCCCATAACTTCTCTGCACATAGGCCTGTCTGAAAGGTCCCATTGATCAGCTCAGAGTCTCTTGTTCAGCACTAACCGCTATCCCTCATCCCAGCTGTCACAATGCCATCAAGATCAAATCCCGCTTCTCATGGCAGGCCTGAGAGTGCGTTTCCCTCTGATACCGTACAGCCCCAATAGACAGGGGAGCGATAGAAAGAGCCCAGTAGAAAACTAGAACTGCTGCCACATCTTTGGCAACCATTACTGCCTTTTTTTGTGACACACTTTTTGATATGTCACCTTCTGATCTGATGCGAGTTTCTGCTGGTCTCGCCTCAAGAGGTCGGGGTGGGGGGGGCAGGCGGAGGCTGCGCTTGCAGAAAAGTCTGCGAGAAAACGAGCACTTTGCATTCAATCGCTCCCCATTTGGTACTTTTTCCTTTCCGCATCTGAGGAAGAGAGCAGACAAACAGATATCCAGAGGAGCTTTCTCTCCTTTTTCATCCCCTTTGTCAAGTTAATTTACAGCAGAATCTTGCCAGATGCAGGATGCCGTGTGAGTTATTGATTATTTTCTTCGCGCTCTCAGAGCCATCATTCGGAGTCTTGATGGAACAATGAGGGAGGGTTGGGCCCCAGAGGAGTGCTGTGTACAACTCTGTACACACCACTTTACACTTGTAGTCACTGTCGGGAACATACAGTGGAATTCAATTTACACCACTTTAAGACAAATGTAAACATAGCACACACGATGAACACGTGTAAATCTCAGCAGTCTGGGGTCATCAAACCCGAGCACGCGGGAATACGATTTGACTTCCATTAAAGGATGTGGAAATGAGAAAGGATACACTGTATTTTTTTATTAAAACAATATATTCTCCAAAAACAATAGCTGTGATAACACCTTTTTTTTTTTTATTGTGCAGAAACAAAAATAGAAAATTTGCAATGCACGATGTGACTTCAGTAAAACTGATGTGCGGCAACCTCTCCTCTGGACTGCCGGTAATTTGATGATAGATAAATTCATTCAAACCTTTATTTAACCAGGATTTAAAAAAACTCATTGAGATTAAAAATCTCTTTTACAAGAGTGTCCTGGCCAAGAGGCAACATACAAAAAACACATACATACACAAATACATATTACATACATCATTTTAAAATAATCAACATCTAAAAACTTTTGATTCATCAGATGCTTTAAAAGATGCACTGAAAAAAGATAATGTTTGAACCAACTTAAAAAAGTGTTACAATTTGTAAAAACCTGAATGAATTAAGTTGTTTGAACTTAAGTTTGTAAGTTAGAGTTAATTTAACTTTCAAACTTAAGTTGCAGCTCCTCCTGAAGCTGATTCCAAGCAAATGGAGCAGCAAAGTTAAAAGCCTTTTTGCCCAAAATCAGTGTGGACTTTAGGCAAAGACATTAAATACAGGTCCTGTGAACATAAATTATATGTCCTCATAGTTTTCCGTCTCAGGTAGGTGCACAAGTAAGAGGTAAGGAGACCTAACACAGCCTTATAAATAAAAAGGTTCCAAAGGATCTAGCGGCGCAAGAAAAGAGAAAACCAACCAACCTGAGAATAAAGAACACAGTGATGAGTGAGAGTCTTTAGGTTGATGATGAAGCGCATGGCTCCATGAAACACTGTGTCCAAGGCATGGAGACACTGAGCAGTTGAATGCATGCACAATATGTCTCCATAGTCCAAGACTGACAAAAATGTTGCATTCACAAGTTCCTTCTTGGCTTGAAAAGAGAGGCAAGACTTAATTCTAAAGAAAATACCTAACTTCAATTTCAGTTTTTTGACCAACGCCTCAACATGTGGAATGAAGGAAAGAGACTGATCAATTATGACACCCAAATACTAATACTGGCACACTTTCTCAATGACTGACCCTGATAGTGTGCAAATAGTCGGAACACTATTTTCAGATGGTTTACTATTGGTCATCAGTTTAATTTTATTTGAGTTCACAACCAGTTTTAAAGAAGCCAAATTTAGTTGCAAAGTGTTGAAGGCAGACTGTAGAGTTGTGATGGCAAGCTGCAATGTAGGCCCAGAACAATAAATGACAGTATTATCTGCATAGTAATGATACTCGACATTTACTAAATTATTGCAGAGGTCATTTATATAAACAATAAATAAAAGTGGCCCAAGAACTGAACCTTGAGGCACTCCTTTAAAGATGCTAAGCCATCAACCTGTACGCTTTGTGCCCTCCCTAACAAAAATGTAAAATGTTCTTCCTGAGAGCAGGGGCAGACCTAGCTTCAGGTGAAGTGGTGGTGGTGGGGAGTGCTGAAAAGTTTAAAAAACCTAGAGCCTTTGTCCTGCATTCTAAGGCAATCTGTGAAGCTAATTACTGGACTCCAGTCACACTGAAATGTTGTAATTCTGCACACAGCAGCATTCAGTAATCAATCTTTGTTTATGTGAGACCTTTTTCCATATTTTATCACACCTTTGTTCAGTGGCATCCCCCCCCCCACCCTTGATCCGCCACTGCAGAGAGTGAGATGGATCAAACAGAACAGGGATTTCTGGAGTCACCCTATCAAAAAGCATAATGACCTCACCTATGAAGTATTTCATCCTGTGATTAACGAACGCACACAAAAATAGGTCAGAAAAATACTTCTCAGACACTTTAATAAGCCGTTTGTCCTCTGAGGTTGTGTAGATTAAATATTCTTTGGCAAATCTCCAGAGAGCCAAACAATGAAACACAAGAAATCAAACACTTGGCCTTCTGTCCTGAACCAGGTTTCAAGCTGCATGTAATTTGTTACCTGAAACGAGGCAGAGCAATTAAAATAATGTTGTTCAGCATTAATTCTCCAGCTAATGTTGCTTCTGAGTGCCGGCTTCCTGTGCAATATGTGGTCAGTGTGAGTGTACGGCGCCGTCCATCTCAGTCTGATTTACACCAGCTGCTTCATACCGTGTCATTAAAAGGAAACCAAACACACAGATTGTTGCTTTTGATCTCAACACACAAAGTTGTCAGATTTTAATTGTTTCTCAAATGCTTTCAGATCTTTATAGTATTCCCTTTGCTGAGGCTGTCTTCCATCTGCCATCAGAACCCTACACGACACATGCACAAATTGTTTTAAATTAAAATGTTTATATTTGAGGAGAGGTGATGCTGCTATGAGAATAATGTTGATAATTTTACAATTAAAGACTTTATGAACTCACAAGACTGAATTTGTACTATAGGAAAAACATTCAGCTACAAATTCAAATGTGTAAAAATGTTATACTGTTACAAATAAAAAGTTATATTTTAAGTAAAAGGAATATTAAAAAAACATGCATTTTCTTAAAAGAATAAACCTGCTATATTATAAACATGTAGCGCTTTAATAGTACAGCAGATAACCGTAAGAATCGTTCAAATCCGGTTACAAAGCACCAAAATTTGACTGTGTGTACCTTTTGGTACATATTGTAGAAAAATAACTTGAGCCATTTGAATTTTCAGTAGTGGGCCAAGTGGGGGTCAATTGAAGAATTGCACAGGGTCAAAAAAAAAAAAAAATGTTCCAATCATATTAAAAGTGATACCACATTATGTATTTGATGACAATGATTCCAAAAAGGTATAGTTTGGACTATCTATAACTGAATGTTCTGAAGTTATGTGGTAAAAACAGCAAGAATGGTGACAAAGATCAGTTTCAGTTTGTTGTTGTTGGTCATTCGGCTGCTCCCGTTTTTTTTTTTTTTTCGGAGTCACCACAGCGGACACAGCCAGATCCGCATTGGTAATTGGCACAAGTTTTATGCCGAATGCCCTTCCTGACGCAACTCCAGTTTTACTTGGAGAAACACACACAGCCGCTGGTGTTCCAAAGAGGTCTCCCATCCAAGTACTAACCAGATCCTGCTCTGCTTAGCTTCTGAGATCTGACGGGATCAGACTGACACAGAGCAGACCGGCTGCTCGGTTTCAGTTTGTACAGGGGTCAAAAGTTAAAGTTGCTCCAGTTTTGGTAAAACGTGGTGCAAATTATTGGTTGAACTAATAGGATTGACAAATGGAATAGTTCTGACTGTGTTGAATGTTTGGTCTCCAAAGTAAATGTCAAACAATGTCTACGTCCATTGGATTTTATGACATGTGACATATGTTAACCCGCAATATGATAACTAAGCCTGACACATGGTGCAAACTATTCCTTTTTAAAATCCTAACTCAACCAATAATTTTCAACGTTTTACCATAATTGGAGCAACTTTAACTTTTGACCCTTGTACAAACTGAAACTGACTTTTGTCACCATGCTTGCTGTTTTTACCCCATAACTCCAGAACATTCAGTCACAGATAGTCCAAACTATACCTTTTTGGAATCTTTGTGACCAGAAACATATGGAGTATAGCTTTCAATATGACTGGAACATTTTTTGACCCCTATGCAGTTCTTCAATTGACCCCTACTTGCCCCCCTATTGAAAATTCAAATGGCTAACGTTATTTTTCTAAAATATGTACCAAAAGGTATACACAGTCAAACTTTGGTGCTTTTAACCGGATTTGACCCATGTGGGATAAAATAGTGACAAGATGCCATGACATTCTGTAGTGACATCGTAAATGACGCAAGGGATCCAACAATCCAGTGGCATCCTGTGATGTATTGTCCCTTTGGAATATCCTTGATTCAAGTTATGCCTGTATTGTTCATAGAAATATTCCTAAAGTTTAAAAAGGAATGTTGGTAAACTATGCCATTCAAGAGTCAAATGCCTCTGCTACACTAAATGTGTGTCTTCGTAACATGAAGCCAAAGAAATGTGGTTGACCTTTGATTGTGAAAGAAATTGTTAAAAACAAAAAAACAAAACATGGAACGGAAACAGAAAGACAGTAACACACAGCCCTAATACACACTGGGCACCAAAACTCCCATTGGAAAGAACTCCGAGTATAAGTTCACACAAATTTTGTCTTAATGTCTGCTTTAATAAAAATATGTATTTATCTTAGTTATAAGCCTGCAATTCTGAGTTCCTATTTTGAAACTCAAGAAACAAAGTCACTGTACTTACCAAGGGATCCCCTAAAAGAAATACTAGCAATAAAATTAGCTGTAATTTTATTTTATTGTAATTTTATTTATAAATGTTATTAAAAATCATTGAAACTGTTTATATCTATCTATCTATCTATCTATCTATCTATCTATCTATCTATCTATCTATCTATCTATCTATCTATCTATACACACACACACATATATATATATATATATATATATATATATAATATGCACTGGCTTGAATTTCTGGAGTCACAGCAGCCATGAGGGATGCTTACTCATGCAGGTCCTATCCATGCTTTAACCCGCAAATGCAGCCGGCAAACTCAAAATCAATATGCAATGCACACATCTGTGACACATCTGGGGCATGATTTACTAAATATTTATGTGTAAAATGTCATAGCTCCATCAATAAAAATGTGCAAAATAGCATGTATTGTCTATTTAACATGTTTTTCTTCATAAATATGGAATTTGTGGGCATGTCCACCCAAGTGCACAATTATGTGGGTGTTGAACATGCATTAGGGCCCCTTCACACATAATATAAATAAATACAATTCAGGGCAAATCACGGCGGAACAGCTCGTATGAGCAAACCACGAAAACATTGAGTCGACGGGCAGGCGTGAACAAACCCACTGCAATGTCGCAGCAGGAACACAGTGCGAGCAGCTGGAGTATGTGTAACCACATTGCACAGCTGCTGTGAAAAAAAAGAAAGAAAAATACATGCCACCCATGGGATTTGAACCTGCAATGTACAAAAGCTCTGGTTGCCAGCCAGAAACTTTACTACTGCGCTACCATCGCTGTCCTATCTAAGGTGAAATCAACAAGGATATAAATGTATT
The DNA here is from genome assembly GCF_902500255.1 of Thalassophryne amazonica. Taxonomy (NCBI): domain Eukaryota; kingdom Metazoa; phylum Chordata; class Actinopteri; order Batrachoidiformes; family Batrachoididae; genus Thalassophryne; species Thalassophryne amazonica. Next base: position 110,523,433 of record NC_047112.1, read on the forward strand.
TAAAAAAAAGAGAAAAAAGCGCAGTGATAACTGACCAAACGATGTTTGTTATGGCGTATTTCTGCTGATACGTGACTGAAAGTGGCATATTTGTCGCACTGTGGGGTTGTCATATAGTCCTCTGGTGCGCCACTCACAGGACCTGCGTGTCCTGTCAGATGTGACATTCAGATCGCTTGCACGGGCAGCTGGGACAGCCTGTCAATGTACATGCTCGCCAGCCTGTCGCAAAAGCAATATATGTTTTTCCACATGAGGACAGCAAGCGCACACACACACGTGTCCATCAATACACAGTACGTGTTCTGCAGATGTGATGTCCAGGACCGGAGTCGTCAACAGCCGCTGGTACTGACAGCCAGCCACACCAGCCCATCCATTCAGTGCACAGACCAAGGTGTCATTCTGATGTCTCGCCTGCGGGTGGAGGAGCGTGCAAAACACACGCACACTCTGGCATGCTACATGTGTACTCGGCAACTCCACAGTCGTGGGGGCACTTAAACAAATTTATTTCACTGCCAGCTTGAAAGTGATCATCTGTTGACTGTTTTCCTGCTAATAGCGTGAATGGCCACACATTTTCTAAGTGCCAAGCAAGCGGTGTTAGATGTTTGTGTGTCTCACCTGGAATCTGGCCAACACCTGCCATCAGAGTCATCGAATGGGCTCTCATAAGGCCCACCCTGTCTTTCAGTTGCTGTTGTGCGCAAATAGTTGTAGCAACAGGTGTACGAGGCCTTGGAGGCAGCTACGATTTTACATGTATTGCATACGATTCCTGTTTCATGCGTAATTCATGAGCAATTCAATCACATTTGTACTGTGTATGAAGGGGCCCTAAGGTGAGGTTTGTACATGCAACATAATATCAAATCAAATCAAATCAATTTTATTTATATAGCGCCAAATCACAACAAACAGTTGCCCCAAGGCGCTTTATATTGTAAGGCAAAAGCCATACAATAATTACAGAAAAACCCCAACGGTCAAAACGATCCCCTGTGAGCAAACACTTGGCAACAGTGGGAAGGAAAAACTCCCTTTTAACAGGAAGAAACCTCCAGCAGAACCAGGCTAACCCTAACTATAAGCTTTAGCAAAAAGGAAAGTTTTAAGCCTAATCTTAAAAGTAGAGAGGGTGTCTGTCTCCCTGATCTGAATTGGGAGCTGGTTCCACAGGAGAGGAGCCTGAAAGCTGAAGGCTCTGCCTCCCATTCTACTCTTACAAACCCTAGGAACTACAAGTAAGCCTGCAGTCTGAGAGCAAAGTGCTCTATTGGGGTGATATGGTACTATGAGGTCCCTAAGATAAGATGGGACCTGATTATTCAAAACCTTATAAGTAAGAAGAAGAATTTTAAATTCTATTCTAGAATTAACAGGAAGCCAATGAAGAGAGATCAATATGGGTGAAATATGCTCTCTCCTTCTAGTCCCCGTCAGTACTCTAGCTGCAGCATTTTGAATTAACTGAAGGCTTTTCAGGGAACTTTTTGGACAACCTGATAATAATGAATTACAATAGTCTAGCCTAGAGGAAGTAAATGCATGAATTAGTTTTTCAGCATCACTCTGAGACAAGACCTTTCTAATTTTAGAGAGATTGCACAAATGCAAAAAAGCAGTCCTACATATTTGCTTAATATGTGCATTGAAGGACATATCCTGATCAAAAATGACTCCAAGATTTCTCACAGTATTACTAGAGGTCAGGGTAATGCCATCCAGAGTAAGGATCTGGTTAGACACCATGTTTTTAAGATTTGTGGGGCCAAGTACAATAACTTCAGTTTTATCTGAATTTAAAAGCAGGAAATTAGAGGTCATCCATGTCTTTATGTCTGTAAGACATTCCTGCAGTTTAACTAATTGGTGTGTGTCCTCTGGCTTCATGGATAGATAAAGCTGGGTATCATCTGCGTAATGAAACTTTAAGCAATGCTTTCTAATAATACTGCCTAAGGGAAGCATGTATAAAGTGAATAAAATTGGTCCTAGTACAGAACCTTGTGGAACTCCATAATTAACCTTAGTCTGTGAAGAAGACTCCTCATTTACATGAACAAATTGTAATCTATTAGATAAATATGATTCAAACCACTGCAGTGTAGTGCCTTTAATACCTATGGCATGCTCTAATCTCTGTAATAAAATTTTATGGTCAACAGTATCAAAAGCAGCACAAACACAAAGATGAGTCCACTGTCTGAGGCCATAAGAAGATCATTTGTAACCTTCACTAATGCTGTTTCTGTACTATGATGAATTCTAAAACCTGACTGAAACTCTTCAAATAGACCATTCCTCTGCAGATGATCAGTTAGCTGTGTTACAACTACCCTTTCAAGAATTTTTGAGAGAAAAGGAAGGTTGGAGATTGGCCTATAATTAGCTAAGATAGTTGGGTCAAGTGATGGTTTTTTAAGTAATGGTTTAATTACTGCCACCTTAAAAGCCTGTGGTACATAGCCAACTAATAAAGATAGATTGATCATATTTAAGATCGAAGCATTAATTAATGGTAGGGCTTCCTTGAGCAGCCTGGTAGGAATGGGGTCTAATAGACATGTTGATGGTTTGGAGGAAGTAACTAATGAAAGTAACTCAGACAGAACAATCGGAGAGAAAGAGTCTAACCAAATACCAGCATTACTGAAAGTAGCCAAAGATAACGATATGTCTTTGGGATGGTTATGAGTAATTTTTTCTCTAATAGTTAAAATTTTATTAGCAAAGAAAGTCATGAAGTCATTACTAGTTAAAGTTAAAGGAATACTCGGCTCAATAGAGCTCTGACTCTTTGTCAGCCTGGCTACAGTGCTGAAAAGAAACCTGGGGTTGTTCTTATTTTCTTCAATTAGTGATGAGTAGTAAGATGTCCTAGCTTTACGGAGGGCTTTTTTATAGAGCAACAGACTCTTTTTCCAGGCTAAGTGAAGATCTTCTAAATTAGTGAGATGCCATTTCCTCTCCAGCTTACGTGTTATCTGCTTTAAGCTGCGAGTTTGTGAGTTATACCATGGAGTCAGGCACTTCTGATTTAAGGCTCTCTTTTTCAGAGGAGCTACAGCATCCAAAGTTGTGCTCAATGAGGATGTAAAACTATTGACAAGATACTCTATCTCACTCACAGAGTTTAGGTAGCTACTCTGCACCGTGTTGGTATATGGCATTGGAGAACATAACAAAGAAGGAATCATATCCTTAAACCTAGTTACAGCGCTTTCTGAAAGACTTCTACTGTAATGAAACTTATTCCCCACTGCTGGGTAGTCCATTAAAGTAAATGTAAATGTTATTAAGAAATGATCAGACAGAAGGGGGTTTTCAGGGAATACTGTTAAGTCTTCAATTTCCATACCATAAGTCAGAACAACATCTAAAGAGAGATCTGTTACTGAGATCTGTTACAAGATCTGTTACTGCACCTTACTGTTACTTTACTGTTAACTGTTAATTCTTGAATCTTGCTATTTGCACATTATTTCATTTCACTTCATACTGTAACTGCACTTTTATTGTTAATTCACTTTTTAATGCTTAATGCTTTTAATGCTTTTTTTTTTAATGCCTATTTTGACTATTATTATAGTCACCCGGTGAGAGCAGCAAAGAAGAGAATTTCATTGCACAGGGAAATACGTTTCTTACTGTACATATGACAATAAACCTTTTGAACCTTTAAAGTATGGTTAAAGTGGTGGGTGGACTCATTTACATTTTGAGCGAAGCCAGCTGAGTCTAATAATAGATTAAATGCAGTCATTCTCAGCATCTATGTGGATGTTAAAATCGCCCACTATAATTATCTTATCTTATCTTATCTTAATATATCAAGGATAAAAGCAATTACAGTGGCTGTTATTAAATAAGTTTTAAAACTTGCTACTAACTTACCTAGTGTTACATGATCAATGCAGACACGCATAAATCAGTCACTTCCTGTGAGCTGTTTGGGAATGCATTTCTTTGTTTTCACTAAATAATCTTTGCCTTATCAGACTCTGTAACATGAAATGGCTGGACACAAATACTGAGCTCAGACACAGGTGATTGATGTTCAAAATGTTTTCTTGAAAATACTTGCAGGGCCTGGCTTACAAGAAGGCAGTCAATAATCAGCAATGGTAAACAAAACGTGACAAATGCCGTGGTCCAGAAAACAGGCAGAAAGTTAAAAAAAACACAGCAGGGAAATACAAGACAAAAACTGTGATAACAGGCTGGAAGTGAAGACAGGAAAGCACAACAATCTGGCATAGAGGAGAGGGAAAAGAGGCTGAAACACAGGATGTGTGGAGCAGGAGATGAGAAACAGGTGTGAGAGAAAGATCCAGAGCATGTGGAGAGAAAGATCCAGAGAGTGTGGAAAGCAAGAGGGACCCACCCAACACCAAGCACCCAAGTGACAGACAAGAGAAAGCAGTTACACAAACCCTGAGTAGAAAATTGCAGACAGACATAAAACACAAACACCCCAAATACCAATCCTGACATGCCTGTTATTAAAGGTTAATTTATAGTGGCTTATTTTTAACAAACTAAAACATACACTGCCTAAATAAAACTAAATATGAACTTTATTGTGTTTTTCTATGTAATAAAAGTCCTGTGCACATCTGTCCACCATAGCTCCTTTGCACAACCTTACATGGAAACTGACATTGGTCAGCTCAACAGTCTATGGTCAAACAACCGCAGACGCCTATAATTATTCACTTTCATATTAACATTCGATTCAGTTCATGTGCTGTGAAAAAAAAAACACTTCTGTTGCAGGAGCACATTTGAAGATCATTGATTTTAACCAGTAGTGGGCCCATGCAGTTTAGCATTTGTTATACGGGAGCTTATTAAGCCCCTGGTGTGTTTCATGCCTAACCATAGGTGTAACTTTGACCAATTTAATGACCAGTAGAAATGACCATTCTACTAGAAATATCACCTATACAGAAGCATTGGCCCAAATTGTGCCATTGACATTAAATGAAATTGATCTTTAATGAATTTTTTTAATCCAGTTCAAACCAGTTTTTCATTGGGTGATGCTCATTCATTGTACCAAAATGTGGCTCAATTTGTACCAAAACTAATCAAGTTATTTTGTGCACACACAGATGGACACATGGGACTGAACACACCCCTGCATTGTCTGCAGCTGAAAGGTCAGTATCTCACAACTTGTGCAGATTTATCCAGATGTAGATGCCTGGTTACCACGAGAGGTAAGTAATAAAATATATTTCACCTACATTTTGAAATAGCACCACTGTTGCGCTGCTTCTACAAACAAATTGGAGCCATTAGGAAGGCAGACCTTTTTGGAGTGGTGGACGTGTCAAACCTTTGTTCTGGCAGTGATCTGCGCTTCACAGCAGGTCTCAGCCCCAGCTTCGACCTGTGTCTTTTATCTTTTCTTTGTCGGCTGAAGCAGAACTTCATCACATCTCCCTGCTCTGCCGTGGTTCCACAAAGATGACTACCTTCTAGTAACAAGCCCGCGCTCGGCATCACCACTACCATCAGCACCATCTCACCCCTCCTCTGCTCCCCTCTCTTAGCAAACATCAAAGGGACCTATCATACCCCAATGGTTTAAATCTTTTAACAGGGAATAACAGCCGGAGTACATCCAGACCCTTTGCATCCCTCAGTCATGTCACCATGTGTTCCCCACAATGATTGCCAGGGGAGGGGATCTGGCCGGGTGGAGGGTTTTCGGGTTGTGTTTCTCTCTGCAGGACCACGAGGAGGCCCGAGCACTGTGATCAGGGGCCCAGACAAATTCTGTTTGAAATGTGAATGGGCTAATTTTCATCAGCCTCCCTCATGCTCAGGGATGTCCCAGGTGCCACAGTACGCCAAGAGTCATCATTAGAAGGTGGCTGCCTTAAAAAATAAAACAATATATAAAGCAGGCAGCAGCTTGTGACAGTATTTCTTATTTTATTTTTTTGCTCCTCTCTGTTAAATCTATGAACATTAATGAACAAAATTTATACAACCCCCATGCTCTTTCTCTGCGGCTCCCTCTTCTCCTTCATCTGATTTATTTCTTATTTCTTTATTTTGCCCTCCCTCTCCCCGACTGGTGTATAAACAAACAAAATAACGACTGCAAACGTGGAGACGACCTAGCTTTGAGAAACGGTGGGGGGTTCATATCTGATTTGAAATTCAGACGGATTCGGTGATCAAAGCGAGCTCAATATCTCTCAGCTGTTCAAAGGGACTTGTATAAAACAAATGTGATGTGACCAAGTGTAGAGGAGCACTCATTAAGAGCTAAAGCAGATAATGACAGGTAAGATGACGCCGTGCACCGCGCTCTAATTCTCTTCCCCCACTGAACAGGCATTTGTTTGCTTTTGCGCGTGTTTTTTGTGTGTCTCGCTCGCGCCTGCGTTTTTGTTGCTTTTGATATTGATTAGGGAGGGAATAGGAGAAGAGGTACACGAGGTTTTCAGACACTGCTATCCTGCTCCCTTTTGTCAGAGACAGCCCTTGAGTTCTCGTTGTTCTCTGCCGCGCGCCAGCGCGGGGAGTTTGGGTTGCTTTGCACATAAAGTCACAAGGAGCTAAACGCCTCCCTTTAGGGTCTGCAGGGTATAAACCGCCCCATTGTTTTCTCTTTTGTGTTGTTAGCAGAAGTGAGTGGATGTGAATTTTACACCCACCTCGTCGAGACTTCCTTTAATAACCAACAACTTTATGCATTTACAATGAGCACAAACGTACATCAATCTAATGACGCTGCTGTTTCCACTCAGGAGAGGCTACGTCGTGTGGCTGTTCCAAAATGTTGAAACCTGAACAATAGAGCACTAGAAAAATAACAAAATGCAAAACATTGCATTAATAATATTATAGTGCATAACTTAGACCAGCCAAGCTCTATTGAGCCGAGTATTCCTTTAACTTTAACTAGTAATGACTTCATGACTTTCTTTGCTAATAAAATTTTAACTATTAGAGAAAAAATTACTCATAACCATCCCAAAGATGTATCGTTATCTTTGGCTGCTTTCAGTGATGCCGGTATTTGGTTAGACTCTTTATCTCAGATTGTTCTGTCTGAGTTATTTTCATTAGTTACTTCATCCAAACCATCAACATGTCTATTAGACCCCATTCCTACCAGGCTGCTCAAGGAAGCCCTACCATTAATTAATGCTTCGATCATAAATATGATCAATCTATCTTTATTAGTTGGCTATGTACCACAGGCTTTTAAGGTGGCAGTAATTAAACCATTACTTAAAAAGCCATCACTTGACCTAGCTATCTTAGCTAATTATAGGCCAATCTCCAACCTTCCTTTTCTCTCAAAAATTCTTGAAAGGGTAGTTGTAAAACAGCTAACTGATCATCTGCAGAGGAATGGTCTATTTGAAGAGTTTCAGTCAGGTTTTAGAATTCATCATAGTACAGAAACAGCATTAGTGAAGGTTACAAATGATCTTCTTATGGCCTCAGATAGTGGACTCATCTCTGTGCTTGTTCTGTTAGACCTCAGTGCTGCTTTTGATACTGTTGACCATAAAATTTTATTACAGAGATTAGAGCATGCCATAGGTATTAAAGGCACTGCGCTGCGGTGGTTTGAATTATATTTATCTAATAGATTACAATTTGTTCATGTAAATGGGGAATCGTCTTCACAGACTAAGGTTAATTATGGAGTTCCACAAGGTTCTGTGCTAGGACCAATTTTATTCACTTTATACATGCTTCCCTTAGGCAGTATTATTAGACGGCATTGCTTAAATTTTCATTGTTATGCAGATGATACCCAGCTTTATCTATCCATGAAGCCAGAGGACACACACCAATTAGCTAAACTGCAGGATTGTCTTACAGACATAAAGACATGGATGACCTCTAATTTCCTGCTTTTAAACTCAGATAAAACTGAAGTTATTGTACTTGGCCCCACAAATCTTAGAAACATGGTGTCTAACCAGATCCTTACTCTTGATGGCATTACCCTGACCTCTAGTAATACTGTGAGAAATCTTGGAGTCATTGTTGATCAGGATATGTCATTCAAAGCGCATATTAAACAAATATGTAGGACTGCTTTTTTGCATTTACGCAATATCTCTAAAATTAGATAGGTCTTGTCTCAGAGTGATGCTGAAAAACTAATTCATGCATTTATTTCCTCTAGGCTGGACTATTGTAATTCATCATTATCAGGTTGTCCTAAAAGTTCCCTGAAAAGCCTTCAGTTAATTCAAAATGCTGCAGCTAGAGTACTAACGGGGACTAGAAGGAGAGAGCATATCTCACCCATATTGGCCTCTCTTCATTGGCTTCCTGTTAATTCTAGAATAGAATTTAAAATTATTCTTCTTACTTATAAGGTTTTGAATAATCAGGTCCCATCTTATCTTAGAGACCTCATAGTACCATATCACCCCAATAGAGCGCTTCGCTCTCAGACTGCAGGCTTACTTGTAGTTCCTAGGGTTTTTAAGAGTAGAATGGGAGGCAGAGCCTTCAGCTTTCAGGCTCCTCTCCTGTGGAACCAGCTCCCAATTCGGATCAGGGAGACAGACACCCTCTCTACTAAAGCTTATAGTTAGGGCTGGATCAGGTGACCCTGAACCATCCCTTAGTTATGCTGCTATAGACTTAGACTGCTGGGGGGTTCCCATGATGCACTGAGTGTTTCTTTCTCTTTTTGCTCTGTATGCACCACTCTGCATTTAATCATTAGTGATTGATCTCTGCTCCCCTCCACAGCATGTCTTTTTCTTGGTTCTCTCCCTCAGCCCCAACCAGTCCCAGCAGAAGACTGCCCCTCCCTGAGCCTGGTTCTGCTGGAGGTTTCTTCCTGTTAAAAGGGAGTTTTTCCTTCCCACTGTCGCCAAGTGCTTGCTCACAGGGGGTCGTTTTGATCGTTGGGGTTTTTACGTAATTATTGTATGGCCTTGCCTTACAATATAAAGCGCCTTGGGGCAACTGTTTGTTGTGATTTGGCGCTATATAAATAAAATTGATGATGGTTGATGAAGACGATTTTTTGAATTCTATACCAGATTATGAATTAGTTCTTCCGGGTCTTTAACTTGTACAGGCCCTGATATCTCTAATAAAAATAAAATAAACCAGAGATTCAGATTCAGGACGTCACGTCAGGATCCTACTTCAACACTGACATACGAGTATGTCTAATTTGACACAGGTTAAAGAGGTTAAAAAAAAAATGTGCATGAAACTGAAGGAATACAACTCTGGGTTCTACTTCACTGGAAGGTGGATTTGAAGATTACAGATATTTAGGGAATTACCCTGTTGTGTCTGATGATTTGCGAACGTTCATGCTGGTTATACGGTTGCAATCAGACACAAGGGGGTTATTCCCCGTTCTAATTCAATTCCATTGTTTGGAAGGTTTATTTTTCTGTAGGTAATTCGGTCGGCGAGGCTTACCGTCGAGCTGAGGCAGCGTCGTTCCAACAGTGGGCAGGGTGCGGAGTAATCCATCAAACATGAAAATCCGTCAAATGTGAAACGTAATTCTGTATCATTCCTGTTGAATGACATTCGACAGGAATGACATCTTGTCAGAACATCAGTCAGGGGGCGGAGTAATACATCCAAATGTGAAACGGTCAAATATTTTGCCACCGTTACCCCGATATTATAAAGTATGAAATCTCACATGATTAACCAATCACATGATGATGGGAAATTAACCACAGTGTTGTTAAAAAGATTACATGACTGAAACTTACCTATACAATCACATTTCTTCAGCAGAGTATTCAGTCTTTTTTGTTGACATTAAGAAACCCTTTTTATGTCCAATGTCTATGGCAGTCTGTTTGATGTCTTTTGGTCACCCACTTTGCTTTTTCCACACTATACTGAGCTACACAGGCTACTTGTGCTAGCTCCTCATGCTGGCTGTAAACAGTCTCTCTTTGTATGAATCACAGGATGTCCCCTCCACAGGTAGAAATAGCACAATCCTGCATAAGATGCTTTTTTTAGTGCCTGAAATCCTGCTCAACGAAGCAAGTGCTTTCAATGTTTTCCACACTGGCAAGGAGCTAAACAGGCTAATTCTGTTAGCTGCTCGACACTGGCTGTAAACGGTCCGATGTTCAGACTTCCAGAATCTGTGTGAATACCAGAACACACCTTCCTGCAAAACAGCTATTCACCATATTTGAAATAATCCATGTGAAAATACAAAGAAACGCCCAATTCTAAATGTCAGGGATGCTGGTAATGCGTTACTTAGATTGCGTTACTCTAATCTGACCACTTTTTTCAGCTATGAGTAATCCAACGCGTTGATATTTCCACCGGTCGATCACAGCCATAGTGTGGGTGGATCGCAGCATTAAAACTGGCCCATCGAAAAACAGTAGTTATCTCTCAAAATGCAGTGATGGCAGCACACCTGCACTGAGCTTTACTAAGATATTTGTACAGTTTTTGTTTTTTAAAACTCTGTGCTGCTCTCTGAGCATCCTCGCCAAAAACAGTTGAAGACCCGCGATGTGTTAACAACAAATACTGATGCTCTTTTTCCACCCAAATGCACCTAAGGATTCTGAGGATGACATGATGTAAAAAAAATGGCAATAAAACTTTCTTACCTGTCATTCTGGTTGTGCTTTCTGCATAAATACATGTTACTGATTCTTGCTCAGAAGGCAAACCAGAGGTGAATCCAGATGGAAAGGGGGTGTGGGGAGAGAGGGACGCAGCCCCACAATACCCCTCCATTAAAGGTTCACTTCTGAAGACATTTTTTAATAGTACTACTACTTATAGTAATAATAATAATATAATAATAATAATAATCATTGCAGTAAATGTTTAGAAAGAATTTAAATGTTAGAAAAATGGTACAAAGAATTTGTTACATTTATAAACAATGTAGATTATAAATTGTATGTTTTGCCATTACAGTGCTGTTAACAGTTAAATATGAGGTCAGCAAGTTTTTATGTCCACTGTAGTCAAGGAAGACTACTTTTATTTTATTTATTTATTTATAAAACAAGTATTTATGCTCAGTGTAGTCAAGAAACACTGACTTTATTTCATGTTTTACAATCCCTTTTTGTTCAGGAAATAGTGTTCAAGTTCAACTTAAAATGTCAGGACATTGTTCATTTTCATGTTGAGGTGGGGGTGGGGGGGGGAAGTTATCGTCGGCCGCTCCTGAAAGTAACTAATAATGTAACGAGCAATCTAACTTAGTTACTTTTAATTTAGTTACTGATAACTTGTAATCAGTAAAGTAACTAAGTTACTTTTTCACACAGTAATCAGTAATTAGTAATTGGATTACTTTTTCAAAGTAACTGTGGCAACACTTCTAAACTTAATTCCTTTCTTCCTGTCCACTTTGAATCACTTGCTAAAATCGTTGTGAGTGGAGAAACCCAGAGTGATTACCAGCAAAATTAAAATTTTTGATTATTTTTAAATATTGCATTAATAGCTCACCAAAAATAAAACACTATAGTTCAGTGTTTTCATAATTATTGATTAATTTTGAATAATTGGCTCATTTGTCATTTCATTTCATTTCACCAAAGACGCACACTTTAAGCATCCAGTATCTCAGCACATACTTCTTTCCGTCTGTGTGGTTTAGGGTCGTGACCTTCAGCGAGTGCAGCGCTCCAAATGAGCTCAGCCAGTTTTGTAGTCTTTTTGTGCTTGGTGGAGCCATGAAAGATTCACACTTAATACCGTCCTCAGACCAGGGTGGTGGCGGTGGGTTTGTTGGCGTGGCAATGCGATGCCCTGTCCGATGTGCACGTCATGTGGTCACCCGTGCAGTTTGAGGGGGTGAATCCGGGTTCCACTCCTTTCCAACACAATGTCCTGTTTTCTGCTCGTCTTTGGTGCAGGTTTGAATGCTGTGATGCAATTCCTCCCGCCTCATCGCTCGGTGGGAGCGTCTCTGCTGTGTGGCTATTTCCAGCAGGTAAGGGTGTGGGGATATCACTCTGTGTGGACTTTGTCAATTCATGACCAATGGCGAGGTCCTGCATTATACACAAAGCTGAGCAGGAGAGCACGTTTGTTTTATTCACAACCTTGTGTATTCAAACAGATTGCTCAGGCTGGGGAATTGAAGCAGATACTATCATACAGGTCCAAGACGTGGAGCGAGAACAGGTAGGAATAAACTATGTATAAAAGCAGCGGTAAGCCTGAGCCCCAGGCAAACCTGCACAGGCTACGATGTTACCCTCCCCAAAGCCACAATCAATTCTTGGCTTCACAATATCCAAATGGTTATTTTTGCTCGGCTGAAGTGTAATGATGTGCGGATGTGTTCGCTGGTGATCAAATCTAACCCAGATCTAAATACTGATGATTTTTTCAGGAGCTAATCCAGAAACGTGAGGATTTGATTTATTTCTCCTACTTTTAAACTAAGCACCAACCAATTTCAACATTTCAAGTCACTCCAGATTCCAAATCCTGCATTTCTGAACTGATGTCTGTAACATATTGCTGCTGTATCCCTCCTCCATAAAGTAGCACCCCATCACCTCCCACAATATTATCATCTCATTCAAATTCAGAACACTGATGGCTTTCCAGCATCATCTATATAATCCTGGAATAATTTGGCCCAGCGTCTGTCCATGTCTGGAGCCATAAATAACTGTTCCACCACAAAATCCTCTGGAAAGGGCAGGATGTATGCGCCTTTGTTGCTGCGGCGTGATGTATAAACCTGACTATGTGCTTCATCTAGCCTGACATGCACTTAATCCAGCCTGACGAAGGGATGCGCTCTGTCGGTTAGCGGGGGTTTCACCACGGCAGCAGGCGGCAACACCAATCCAAATCCCACCTCCGCCCTAATCTTCCCTTCAGCCTCAGTCACACTACATCCATAAGTATTCCATTAACCCCAGTCCTACCTCTGTGAAGAGCTGCACGCTGCCGTGTGCGCGTGTGTCTGCTTCTGTGTGTGCACAAATACTCCACCCAGCGTCCATCTTTTTGTGCAACATCTCAGCTCCTGTCTCATCTACATGGAGACATAGAAGTCTGTGATGTTCCAGCAGTGTTAGTGTGTTGGCGGTGAGGCTTCACCCACTCCTGGTGTGAGGATAAAAGAAGGCATGCCGTTAAATGGTGCACTCTCAAACCCATACCCACTTTTACACGACAAGTTGCAGATCTAAACCTGATGTGACCTTTAACTTTTGTTGCCACAACCCAGTACAGCTTTTGCAAGCTGTCTGTCCCCAGTCGGCCAGTTTAAATCCAAAACTGGCCTCCCGCCGTGTTCACAAATCCACGCCGTCTACAGCTCGCTTGTGAATAATTCTGCTTTACGCCCCACAGATGCACATTGTATTGTTTGGGAGCAGTGATTTCCAGCAGGAATACTTTATGCCCCCACTAGGGGGCAGTATGTGACTAAAAACGTGCTGGTGAATCAATCCCTTGACAGAACCTTTGCGTGCTCCAAAAATTAATGAAAATTTAAAGTCAAATTGATGTGATCCTCTGTAAAAGCAAGTCTCACAGCACACATCAGCAACATCCCTACAAGCCATGTAATGCACACGTGAATTTAACAGCCTCTAAATAATAATATATCCTGCAAGGAGGGCCCATAGTTCTTTCAAAAATGCAGCCTGGCACATATAGTCCCCTTGTTTTCACTGCATAGTTTTACAGCTGCTCATTCACTGCTGTGCTGGGATATACATGGCCAGAAACTTAAATCTATGGGGGATATAAAAACACAATTAAACTGAGCTTCAGACAAAACAAACAAACAAACAAACAAACAAACCCAAAAAACAAACAAAAAAAAATCATGTTTTTAAATTGAACAGAGCTGATATTTTATAACAATATGCATTATTGCTGATTATTACATTCAGATTCAGAGTCATTAAAATTAGATAAGCAATTCTGTTTACATGTTACACATTCTGCCATGTCTTTGTACTTAAATGAATATTTATATAATGTACTTTTACCCACTGCACATTCCTCACATCAGTTTCACATTTCAGCTCTGCGCTGGCGCAGCAAGCGCATGTTGATAACCGTAATTTACTCACTGCACTCATGCACAATTTGCCTCACATCAATTGCTTCAAAAATAAATTACGACTGACACAAAACATCCACTCGGGTTTTCGTTTAAAGCTCGGGCGGGCACGACCGCAGAGCTGACACGTGCACCGGTCTATGAACAGAGTCAATTAGGAGCGGCTGCAGATTATTTGTTAATTAAATAGGGGCTACCTTCACCGCAAAGGTACAGGAGCTCACACCTCACAGTGCAACACTAACAGCTGTCAGGCCTTGTTCTGCAGGGAGGAGGGGGGGGGTTCATTAAGCAGCGCCATCTCTCCTGGGCTTGTCCACCTGCCTTGATCACGTTTGCATTAATAATGCATCGCCGAGTGCAGTAATACAACCATTACAGTGGCTGCTCCTCTCAGCCTCCTCTGGCAGTTCTGCCACCACAACACGGGAGGAAATTCTAATCTTTTCCTCCTTTATCTGCACGTCCTCTTATATTGCCACCCAAAGAACACATTTCTGCTGTATGCACACAGCAAAATGGCTTTACCCTCTTTCTTTTAGGTTCACTACACTTTGAAAACAATACAGTCGACACGGCTTCCAGCAGATGAAAGCTGACCATTTGGAGTCACAGTCAGAAGAAGGTTCATCCCTCTGCAGCTTCTCGCCCGACACATTCTCGGCGAAAGTGATCAGATTCTCAGCCGGAGAGTCAAGGTGACCATGAATTTTAATGGTGACAGGAAGTGTTTGGAAAGATACCCTCATATTATTGGGCTTGCCTGATGGGAATAGATTGGAGAGATTTGCATAGATTTAAAACACCTGCAATTAAATTTAAATGTGGTGTGGCCTTTCTCAAACAGTGGGGCAAAACTACGGAAAAAAAAACATCATTTCCAGGGATCACGTTCTTATTAAAATTCACAGAATAATTGTCTTTGTGTAGGAGAGCGGTATATCCAAACAGTCAATAGGAGAAACAGAAGCAGGCCCGACTGCTCACTGGCTCAGTAAATATTACTTATTATTTTCTAATGTGACACTCTTAAGCCTGAGCTCAGATTTCCATTTGGAAGCAAACATTAAGGAGATTCAGGAGCCATCCAAATGGCCAAGTAATTAATGTTACCACGCACGCCTAAGATATTAGAATGTTAACAGTGTCGGAGCCATGTGATTCCGAATACAGAGTGAGGGCTTTATTTTGGCGGCCCAGACAGGGGGTGATATCCCTCATAATTGGGGACATCAGAGTTCCTGCTGCTGCGTCTTATCCTCAGTTCAGATCGCTCCTTTTTTAATTTATTCACTTTCCGTCTCCCCCTCTTCCTCTCGCTTCTTATCACTGGGATCTGCTCTCATTAGCAGTCAGCTATGCCCACCTCCCCCTCGTTTGCATTTCAAGTGGCGACACCGTGCAGGAGCAGCCCGGCGTTACCATCAGGAGAAAGAGAGAAGGCGCGAGCAGGAGCCGTCACATGCAGTTGATGCTTCATCACGGCACTGCATCCCAACATCTGGGGCCGTCTTTTTTTTCCCCCATGAGCACCAGTGTGTCATTAACAGGATTAATCTAGGCCCTAATTTCCTAATGATTGCTGTTTTAATGTATGTGAATGAGCGCGGTCTCTTGACTCATTACCGCCAATTTGCCTGAGACACACATATTCAGACTCTCTAACTACCCACCAACATTTATTTTTGCTAATATGATTTTTTTTTTCCCCGCTGTGGATAGAGCAAACACAGTTTAACTCTTGCTGAGTGGATTCCCAATCAGTGCAATGAATGAAATGCAAATGAGCAAACTGAAGGCAGCGTGCCTACTCTGCTGGTACTGTATTCACTCCAGTAGATGCTGATTAATTGTGAAGTATCCTGAGGTACAAATACTGCAGAGCTTTGGTACATAAAATCAGGATATGACCCCCTTTCATAAAATGTCATAAAAGTAAAAAAACAAAAAAAAAACAAAAACAAAAAAAAAACAGAAAAACAAGACCTCCAACTGTATCACTTCTGATAAACAGCACAATGGCTGGTGGGAACCATTAAGCCTGCTTAAACACGAACATTTAGTGTATCACTAGGTGTCTGGACCGGGGAAGCGGTTGGGGTTTTGTGGCCACACCATCGTATAAGCACACAGATGTATTCAAGCCCCGGGGCAGCTGGAGGGCAGACCTGTGAAACCCGGCCACATTGTCTCGGTTTAAGGGGAAAGTCTCAAGGATCTTCACCCAGGAGGATCCTCTGTGGCTTTTGTGACAGTTGACCTTTACACCACCCCCGCCTCTGCAGTGGTTGAAAAAAGTGGTGCAAGCGCCATCTTTGGAGGTCAGCGGCCCCTCTGATTGAACTAAATTGAACTTTAGCAGAAAGTGAGAAGAACGCAATCTGCAACAGAAGCTTTCATGTTGGGGCATCACTGGCACTGGTGACAAAATACGCTACAATCTCCACGATGCTGTATCAGATTTGATGTTGGCCAATTGTACATGCTGCGTTTAGCATACAGACAAATGCATATAGTGTTTGTGGTGTCTTCAACTCCACTTTGCTAAATAGAAGGTGCATAATCTGATTATATTTGTCCATTAAATGACATAAACCACTCAGACTGTTATTTGTCATTTTGCCCATTTCTATTTACACATTAAACTTGAGCGAAAGCAACAATGTGCTCGCAACACATCTAAGTGCAGGAGCACTGATCCACCACCAAAGCTCCCTGAAGTGAAGCATAAAGGTGAAGTCTTGGAGTTTTCCATTATCAATCAATCAATTTTCAATCAATTTTATTTATATAGCGCCAAATCACAACAAACAGTTGCCCCAAGGTGCTTTATATTGTAAGGCAAGGCCATACAATAATTACGTAAAAACCCCAACGGTCAAAACGACCCCCTGTGAGCAAGCACTTGGCGACAGTGGGAAGGAAAAACTCCCTTTTAACAGGAAGAAACCTCCAGCAGAACCAGGCTTAGGGAGGGGCAGTCTTCTGCTGGGACTGGTTGGGGTTGAGGGAGAGAAAGGAAGGAAAAAGGAAAGTTTTAAGCCTAATCTTAAAAGTAGAGAGGGTGTCTGTCTCCCTGATCCAAATTGGGAGCTGGTTCCACAGGAGAGGAGCCTGAAAGCTGAAGGCTCTGCCTCCCATTCTACTCTTACAAACCCTAGGAACTACAAGTAAGCCTGCAGTCTGAGAGCGAAGCGCTCTATTGGGGTGATATGGTACTATGAGGTCCCTAAGATAAGATGGGACCTGATTATTCAAAACCTTATAAGTAAGAAGAAGAATTTTAAATTCTATTCTAGAATTAACAGGAAGCCAATGAAGAGAGGCCAATATGGGTGAGATATGCTCTCTCCTTCTAGTCCCCGTCAGTACTCTAGCTGCAGCATTTTGAATTAACTGAAGGCTTTTCAGGGAACTTTTAGGACAACCTGATAATAATGAATTACAATAGTCCAGCCTAGAGGAAATAAATGCATGAATTAGTTTTTCAGCATCACTCTGAGACAAGACCTTTCTAATTTTAGAGATATTGCGTAAATGTAAAAAAGCAGTCCTACATATTTGTTTAATATGCGCTTTGAATGACATATCCTGATCAAAAATGACTCCAAGATTTCTCACAGTATTACTAGAGGTCAGGGTAATGCCATCCAGAGTAAGGATCTGGTTAGACACCATGTTTCTAAGATTTGTGGGGCCAAGTACAATAACTTCAGTTTTATCTGAGTTTAAAAGCAGGAAATTAGAGGTCATCCATGTCTTTATGTCTGTAAGACAATCCTGCAGTTTAGCTAATTGGTGTGTGTCCTCTGGCTTCATGGATAGATAAAGCTGGGTATCATCTGCGTAACAATGAAAATTTAAGCAATGCCGTCTAATAATACTGCCTAAGGGAAGCATGTATAAAGTGAATAAAATTGGTCCTAGCACAGAACCTTGTGGAACTCCATAATTAACCTTAGTCTGTGAAGACGATTCCCCATTTACATGAACAAATTGTAATCTATTAGATAAATATGATTCAAACCACCGCAGTGCAGTGCCTTTAATACCTATGGCATGCTCTAATCTCTGTAATAAAATTTTATGGTCAACAGTATCAAAAGCAGCACTGAGGTCTAACAGAACAAGCACAGAGATGAGTCCACTGTCTGAGGCCATAAGAAGATCATTTGTAACCTTCACTAATGCTGTTTCTGTACTATGATGAATTCTAAAACCTGACTGAAACTCTTCAAATAGACCATTCCTATGCAGATGATCAGTTAGCTGTTTTACAACTACCCTTTCAAGAATTTTTGAGAGAAAAGGAAGGTTGGAGATTGGCCTATAATTAGCTAAGATAGCTGGGTCAAGTGATGGCTTTTTAAGTAATGGTTTAATTACTGCCACCTTAAAAGCCTGTGGTACATAGCCAACTAATAAAGATAGATTGATCATATTTAAGATCGAAGCATTAAATAATGGTAGGGCTTCCTTGAGCAGCCTGGTAGGAATGGGGTCTAATAGACATGTTGATGGTTTGGATGAAGTAACTAATGAAAATAACTCAGACAGAACAATCTGAGAGAAAGAGTCTAACCAAATACCGTTATCACTGAAAGCAGCCAAAGATAACGATACGTCTTTGGGATGGTTATGAGTAATTTTTTCTCTAATAGTTCAAATTTTATTAGCAAAGAAAGTCATGAAGTCATTACTAGTTAAAGTTAAAGGAATACTCAGCTCAATAGAGCTCTGACTCTTTGTCAGCCTGGCTACAGTGCTGAAAAGAAACCTGGGGTTGTTCTTATTTTCTTCAATTAGTGATGAGTAGTAAGATGTCCTAGCTTTACGGAGGGCTTTTTTATAGAGCAACAGACTCTTTTTCCAGGCTAAGTGAAGATCTTCTAAATTAGTGAGACGCCATTTCCTCTCCAACTTACGGGTTATCTGCTTTAAGCTGCGAGTTTGTGAGTTATACCACGGAGTCAGGCACTTCTGATTTAAAGCTCTCTTTTTCAGAGGAGCTACAGCATCCAAAGTTGTCTTCAATGAGGATGTAAAACTATTGACAAGATACTCTATCTCACTTACAGAGTTTAGGTAGCTACTCTGCACTGTGTTGGTATATGGCATTAGAGAACATAAAGAAGGAATCATATCCTTAAACCTAGTTACAGCGCTTTCTGAAAGACTTCTAGTGTAATGAAACTTATTCCCCACTGCTGGGTAGTCCACCAGAGTAAATGTAAATGTTATTAAGAAATGATCAGACAGAAGGGAGTTTTCAGGGAATACTGTTAAGTCTTCAATTTCCATACCATAAGTCAGAACAAGATCTAAGATATGATTAAAGTGGTGGGTGCACTCATTTACATTTTGAGCAAAGCCAATTGAGTCTAATAATAGATTAAATGCAGTGTTGAGGCTGTCATTCTCAGCATCTGTGTGGATGTTAAAATCGCCCACTATAAATATCTTATCTGAGCTAAGCACTAAGTCAGACAAAAGTTCTGAAAATTCACAGAGAAACTCACAGTAACAACCAGGAGGACGATAGATAACAACAAATAAAACTGGTTTTTGAGACTTCCAATTTGGATGGACAAGACTAAGAGTCAAGCTTTCAAATGAATTAAAGCTCTGTCTGGGTTTTTGATTAATTAATAAGCTGGAATGGAAGATTGCTGCTAATCCTCCGCCTCGGCCCGTGCTACGAGCATTCTGGCAGTTAGTGTGACTCGGGGGTGTTGACTCATTTAAACTAACATATTCATCCTGCTGTAACCAGGTTTCTGTAAGGCAGAATAAATGTTTAATAGACCACATTTAACTGTTTTAGTCTGTGGTGCAGTTGAAGGTGCTATATTATTTTTTCTTTTTGAATTTTTATGCTTAAATAGATTTTTGCTGGTTATTGGTAGTCTGGGAGCAGGCACCGTCTCTACGGGGATGGGGTAATGAGGGGATGGCAGGGGGAGAGAAGCTGCAGAGAGGTGTGTAAGACTACAACTCTGCTTCCTGGTCCCAACCCTGGATCAATCAATCAATCAATCAATTTTTTTATATAGCGCCAAATCACAACAAACAGTTGCCCCAAGGCGCTTTATATTGTAAGGCAAGGCCATACAATAATTATGTAAAACCCCAACAGTCAAAACGACCCCCTGTGAGCAAGCACTTGGCTACAGTGGGAAGGAAAAACTCCCTTTTAACAGGAAGACACCTCCAGCAGAACCAGGCTCAGGGAGGGGCAGTCTTCTGCTGGGACTGGTTGGGGCTGAGGGAGAGAACCAGGAAAAAGACATGCTGTGGAGGGGAGCAGAGATCGATCACTAATGATTAAATGCAGAGTGGTGCATACAGAGCAAAAAGAGAAAGAAACAGTGCATCATGGGAACCCCCCAGCAGTCTACGTCTATAGCAGCATAACTAAGGGATGGTTCAGGGTCACCTGATCCAGCCCTAACTATAAGCTTTAGCAAAAAGGAAAGTTTTAAGCCTAATCTTAAAAGTAGAGAGGGTGTCTGTCTCCCTGATCTGAATTGGGAGCTGGTTCCACAGGAGAGGAGCTTGAAAGCTGAAGGCTCTGCCTCCCATTCTACTCTTACAAACCCTAGGAACTACAAGTAAGCCTGCAGTCTGAGAGCGAAGCGCTCTATTGGGGTGATATGGTACTACGAGGTCCCTAAGATAAGATGGGACCTGATTATTCAAAACCTTATAAGTAAGAAGAAGAATTTTAAATTCTATTCTAGAATTAACAGGAAGCCAATGAAGAGAGGCCAATATGGGTGAGATATGCTCTCTCCTTCTAGTCCCCGTCAGTACTCTAGCTGCAGCATTTTGAATTAACTGAAGGCTTTTTAGGGAACTTTTAGGACAACCTGATAATAATGAATTACAATAGTCCAGCCTAGAGGAAATAAATGCATGAATTAGTTTTTCAGCATCACTCTGAGACAAGACCTTTCTGATTTTAGAGATATTGCGTAAATGCCAAAAAGCAGTCCTACATATTTGTTTAATATGCGCTTTGAATGACATATCCTGATCAAAAATGACTCCAAGATTTCTCACAGTATTACTAGAGGTCAGGGTAATGTCATCCAGAGTAAGGATCTGGTTAGACACCATGTTTCTAAGATTTGTGGGGCCAAGTACAATAACTTCAGTTTTATCTGAGTTTAAAAGCAGGAAATTAGAGGTCATCCATGTCTTTATGTCTGTAATACAATCCTGCAGTTTAGCTAATTGGTGTGTGTCCTCTGGCTTCATGGATAGATAAAGCTGGGTATCATCTGCGTAACAATGAAAATTTAAGCAATACCGTCTAATAATACTGCCTAAGGGAAGCATATATAAAGTGAATAAAATTGGTCCTAGCACAGAACCTTGTGGAACTCCATAATTAACTTTAGTCTGTGAAGAAGATTCCCCATTTACATGAACAAATTGTAATCTATTAGACAAATATGATTCAAACCACCGCAGCGCAGTGCCTTTAATACCTATGGCATGCTCTAATCTCTGTAATAAAATTTTATGGTCAACAGTATCAAAAGCAGCACTGAGGTCTAACAGAACAAGCACAGATAGTCACGGTTTGGATAGTCACGGTTTGGAGGATTTAAGAAAATTGGCCAGATTTCTAGAAATGAGAGCTGCTCCATCCAAAGTGGGATGGATGCCGTCTCTCCTAACATGACCAGGTTTTCCCCAGAAGCTTTACCAATTATCTATGAAGCCCACCTCATTTTTTTTGAGGTAGGCTTCAAAATTAAAATTAAAATTAATATATAATTGCATTTATACATTAAATGCAATTAATGTCTAATTGCATTTAATTTAGTTTTCAATTTAGTGTCACTGTATGCTATAACAAATTTTCTTTTTAATTTACAGTACACTACTGGTAGCTAAAGTTGCCAGCTTCATACTGTTACTGTACAGTGCCAGTATACTGTTGTTCTACAGTGCGCCTACTCTTAATTTATGTAAATAGATTACAGTACTGTTAAGCTACACTCCATTATGCTTGGAGTCATCGCAGGAGATTCAGTATAGGATCCAGATGTTGATTTGGCTTTTCGAAAGCAACACCCCCGTACGTGTGTTTCGTGTTGCCCTCCCCCTGCTCCCCCTACACATGTGGCATGCACGGGGGGGGGGGGGGGGGGGGGACTTGCATAAAATGCTTATATGTATGTACAGACATGAACACATGCGGGGTGGACAGCCACATTTGAAAGCACACAGCACGGGGAGGCACTTCCCAGCTGCTGACCAGACACAAAGGATGGCTCAGTGCACACGACGTGTCACATTACAAACACAGAGACCACAGCCAGGACAGGTATATTAATAAGTACTACACTACCTACATACACAATTACATAACGAATAACTAAAAAAATAATGATCACATAACAGAGAGTGACACATTGGTGTGTGCGCTGAACTGACTGGGCGTGTCCGCCGACAGCAGCTGCTGTTGAGATTTCTGGTTCTGGACATCACGGCTGGGGAACACGTACCGTGTTTGGATGGACATGACCTTACAACTGTCCACTGTGACGTGTGTCTGCTTGCTGTCCTCACGTGGAAAAAAACATATATCACAATTGCGACGGGATACAGCAAGCAAGAGCATGGCATGCACATTGACAGGCTGCCCTAGGTGAAACAGACGGTCAGATCATAACACACAGTGGGCAATCTGAATGTCACGTCACCCACGTGAGCTCTGTTCCACATGTGCGTCGGGCCGCTGGACACATGTCCAGCAGATGTGGACATGATAAGAGTGCATTTCATGACTGTATGTCTGTGACCATGGGTCATCTACAGAGGAACAGACAGTTCATTACTTGTATTGTCCGCTCGATAACAGGGATTCAATAAAATGTGATGTTTTTTATGGTGTGTGTTTTAATACGTTTAATTTCCTTGTTGATTTCAGGCATTTTACACACCTTTTATAGGACAGCAATGGTAGTGCAGTGGAAAAGTTTCTGGCTGGCAGTCAGAGGTTTTGTAAATTGAAAGTTTGAATCCTTGGGTGACATATTGTTTTTCCACAGCAGCCGCGCAGTGTGGTTCTACATACTCCAGCTGTGACGGTTTTGTGCATGCTTGTGCACGAAACCATCACAGCGGGATTGTCCCGACCGTGTGTCCCTCCCGACGT
Source organism: Thalassophryne amazonica (assembly GCF_902500255.1). Lineage (NCBI taxonomy): Eukaryota > Metazoa > Chordata > Actinopteri > Batrachoidiformes > Batrachoididae > Thalassophryne > Thalassophryne amazonica. The sequence goes on from NC_047112.1 coordinate 110,546,673, forward strand.
CGGCTCAGTGTTTTTGTGTGGGCTGTTTCGCTGTGATTCGCCCTGATTCCTACTATTTGTGCTATGTGTGAAGGGGTCCTAATGCATTGGTTACCTTAACTCATCTGTATTAGCCTGATACACAGTTGTGCTCAAATGTTTACATACCCTGGCAAACGTTTTGATTTTTTGGCCATTTTCCAGAGAAAATGAATTATAACGCAAACCTTTTTTTCACTCATGGTTTGTGGTTGTGTGAAGCCATTCATTGTCAAATAACTGTGTTTACTGCTTTTAAATCATAATGTTTCTTCCTCAGTATCATCTGAGGTAGTTTTTCCTTACCACCGTCACCTGTGTGCTTGCTCTATGGGTTGGTAAGGCTACACCTTACTTGTGTGAAGTGTCTTGAGGCAGCTTGGTTGTGATTTGGTGCTATCTAAATGTAATAAATTGAATCAAATTGAAATAATGACAAGAGAAACCACCCAAATGACCCTGATCAAACGTTTACATGCCCCAGTTCATAATACAGTGTATTGCCCCCTTAAACATCAATGGCAGCTTGTAGTCTTTTGTGGTAGTTGTGGATGAGGATCCTTATGTTCTCTGATGGTAAAGCTACACCTTCTTCTTGGCAAAAAGCCTCCAGTTCCTGTAAATTCCTGGTCTGTCTTGCATGAACTGCATTTTTGAGATCTTCCCAGAGTGACTCAATGATATTGAGTTCTGGAGACTGAGATGGTCACTCCAGAACCTTCACTTTATCCTGCTTTAGCCAATGACAAGTTGACTTGGCCTTGTGCTTTGGATTGTTGTCATGTTGGAAGATCCAAGTACATCCCATGCACATCTTCCAGGCTGATGAGTGCAAATTGTGCTCCAGTATTTTCTGATAGCATGCTGCATTCATCCTGCCATCAATTTTGACCACGTTTCCTGTGCCTTTGTAGGTCACACGTCCCCAAAACATCAACAATCCACCTCTGTGCTAGCAATGGTGTACCTTTCATCATAGGACTTGTTGACTCCTCTCCAAATGTAACATTTATAGTTGTGGCCAAAATGTACAATTTTGGTCTCATCACTCCAAATGACTTTGTTCTCTGTGCTGTTTGGTGTATTGTAAGTGGGATACTTTGTGGCATTTGCATAGTATAGGCTTTCCTCTGTGACTCAACCATGCACCTCATTTTTCTTCAAGTGCCTCCTTACTGTGCTTCTTGAAACAGCCACATCACTTTTTTCAGAGAGTCCTATATTTCAGCTGAAATTATTTGTGGGTTTTTCTCTGCATCTCGAACAATTTTCCTGACAGTTGTTGCTGAGATCTTTGTTTGTCTACCTGACTGTGGTTTGGTTCCAGCAAAATCCCTTGTTTTCCACTTCTTAGTTAGGGCCCTGTCCCACTGGCGTTAGGAGGATTTGCGTATGGATTGCGCACAAAATTGGCCCATATTCGCTAAACATCCGCAATATCCATGTAACATGCCTGTATGAGTCGGCTGTAATCCGAACACGCCCGTGATCATCCGCAGAGGCACGCATGTCTGCAGCCAGGATTTTTGAGCTGTTCAAAAATCTGAATGCGGATGACATCCGCCTTACATACTCCATATATACTCAATTCATACACAATACATACTCACTCTATGCGCTGTATATCTGCCATTAACCACTGATATCCGCAACTGATGGGGATTTGTGGCTTGGCAGCGGACCAGGACAGTGTGTAAAACAGATATATATTGCGTGACCATCATGTCCACATCACAAACTAAAATATGTTGTAGCGAATGCATATAAATTGGTCACGAATAAAGCATTTTTAATTACATCTGCTTTGCAGCTGATTTGCGGACAATCTGTGAATGCATAACAACCACGTCACATAAACTCAAAGTACTATATGAGACAGAAAGCGACATACCTGCCAGTCAGTGCCGGTCCGGCTGTGTAAATCCACAAAGACGTAGCTGCTGCAATCCAGGACTTTTATTTAACACCAACAAAAGGAAGAGTTGCTGTTTAGCCACAACTCATGCTGAAGTCTGTTTTCTGTGACGCTCTCAAAAAAACAAAACAAAACACCGTACACACCCCAAGCGGCTTCCCCCCTCCCGCTCCCCAAACTCATGAACAGTTAACCCTCGCATGACAACACTCTGTGATCAACTTGTCCATGTCCAGCAAATGCTCCAAAGGCTGTGGTGTTGGTGTGAATAGTGATGCCGATGGCCTGAGTGCGCTTCTTTTATGACCGCAATGCAGATGCCATGCACAGGCAACACGTGCGCGATGCATTCATAATACACCTGTAATACTGCCGTGGTAATCTCAATGTGTTGGATCAGTTTCATCACTACATGCGTTATATAACCGTGATTGTTCATCATATAGTCGCTATATATTATTAATATATCTGTAATTCATACTGGGACATTTGTCATTTTTGGCCATTTTTGTTGTGGACGACAACGAACGCCCGCAATTCATATACTCAATTCATGCACAATTAATCCTTTCCCCAGTGGGACAGGGTATCTTAGAGTTTGAAAACTGCTGATTGGTGTTCTTAGTCCCTTGGTTATCTTTTTATATCTGTTTCCTGTTTTATACAGTTCAGTTAATTTTTTTAACAATTCTTTTTCTTTCCTGTGACTCACAAAACAGAAATGTCAGTGCTGTAGTGGATGAAAGATGCAAGGGTCTGTCAGGAGTCAAGAGACTCATTGACCTTTATACACACATGCGCTGATTACAAGAAATCAGATCACAGGTGAGGATGGTTACCTTCTGTAGCCATTCAAACCTGTTTGTGTCAACTTGTGTGCATGTTATCAGGCCAGTATCACCAGGATATGTAAGATTTTGATCAGGGTCATTTGGTTAGATTCTGTTGTCATTATGATTTAAAAATAAATGGCTTCACTCAACCACTAACCATGAGTGAAAAAAGTTATTGTGTTATCATTCATATTCTCTGAAAAATGGCCAAAAAAAATCAAAACCTTTGCCAGGGTTTGTAAACTTTGGAGCACAACTGTAGCCTACTCAGCTCTATACAGCCATGATAGTTTTCTAAATTATTCATGAATATTGAAATTATTTCTGCTTAAAATTGAGTGAGCTATATCAGGGTGAAACAGGTGAGTTAAGTTGACTAGTACATTAGCATTTGCAAAGTGTGTGGTGCTGGCACACGCAGTTAGTGCACTTCCATCCCACACAGAACATCCCTGGTTCCAGTCTCCTTGTATAACTTAATAAAAACCAAATCAACGCGTGTATCCCGAACCACCTTGAGGGACCCTGAGCAAAATGGAAGAAGTGTAGTGAAATGTTTGTTGTAATTTAACAGTACTGAAATATTTTTTTACAGTAATGCACTGTTGTATGTTAAAGTTGGCACACTGCATAATATCAGTACAGTGGCACTGTTGGGTGACAGTATAAAGCTTGGAACTGTAGCTATCAGCAGGATACTATAAATTCAAATGGAAAATTGTTATATTGTGTCCACACAGAGTGTGTGTGTGTGTGTGTGTGTGTGTGTGTGTGTGTGTGTGTGTGTGTGTGTGTGTGTGTGTGTGTGTGTGTGTGTGTGTGTGTGTGTCTCTGAGCCAGCCTAAGACATACTGTATCTGAATGTTATACTCTGTAAATAGCAGGAAAATCTTGCTTTTGCCTTTTGATTGAGATTTTTGCCGATCCTCTGATGCAATCACTTTCTGCTGCCTCTCGATGGCAATGCTCCATCACCGCGGCCGACCGTACCTCATATTAAGAAGCACTTGATGCACAGATGAGGGCAAGCACACCTTCTATTCTTAGAAGGTGGAGGCTGGATGTGAAAATGGCAGTTGTTTTGGATAGAAGCAATGACATTTGCACTGTGTTGTGTGCTGCTTTAAGGTGGCCAGAAGATAAGGACCCAAATCAATAATAAAAAAAAAAAAAACAAACAAAAAAAAACAAGTTTTCTTTCTGATTACAGTATGCTACTCCACCCACTAATCTCTGTTACTATACCTGGTGACCACAATCAGCAGTGATAAAGGGTGATCACACTGCATTTCATTCTATGGCTGCAAATAATACAACAGGGATAAATGAGAAGAGATTTTTTCATCATTCAAAAGAGAAAAAGCAAACATTTAAATACGCCATATTCCACTATATTATCTTCTAAGTGCATTCTGTGCTGCCAGATTGCAATTAAAGGATAATACTTCAATAAAGTACAGTTCAAAGACAGGAGCATTCTCAACTGCCTGCTTGGAATGCATCTGCAAAACTCACACACTGTATCTGAATTTGATTGCCATTATGCATCTATGTATGTATGTCATTGTAACAAAAATTTAGGAGCTAATAGTGATTACATTGAAAATTCCATAATACTCCATTTTTGCATTAAAATGGCAATTGTGATACCAAAGCATAAACAGAAATTATGTTATAAACTTTATATTATCAAAATGATTGTGTACAGACCAGCTGAGCTAAATTTAATATTATTTTAAATAAATCCCATTTACAACAAATGTCAATTAAAAACAAGAATTAATACATATAGAACTTAGAAATATAACTATAGAAATTTTTTTGCTTAGTAATGATATACTTTTGTGCAAATACAGAGAAACCCTGAAAATCCATTAAAACAAATTATATTGCATGCCTTTTTTAAGAACAATTTGTGGCTTTTAAGCCTCTTAAATTGACACTGTTATGTCAAATTCACTCACTCAGTCAAATTGTTTAGGTACAGCAACATGCTGTTCTGAATAATAACAGCAATTTCCTTGAAAATAATACGAACCAAGGGAGCAGGAAAGTTGTGGGTTCTATTCCCACCTGGGGCCTTTGTGTGTGGAGTTTACATGTTCTCTCCATATTTGCGTGGGTTCCCTCCTCATGCTCCGGGTTCCTCCCACATCCAAAGACATGCAGGTTCGGTGTATTGGAAACTTTGAATTGTCTGTAGTTGTGTGTGCAGGTGTGAATCTGTTTGTCTGTGTATGTGTGGCCCTGTGACAGACTGGGGTCCTGTCTAGGCTGTAACCCGCCTCACACTCAATGATTGCTGGGATCGGCTCGAGCCCCTACGACCCTTAATTGGCATAAGCAGGTATAGAAAGTGAATGGATGGATAATACAAAACAGAAAAGGGATTAATGGAATATTTTATTTGATAGGGCGAGGACAGACTTACACAAAGCACTGAGAAAAGTAAATATGCTTGAAATGAGTAAAAAATGTATGATAATCCAGAAGTAGCCTGTACTATATACTCAACTGGCACATTGTATAGGGTAGCACAAATTAAGGAAGGACCTTCCTTAAGGACCTCCCTTTGTATCAAAGTAAGTGTCACAGCCCCCAAGGTGGGCAGTGCATCCCTTGTTCTGTCTGTGTCTTGCTTCCTTACCAGACTTTGTGCCTGAATATTAGAGCAGAATACTAAAGGATTATTAACGAGTGTGAGGTCTGTATGGGAAAATATCACATTGAGGTGTAAGTATGGAAAAAGTGTTAGCGAGGTCTATGTGAAAAACACAGAGGTCTGATAATCCCATACAGACCGAGCAAGCGAGGTTAATAATTCATCTATTTTATATATATATATATATATATATATATATATATATATATATATATATATATATATATATATATCAATTCAATCAATTTTTTTTTTTTATATAGCGCCAAATCGCAACAAACAGTTGCCCCAAGGCGCTTTATATTGTAAGGCAAGGCCATACAATAATTATGTAAAACCCCAACGGTCAAAACGACCCCCTGTGAGCAAGCACTTGGCTACAGTGGGAAGGAAAAACTCCCTTTTAACAGGAAGAAACCTCCAGCAGAACCAGGCTCAGGGAGGGGCAGTCTTCTGCTGGGACTGGTTGGGGCTGAGGGAGAGAACCAGGAAAAAGACATGCTGTGGAGGGGAGCAGAGATCGATCACTAATGATTAAATGCAGAGTGGTGCATACAGAGCAAAAAGAGAAAGAAACAGTGCATCATGGGAACCCCCCAGCAGTCTACGTCTATAGCAGCATAACTAAGGGATGGTTCAGGGTCACCTGATCCAGCCCTAACTATAAGCTTTAGCAAAAAGGAAAGTTTTAAGCCTAATCTTAAAAGTAGAGAGGGTGTCTGTCTCCCTGATCTGAATTGGGAGCTGGTTCCACAGGAGAGGAGCCTATATATATATATATATAGGCTATATATATATATATATATATATATATATATATATATATATATATATATATATATATATATATATATATATATATATATATATATATATATATATATATATATATATATATACATATTCTATTTCTACCTCATTTCTTATGTCTTGTACTGTTACAAGTATTATTATTATTGCTTATCTTGCACACGCTGTTTGATGAACATTTTCCTCTACTTGCACCCACCCTGTGTGTTTTCTTAAGAGCTGACGTAACGTGAATTTCTCCTCTGTGAGATCAATAAAGTTTATCTTATCTTATCTTACATTCTTGTGATTACAAGGGCATCAATTCAGCACGCAGTCTGTATTGCTTACTGTTGTTACCTAATATCTCTAATTTCTCAAAAAAATATGAGCCCTATCAACTTTCTGTTTTTGCAGTGTTCATCCTTGTCTCAAAATACATAAGCATACCAAACAGCAAATGTCAGCTCTCCCCAGTTTGTCTGTGATCAAAGCCATACACACACACGCACACACATGCATGCATGCATTCATACAGAGGCCACTTGACTATTATAATCTAGATTATATATGGTTATGATGATTATCATATATTCATTTTTTACTTGAAATAGAAAAAGAAAATACTCTACATGACTGGGAATTTTAACCTAAGGCCTTTAGCCCAGAGGTTTTATGTCTTTCCACTTATAGCATCTCACTCTCTGTAGTGTGGTGATGTTACTTGATGTTACCATACATGCCATGTACAAATGGCTGTGGGATAAACCCTAACCAAAACACAAACTGTAATTCATTCATTTTCTATACCTGCTTACTCCAACTAGGGGTCACAGAGGGCTGGAGCCTATCCTAACAGTCATAGGGCATCAGGTAGGGTACAGCCTGGACAGGACACCAGTCTATTACAGAGCCACATGTAGACAGACAAATACGTTTACACCCGCACGCACACCTACAGACAGTTTAAAGTTTCCAATTCACCAAACTTGCAAGTCGGTGGATGTGGGAGCTCCCAGAGGAAACCCACACAAACACAGGGAGAACATGTAAACACCACATAGAAAGAACCCAGGTGAGAAGCGATCCCACAGCCTTCTTGCTGTGAGGCAACAATGCTAATCCCTAAACTACTGTGCTGCCACAAACTCTAATCCCGTGGAATAATTAACACAGCTTTGGATAGAATTTTGTATTATCAATGTACCTAAGTACGAATAACCACTTTGTCATAACAACGTAAGCAATAAAATGACCATAACTCAACTCGTCATTGGGTTGTGTTTTAACTGATGACTCAGTGGGTCCATCCTGGGTTATTCTTGTTTGTGCAACAAGGTGTTCTTGAGCAAGGCACTGGCCCTGTGTCACATGAATCATCAAGTATATGATTGCAAATGCATCAATACTGTAAATGAACCTTTTTATACTGAGCACACTGCATTGTAATGAGTGCAGAGAGACAACTCACGCCAGAGACCATCCAACAAAACTGTTACTGTGTCACTGTATGTGCACACACAGTGTCTGTGTGCAAATGTCAGCTGTCAATAGAGGAACGTAAATCAACACAGGGAATTATTGACACAGCTGTCAATAATTCCAAACTCAGGACCTCCAATATTTGATTAACTCGTGTGAAAAGCATTTAAATATGTCTGAGTTCATCTGTGACGAAATATCAATTAAAGCCTTCTAAATGCTAGCCTGATAATTGATTGGCACCTGCACACAAGAAGCAGATTTCATGATTAATATTTCCCCCGAAGTCACTCTTCCATCTCCAGTAAAAACTCGCAGTACAAGGAGAGGAGTGCAGGGTAAATATTGAATCTGGGACTACACTCCTGACGTACATGGCATAGCACAGAAAGATGTGTGAAAGTTGAGAAGCTGCCCTAATTAAGAAGCTATAATCAGTCTCGGAGCTCGGGGCTAACTCCCTGAGTGTCATTTGTGATATTAAACCGAGCTGTCCTCCTCCTTCTGTTTGTTGTGCTTCACTGGCTGGAGCTAATCCCTTTTAATATAGTCGCAAATATGCAAATGGACATTTCAATATACCAAACACTGGCTAGCTATCCGCTTTTAATTCAACAAAAGCCAAGAGCAGGACCTTGTCACTCAAACTCCCTTTTCCCTCATAACAATGCTAATGGTTTCCCATTATGCGCAGTCCAACTAATTAAAGGGAAGTTTGTGTGGAGAAGGATTTGCCGCTCCCTGGAGAATGCCGGACACAGCTTTCTTCTCTTCACAGGGCCAGCCTGAGGCAGAGCAAAAAGTTGTTTGCTTACACGCCTCCAATCTTTGTAAAGTAATGCAAAAAAAAAAAAAGAAATAAACACAACAAACGGCTGGGGTCCGGTCTAGACCAGCTCCCCTGGCACCAGTGATACTCCAGTCCTGAAGTGAAAGCTCAGCATCACTGGCTGCAGTTTGACGGCACACTTTGCGAGTTGGGTTCCGAAGGCCAAGTAGCCCACAATGAGATGAGCAGCATTTATATCCTGGCGACACATTTCATAAATAATGGATGAATCTGTAGATCGCTAGCAATCTGTGCATCTACATGTCACAAGTAACTCGATGATGACACCATAAAGCAGAGCTAAAGTGGTTTAAGGTCTACTCTGTGGAAGTCTCGGGATAAAGGGGGCTAAGAGAACCCAGGGACGTGCTTCCTCTATTAGTATTCCCCCAACGCCTACAGGGAATACTAAAGGAAGAAAAACTCTGCTCTCAGCTGCTTAACCTCCACAACTAAAGCCACTGAAGCAGACTGTTAGTGGCGGCTGATGGTGGGAGTCGGGGCTCAATTCTTGCCTTATTTGAGTAACAGTGTGACAGTACAGGTGGACACACTTCATATTAACTCCCTAATGGACTTCACCGCGCATCAGTCAGTTCGCAGTTGCAGGGGCAGCGCCGTTTTGGAAGCGTTGCGCTCATCGCCCTGCCGTAGGGTGTGTGCTGCACTTACCTTAACAAAACCTAAACATCGCCACAGCCTTAATGTAGGATTTCAATCTGGCAATGAGGTAATTGCTATGCAAATACTCTCCTGTAATTACTTGTGTAAACAGCACATAGCTACAAGGCCTGACTGAAGCTTCAATCATTGTGCGATTTAATAGGCATCATGCCTGACTTGACAGTTGCTTGGAGGTGTTAGCTGTGGCGTTGTGCGATGCTGTTCTATGACCTGTTGTTAATAGTAGTCAGATGCATCCCTATAGGCGTGAATGAGGTGAAAATGAGGATTGGATGGGACCGGCTGAGACCGTGTATCAGCTGTGTTGACACGTGTGTGTGCATGTGTGTGTGTGTGTGTGTGTGTGTGTGTGTGCACATGTTGTTCCAGACAGACTCAATGTATTATGCTCAGTGTAGTGGATACTAACATATAGAATAAAGGATTATTAGGGTGATGGCAAGTTATTGATAAAATAGGTTGTTGTTGTCCATTCGGCTGCTCCCGTTTTGTGGTCGGGGTCACCACAGTGGATACAGCCAGAACCATATTTGTAGTTGACACAATTTTTACACCGGATGCCCTTTCTGACGCAACTCCAACTCCTGTTCTGTGGAATGATCTCCCTGTGTCAATAAAACAGTCTGATTCTGTGGAGATGTTCAAGTCCAGACTTAAGACACTTATTTTCCCTTTCGTATGGGTAGCATACTGGTATAGTTTTGTTTTACGCTTTTTACTCTTTTAATTCATTTATTAGGAAACTGAGTGTGCCGCGGCCTCAACTTTACCTTAATTCTGGGTCTTTTAGTGAAGCTTAGGGCTAGTGGCTGACGATCACCTTAGTATTTCCTGTTTTTCTTGTTGTTTAATGCTGACAAATTATACTGTATTTCTTGTCTTTCTGATGCCTGATTCTGTTTTTTCTCTCTATTTAAGGTGCCGCTTCATCCAGAGATGGAAGTTGTATTTGTGCTGGTGACCCTCCTGTCCTGTGCACTAACAGCATTTCCTGTATATTTGTTTTGTGAATTGTTTCTGTGAATTGTTCTGTAATTTATGTCTGTATCATGGCCCAGGCAGAGGGTCACCCCTTTGAGTCTGTTCTGCTTGAGGTTTATTCCTCAGAGGGAGTTTTTTCTTACCACTGTTACTCTGGGGGTTGGTAAGGTTAGACCTTACCTGTGAAGTGCTTTGAGGCAACTCTGTTGTGATTTGGTGCTATATAAATTAAAATAAATTGAAAATAAAACTCCAGTGTTACCTGGAGAAACACACACAGCTGCTGGTGTTCCAAAGAGGTCTCCCATCCAAGTACTAACCAGATCCCGCAGTGCTTAGCTTCTGAGATCTGATGGGATCACGCTGACACAGAGCAGATTTGCTGCGCTATTTCATAAAATAGGTAATACTCGTAAACACTAATTGTTAATTATTTTTATTATTGATGTAATCAGTATAATAGGCAGCACTGCTAAAGGTAAACAGCATTTGATACACAGATTCCAGTCAGTTGGGTTAATGATTCAATTAAACACCTAAATTTATCAGGAAGAAAAATAGAAACATAGAGCTGCAGACTAACCGTACTTGTCAATAACATTTTTCACCCCCATCTAATGTTACAAACATCCTATACTTATAGCCATTTTTATATATTTGTCCTATAAAAGTTTGATGGATGATGGCAAACCTTAAAAAACAGCCATGTGTTTGGTGTATGCAGATATCTCAGATGCCGAAAAATGCCAAAGCAGAAACAACAAAAGTTGCATTTCACTGAAAAGTCACTTGAGACGGGCTCCAAAAGCAAGTCAATCCCAATAGAAGCCATGTTAAAATGTCCAATTTCACAGCAGAAATACAGTTGTATGCAAACGTTTGGGCATCCCTGATCATTTTCATGATTTTCCTTTATAAATAATTGGTTGTCTGCATCAGAAATTTCAGTTAAATATATCATATAGCACATGAACACACTTATATTTGAGAAGTGAAATGAAGTTTCAAGTATTTACCAGAAAGTATGCAATAATTATTTAAACAAAATTAGGCAGGTGCATAAACTTGGGCACCCTTGTCATTTTATTAATTTGAATACATTTAGCACTAATTATTGGAACACAACATTGGGTTGGTAAGATCATTGACCCTTGACCTCCTTACACAGGTGAATCCAATCATGAGAAAGGGTATTTAAGGTGGCCATTTTGCAAATATTTCCACTCTTTGCACCATATAACTAAAATTGAGTTATATGGATATAACAAGTGGCGGTATGCATGGCTGAAAAAGTACACAGCATTCCAAGAAAAACACTTGCTACCTACAGTAAAATTTGGAGATGGTTCCATCATGCTGTGGGGCTGTGTGGCCAGTGCAGGTACTGGGAATCTTGTTAAAGTTGAGAGTCACATGTATTACAGTCAATATCAGCAGATTCTTGAGAACAATGTTCATAAATCAGTGACAAAGTTGAAGTTGCGCCAGGGCTGGATCTTTCAACAAGACCTGAATATTATTGAAAATCTATGGTGTGATTTTCAGCGGGCTGTCCATGCTCGGAAACCAACAAACCTGAGATGTTTTGTAAAGAAGAATGGTCCAAAATACCTTCAACCAGAATCCAGACTCTCATTGGAAGTTATAGGAAGTGTTTAGAGGCTGTTATTTCTGTAAAAGGAGGATCTACTAAATAATGATGTATTTTTTTCTGTTGGGGTGGCCAAATTTATGCACCTGCCTAATTTTGTTTAAAGAATTATTGCACACTTTCCGTAAATTCTATAAACTTCATTTCACTTCTATCACTGTGTTTGTCTGCTATATATGATATATTTAACTGAAACTGCTGAGCCATACAACCAACGATTTAGAAAGGAAAATCATGATCATTCAGGGTAGGGTACACACATCACCAGGTGCAAGGCTACTGCAGTGAACATAGAGCAAAAAAAAAAATAAAATAAATAAAAATAAATAAATAAAAAATAAAAAAGCCTGCACAGTTACTCCTTTGTTACTTTCAAATCCAGTGGGATCGAAACATTGTCACATTAAAGAAAGTAACAAAGGAGTAACTGTGCAGGCTTTTTTATTATTTTTTAAAGGAAAATCATGGAAGAAATCATCAGGGGTGCCCAAACCTTTACATACAACTGCAAACATGCTTACAGCCTGGGACAAAAAAAAAAAAGAAAAAAGAAAAAAAAAGCTTGATTTCCTATTCATGACAACTGTATGTAAACTTTCAGAGACCCATAATGCAATGGGAATTTGGAATAGTTTCTGTCATGCCAGAATCATTTCCACGATCTTTATGAAGGAACTCTATGAGTTTAATTGAGTCCAACTTAGCTCCTTATAACTCCTTAATTATACTTAATTTTTGTTTTCTGTTCTGATTATTGCGTACAGCAAAAAGTCTGAACACCTGTGTTGCTTCAGAAAACTTTAAGTGACTGATTTTGATGCATTTGTTCACAGCTAAGTGAATGCAGGAGAGACTAGAACTGTTCCTAGTACGCATGGAATTGACAAACGGCATGAATAGGGTGATTTTTTAATGTAACTCATTAGTTTATTTTGTTGTAAACCATAAAGTTGTGCATACATAGGGGTGTGGCCAAAGTAACAGCTGGCATCCAGATGCTAAAAGCCTGGAAGCAAAGTTCTGAACATTTTAATTTAAACATGACATCATATGGCTCGCTGTGCAATTGTTAGACCACCGGAGAAGGCTGTGATCAAGTATTTTCAGTGAATGGAATTTTATTAATGTTTAACTTGTATGTTGGCACTGTTAGCACTAGTTAACAGGTACTATTAACCGTGTGTAGTTACACTGCTAGTGTCATGTTATCGAGACAATTTTCTCTTCGTAGTTTTTAATACTCAACCCAGTTGTTATTAAAGCCACCACCAAGTCTGCAAGTCCTATACTCATACATAGATGAATCAGTCCGTTCGCTCCAGATTGTTAACATGATAATGTAAAATAAACGAATATTACCAGTTATCAAGTTGTTCACCAATGAATATGGCTTCAGGGTGTATGGTTTTCTGAAGGGTGTAAAAAGCCATATTCATTGGTAAAACAACTTGATAACGATTTTATCATATACAGTGGTCCCTCGTTTATTGCAGGAGTTACGTTCTAAAAATAACCCGCAATAGGTGAAATCCGCGAAGTAGTTTGCATTACTTTTACAATGATTATAGATATTTTAAGGCTGTAAAACCCCTCACTACACACTTTATACACTTTTCTCAAACAGGCATGAACATTTTCCACTTTTCTTTCCTGTGTAAACACTCAAAGTTCAAATCTTAGTAGAAAAAAAATAGAACGTTTTCCTATAAATAATTATGATGGCATTTAGAACTAACAAATTTAATTTTAACGATCAACCTACGAGGTTGGACACGTAAGAAATTATTAATAGTGACTCACCAGTATTTCACACTTCCTCTGACTGTTATGTGTCGGACGCAGCTCGGAGAACCGACCAGCGTTTGAAGGACCCAGTATGAAATAAGCAGAGCACGGTACAAAGGCTAACTGAATTTAATACATAACAGTGATCATAATAATAATAAAAGGTGCGGTCTGGCGTGGTGCGCTCCCAGCAGCGCTAACGGTCCGGAGCCAGAAGCTGTTTCGGACTCAAGGACCCCGCCGACACCCCCCAGGTGGCCGCAACAACCGAGTCTGTGAAAGAAGGAACCATTATGTGAGTCCACACTCTACACACAGAACACTTAAAGGTGTACAAACAGCAAACACTTCCTGGCTTGATTACTGATCAGCTTCCAACCTGCAGGCATGGAACATCCCGTTCACAAATCACCACCGCAGTGGAAGCTGATACATGACTAACATACAGCTCAATACAATAAGGTGTGAGGGACACCACATTTACTGACTGTATAACTGTTAGTCACAAAATCCAACGTACCTCAGGAAGTGTGCTGACGAGCGTGAGACCTCACCCTCTCCTCTTTCACAGACCGTGCATCAAACCTGGACATTCTCAGCGTCCGCTGCTGATGAGATGGCTCCCAAGACGACGATCTCACCCGTCTGGTCACAAGGTCGAGTCTCTGGCAAATGCACACTGTGCACTTCAGTCTTAAATGCCAACATACTCCAATCCCTCCAGATGCACCTCAGCTGTGAGTCCTGACGAGTCGCAGGTGATCAGGGTGAAGTCCTAACAGCCTCAGCAACACAGCCACTCAGTCCCAAATGCATGCCACCTGGGAGGAAACAAAAGGCAAACAAACCGGCAGCCAGGCCCCCCCAACCATACAACACTGACTGCACCCTTTCGTCGTGGCGCCGCTCCGTTCTCTGGATTGGCCGATTACTCTGGTGGTATGAAAAATATTACCCGTCCGTGAAAAGGGTGTATTGCTATTTATTCTTTAGTGTTTTATCCAATCATATTTTATAGGTTTTTATAGGTTTATAGGTCATTTATAGGTATATGATAATATTATATAACAGCTGAGTGGATCCTTGTCATTTGATTGATGCTTTGTATGTCACGTGACATGGATTATTCATTCCATTTGTGTTGCGCTGCATTTAGTGTGCCAATTTGGTTCCGTACGTTTTGTACTATTGCACGCTCCAATCACTGCCCTCGCACACTGCACACACACACTAGTGGGGGCGGTGTTTAGCTAAATGCGGCGGAGTTTGTTTTGCTGACATACGACAGTTTGAAGGAGTGAATTGACTGTCCTAATTCTTTTAACACACACACAAAAAAAATCCACTACACCGTATGGCATCTGGAGGCATGAAGAGCTGTGACAGAGTGAGGAAAGCAGACAGCAGTCTGGACATGAAGTATCATGGACTACATCATGAGGGTTGTTTTTTGCAAGCTGACTGAGAACAATTTTGTACTCCTGTTTAAAGTTTGTGCTGGACTGTTGACGTCAAAGCACCAGTGACGAACATCAAAATATAAGTCCCTTTTCTGTTGTATATAAATTAATGTAATATCAAATGACAAGGATGTATTTTCACTGTTATATGAAACAAATAATGAATGTTTTTCATTCTTTCAATGGAACAAATATTTCATTTGGTGAAAGATGGAATGTACCATCGTTCACCAAATGAAATATTCATTCCATTGAACTCATAAACATTCATTATTTGTATATTATCTTATAACACACCAAATTAAAATGCATAATGGAGTTAAACTGCCTGTGGTCAACAGTGGAGCACCGGATCAATCCAAAAGGCATGATTTGCTTATGTAATATCCCTTAGACCTGTCTGCCACCTGCTGGACATGTCTGGGATTACTGCCAGGAATAATAACATGAATGATGGAAATTAGGAGCAGGTGTGGTTGTAGTTACATGCAGCCTGTAGCCACTGTTGCTTGGTTTACATTCTCATTTCTTCAAAGCTAAGCCATAGGGAATGCTTGTAAAATTAATGCCATTCATAATTTTATAGTTAACATAAAATAATACATGTAATGTAAATACATATAATTTATATGTAGCTTGGTGTAGTTTTATCTATCTATCTATCTATCTATCTATCTATCTATCTATCTATCTATCTATCTATCTATCTATCTATCTATCTATCTATCTATCTATCTATCTATCTATCTATCTATCTATCTATCTATCTATCTATCTATCTATCTATCTATCTATCTATCTATCTATCTATCTATCTATCTATCTATCTATTTGTTATTGTCACTTACTCAGTAAAATAAAAAAGAATTATACATGAAAACAAGAAGAGCAATCAGAGATTTTTGACATCAGTGGTGTCTTCCACGCCATAATATCTATCTCTGATACAAATTTGGTGAGATTCCATGAATTAATTTTGACGTAATCCTTCAAAGCCTATATAAAGTGAAATCTTGATCCAGAATCTGGATCCAGATGATGCCCAAAATGCAGGTCATCTGCATTTTGGAATATGCAGAATATTATGAATGAATATTATCACCACATGATAATATTGATGTGGTGCACGTTTGGTGAGAATAACCGAAGTAGTTTTGACATAATCCTTCAAAGTTTATAGAAAGTGCCATCTTGATCCAGAATCCAGATACGGATCACCTCCAAAATTTAATGGGCTCTTCTAGGGATGAGCGAGTACACCACTATCTGTATCTGTATCTGTTCAACCATCTAAATTATCTGTATCCATATTTGTACTCATAGTGGGTGGGGCCTAAACTGGAAGTGGCCGTGGTTTAACCTGAAATGACTGGGGCTTAAATCAGTACATTATTTAAAGTCTGAAATTGATATGGATTAACCCAGTTTAATTAAGAAGTTGCTATATTTATTGTTTTTTTTTAAAACTATTTACAGAACAACCTCAGAATTGAGAGTCAATGTTTTTGATCACAATAGTAAAGGAACTATTTTACAGAACAAGTTTTTTTATAAACTCAGAACATGAATATTATTAAGTGTATGAATGAATAACAGAACAGCCTCAGAATGAACATTCTAGTAGTAGTAGTAGTAGGCGGGCACTGTGTGTGACTGGCCAATCACAGAGCGTGAAGACAGTCAGTTAGCCCATGAGAATTTTTCTTCAGCATGAGCACAGATATTGATGAGTTTTATTCGGATCATTCTCGTCAACAATGCTTTATCCGTACCGGATACTCATTTCAGACAAGTATCGGGTACTCGAAACAACCCTAGGCTCTTTTATGGTCTAACATCTACAGTATTTGTGGTACAAATTTGGTGATAATCTGAAGTAGTTTTGACGTAATCCTTCAAAGTCAAAATAAAGTGAAATCTTGACCCAGAATTCAGATTCGGATCACCTCCAAAATTCACTGGAGTTTTTAGTCAAAATCCATGGAATAGTTTTGATGTAATCCTGCTAACAGTCAGACAGATAAATAAATAAATAAATAAACACAGATGTTTTTATTACATCCTTGGCAGACGTAATAATCATACATATTGTAGCCTTACTATAGATTGAATCTGCACCAGCAGCAGCAGCAGCAGCATTCAGCATTTTGCTACATTTTAACTTGGGAAAAGACATCCAGCCACATGGCCCTTCAGATGGCTGTGGAAGAAGCTCCTTCAGTGGCTCTTCAATTATTGATTGACAGTAAAAAGCTTGTGGGTTCATTAAGATCATAGATGCACTGGGGGTAATGCTCCAAAAGTGGGGTAACTGCACAGCACTTACCCACAGACGAGCCTGTAACAGTGCTGAATGGCTGGGAGGCAGCAGACAGGAGGCGCCACACCACTTCCAGCCTGGAACTGGTGTGCCGTCACACTGAGCCAGACTCTCTCTGCTCAGGATCTGAGTTGCTGCTCGAGGGGAGCTCAAAGCAACAGCCACAGACAACCTCCTCAAGGATGCTGCGTAAACGTCTCGCTTACTCTCTTTGGAAGAAACCCTCCTTCTCACAATGCTGCATGTGAATTAATCCTGTTGGAAACTAAAGGGCATGAATGAAGAAGAGCAGCTGAGCCTTGAGAATGACGGTGTGCCATGCACTTCCACACACACACCTATGCAGCGCTGAAATATACAAATAATGAATGTTTATGAGTTCAATGGTACGAATATTTCATGAGGTGAAAGCTGGAACATACCATTCAATGAGGTTGGACATACATACATCTAACAAAATTTAACCCATTTAACCCCTCCTAATTACAACTCCAGATGTAGAGACACTGCCTTGGTCAGAGGCAGAGAAAGGAACAGACCCTAAATAGCATGTTTTTCATTGTGGATGGAAACCGGAGTGCCCGGATTGGTGTTTGCTACATGACATTCAATATTTGTCCCATTGAATGACTGACGTCATGTACTGTGCATTTGTTTCTATTTACAGTGCATTTTTGTCCCACTGAACAACTCCATTTCCTAGAAAAAAAATGCATCTGAGCTGAGCAGCATATTGCCGGTGTCGCAGACCGAACGGTCCGCCCCTAAAAATTGGTCTGCCCTGCCTTCACTGCGCATGCGTCATTTTGGAGCTCAGCAGCTCGTCTGAGACAGAGTCTCTTTACCCAAAGCGATCAAATGGATTAATGGGATTATTAACCATCAGATGACAAGGTAAAACCTCTGAAATCATTCAGACGTCAGTATTTAAGCAACATGCAGTAAACGCATCAGCTAGTAACTTCTATAGCTGTGGCGCTCTGATCGCTTCCTCCGTCTTTTATTGTAAAAATAATGAATGTTTATGAGTTCAATGTTAATGTTAAAAACATTCATTATTTGTTTTATATAATGGCTAAAATAGATCCTTGTCATTTGATATTTTATTTGGTGCACAAGGATGTGCGCGCATGTTTGCATGTGTGTCTGTGTGTGTGTGCAGAGTGCAATGGTACCAAACGTATGGAACCAAATTTGCACTCTAAATGGAACCAAGCCGCACTCTAAATGCAATGCAACACAGATGGGATGAAATAATCCATGTCATGTGACATACAAAGCACCAATCAAATAACAAGGATCCCCTCAGCCGTTATATAATATGAAACATTGCTGAATTTATGTGGAAATGATTGTTGTACAAAAGCTTAAGATATCTGTCTCTGAGATAGATGATGACTGGAGTGAAGTTTTAAGCAGAAACAAGTTGATAATCGGTGAACTGCGGCTGATGACATATGCGCAGTAAAGGCAGGGTGCACCAATTTTTAGGGGGGACCGTTCGTTTGGCTACACCGTCTTGCCTGAGGGGTGGAGTCAACTCCAGCATGGATACAGAGCTGCCTGGGCCTGGCTTCTGTCTGCTTCCTGTTCTGAGTAAAAAAGAAGAACAACAAAAACGTCCGTTTGATTTTAAGTAAAATATCAAATATCAGATCAATATATTTGGACAGCGCAGTGGGTTGGTGGTTAACACTGTTGCCTCAGAGCAAGGTCATGGGATCAATTCCCACCTGTGTCCTTTCTGTGTGGAGTTTGCATGTTCTACCCATTGTTTGCATGGCTTCCTTCTGGCTCAGGGGTGGGCAACTTGTTCCAGAAAGGGCCAAGAGGGTCCACCAGGTGATTTCACTGATTAATATCGCTTAATCAGTGAAATCACCTGGTGGAGTCAGTGGCTGCAAAGAAAACCCGCACCCTCTTGTCCCTTTCTGGAACAAGTTGCCCACCCCTGTTCTGGTTGCTCCGACTTCCTCCCACATCCAAAGACATGCAGGTTAGGTGGATTGGAACCTTTAAATTGTGCATAGGTGTGTGTGTGCAGGTGTGAATATGTTTGTTTGTCCTTAACCTCCTGACTACCAGGACACACACACACGCACACACATATATACATATATATATATATATATATATATATATATATATACGAGGGTAGGCTGAAAAGTTCTAAGGCTGACTATGATGCAGTTGTTGAATTGAACAAATTCAGGGTTATTTTTCTACAGTCTCCCTGTAACTCCACACACTTCTTCCAGTGGTGCTTGAGTGCTTCGATTCCCTTGGCATAGAAGCTTTCATCTTGAGAGTCAAAATAGTCCTCATCGGCAGCCATCACCTCATCATTGCTCTGATAGTGCTTCCCAGCCAAGTTTTTTTTCAGGTTTGGGAACAGATGAAAGTCCGAGGGTGCCAAGTCAGGGGAGTACGGTGGGTGATCTACCAGTTTGAATCCACACTCGTGGATAGTGGCCATGGCCACTGTTGACTTGTGAGCTGGGCCATTGTCTTGATGGAACAGCACCCCTTTCGTCAGCTTTCCTGGTCGCTTCTTTTTGATAGTCTCGCATAACTGTCTCAGTAGGTTAGAATAGTACTGTCCATTTATGGTTTGTCCCTTTTCAAGATAGTCCATGAACACAATGCTCTTGGCATCCAAGAAAACCGAAACCATGACCTTCCCCGCAGACGAAACGACCTTGGCCTTCTTTGGAGGTGGTGACCTTGGGTGTTTCCACTGCATTGATTGGTTTTTGTCTCTGGTTCAAAGTGGTGAACCTAACACTCATCCTGGGTAAGAAAACATTCCATGTAATTGGCTGGATCCTCTTCAAATTGCGCCAAGTTTGCCTTCGACATGACTAGCCTGGTGCGTTTCTGATCATGCGTCAGAAGACATGGCACCCACCGAGCTGACACCTTTGACATTCCAAGTTCTTCATGCAGAATGTGTTCAATTCTCTCACGGGATATTCCCACAGCATCTGCTAGCTGATTAATCGTTGATCGTCTGTCGTCCATCACCATTTCATGAACAAGGTCAATGTTTTTCTGGGTTGTGGCTGTTCCAGGCTGCCCAGACCTTGGGTCATCTTCAAGGCTCTCTCTGCCCCTCTTAAATTTAGCTGCCCACTTCTGCACTGTGGAGGGAGCTTCATCCCCTAATGTAGCAACCATATCCGCGTGAATGTCCTTGGGCTTTAACCCCTTCTTATGCAGGTACTTAATCACACCGTGATGCCAGATTTTGTCCATTTTTGCCGTTTCCCTCTACCACGAACTTTCAAACTTGGCTATGAACCACAAACTACCTCACAATCTGGAAGAAAATAACACAGTTAGTCATCAGAAGAGTTGAACTTAATGCATGCCAAGTTTTATTGAAATGGCATTTCTCCTTCTTGGTGAGCCTTAGAACTTTTCAGCCTACCCTCCTATATATCTGGCACCCTGACCAGGGTGTACCCTGCCTCATGCCCCATGACTGCTGGGATAGGCTCCAGCGCCTCTGTGATTTGAGTAAGTGGTTGAAGGAGAGTGAGATCAATATATTTATGTCAAGTTGGTTAGTAGGGTTAGACCTTACTTGTGTGAAGCGCCTTGAGGCAGGTCTGTTGTGATTTGACGCTATATAAATTAAATAAATTCAATTGACAAATAACACAAATAATGTGTTTTCCATTCATGCAATGAAACAAATATTTTCATTCATTGAATGGAACCCATATTTCAATGAACTAAAAAAAATGTTATGATTGCACTCATAAATATACATTATTTGTATTCTCTTTCATTTGTTCTGACTAATTTGAGAATAATTTCAAAGTGGAACCCAAAACCCAAAATATTAAAGTCCTGATTCTGCATGGAACAATGCAACTGAAAAAGAAAAGTGGTTTGAAGCCCTGGCTTTCAGCCAGCTGAGGGCAGGTAATGACAGCACTCAGCAGATAGACGCTGAATATGAAGCGAGATTCTGCGTCATTAAAACTGTGTCATTAAAACTGCTATCTGGGTCACTTGAATTTACGGCATAAAGCACTAAATTATTAAGTATAATGGAAAACCTACTTAAAAAAAGACTAAAATGAGGAGAAATTTAACGGCAAGTAAGAACTGCACTCACAAACATGCACACACGAAGCATAGAAACTGCTGCCTTTCTTTTATAAAATGAAATGCAATTATTTTAAAGCATTGAAGCCTCTGGATTTTTTAAAGATTTAAGCCATACAAAGAACTTTCTTTGGCACCACTATAATTTTATTCTTTAGCATTTAAATAAGGGATTCATAATATGATATTGCCAATGTGATTGTGATGTAATAATAGATCAGGTGGGGGCTTTCCTGATGTGATCAAAACCTCATGCATGTGCAGACGTCCTTCCTCCTGTAGACAGATAGACAGACAAGAAAATATTAAAATATTCCCTGTGGAATTCCCCCCAGGTAAATATTTTCTCTTCATTAAAATGAGCTGTAATTTTGCAACATGCTACAAAAATAAATGTCAATCAATCAATCAATTTTATTTATATAGCGCCAAATCACAACAAACAGTTGCCCCAAGGCGCTTTATATTGTAAGGCAAGGCCATACAATAATTACGTAAAAACCCCAACGGTCAAAACGACCCCCTGTGAGCAAGCACTTGGCGACAGTGGGACGGAAAAACTCCCTTTTAACAGGAAGAAACCTCCTGCAGAACCAGGCTCAGGGAGGGGCAGTCTTCTGCTGGGACTGGTTGGGGCTGAGGGAGAGAACCAGGAAAAAGACATGCTGTGGAGGGGAGCAGAGATCAATCACTAATGATTAAATGCAGAGTGGTGCATACAGAGCAAAAAGAGAAAGAAACACTCAGTGCATCATGGGAACCCCCCAGCAGTCTAAGTCTATAGCAGCATAACTAAGGGATGGTTCAGGGTCACCTGATCCAGCCCTAACTATAAGCTTTAGCAAAAAGGAAAGTTTTAAGCCTAATCTTAAAAGTAGAGAGAGTGTCTGTCTCCCTGATCTGAATTGGGAGCTGGTTCCACAGGAGAGGAGCCTGAAAGCTGAAGGCTCTGCCTCCCATTCTACTCTTACAAACCCTAGGAACTACAAGTAAGCCTGCAGTCTGAGAGCGAAGTGCTCTATTGGGGTGATATGGTACTATGAGGTCCCTAAGATAAGATGGGACCTGATTATTCAAAACCTTATAAGTAAGAAGAAGAATTTTAAATTCTATTCTAGAATTAACAGGAAGCCAATGAAGAGAGGCCAATATGGGTGAGATATGCTCTCTCCTTCTAGTCCCCGTTAGTACTCTAGCTGCAGCATTTTGAATTAACTGAAGGCTTTTCAGGGAATTTTTAGGACAACCTGATAATAATGAATTACAATAGTCCAGCCTAGAGGAAATAAATGCATGAATTAGTTTTTCAGCATCACTCTGAGACAAGACCTTTCTAATTTTAGAGATATTGCGTAAATGCAAAAAAGCAGTCCTACATATTTGTTTAATATGCGCTTTGAATGACATATCCTGATCAAAAATGACTCCAAGATTTCTCACAGTATTACTAGAGGTCAGGGTAATGCCATCCAGAGTAAGGATCTGGTTAGACACCATATTTCTAAGATTTGTGGGGCCAAGTACAATAACTTCAGTTTTATCTGAGTTTAAAAGCAGGAAATTAGAGGTGTGTGCATGTGCATTATAATGCTGGGATTTTGGTAGAAGATAAGTTCGGTAGAAGATAAAAAGCCTGACTAGTTAAATTGATCCCCAATTTCTTACAACAACAACAACAACAACAAACCCCTGTAGTTGATTTCCAAATGCTGAACAATAATTAAAATCTTGAAATGATTTTTCTGGAGTTGCAGCACTGAATGTTGATAATTAGTCAGAGGACTTTTCCATCCCCCCTGAGGTGGACCGGGTTAAATTGAGTTGAAAATGAGATTTTAGCATCTCCTGCAATAATAGCAGGAGGCTGATCTTGGGTATGATCTCTGTTAATAGAGTGAGAGCACAGGAGAATTTGGTGTTACGTTGAATAGAGGCAGAGCAGGTGGAAAGAAGGATCTGCTTCATGAACAGACATGAAGTCAATTAGACAGGAAAGAGGGAGTGCGAAGAGTGGTGGCAGGAACATGTGCTTCAAGGCACAAGGAATTCAAACTCATGGTTAGCATGTGTGTCCATCACGTGATGAAAATACACTCCAAAATAGAATGTGTATAGAACAGAACCCAAATTCATGGTGAAATTTGTTTGTCAAACAATGAGCTACTTGTACAATCACTTCTGCCTTCTAGTTAATACTACTCTGTTGTTTTCAGTCCAACAGTAGTAACACTGCCTGCAAGAGTTTCCAAAATTGAACATCACTAATGTTAAATTAAATTATACGTGTTGCCATATACAGTAGTGTTCAGAATAATAGTAGTGCTATGTGACTAAAAATATTAATCCAGGTTTTGAGTATATTTCTTATTGTTACATGGAAAACAAGGTACCAGTAGATTCAGTAGATTCTCACAAATCCAACAAGACCAAGCATTCATGATATGCACACTCTTAAGACTATGAAATTGGGATATTAGTAAAAAAAAAAAAGTAGAAAAGGGGGTGTTCACAATAATAGTAGCATCTGCTGTTGATGCTACAAACTCAAAACTCTTATGTTCAAACCGCTTTTTTAGCAATCCTATGAATCACTAAACTAGTATTTAGTTGTATAATCACAGTTTTTCATGATTTCTTCACATCTGCGAGGCATTAATTTGTTGGTTTGGAACCAAGATTTTGCCTGTTTACTAGTGTGCTTGGGGTCATTGTCTTGTTGAAACACCCATTTTAAGGGCATGTCCTCTTCAGCATAAGGCAACATGACCTCTTCAAGTATTTTGACATATCCAAACTGATCCATGATACCTGGTATGCGAAATTTAGGCCCAACACCATAGTAGGAAAAACATGCCCATATCATGATGCTTGCACCACCATGCTTCACTGTCTTCACTGTGAACTGTGGCTTGAATTCAGAGTTTGGGGGTTGTCTCACAAACTGTCTGCGGCCCTTGGACCCAAAAAGAACAATTTTGCTCTCATCAGTCCACAAAATATTCCTCCATTTCTCTTTAGGCCAGTTGATGTGTTCTTTGGCAAATTGTAACCTCTTCTGCACATGTCCTTTATTTAACAGAGTGACTTTGCGGGGGATTCTTGCAAATAAATTAGCTTCACACAGGCACCTTCTGACTGTCACAGCACTTACAGGTAACTCCAGACTGTCTTTAATCATCCTGGAGCTGATCAGTGGGTGAGCCTTTGCCATTCTGTTTTTGATTCTATCCATTTTGATGGTTGTTTTCCATTTTCTTCCACGTGTCTCTGTTTATTTTGTCCATTTTAAAGCATTGGAGATCATTGGAGATGAACAGCCTATAATTTTTTGCACCTATGTATAAGTTTTCCCCTCTCCAATCAACTTTTTAATTAAACTACGCTGTTCTTCTGAACAGTGTGTTGAACGTCCCATTTTCCTCAGGCTTTCAAAGAGAAAAGCATGTTCAACAGGTGCTGGCTTCATCCTTAAAAAGGGGACACCTGATTCACACCTGTTTGTTCCACAAAATTGCCGAACTCACTGACTGAATGCCACACTACTATTACTGTGAATACCCCCTTTTCTACTTTTTTTTATTAATAGCCCAATTTCATAGCCTTAAGAGTGTTGCATATCATGAATGCTTGGTCTTTTTGGATTTGTGAGAATCTGCTGAATCTACTGGTAGCTTGTTTCCCATGTAACAATAAGAAATATACTCAAAACCTGGATTAATCTTTTTAGTCACATAGCACTACTATATTATTCTGAACACTACTGTATTGCTGACTAAGGAAGGTTAACTAATAATACAATAACATGCTTTTGGAGGGCAGTAAGCATTTTCAGAGTCCCGACGTTCATGCCGAACAAGGTGACGGCATGGATGGAGGGACTCAGAAAATGCATACCGCACGACAACAGCATGTTATTTGCATTATTATCACTTACTGAGATACACAACATGCAACACGTACATAAACAGTTGGCTCACTTTAACTCTTGTCGTGTCGGCTGGCGCGCGCTGCTCTCCAAGTTCGGCAGTGCGTCCTCATCAAGCTGGCTGCTTTAGCTTCTGTTCATTGTCATACTATCCATGAGAAAATTATCTGGAATATCCATATTGTGACCAAAACACACTTCTCGCCTTTTTATCTTTTCCTCTGCGGACAGTTTTTTTTTCCTCTGAGGACAGTTCTTGGGCTGAGCGCTATGACATCATTTGTTTACGCACAGCAGACGGGTATAGCCAGATAGCGTCGACGTAAATCTACGATACCGGCCTAGCAACGCCTCGGTAAAGTGATAATAATGTCAAATGCTAGCTTTGGGTCATCATTCTGTTTATATGCTTCATGTGATTGCTATCCAAGGAATTCGAATGCAGCTCGACTGCAGCAGAACTTGCACGAATGTCGTACGAATGTCAATTTGTACAGCATTCATGCTATTCGTGCTGCAAGTCGAATGCAGTTCACCTGCAGGTCGAATTGCATGAGGTCTGGAATTCAGTGTCAACGAATGTCCATTCCTATGGCAGTTTGAATATGGTATGACTGACTTCACCGCTGTTTGGTTGTTTTTCAGCATGAGTGACACCCAAATGTGCCCAATGCTGTACGAAGCATTCGAGTGCAGTTCGAATGCAACACGAATTACACAAATGTCGTTTAAATGTCAATTCATACACCATGAGTGAGTGAGTGAGTGAGTGTTACTTGAATGGATGAAGTCAACAAATCTGCAGGTGAGTCAGTCTGTGAACGGTTTGAATCTCATACTCCCCCAGAGCACTTGAATCACTCAGACTCACAGCTTTTCTGAGTGAACTGTGATCTTCCTTGTAGTCAGATTCAAGTATGTGAGTTTGAGTCAATCAGGCATATTTCATTGTGGACTCAGAGTTTACTGAATGAAGCATGATCTTTTTATGACTCTGATTAACTTTGGAAACGTGTGAGTTACATTCCTTCCTGAATTGATTATAGTACAGCAGACAGCTGTAAGGATCGTTCAAATTCGGTTACAAGCACCAAGGTTTCACTGTGTATACCTTTTGGTACATATTTTAGAAAAATAACGTTAATAACTGCATAGGGGTAAAAAAAAATATTCCAACCATATTGAAAGCTATACCACATTATGTGTCTGATCACAAAGATTCCAAAAAGGTATAGTTTGGACTATCTGTGACTGAATGTTCTGGAGTTATGGAGTAAAAACAGCAAGACTGGTTACAAAGGTCAATTTCAGTTTGTACAGGAGTCAAAAGTTAAAGTTGCTCCAGTTTTGGTAAAACGTCGTGCAAATTATTGGTTGAACTAATAGGATTAACAAATGGAATAGTACTGACTGTGCTGAAAGTTTGGTCTCTAAAGTAAAGGTCAAATAATGTCGACGTCCATTGGATTCTATGACATGTGACATATGTTACCCCGTAACATGATAACTAAGCCTGACACATGGTGCAAACTATTCCTTTTTAAAATCCTACTAACTCAACCAACAAATTTGCATCATGTTTTACCATGAGGTGGGCTTCATAGATAATTGGCAAAGCTTCTGGGGAAAACCTGGTCTTGTTAGGAGAGACGGCATCCATCCCACTTTGGATGGAGCAGCTCTCATTTCTAGAAATCTGGCCAATTTTCTTAAATCCTCCAAACCGTGACTATCCAGGGTTGGGACCAGGAAGCAGAGCTGTAGTCTTACACACCTCTCTGCAGCTTCTCTCCCCCTGCCATCCCCTCATTACCCCATCCCTGTAGAGACGGTGCCTGCTCCCAGACCACCAATAACCAGCAAAAATCTATTTAAGCATAAAAATTCAAAAAGAAAAAATAATATAGCACCTTCAACTGCACCACAGACTAAAACAGTTAAATGTGGTCTATTAAACATTAGGTCTCTCTCTTCTAAGTCCCTGTTGGTAAATGATATAATCATTGATCAACATATTGATTTATTCTGCCTTACAGAAACCTGGTTACAGCAGGATGAATATGTTAGTTTAAATGAGTCAACACCCCCGAGTCACACTAACTGTCAGAATGCTCGTAGCACGGGCCGAGGTGGAGGATTAGCAGCAATCTTCCATTCCAGCTTATTAATTAATCAAAAACCCAGACAGAGCTTTAATTAATTTGAAAGCTTGACTCTCAGTCTTGTCCATCTAAATTGGAAGTCCCAAAAACCAGTTTTATTTGTTATTATCTATCGTCCACCTGGTCGTTACTGTGAGTTTCTCTGTGAATTTTCAGACCTTTTGTCTGACTTAGTGCTTAGCTCAGATAAGATAATTATAGTGGGCGATTTTAACATCCACACAGATGCTGAGAATGACAGCCTCAACACTGCATTTAATCTATTATTAGACTCTATTGGCTTTGCTCAAAAAGTAAATGAGTCCACCCACCACTTTAATCATTATCTTAGATCTTGTTCTGACTTATGGTATGGAAATAGAAGACTTAACAGTATTCCCTGAAAACTCCCTTCTGTCTGATCATTTCTTAATAACATTTACATTTACTCTGATGGACTACCCAGCAGTGGGGAATAAGTTTCATTACAGTAGAAGTCTTTCAGAAAGCGCTGTAACTAGGTTTAAGGATATGATTCCTTCTTTATGTTCTCTAATGCCATATACCAACACAGTGCAGAGTAGCTACCTAAACTCTGTAAGTGAGATAGAGTATCTCGTCAATAGTTTTACATCCTCATTGAAGACAACTTTGGATGCTGTAGCTCCTCTGAAAAAGAGAGCTTTAAATCAGAAGTGTCTGACTCCGTGGTATAACTCACAAACTCGTAGCTTAAAGCAGATAACCCGTAAGTTGGAGAGGAAATGGTGTCTCACTAATTTAGAAGATCTTCACTTAGCCTGGAAAAAGAGTCTGTTGCTCTATAAAAAAGCCCTCCGTAAAAGTAGGACATCTTTCTACTCATCACTAATTGAAGAAAATAAGAACAACCCCAGGTTTCTTTTCAGCACTGTAGCCAGGCTGACAAAGAGTCAGAGCTCTATTGAGCTGAGTATTCCATTAACTTTAACTAGTAATGACTTCATGACTTTCTTTGCTAACAAAATTTTAACTATTAGAGAAAAAATTACTCATAACCATCCCAAAGACGTATCGTTATCTTTGGCTGCTTTCAGTGATGCCGGTATTTGGTTAGACTCTTTCTCTCCGATTGTTCTGTCTGAGTTATTTTCATTAGTTACGTCATCCAAACCATCAACATGTTTATTAGACCCCATTCCTACCAGGCTGCTCAAGGAAGCCCTACCATTATTTAATGCTTCAATCTTAAATATGATCAATCTATCTTTGTTAGTTGGCTATGTACCACAGGCTTTTAAGGTGGCAGTAATTAAACCATTACTTAAAAAGCCATCACTTGACCCAGCTATCTTAGCTAATTATAGGCCAATCTCCAACCTTCCTTTTCTCTCAAAAATTCTTGAAAGGGTAGTTGTAAAACAGCTAACTGATCATCTGCAGAGGAATGGTCTATTTGAAGAGTTTCAGTCAGGTTTTAGAATTCATCATAGTACAGAAACAGCATTAGTGAAGGTTACAAATGATCTTCTTATGGCCTCGGACAGTGGACTCATCTCTGTGCTTGTTCTGTTAGACCTCAGTGCTGCTTTTGATACTGTTGACCATAAAATTTTATTACAGAGATTAAAGCATGCCATAGGCATTAAAGGCACTGCGCTGCGGTGGTTTGAATCATATTTGTCTAATAGATTACAATTTGTTCATGTAAATGGGGAATCTTCTTCACAGACTAAAGTTAATTATGGAGTTCCACAAGGTTCTGTGCTAGGACCAATTTTATTCACTTTATACATGCTTCCCTTAGGTAGTATTATTAGACGGTATTGCTTAAATTTTCATTGTTACGCAGATGATACCCAGCTTTATCTATCCATGAAGCCAGAGGACACACACCAATTAGCTAAACTGCAGGATTGTCTTACAGACATAAAGACATGGATGACCTCTAATTTCCTGCTTTTAAACTCAGATAAAACTGAAGTTATTGTACTTGGCCCCACAAATCTTAGAAACATGGTGTCTAACCAGATCCTTACTCTGGATGGCATTACCCTGACCTCTAGTAATACTGTGAGAAATCTTGGAGTCATTTTTGATCAGGATATGTCATTCAAAGCGCATATTAAACAAATATGTAGGACTGCTTTTTGCATTTACGCAATATCTCTAAAATTAGAAAGGTCTTGTCTCAGAGTGATGCTGAAAAACTAATTCATGCATTTATTTCCTCTAGGCTGGACTATTGTAATTCATTATTATCAGGTTGTCCTAAAAGTTCCCTAAAAAGCCTTCAGTTAATTCAAAATGCTGCAGCTAGAGTACTGACGGGGACTAGAAGGAGAGAGCATATCTCACCCATATTGGCCTCTCTTCATTGGCTTCCTGTTAATTCTAGAATAGAATTTAAAATTCTTCTTCTTACTTATAAGGTTTTGAATAATCAGGTCCCATCTTATCTTAGGGACCTCGTAGTACCATATCACCCCAATAGAGCGCTTCGCTCTCAGACTGCAGGCTTACTTGTAGTTCCTAGGGTTTGTAAGAGTAGAATGGGAGGTAGAGCCTTCAGCTTTCAGGCTCCTCTCCTGTGGAACCAGCTCCCAATTCAGATCAGGGAGACAGACACCCTCTCTACTTTTAAGATTAGGCTTAAAACTTTCCTTTTTGCTAAAGCTTATAGTTAGGGCTGGATCAGGTGACCCTGAACCATCCCTTAGTTATGCTGCTATAGACGTAGACTGCTGGGGGGTTCCCATGATGCACTGTTTCTTTCTCTTTTTGCTCTGTATGCACCACTCTGCATTTAATCATTAGTGATCGATCTCTGCTCCCCTCCACAGCATGTCTTTTTCCTGGTTCTCTCCCTCAGCCCCAACCAGTCCCAGCAGAGGACTGCCCCTCCCTGAGCCTGGTTCTGCTGGAGGTTTCTTCCTGTTAAAAGGGAGTTTTTCCTTCCCACTGTAGCCAAGTGCTTGCTCACAGGGGGTCGTTTTGACCGTTGGGGTTTTACATAATTATTGTATGGCCTTGCCTTACAATATAAAGCGCCTTGGGGCAACTGTTTGTTGTGATTTGGTGCTATATAAAAAAATTGATTGATTGATTGATTGATAATTGGAGCAACTTTAACTTTTGACTTCTGTACAAACTGAAAGTGACCTTTGTCACCATGCTTGCTGTTTTTACCCCATAACTCCAGAACATTCAGTCACAGATAGTCCAAACTATACCTTTTTGGAATCTTTGTGATCAGACACATAATGTGGTATAGCTTTCAATATGACTGGAACATTTTTTATTTTGACCTCTATGCAGTTCTTCAACTGACCCCTACTTAGCCCCTATTGAAAATTCAAATGGCTAAAGTTATTTTTCTAAAATATGTACCAAAAGGTGTGCACATTCAAACTTTTGTGCTTGTAACCAGATCTGAAGGATTCCTCTGCAAATATTTTGTTACCTGCTGCACTATTAGCATTAGCGAGTCAGAGTCCGCACTGATTATTATTGCTGATGTGGAAGACTCTGATTTATTCAGTTGGACTTTGGTATGGTCTGTTGGGATTGTACGGCTATAAGGAGTGTAGTGAAACTTTATCGTTTGAATTTGTATACATTGTCCTGTGTTAGGAGCAAGTATAGAACCAGAGGACCCATGTTAGTCTCATGAGTCTCAGGTTAGAAATGGGATCTATTTCAATGATCCAAATGAAGCAGGACTTGTCCATCTCATGCTTGATAAACCTCACTGTTAACTTAGGAAAAAAAAGATTCATAGCAGAGCTTTATAATTAGATCAGTTAATTTGGCAGATGCTTTGCATGTTGTCAGCGTTTTGCGTAAACAGAGGGAATACACTATAAATAGCTGTTCATATCAATAAGGAAAATTACTTTTCCTTAAATGTGCAACAGGACATTGTAATTAACACTAACTGCAGGTTATTGCTCATCAGTGAGAGAACAAAGTGAATAATCCCTGTAATCATAATCCCAGTTTACCCTCTAATGAGTCAGTGATCTCATGCTTATCTTTGATATGTGCACAGATGACATGGTTTACGGCACATAGTCATTGCTGCAGGGGCGGAGGACGTGTCGAAAACAAGTGTCTTTAACACTCCAAATACGCAATTAAGATAATTGGTGAGGTGACTCTTGTGATCCATTGTGGAAATGATGAGGTGGAACCTCATCAGTCCCCTCTCAGCCCTCGTGGTTGGCCTTTGGCTGCAGTCTGCCTCTGTAGGTGCACGCTCGGCCTTCCCATTAGGACTATCCCCAGTGGAGAGTCTGTTCCTGCATTTCAGTGTAACAGGCTTGTTAATAATACATTAATGAAGGGCTGCGCTTCCAGATTAGGTGGTGGCCCCTCTGATAATGGGGAGCTGGAAAGAGGCCAGACACTCACCTCGCTGTTGTAATGGTACCCTGGGTTAAATAAGCTTTTGTTCATAAGAGAGAGAGAGAAAGAGAGAGAGATAAGAGGGGTGACAAAGAATGCGCTGCCAAATTAATGTCAGTCAGTCTTTTGTCTCCAAAAACTTGATAAACAGCTGTTTGTGGCCCTGCGGAACATAATGTTAGGCTGAAAAACACAATTACCGGATACGTTAGGAGATGACAGAGCAGCGCAGGTGTCGTTTCTGTGTCGGAAGCACTGCAGACAGAAATTCAGCACTGTCAGCAAGTGCGTGGAAGGCATCGTTTCTCATCTGTCAGATTTTCCCAGTGAGTGACGGTCCACGCTTTCACACGGGATGTATCGCTCACGGTTTGGGATCCCTGCTTGCAAATGCATTCAGATCCCAGCAATCAACAAAAGCTAAAATGCCAAAACAGTTTTGGTTTAAATATTTTAAACAGCCTCAGCTCTTGTGAATGGGATTTCACTCTCAGGATGTATATACTTGTCTTGTCTGCGTGCTGTTTTGGCAGCCCCCTTTCCCCTATCTGTCTGCTAATAGAAATCTTGATAGAACTATCAGACGGAGATTTTAATCACAAGGGTGTTGTGCATACTTACGTATCTGAACCACGAAGGAAGAAAGTATTTCCAGCGCTGTCACCCTCTGCTTCTGTCAGGCAGAATCTGCCTTAAGACACGTCTCCCGTTCAAGCTATGTAACACTTGCCAAACTGCAGCAAACTTAGCAGCTGAGAACAAACGGAATGAGGAAGCAATAGGAAAATAAGATCCAATGAAATGTTTCCTGGAGTCAAACACAGTACGTTAAAGGAGGCCTTGAGAGAAAACATTCAGGGAGAGAAGGTAAACACAACCATTACGTCTCGGAGACCAGGAACTGGATTGTGCTTTTGCAGTGCCACTGCCTCTTCAGCTTCTTTAAGGTGTTTTGATATAGGGGGGAATTTCAAACACCACTCAAATATTTAATTTGAATTGTGCTTTTAAGATTAAAGAGAAGCAATGGTTTGATGAGCTGAAAAACCCAAACAAGGAGTGATACATTACTAAAAAACAAACAAACAAACAAACAAAAAAAAACAGTCTGGTCTTCCAAGCAAAATATTCCAGGCTCACGGCTATCTGAGGCCCATTCACCTTACACAGCTGGAGTTTTGTTTGAAAAACCAGATCAACATGTGGATCCCATGCCAAACTTCCTGTGGTGACCCAGAACAAAAGGGAGAAGCACAACAAAATCTCATTGAAAGTGATTCAATGTCCAGTACTGCATTTAAATTTCTGCCCAAATAATGACTTTAACTCTCTGGTGTCCATGGATACACTGGCATGTCCATGTGTTCCTTTCTACACAGCTCTATTAATAGATCAGCGACATATAGTCACAGAGAGTTTGACCACTTCCTGAAATGAAAAATTCTGAGCTATAATATCATTGCACTTCTAAATGATATTTGACTGACAGCCAATCCTAGAGGCCAGAGAATGTCACAAGGGTCTGTCTGCTCTCTAAGCCTGTGAGAAGGTGCAACGTGTCTTATACCCCCGTCACACATACGCCAATTGAGGCTGAATTGTGTCAGAATGACACATCTAGCCACGGTTGGGAAATATTGAATTGCGGTCTGAAGACCAACGGACAGCAGTCTGTGAGCATGAACATATTTGGTCCCATTGATTCAGCTGTACTGAGTGTGTTGCCATCCATCCATCCATTTTCCTCTGCTTATCCTACATTGGGTCGCGGGGTAGCAGCTCAAGCAAAGCCGCCCAGACCTCCCGATCCACACACACCTCCCCCAGCTCCTCCGGGGGAACCCCGAGGTGTTCCCAAGCCAGCTGAGAGATGTAGTCCCTCCAGCGTAATCTGGGTCTTCCCCAGGGCCTCCTCCTGATGGGACGTGCCCGGAACACCTCTCCAGCAAGGCGTCCAGGGGGCATCCGGAAAAGATGCCCGAGCCACCTCAGCTGACGGTAGTCTATATGCGAGATCAATTGGTCACAGCAAAGCCTGCTGGCATGTTGTGCCACATGTGTCCACCTCCACTGGACCCAGAGAGGGAAAAGGAAATGTTGATATGTCATAACATGTATGAGGCACACATTCATCATGTACAGTGAATGTGAACAGCGCACAATCAAACCGAAAGTACCGTGTGCCGCTGCACCTCCCCGTGGTCTCTTGTGCAGTAATACGTCATAGCGCACGTCAGGCGTGGAGCTGAATGGATCTCATTGATGTAATTAGCATATTATTACCTGATCATCATCTAAAATCTGTAGAAGGTGTGATGTGGAACTGTATCCCAGGCAGTGACAATGTTATTACACATGAAACTCACCTTCAGCCTGGAACAACAATCCTTTCACAGCGCAGAGTGCACAGGAACCAAACCACAGCCTGTGGTGCAAAGCCTCACCCCGGCTGCTGTGTGCTGCAAATAACCATGCAATAATTAAATCCTTTACACAATGCTGTCAGTTTTTAATGCAGTGCTGCCTGAGGGATCGAAGGTCACGGGCATTCAATGTTGTTTTCGGTCTTGCCGCTTACGTGTAGAAAGTTCTCCAGATTCTCTGAATCTTCTGATTATATTATGGACTGTAGATGATGGAATCCCTAAATTCCTTGCAATTGAACATTGAGAAACTTTATTCTTAAACTGTTGGAGTATTTTTTCACACAGTTGTACACAAAGTGGTGATTCTCTCCCCATCTTTGCTTGTGAACGGCTGAGCCTTTTGAGGATGCTCCTTTTATACCCAATCATGATACTCACAATTAGTGTCCTCACTTCCCAAACGCTTATTGAGTGTTGTTAGAAGGAAAGGTGATGTAACACAGTGGTAAACATACCACTGTCCCAGGTTTTTTGAAACATGTTGCAGGCATACATTTCAAAATGAGCAAATATTTGCACAAAAACAATAAAGTTTATCAGTTTGAACGTTAAATATCTTGTCTTTGTGGTGAATTCAACTGAATATAGGTTGATGAGGATTTGCAAATCATTGTATTCTGTTTTAATTTACATTTCGTTGGAATTGGGGTTGTATAAAAAATGGTCCTCTCAACCTAAAAACACCTTTTTGTTATGTAGTCTGACAAAGAAAATTGGAGGGATGTTTTTTTTTTTTTTACATGATTTGGTGCAATATTTTTTTGTTCCCAAGGCAGCAATAGAAATTATTTAAGCCCTCACCACACATAGCAAGAATGTGGAGGAGCCATTCTGTCATGGCAAATATTGCCATTATCCAACGCAGACGGGAGGAAAAGGGGCATGGTCCAAAGGCATCTGGACTGCCTCATCCACACCTGCATGATGGCACGTGGGGTGGACATTGTTATTCTGGCACGTGCAAGACATACCGGATGTACCAGCAGGCATACTGTGCCAGATCTATCTCGAGGTTCCGTTACATGCGCTCAATTCATTTCAGATCACGTTTTGCCGCCATATGTAAATTGCAGTTAGATGGTCCTCAGACTGCCCGTGGACCATGGTCAGATAGATGTCCCATCTCAACCGCACCCGGAGAATTATGAACACTGCCTCCGATGCGCTTACCGTGTCTGCAGGCTCGGTAAACACGGGCCACTTTCACTGCCCCCCCTCTCTGCTGTGTGGAGCTGCGGCCAACTCCAGCACTGCACCCCTGTCTGGTGTATGGAGCTATGGCCGACTTTGGCAACAGGTCCAGAGACTATGATTGCTGTTTTGATGCAGAGCGCTCCAGCAGCCTGCAAGGATAGACTTCTTGCGGAAAAATCCACAGCACTGCAGGGTCTCAGTAACTGGAGCTGCAGAGCTCCATGGCCACTGAGAGAGATTTGTATCTTTTTAATGACTTGGATTCTCTGCGGGGCCACATCCATACCCCGCAATGATAACACCGGAGGCAGTGAGAGTGAGGGGTAAGAGTTTCCCTGGCTGTGTGTTTGTTGATCACTGTCTTGCTGAAATGTCCACCCTCATTCCATCTTCATGAACCTGGTAGATATTTATCAGGAATGCCCCAGTACATTTTTCCTTTCATCCTTCCTTCAATGATATGAAGTTTGTCAGTGCTGTATGCTGAAAAACAGCCCCACACCATGATGTTCCCACCTCCAAACTTCATTGTTGGTATTGTGTTTTTTGGGGTGATGTGCAGTGCTATTTGTGGCATGTATTATGACATCCAAAGAGTTCAAATTTGGTCTCATCTGACCAGATGATATTCTCCTAGTATTTCACAGCCTTGTCTAAATGTTGTGTAGCAAACTATAAACAATCTTCAATATGCTTTTTCTTCAGCAGTGGAGTCTTGCGTGGTGAGCGTGCATACAGGCCATGGCAATTCCAGGTCTTTCTGACATGGTCCTTGGCTCTTGGACAACTCCTCTCATAATACTTCTCACTGTGTCTGAAATCCTGTGAGGAGCACCTGGTCATGGTCGGTATATGGTGAAATGATGTCCTTTCCACTTTTGGATCGTGACCCCAACAGTGCTCACTGGAACATTCAGAAGTTTAGAAATCCTTCTGTAACCAATGTGTGTATATGTTGCAACAGTAAGGTTTTGAAGATCTTGAAAGATGTCTTTGCTTTAACCCATCATGACATGTTTCTTGTGTGACACCTTGGTAATGAGACACCTTTTTATAGTCCATCAGTTGGGACTGAACCAGCTATTAATGCTCTTTGGATTGACAACGGGCAGGACTGCTTTCTAATTAGTGTCTTGGCTTTCCATGTCTTTTTGCACATCCCTTTCTTCAGGTGTTCAATACTTTTTATGTGTCATTTCACATTATTACACATAACATAATTTATGGACCTCTACAGCGCATCTAGAAGTTATTCACAGCATTTCACTTTTTCCACATTTTATGTCACAGCCTGATTTCAAAATGGGTGAAATTCATTTTTCTTCCTCTAACCTCTATACACAAAACCACATGAAAACTTAGAAATCACATGTACAGTGAGGAAAATAAGTATATGATGACGTTTTCCTACCAACGAAGAATGGAGAGGTCTGTAATTTTTATTGTAGGTACACTTCAACTGTGAGAGACAGAATCTAAAAAAAACTGTATGATTTTTAAATAAATTATACAATGTGGGTGTAAATCATACAAAGGGTATAAATACATGTTATTTACATGTTATTCCTTACTTTTTATTTCTAATAAAAAAAACTTTATATTGTCATTATGGTGTGTTGTGAGTAGAATTCTGTCAAAAAAAAAAAGAATGTACTCCATTTTGGAATGAGGTTGTAACACAACAAAATGTGGAAATAGTGAATTGCTGTGAATACTTTCCGGATGCATGGAGTGGTTTGATTTCTTTATATGTGTGGATTACATGGATTGTTATTGACATGAAAATGCTCATGTCAGTAGCACCTTTTGAAATGTATTTACTGAAAAAAATGGTGCCGTGTTAAATACTTATTTTACCTGATGTATATTCACTAAAGATTTGAAGAATTTCTAAAAACACATTTCATATTTTCTAATTTAGAGCCAAATTATGTCTTTTAAACAGTGTTCTAGACAAATATGTGGGTCACATTAATAATGCTGAGATTGTTCTGAACATTTTGATGAGTGGGTGCCTGCATTCTGAAACTCTTGCTTGCCTCTACTGGTGGTTGGCTCTCACTGTGGTATTGTATCACTTCCTGTTCCGGAACACAGCAGTGTTTTGCTGTATCTGTTAGCTGTTTAATCTGCACAGTTAGATTGATCTAGATAACTAGATAACGATTTGTTTCACAGTGTAATCTTCACGTGCCTTAACTAAAGCACTCCCTCTGCTGAATCACCTCTAAATTATTTACACATTATTCACTTTGTGTGTTTTTAGGAATCCGCTAGCATAGCGCAGCTACTAGCTCTTAGCCAATTTAGCATGGCGGCTTCTCCTGTCTCTCCCGCACTTTTCTGCTCTGGGTGTGAAATGTTTAGTTATTCCTCGGCCTCCTTTAGCAGTAATAGTACTTGGTAATGGTAATAAGTGTAGCTTATTTGTAGCTTTGGAGGCCAGGCTGGGTGAATTGGAGATTCGGCTCCGCACCTTGGAAAATCCTACAGCTAGCCAGGCCCCTGTAGTTGGTGCCGACCAAGGTAGCTTAGCTGCTGTTAGTTCCCTCTCGGCAGATCCCGAGCAGCCGGGAAAGCAGGCCGACTGGGTGACTGTGAGGAGGAAGTGTAGCCCTAAACAGAAGCCCTGTGTACACTGCCAACCCGTTCACATTTCTAACCGTTTATCCCCACTCAGCGACACACCCGCCGAGGCTCAAACTCTGGTTATTGGCGACTCTGTTTTGAGAAATGTGAAGTTAGCGACACCAGCAACCATAGTCAATTGTCTTCCGGGGGCCAGAGCAGGCGACATCGAAGGAAATTTGAAACTGCTGGCTAAGGCTAAGCGTAAATTTGGTAAGATTGTAATTCACGTCGGCAGTAATGACACCCGGTTACGCCAATCGGAGGTCACTAAAATTATCATTGAATCGGTGTGTAACTTTGCAAAAACAATGTCGGACTCTGTAGTTTTCTCTGGGCCCCTCCCCAATTGGACCGGGAGTGACATGTTTAGCCACATGTTCTCCTTGAATTGCTGGCTGTCTGAGTGGTGTCCAAAAAATGAGGTGGGCTTCATAGATAATTGGCAAAGCTTCTGGGGAAAACCTGGTCTTGTTAGGAGAGACGGCATCCATTCCACTTTGGATGGAGCAGCTCTCATTTCTAGAAATCTGGCCAATTTTCTTAAATCCTCCAAACCGTGACTATCCAGGGTTGGGACCAGGAAGCAGAGTTGTAGTCTTACACACCTCTCTGCAGCTATCTTTGGCTGCCTTCAGTAATGCTGGTATTTGGTTAGACTCTTTCTCTCCGATTGTTCTGTCTGAGTTATTTTCATTAGTTACTTCCTCCAAACCATCAACATGTCTGTAAGACCCCATTCCTACCAGGCTGCTCAAGGAAGCCCTACCATTAATTAATGCTTTAATCTTAAATATGATCTATCTATCTTTATTAGTTGGCTATGTACCACAGGCTTTTTGGTGGCAGTAATTAAACCATTACTTAAAAAGCCATTACTTGACCCAGCTATCTTAGCTAATTATAGGCCAATCTCCAACCTTCCTTTTCTCTCAGAAATTCTTGAAAGGGTAGTTGTAAAACAGCTAACTGATCATCTGCAGAGGAATGGTCTATTTGAAGAGTTTCAGTCAGGTTTTAGAATTCATCATAGTACAGAAACAGCATTAGTGAAGGTTACAAATGATCTTCTTATGGCCTCAGACAGTGGACTCATCTCTGTGCTTGTCCTGTTAGACCTCAGTGCCTCAGACCTCAGACCATAAAATTTTATTACAGAGATTAGAGCATGCCATAGGTATTAAAGGCACTGCGCTGCGATGGTTTGAATCATATTTATCTAATAGATTACAATTTGTTCATGTAAATGGGGAGTCTTCTTCACAGACTAAGGTTAATTATGGAGTTCCACAAGGTTCTGTGCTAGGACCAATTTTATTCACTTTATACATGCTTCCCTTAGGCAGTATTATTAGAAAGCATTGCTTAATTTTTCATTGTTACGCAGATGATACCGAGCTTTATCTATCCATGAAGCCAGAGGACACACACCAATTAGTTATCCTGCAGGAATGTCTTACAGACATAAAGACATGGATGACCTCTAATTTCCTGCTTTTAAATTCAGATAAAACTGAAGTTATTGTACTTGGCCCCACAAATCTTAGAAACATGTTGTCTCTCCTGTGGAACCAGCTCCCAATTCAGATCAGGGAGACAGACACCCTCTCTACTTTTAAGATTAGGCTTAAAACTTTCCTTTTTGCTAAAGCTTATAGTTAGGGCTGGATCAGGTGACCCTGAACCATCGCTTAGTTATGCTGCTATAGACTTAGACTGCTGGGGGGTTCCCATGATGCACTGAGTGTTTCTTTCTCTTTTTGCTCTGTATGCACCACTCTGCATTTAATCATTAGTGATTGATCTCTGCTCCCCTCCACAGCATGTCTTTTTCCTGATTCTCTCACCTCAGCCCCAACCAGTCCCAGCAGAAGACTGCCCCTCCCTGAGCCTGGTTCTGCTGGAGGTTTCTTCCTTTTAACAGGGAGATTTTCCTTCCCACTGTCGCCAAGTGCTTGCTCACAGGGGGTCGTTTTGACCGTTGGGGTTTTTCTGTAATTATTGTATGGCTTTTGCCTTACAATATAAAGCACCTTGGGGCAACTGTTTCTTGTGATTTGGCGCTATATAAATAAAATTGATTTGATTTGATTTGATTTGATTTGGTGAACAATCTCAAACCAGGTCGACAGTGACCGGCAGAAAGTCTCTGTTAAGGTCCATCCAGATGAGCTATTGGAGACAGACGTACGAATGACATTGGACACCAACAGCTGTCAGCCTCTGACCCCAGAGACATTCCATGCTGCTGCAAAGTAAGCTGTCCGGTTCTGTCAGAGTCCAGCAGAAGTAGCTTTAATTTAATCTATTCACCCTTATCGCTATTTTATCACATTAACAAACACCAAAATAAATTGCCTGCAGATTGTAAAGTAATTCATTCTTAAAGTTCCCGCAGATATTTCCATATTACACAACCATTATATAATAATCATTAACTGAATTTCATTGCTATCATCAATGTGCATCACTGTGATATGTCCCGTCCTATATAACCCCTAACTGAGTTACAGTTTTTCCTTACCACTGTTGCTCTGGGGGTTCATAAGGTTAGACCTTACCTGTGTGAAGTGCCTTGAGGCAACTCTGTTGTGATTTGGCGCTATATAAAGGAAATAAATTGAAACTGAAAATTGAAATTGTTTAGACACAACTTGCCAACACATTTTCATTCTGATGCACCTGTGTTGCATAATGGTGAGCACAGGTAGCAAAGGTCAAAGACAGTTAAAGCACTGGTGTCACCGGATGAACACAACAACTCAAAATTGATCAGACTTGTGGCCAATAATGGGATGGAACATATATCAGCCAGTTCAGAGAGCACTGGTTTGTGATGCACCACAATGGATAGAAATCTGAGAGGAGGAGTTGGTGGTCGAGGTGGTCGAAGTGGACAACGAAGACAAAGAACAGTAATAGCTGATGAAATCAGAGCTACTGCAATTGACCGTGTTCTTGTCCACGGTATGAACATGAGGGAGGATGGACAAAGGGTCCAACCAAACATCAGTAGATTCACTGTGTCAACCATAATCCCAAGATTTAGAGAAGAGAACAGATAATTACCTTTTCTG
Source organism: Thalassophryne amazonica (assembly GCF_902500255.1). NCBI lineage: Eukaryota > Metazoa > Chordata > Actinopteri > Batrachoidiformes > Batrachoididae > Thalassophryne > Thalassophryne amazonica. The sequence continues at coordinate 110,587,975 of NC_047112.1, forward strand.
ATATCATAGTATGTAAATGTTGACAGGAATTACTGTGTGACTATACTATATACTGTACCACAGTATACCGTATGTAAATACATGTTTCAGTCCATCACTGTGCCAAAGTACTGTAGTTTTGTAATGGAGGGTTAGTCTAACTGTTTGTTGACCTCGTATTCCGTGTATGTTTTTGTACTTTATTTTTACGTAGGCCTACTGTATACAAGTGCTAAATGGACATGATTTCTGTTTGTTTTTGTGCTGTACAAGTGCTACGTGTAAATGCACAGGATTTCTGTTATTTATCAGTTTTTTTACTATGTACAAGTGATAAATGCACAGTTTTTTTTTGTTTTGCAACATGCATTTAGCCTAAAGTGAACAATAAACCTTTATTACTTCAGCTTCATGTCCTGAACATTGTGTTTTCTATTTTACTATGTCGTGTTTAGAGACTGTTCAGTAGTGTTTTAGTTTGATTGACTCTGGGCACAACAAAAATATAAATGCAACACTTTTGGTTTTGCTCCCATTTTGTATGAGATGAACTCAAAGATCTAAAACTTTTTCCACATACACAATATCACCATTTCCCTCAAATATTGTTCACAAACCAGTCTAAATCTGTGATAGTGAGCACTTCTCCTTTGCTGAGATAATCCATCCCACCTCACAGGTGTGCCATATCAAGATGCTGATTAGACACCATGATTAGTGCACAGGTGTGCCTTAGACTGCCCCCAATAAAAGGCCACTCTGAAAGGTGCAGTTTTATCACACAGCACAATGCCACAGATGTCGCAAGATTTGAGGGAGCGTGCAATTGGCATGCTGACAGCAGGAATGTCAACCAGAGCTGTTGCTCGTGTATTGAATGTTCATTTCGCTACCATAAGCCATCTCCAAAGGCGTTTCAGAGAATTTGGCAGTACATCCAACCAGCCTCACTACCGCAGACCACGTGTAACCACACCAGCCCAGGACCTCCACATCCAGCATGTTCACCTCCAAGATCGTCTGAGACCAGCCACTCGGACAGCTGCTGAAACAATCGGTTTGCATAACCAAAGAATTTCTGCACAAACTGTCAGAAACTTTCTCAGGGAAGCTCCTCTGCATGCTCGTCGTCCGCATCGGGGTCTCGACCTGACTCCAGTTCGTCGTCGTAACCGGCTTGAGTGGGAAAATGCTCACATTCGCTGGCGTTTGGCACGTTGGAGAGGTGTTCTCTTCACGGATGAATCCCGGTTCACACTGTTCAGGGCAGATGGCAGACAGCGTGTGTGGCGTCGTGTGGGTGAGCGGTTTTCTGATGTCAATGTTGTGGATCGAGTGGCCCATGGTGGCGGTGGGGTTATGGTATGGGCAGGCGTCTGTTATGGACGAAGAACACAGGTGCATTTTATTGATGGCATTTTGAATGCACAGAGATACCGTGACGACATCCTGAGGCCCATTGTTGTGCCATAAATCCAAGAACATCACCTCATGTTGCAGCAGGATAATGCACGGCCCCATGTTGCAAGGATCTGTACACAATTCTTGGAAGCTGAAAATGTCCCAGTTCTTGCATGGCCGGCATACTCACCGGACATGTCACCCATTGAGCATGTTTGGGATGCTCTGGACCGGCGTATATGACAGCGTGTACCAGTTCCTGCCAATATCCAGCAACTTCGCACAGCCATTGAAGAGGAGTGGACCAACATTCCACAGGCCACAATTGACAACCTGATCAACTCTATGCGAAGGAGATGTGTTGCACTGCATGAGGCAAATGGTGGTCACACCAGATACTGACTGGTATCCCCCCCCCAATAAAACAAAACTGCACCTTTCAGAGTGGCCTTTTATTGTGGGCAGTCTAAGGCACACCTGTGCACTAATCATGGTGTCTAATCAGCATCTTGATATGGCACACCTGTGAGGTGGGATGGATTATCTCAGCAAAGGAGAAGTGCTCACTATCACAGATTTAGACTGGTTTGTGAACAATATTTGAGGGAAATGGTGATATTGTGTATGTGGAAAAAGTTTTATATCTTTGAATTAATCTCATACAAAATGGGAGCAAAACCAAAAGTGTTGCGTTTATATTTTTGTTGAGTGTAGTTCAGTTCTAAGCACAGATTGAATAGTTTTGAGGTGAAAGTTTGCTTTTGCAAGAAGAGTCTGGTGTTTTGTGAATGTAGCTTGAAAATTGGGTTTTGTGTTCAGTTTATAGAAAAGAAGAGCAGCTTTCGAGAAATGTGTGTTAGCAATGGAGAAAAACTGTAAATACATGCTTAAACATGCCCGGTTGTCGATGATTTATATGTTTAAAGACCTGTCATATATAGTAAGAATGTGGAGGAACCATTCCGACACGGCAAATACTGCCATAATCCGGCGCAGTTGGGAGGAAAAGAGGCGTGGTCAGCCGTGGTCCAAATGCATCCGGACTGCCATGTGCACACCTGCAGAATGCAGCCCAAACATATTTCAGACAACAATCAGATGACACAGACTGCTGTCAGACAGCACCGACATTGGAGCTGTCACTCACCCATGCAATCAAATCTCCGCTTGTCCTCACATTCCCAGCGCTAAACTGACCTCTCATCAGTATGTGTCTCACATGACGGAGGGTGCACGTGTACATGCGTAGAACAGATGTGTCCATTCAGCTGCACACATGTGTCCACAATGGCTGAACGAGCCATGTGTGCCTGCGTGTGTAGAACAGGTGATCAAAGCAGTGTGCAAGTGTGTGGTCGAAATGTTCACTCAGCTGTGTGTATATGTGTTCATAAATGCTGTACCAGCCACTCTGCATGTGCACATGAGCACAGGAGCTGTCCACTCAGAGAGCGCACAAACAGGCTGACAACTGTCAGTCATCACCTGCTGTTGTACAGTCTGGTGAAAAATCCCTTTAGGTGTTTGATCAGTGTTTACTTGCATTGCTAGATTGTATTTGTAAATGCTGCTGTACTGTGTTGGCAGTGCACCAACTTCCCACATGTGTGCACCTTTCAGATGCAGCCAGTGGACTTTCTCTTTTTTAAACTCTTTAGTGTTGTCATTTTACTTGATACGCATCTTAACACAACTGTAGTTGGATTATCATTGTGGGACGGCGCTTCACATGGGATTTATTCATACCAGAGGTGGATTATGCATTTGTCAACTGATTGACATTGCCAACAAGCAGCACAGCTGGGTGAAAGGGACTTGACCAGCTGTCTGTGCTGTGCTGTGGAACGCGAGGTACCAGAGATGAGTTACGTTTATTTATGTTGTCAGGTGCTGGGCAAACATTTCCACATCATACCTGCTTCAGACATAGGAGGTGTACATGTAATAATACGTGTGTTACAGCGGTGACATCCCATTCAGCTGCATTGTGGTGCTGCACCGAGCGAGCCTCTGACACGCACACGGTGCCACATACATGTTATTACATAACAACATTTCCTTCGCCTTCCCTGGCTGTGGTCCAGTGGAGGTGGACAAACATGGCACAACATGTCGGCAGGCTTTGCTGTGACCGATCCATCTCAGAGGTCAATCACCCGCGATCAGATTGTTTCAGATGCTGTTTTGATGCCATCAGAATATGTAAATTGCACTCAGATGGTCGTCAGATTACACATGGACCACCATCGTGATGGGACACCTATCTGACGGCGGTCCATGTGTAATCTGACCACTGGAGAGTTTCGAACATGTCCGTCACACTTGGGGCCGCAAGCCGATTTTGACCAACTGTGTCGACTTTGGCAGATGGCTGTCAGAACGTTTTGGAACAGAAATCCGACACTTTTCGGATGTGCGCCAATTCATAAGTCCGACGCCACTCTGCATGATTCCGGCTATGTGTGTCGGGGTATAAAACAGAGATACTGAATCTCCCCCACAGAACTTTCTGACTGGAAGAAAGAAATAGATATATTATTAACCTTGTTATAAACCTTCAGATCAACAGGTGGTGGCCCAACTCAATTTGAGGTAAAAAATAAATGTACATTTGCAACATATTTTATTGCCGTGGTGTGATGCGAAATTATTAAATATTAAAACCTCTATTTTCCACTCAGTCCTTAGCAGGACATTGCTGTGCAGCCCTTGCTGTAGCTTCTGTGGTTTTCTCATAGTGCTTTCTTGCTACTGGAGTTCACTCTCATGTTTACTCTGCATTTACCTTTCTATTTTAGCCTAGTTCATCAGTGACACTCTATGACACTGTATTTCTGATCTTGAGCTCTGTTTTTGGATCATCAGCTCACTTTTTCTCCTCACAGACAATGGTGCCAGAATTGAACTCGTGTACTAATCTTAGCTTTGTCGTGGTTCTTTTTTTGGCAATAAAATTGCAAACGTTACCCAGGCCTATCGGAATGTTTGTGTTGAGGTTGTCAGGCACTGACACGTGTGAAAACATTAATGTCAATATTTCCATTTTATCAGTGTTTGTAATATGCAAGGAAAAAAATCTGTTCCAGGTATCTTTAAGTGGTAATGTGAACACAGCATAAAGTTATTGGAACAGTATGATGAAAACATACACAACAGACCTTTCTTTCACTTTTCTCAGTAATAATTAACAGCACATATAAAACTTTTGGGCATGGATCACAACTGATGCCTGCTTCTGAAATAAAGTCAGTTGTGTTCAATTAAGCTGTAATAACCAATGTTCTTTCTAAAGTTGAGGGTTAATTTGGAAATCCCTGATGTTTTTATACAGGCCTTTTCTACTCATCTTCACATGAAACGAGCAGTTCAGAAATTGTTGTCCCAAAGTAAGTTCTAAAAGACCTTCAAATCATTAAGTATGAGTTTTCAAAGAGCTGCCGATTGAAAGCCAATGGGAAAGTCCTCACGCTTTTATCTCGGATGTTAAAGAAAAAGATGAGAATCTTGAGCCTGGGTCTTTCAGATAAATGAATGTATTTAATTTTGAAAGAATCACAGAGTTGGTGCCTTTGGTCCTTATGCCTACAGGGGCCGAGGCAAGACGTACATTTTTTCTTCTTCTTCTTCTCTCACCCTGCTGAGGAGCAGGCCCTGAAACCTCACTGGACCTTTAAGTTGGTTTATTTATCAGGTCTGTCTGTGCTCCCTGGTGATGGCTGTGTGTGATGGATAACCAGGGGTGAGTGTCTCCCCCTCGCTCCCTCGGCATGCCATCAGAGCTCACGCCTGACACGGGCCTTTCATCACGAGGCACGGCTCTGGCCCCGGCTCCTAATGAACACCAAGTGGCCTGCATTTGCAACGGCGTGACTGACCAGACCATTAACACAGACAGGTTAGATTTCACATTCCCTCACGTCCCTGAAGTCTGTCCTCCGTGGCGGCTGAGACACGGTGCGGCGCTGCCCGTCCTGTCTGTATGCCACAGCTGTTTGCTTAGCCTGAGGAGAGCGCCGCTGTCACCCTGCCAAAGCAGCACTCCCACACACTCCTGCAAAGCACGCGTGCATTACAACAAAAGGAAACTCCCTCATTAGCATGGTGCAGAGAGAAAGAGCGAGACAAGAGGTCCAAACACAAGCTGCTGCAGTCAGAAATCCACCGCCAGTCCTCCTGGAAACTTTCAGGCCTCCTGCTGTTGAGAGTCCCAAAAAGTCCTTTTGTTATTTGTTCCAAAATGGCTGCTGTTGGTAACAGAAAACACTTGTTTGTTGTTGTTTGGTTTTCGTCACTGTGTTCCAGCAGGTTACGCGCGGGGAAAACGAACATCTGGCTGTTGAGCAGAGCTGAAAGTGTGCACATATATTATACATGATGTTCTGTACATCTGCCAAAAAATCAGCCTCAGTCAGTGCAAATACACAAGCCCAAACGCACTCCCTCACAGCTTCTTCCAGCATCATCTCCCTGCGTGCATATGACCATGCACATTGTGTCAGTATAGGTCTGTGTATCGTGAAGGTTTATGGTTTTTACTTTATTAATTAACATAATCTTGATTTTCTGCTTGAAAACAAAGAATTTGTGTCACGACAGGGGCGAATCTAACTTCAGGTGAAAGGGGGTCTGACGTGGGGGATTTGGGGGATGCTACACTCAAAAATTAAAAAGAAACTACAGCTTTTTCCTGCATTTGAAGGCAAACTGGAATGTTAAATAGTGACTCTGGTTATCACTTTAAAACACTTTTTTTTTTTTTTTACTTTTTATGTTAAACACTGAAAATTGTAGCTAATCTATGCTACAGAGAAGTGCGGTATTGTTTTCACTGGTGTGTGTGTTTATATATTTAGATTCTAAGCAGGCAGACCAACATCATTGGCACTCATGCGCTAATAGAGGAAATCACAAATTATGTTGACAACAGAAAACTTGCTTTGGGTGTATTCACTGATTTAAGCAAAGCTTTTGACACTGTTGATCATCATGTATTATTAGAAAAAATGGAAGTGTATGGTATTGGACGGACTGGGCTGAGCTGGCCATGGTGCTATGTAAGAAACAAGAAATTGTATGTACAACTGGGTGAGCACAAATCACACTATATGGATATCACTTGTGGTGTACCACAAGGGTCAATATTAGGACCTAAGCTGTTTATTTTATGCATAAATGATATATGTAATGTTTGACGTTGTTGAGATTTGCAGATGATACAAATATTTTTTCTTCTGGGCAGAGTTTGCAGCAGATTTTGGAGCTGATCACGACAGAAATAAATAAAGTAAAATGATGCTTTGACAACAACAAATTATCATTGAATTTAGAGAAAACAAAGATGATGTTGTTTGGAAGAAATTCCATGAATGTTCAAGTAGACCTTGATTATAAATAATACACACATAGAAAGAGTATGCCAAAATAAATTTCATGGAGTGATCATAGACAGCAAAATCAGCTGGAAACTTCATGTAAACCACGTCAGATCAAAAATGGTAAAATGCACCGCAAATCTGGGGAAGACAAAAAAGATTAAAAGTCTATCTTAAGTAGTTACATTGTTCAATAAAGTATCCAAAATGGTAAAAGAAATTGAAGAGTACCAGGACTGGTGATTCATTGTGATTTTTTTCATATTACTGTTTGTAGTCTGATAGTAATTTTTTTTTTTAATATTGACATGGTATATGTAGGTTAGGGCATTTAAAAGCTAAATAGCTTTAGCATTGACCTTTTTCACTCAGTTACGTTTTTTTTCACAGTATTTTATGTATTTTCTTTTTTGTTTAATTTTATCTATTCATTCATTATTTTCTGTTATTGAATGAGTATGCTGACTGAAAATCAATTCAAAATATATACACTGAGCAACAACTGAACACTTTTGTTTTTGCTCCCATTTTTTCATGTGCTGAATGCAAAGATCTAAGACATTTTCGATATACACAAGATCTATTTCTCCTAAATCTGTGTTAGTGAGCACTTCTCCTTTGGTGAGATATTCCATCCCACCTCACAGGTGTGGCATATCAAAATGCTGATTAGACAGCATGATTATTGCACAGGTGTACCTTAGGCAGGCAACAATGAAAGGCTATCCTGAAATCTGCAGTTTTGCTCTACTGGGGGGGGGGGGGGGGGAGTCTGGGGGTCAGAAAAGTCAGTATCTGGTTTGACCACCATTTGCCTCACACAGTGCAACACTTCTTCTTCACATACAGCGCCCCCAGCTGGGCGCAAAGTTGTCATTACAAAGACAACTTCTGGTCATGTCACTTTGATCAATGTCAAGTTGTCATAATCAAGACAACCCAAAAAATGTCAACTTGTCATGACAAAAACCAAATGACACTTCATGAAAATTCAGTAAGGTATATCTTATATATTATATTCCAATTCTAAGGTGGAACTATGCTAGTATATAAAGGTATATCTAAATATCTAAAAAGGAAGAGTAAAATAGGAGAGTAGAAAAGAGTAGAGTAGAGCCACTTTGGTGCCTGGTCTTGAGAACCAGGGATGGTAGGTTGAAAAGCTTTTTTATCCCATGGGAACTCTCCCTACCCACCCAAGCAGCTCAAGAAAAAGTATATATAATATAATAAAAGTATAGAAAATTATTAATAGCTAAAAAAAAAAAAAAAAAAAAAATGAAACCACCACACATTCATTACTGTGTCATGTAACAGTTATGACTGTGTCATGTCACAATTATGGAGATACGGTCAAGTAAAGTATTACCCAAAATGCAAAGCTTGTCCAGTGTGACTTGCGAGGGTTTCTTGTTTGTTATTGATACTGTTATTGTATAGTGCATTGGGCAGCGTGTTGGCCAAGTGGTTGTGTGTTATATCCACAGCAGATGGTTCCCGGTTCAAGGCCACCCCTACCCATTCTCCATGTAATGTGGAGTCCCGTCAGGAAGAGCAGCCAGTGTAAAATACAGGCCAAGTTATCATGCAGATCCATCTGTGATCTGTGACCCTGAGTGGAAAAAAAGGGAAAAGCCAAAAGGACTTACTTACTTATTTTGCCATACTTGGTAAATATCGCGGGAGAATGGGATTTGTGTTTGTGATAAGCCAATACTGAACTGTTCTCTTCATATGAACACTATATTTGACTATAAACAGATATTATGTGGAATTGCAGAAATTATTACATGTCTGACGAAGAGCAGGTCGCCCGAAACGTTCTGTTTTGCTAAATAAAGCGTTTTCTGTATTGTAGAGGTGTGGCTGTGCGGATCATTCAGTCTCTATCTTTGGTACAATTTGTCATGGTCCTGCACGCCTTTTTATGTGTTTTGGATGTGCGTGTCTTTATTGCATTACTTGTAAACAGAAATGACCCATTTATAACAAAATCCAGACTATTGACGCAACAGTAGACAGGGAGCACTTTGTCACCCACTAACTGTCTGTAACACAACCCCACCAATTAAAATGAGAAGCACCTGTTACTTGTGTGTAAGATGATGCGTATCAACTGGAATCAGACTATGCCTCCAGACAACTGTACACTCACAGTATGTACACACAGTACAAATTCCAAATGGAAATGGTAAATCCAGAGGAGCTCATAATGCCGTTTCACTTACTGCTGGCTTAGAGTCCAAAATGTGTCACTGTTTCCTGACAGAACACAACGCAGCTCTCGCCTTATTTGTCAAATCTATTTGCTGTCAACTTGGGCAAGTGTGCGCTCAACATGGAGCATGATCCACACTTCTGTTCTCACAGGAAAGTTTCACTGTTTCGTGCCTCTAACCGTGAGAGTGATAATTGGATAATGAGCAAATAAACGGCTGGAGTCCCAGTTCTGCATTTGAACATGATAAAAAAAAGAAGCTTAAATGTAAGACTCGACGTGAACACAGCTAACGAGGACACAGAGTCCTCTCCAACGCACCTGCACTGAGGTAAACTTGTCATACAGAGGGAGCAGCTATTTGGGGGCCGTCTTGTTGTGCGTCTTTCTGGCTGAACTGCAGGGAACAATGACAGGAAGGAAGGAGGCTGGAGGTGAGTGAGGTGTGAGTGTGTATCTGAGCCCTAATTAACTCTCGACTGCTTCCCCTCTCTCTCTTTCTCTCTCTCTCTGGCATCCCTGCTTTCCTGGGGCACATGCCAGTTACACGGATGGTATGTGTTTATGCACGTGTGTGTACTGCATGTGTGTACACACATTTGAGCTTATGTTTATATTTATATGCAAGCTGCACAGTATGACTGTCGGTGCCGTTTGTTCTTGTGCTCACCTCGCTCTGCCTGGCACGCCTGCCCTCCTGTGTCAGGTTTTGCGAAGTGTCCCGAAGCCACCGGATTGAGTGTAATTACCCTCTGCTCGCCCAAAACAAGAGTTTTCCCCATCTGTATGCGTAAACAAAGCAGTGCGGACCCCTCCTCCTCTCCCCCCCCCACCCCTTCCCCTTCCCCTTCCCTTCCGCCCGTGCCACCCACTCATTATGGGCTCTGACTGCAGACCTGGTCAGAGAGTGCCCCGAGTCTGACAGCAGCTTTTTAATGGCATCTCAACATTGTAAATGTTCTCGAACACTATTGTCTTGTCTCGTAGGTTCTGACCCGCTTCTTTAACTGGGAAACTCAGCTATAAGTATGACCCACGACAGGGGCTGCTGCTTACTGCAAATGTATACAACTCAAACAAAAAATAAGCCATTTATTTATCTCACCGTACCAAGATGCACTCGCCACCCAGACGCTCATTTTGCTAAGCCCCGTTTGCTTTCAGGAGCCTTGTCAGAAGTTGATGCGAACCATTACAAGCACATGCACACACACAGTTTGACAGACACGCTGTCGCCGCCAAGCCGCAGCGCTTTAATACATGCATCGGATGGCATCCAAAGACCAGAGTAAATAAAGAGGGAAAAGATGAAATGCATGTGAGTGGGAGGCAGACAGCTGAACAAACGCAGTGACTTAGAAAATAGGGCTAACAGCTCACTCTTCCTTGCTCGCTCTTTACACAATCAACCCTGTCAATTATTGAAATATCATGAAAAATAAATCATTCAATTAAAAAAAGGCTCTGCCAAGCACCAATTATGCAGTTTAACTGCATATATCTGTGTTTTCTGCTTCCTAGGGAACATAATGAGAAAGAGTGCTGTTTATCTGGGCAAATAATCACATTACACAGTTATAAAAAAGCCACTATTTCTCCTCAAATTAGGATTTTACCAGAAATGAAATGAGGTGGGGTTGATGTGATTGACTTCCAGTCCAGTTGCAGTTTGCTCCTCTGTCTTTGAAGCTGATGAGCCCTGGAGAAGGAGACGGCTGTGTTAAATGTCCACTGTTTTCAGAGTTTGAGGCTTTATCCCTGTGTTCTCCAGTGGCACTCCCTCAAAGAGGAATGCCCTGGGAGTCCAGGCACTTTGAGCTGGGACTAGCCCTCTTCCTCTGGTCCTTACATCTGATCTCCTTGATTTTAATGAGGCCACATGGACCCCCTGTGATGTGATTTGGAGGATGGGGAGAACCCGCACACTCCTGTACACTCTCTGAGGCCGTGATGATGGTTGAACACCAATGACCTTGTTTGCTCCATGCGCCCCCCCCTCCCCCCCAACTGGGCCTCTCAGCCACTTCTAATGTTTTATTAACCAGTTTTACTGGTTCTCACTGTTCTAAGGAAATACAACAGCCTGTCAATCATCCCTCTGCACACTGTGCCTTCACAATGGGACCTGAATGTATCACATGAATTCGATCAATAAATCTTTCCAATTTCATCATCAAAGATGTTGTGGCTGCACCTGAATTTCTTTAAAGGACTTTGCACTCTTTTCTGTGCATTGTCAAGCCAAGGCATGAGTCCGATTGCTCTCTACTGGCTTCAGTTGCAGGCAACTGCAAAGACCAGGCCAGGAAATTATGAATAATAATAATAATAATAATAATAATAATAATAATAATAATATAGCCTTTGAAAAAAACCTAGGCATGTACCCTGTGAAATGCAACTAGTGAATATACAGTTACTCCATCACCTATCACTGTGTGTAACTTACCAGATGAAGCATGCATATAATAACTTTACAAAATCATTCAAATCTCACAAACCTCTAAACATGATAAAAATCACAACGGAAATTTGTCGAGCTCTTCATCTGACAGGGTTTCCACTTCAGCTAGAGACGTCCCAGCGAATACTGCAAATGGCTCCAGATGGCTTACAATGTACTGGATTAGTTTGTGTGTGTGTGTGTGTGTGTGTTTTTGAAGAATGAGCACTGCCAATAAACTCGCTCAAATCGTCGTCTGTTACCAAAACAAACCCCACGATGTTTTTGAACTAAGCGCTGTCGCCGTGTCAAAGGTTGCGAGAGTGCTAGCGGGAGTGCACTGTCTGTCAATGCTTGATTGCTGCATGCTCACAAACACGATACCGTGTGTTTTACATTAAGTTGGTTGTGGTATGCAATGGTGTAAAACATATGGAATCAAAATTGCACAATAAATAGAACAAAATTGCAAATGATACAAATGATCAATATCACGTGACATACAAACCGCCAATCAAATGACAAGGATCGATTTAGGTGTTATATAATGCATCATCACAGAACGACAATGTGTCATACATAGATGCTTCCCTCTCATGATGAATCATCATAATATTATACAAATAATGAATTTTTATGAGTTCAATGATACGAATATTTAATTCGGTGAAAGCTGGAACAAACCATTCAATAAGGCTTGTTGAAAGGTATGTTCCAGCTTTCACCAAATTAAATATTCCTTCCATTGAAAGAATGTAAAAACATTCATTATTTATTTTAGATAACGGCTAAAATAGATAATTGTCATTTGATATTTTATTAATTTATAAACAATAGAAAAGGGACTTACATTTCAGTGTTCCACTGCTGCTAAAGTCCAACACAAACTTTAAATAGGAGTCCAAATTGTGATGTGTAGTCCGGTGATGCTATGCACTGACTTTGAACTTCCATAAAAAAAAAAGACTTTGTGTATTTCGTCAGTCCAGCCAAAAATCATGTCAGCTTTTCATCTTTTCATCTAAACAGCTCTTCATGCATCCAGACAGCTTATAGCGCAGTGGATTTGTTTTGTGTGTGCGTGTGTGCACATGTACATGTGTGCACGTGCATGCGTGTGTAGGTGTGTTTGTGTGTGTAGCTGTGTGTGTGTGTTCCCATGTGTGTGCAGAGTGCAATGGTACCAAATGTATGGAACCAAATTTGCACTCTAAATGGAACCAAATTGCACTCTAAATGCAATGCAACACAAATGGGACAAATAATCAATGTCCCATGACGTACAAAGCGCCAATCAAATGCCAAGGATTTACTTAGCCGTTATATAAACCATGATGTGGAACACAACATCAGTAAGACATCCACAACACTCACCAAATCTGAGATCAACAGCTTGCAGCTTAACACAAACAAATGGTAAATGGACTGCATTTATATAGCACTTTTCCCTCTGCATTAGAAGCTCGAAGCATTTTACAATAATGACTCACACTCACACCAGTGTCAGGGTATCTTGTTTTTGTCTCCAAGCAAGGGTAAACTTGGTTTTGGCAGTCTTTATTGAATTACTATCGGATTACTGGAGTGTGGTCTTTATGAATGCACCTGATCAGTACTGAAAGAGGTTGCACGATGTACAGCACTGTGGTTTATGTTTTATTACTGGCTGTGGAAATCCTGTAGACCACTGTACTCTATGCTACTGCTCAGAGGCCACCTCTGTATGTGAGCAGACTTGTGCAGTTGATCTCTCCTCAGGCTGATTCCATCTTATCTGTGTACATACATTTGTAAAAGACAAAATCGATATGGCCTGCACTCTCACAGTAACACAAGAACTAGGAAAAAAGAAGAAGCTATTAAATATGCTGCCCCTTCTCTTTGGGAACTATGTACAGCAGGACTTACAACTGCCAGAGGTATTTTCTATGGGGAAAGTTAAGTCAGTTTTAAAGAGCTGATAAATTAGTAGTCATGAACACATTGTGATTGAGAGATGCCTGGGAAGAGCTTATGGAGTCATGGTGGACAGAGGTGTTGGGAGATGCTGATATCTCTCCAAGCAAACAAGAGTCATGGTGCTGCCTGTCTTGCTGTATAGTTGTGAGACTTGGACACTAACCAGTGATGTAAGGCAATGATGAGATGTTGTTGGTGCTTGTTCTCGTCGAAGGATTCTTGGGTACTGCTGGAATGACTTTGTTTCAAACGAGCAGTTACTGAGAGATGAGGAGTATCACTTCCATTGTGTAAGAATGTCAGCTTCAATGATCCAGCACACAGCCTTAGTGTTGAGGACACCAGTAGCTGGAGAAGGCAAAACAGATGCCTGCAATTCACCTGGCTGTGGCAGTTAGATGGTTATTTTAGAGATGTAGGCAGGGCCGGTTTTGCTTATAGATGAAGTAGGCGATCGCCTAGGGCGCAGAGCTGGTAGGGGCGCAAACTTGTGAAGAAAAAAAAAACAATCCTAATTTTAAAATAACATAAAATTGGCCCCTATAAAAATAAGGGAAAAGTTGTAAATATCTTGGTAAATGTTATATAACACATACATATTGGGGCTGCAACTATCAATTATTTTAGTAATCGAGTATTCTATTGATTATTCTGGTGATTAATTGAGTGATCGGATAAAAAGTACTTTTGCATTTTTAAACAACATCAATAGTCCAGGGCTCTCCCTAAGCAATGGCACAATGTCACTGCGCCAAAGTGTTGAAATTTTGCTGAAATGGCGATGGGATGTGGCTTTCTGTTTTGTTTTCTCCAACTTGTAAAATGTAACCATTTTTAAGTTTTTTTTTTTTTAATAAAGGTTGATGGACTGGGTCCCTATGTGATTTTTTTTTTTTTTTTATCCCTCTTTCTCTGCAATTCAGCAGTTGCATTTCAGCTGGAGGTTGAACATGCAAGCCTCACAGTTTTTTAAATTATTATTTTATTTAAGTTACCATGTTTGTGAAGTGTTGTGTGTTGCCCAAAAAAGCAAAAATTAAAAAGTCAAACACTCAGTGTGACTCTGAGGGAAACACAGACGTAAGAGTGGACTTCTGCTATTTGTCAATGTAGCCAGGGACAGAGCTGTGACTCATCCAGTCTGACAGTCCCTCACACTGGGCAGAGAGAGACAGCAGCCGGCCACCGCGTCAATAGTCCCTCCCCACGTAGAGCAAACTGTGCTTTTTTAAAAATAGACAAACACACTGCTTCGCTTTAAATGCACAGTAAGTCTATTTCAGATGATCAGTGTGGACCATCTTTCTCTTAAAGGCTTTATTTTGAAGGATTTACTATGATCAGGAAAGAGGCTAATGAACTTGCTAGAGAGCTGGGCATAGAAGCACAGTTTGAGGTGGTAGAGACCACAAGAAGAAGGAAAAAGAAGCTCCAGTTTGATTACGAAGCTGAAGATCAATCAATCAATCAATCAATTTTTTTATATAGCGCCAAATCACAACAAACAGTTGCCCCAAGGCGCTTTATATTGTAAGGCAAGGCCATACAATAATTATGTAAAACCCCAACGGTCAAAACGACCCCCTGTGAGCAAGCACTTGGCTACAGTGGGAAGGAAAAACTCCCTTTTAACAGGAAGAAACCTCCAGCAGAACCAGGCTCAGGGAGGGGCAGTCTTCTGCTGGGACTGGTTGGGGCTGAGGGAGAGAACCAGGAAAAAGACATGCTGTGGAGGGGAGCAGAGATCGATCACTAATGATTAAATGCAGAGTGGTGCATACAGAGCAAAAAGAGAAAGAAACAGTGCATCATGGGAACCCCCCAGCAGTCTACGTCTATAGCAGCATAACTAAGGGATGGTTCAGGGTCACCTGATCCAGCCCTAACTATAAGATTTAGCAAAAAGGAAAGTTTTAAGCCTAATCTTAAAAGTAGAGAGGGTGTCTGTCTCCCTGATCTGAATTGGGAGCTGGTTCCACAGATGAAACCATTGAAGAGCCAACATTGAAATTCAAGATTGAATTCTACTATGCTGTGCTGGACACAGCAGTGACCTCTACTGAAGAGAGGTTTAAGCAGATGGAAGACCACACAGCTCTGTTTGGGTTCCTATATGAGATAGGTGATCTTGTAAGCATGCCAGTCAAAAAGATCCTAGAGTCCTGCAAGGCAGTTGAAAGGGCTCTAAGTGATGATAACAACAAGTCCAGAGACATAGATGCAGAAGAACTGTGTGGAGAATTGCAAGCAATCGCAAGAAGACTGCCAAGGTCACACATGAGCCCCCAGGAAGTGTTGAGTTTCATGATGCAAAACAAGCTACTGGACACACTTCCTACTGTGGCAGTAGCACTGCGAATCTTACTGACCCTGCCACTGTCAGTAGCAACAGGAGAGCGTAGCTTTTCAAAGCTTAAACTAATTAAAAACTATTTGCGCTCAACCATGAGCCAGGAAAGATTAGTTGGATTAGCCACTATATCTATTGAGCATGTTCTATACGGATGTGAATCGTACAACAACTCACGATTCAATTCGATTCCGATTCTTGGGGTGACGATTCGATTCAGAATCGATTTTTGATTCAAACAGCTCTGAGAAATAGTTATATTACTTAAAAAATGTTTATGTTTAAGAAAATGCAGCTTTACAAGGTTAATCAAGTGATTCTAGATGTAAATTTACTTATCTGCTTTGCTCGTTCAGAGTTGGCTGGCAGTTTAGTGAAGCGCTGGTCAGTAGTCGGCAGAGACCGCTGCTCCCCTCCTTTTAGCTCCGGGTCATAGCGTAGCATGTGGGCTTGCGGAGTTGAAGTGTTTCTGAAGTACTTGACTTTCATTTTGCAGATTTTGCACACTGCATAAGTCATGTCAAGCTCCTTCTTACGCAGCAAATAATGAAATCCAAAATGCACTCAAACATTTGCCTTCAGCAAAGACGGTGCTGGCTGAATTAGCTCTTCGTCCGCCATGCTAAGCTACAGCTCACGAATGTTTGAAGCACGCCGGACCCTCCCCTCGCGGGGACGCTGTAGTACGGAAGCCATTGCCTGACAAACAGTACACGCAGCGAGTAAGTAAGAAAATGTTTTAAAAAATGCTTTTTAAAAATCGATTCTTGGACATTTTGGATCGATTCAGAATCATAATAAATAAGAATCATGATTCAGACATGAATCGATTTTTTCCGGCACCCCTAATGTTCTAGCATCTGAGCTAGACACAAAAGAACTTGTAGCAAAATTTGCTAAGCTCAAGGCCAGAAAATTTAATTTTTAAGGCTGATAACATGAGCCATTACTATTGACTAAGATAACTGTGAGCATAGACACTTTTCTGTGACTCTTTGAGCTAGTGTGCAAAGCTTTACTAACAGTTAATTAGAAATATTAACTTTCTTGATGTTCTTGTCAAATCATTCTTACAGACATTTATTATACATTTTGAGTGCAATTCACTGGAAATCTATTCTCATAAGGCACTATTACATAATAATATGACAATTTTTAAAAGACATATAAAAGACTGAATCAAGTTACATGTATTTGCATTTATATGTATGTGTATTCCGTTATAAAAATCACTAAATTTTGATGATATAGGCCTACAGTGTACATGTACATGACTTTGCCATAGTGTTGCAGCCCTTCATGCCTTGTCATCCGCGCCCGAAGGGGGGCACAATAATTTTCTTTGCCTAGGGCACATAATAGGCTAGAACCTAGAAGATGTAGGAAGGGACCAGTTGTAAAAAATGGTAAATAGACTGCATTTATAAAGCAGAAGCTCAAAGCAATTTGCAGTAATGCCTTGCAATCATCCATTCACACACACAATCACACACTGATGTCAGGGTGCTGCCATGCAAGGTGCTCACTATCCACCAGGAGCAACTTGGGGATTAAGGACCTTTCCCAATGGCCCTTAGTGATTGTTAGGGGTTTGAACCAAGAATCCTCTGGTCTCAAGCCCACTGCTTAACCACTAGGCCATCACCTCCCCCTGACGTCTTGTCGAGGGTGTACAGACTGGGCCAACTTGTGGTTTTATTACTGTCACATTGTGTTCCTTTGCAGCAGCTCTGATTTGGTTCCATCAGCAATGGCTTTCAAGACATCCTTTGCAAATTGCCAGCTGCATGAAGTTGCTGCTGCTAAGGTCTGAACATCCCCAAAGGAACTTGCCAAGAGGTCTGCTTGTTTTTCCACTGCAATGAGAAATTGAATCCCCTGCTTTCACTGACCCTCTGATGTTCTGCAACGAGAAAGGTGGGTGACTAACAGCATTTCACACTGTATGTGTACTATAACAGACTATGGAGCCAGTTCTGGGGGAATTTCAAAACACATGCCCTCCAAAATGCTGCCAATGAAAGCATTAGACATGAATTTGGAGAGCCAGTATTTCAATAATGTAATGTTTTGATCTTATGAATTGTTCTGCAGCAACTGGCCTTTGAGCCCTGCAATGTCTCCGATGAATGGACAGGGCGCCATAGTACACATACCTTTTTGTATCCAGAACAGTAGCAGCTGGAAAAGCAGGAATTGACATCATGAAAACACCCGAGTGGTCCAATGGATTCATTGGAAGAAGACCAACAAGATGCACCTTGAGACGATAGATTGTTCGATTTGAAGATTTACGAGGTCTATTAGAAAAGTATCCGGCCTTATTATTTTTTTCAAAAACCATATGGATTTGAATCACGTGTGATTACATCAGACATGCTTGTACCCTCGTGGGTATGCAAGAGTTTTTTCATGCCTGTCGGTTACGTCATTCGCCTGTGGGTAGTCTTTGAGTGAGGAGTCGCCCACCCTCTCATCGTTTTTTCATTGTTTAGGAATGGCTCAGAGACTGCTGCTTTGTTTGATAAAATTTTTTTTCAAAAACTGTAAGGCACAACTGAGTGGACACCATTTGATAAATTCAGCTGGTTTTCGGTAAAAATTTTAACGGCTGATGAGAGATTTTGGTCTGGTAGTTGCGCCGTAAGGACGGCCCACGGCGCCTGATGGCGATCTGCGCTTCGAGGCGGCAGCGTCTCACCGTTTCAAGTTGAAAACTTCCACATTTCAGGCTCTGTTGACCCAGGAAGTCATCAGAGAACAGAGAACTTTCAGAAGAAGTCGGCATGAGGAGTTTATTCGGACATTCCATTGTTAACGGACATTTTGTAATGAAAGAACGTGCGGGCAGAGTCGCATGTCGGGCCGGACCCGACCGCGGGGGGTCGCAACAGGAAGAACACCTCCGTTGGAAACCTTAACGGGCAAGTTGGAACATGCCCAAGCTGTTAAACAATTTCTCAGTTACTCACTTGTTGAAAGCCATCAAAAGCCGCCTGAATTTTACAAATGGTTTTCAACACGGAGGTGTTTTTCCTGTCGCGGCACACACAGATTTGCCGAGTCGTCACGGAAACGACTCGGCGAATTTGTGCGCACGTCTTTCATTAAAAAATGTCCTTAAACAGTGGAATGTCCGCATAAAGTCCTCATGCCGGCCTCTTCTGAATCTTATCTGTTCTCTCACGACGTCCTGGGTGAATTAAGCCTTAAATTAGGATGTTTTCAGGTCAAAACAGGCCAACGACGGCGCCTGGAAATGCTGCACGACGTCCCGCTCTGTGGGAAGTCCTTACACCGACAGAAACACCCCCTAATCTCTCATCAGCCGTTAAACTTTTCACCGAAAACCAGCTTAATTTCTCGAATAGTGTCCACTCGGATATTCCTCACAGGTCCAGAAAAAATGTTGATAAAGCAACGCGCACCGTCTCGAGCAGCATGTGAAACAAACGAATTCAGCCGAGAGGGCGGGATCACATCTCACTCAAGGCCTGCCCACAGGGAAATGACGTCACCGACACGCATGAAAAAACTCATGCATGCGCACAAGGGTTCAAGCATGATTGGTGTAATCGCATGTCATTCAAATCCATATAGTTAAAAAAAGAAATAAAAGGGTCGGTTTATTGTCTAATAGACCTCGTACTTTTGGTCTGGCTGATGAGCCTGCTCTTTTTCAGTGTGATCATCCTCCTGGTCTGACTCGTTGCTTTCATTGCTGCTGTAACACAATAATTATAACACCATTATGACAGAGTTTGAGGGGATGGTCCACGAATGACATTTAGCGCCGGGAAATATACCGGTTCTTTGTTTAATAAGAGCTGCGAAATATTATTATATATTATATATTGTTTAATAACACAATTTTTCATTGGTCCAGCTCGATGTGATAACCAATCATTGAACCTGTTTTAATGTGGCTCAATCTGTATCAGAACAAAAATCTTTTCTTAGCATTTTGCAGGCACCTGTTAGACAAAGCGATCAAATTGAAGAAAGAGATTATTTAGTGGATATGATTGTGACCAGTGCAGTCGATTGCTGTAAGTAGACATGGGCTGATAACCGGTTTCATGGTATACTGCGGTATCAAAAAGCCACGGTATCAAAACCACAAAAATTTTCCATTATACCGCCCTACGGTATGAGCAGGTTATGAGAATTCTTGACAGGCAGAGCAGAGGCAGCCTCTGCCATCCTTCCCCCTAGTGTGCACCTATGTCTCTGTTTACAAACAGGCAGCTAACGTTAGCTAGCTCTGCATCATGACTGAAGGAGACGAAGCCTGCACTGAACTTTTCCCTCCGTCTAAAAGGACCAAGTCAGCTTTTTTGTTATATTTTCTGCAGAATAGCCCTTCAAGCCAAAAATGGTGGCAACAAAGCACCGTAGCTTTGGACTGATTGGACTCGGATCGATTCAAGATACCTACAAAGGATTACGTGGAAGGAGTAAACTTTATCCCATCTTTGAAACCACTGAGAAGTACAAGCGGTGGACTCGAGTCATGCTTGTCATCAACGAAAATTCTCCCACAAACATGTCAAGAAGGACAAATACACCTATTCCACGCACTTTGTTGGTGAAGCTGTATTGAGCATCCGGAGTTCCGGATGTTACTCCAGCCACATTTCTCCCTAAGCAAGTAAGTCATGTTTCCCATGGGGCAGATGCTGCATGTTTAAAAGAGGGACTATCATTTTGGTATTTTTTTCTAAATTTCTCAGTGGTATAGTGCTTGTAGCGGTAGACATCGCGTCAATTAGTGCGCCTGAATCACGCACACTTCATATGCAAATGGCCATAATGTTGTTAAAGCACATTTTAAAGCTATACATAATACCGTGAAACCGTAAAACCGCTGTATTTTTGCCCACGGTTATTATACCATCCAAAATTGATGACCCCATTTTGCCATTGCCCACGCTGCAGCTCGACCAGTCAGGTGAGTTATCATGAATGCTATCTTCGTCCAGTCGGACAGAAACATTGATGACATTAGTACAACTCACAATGAGTAATGAATGGTCTGATATCACCCAGTCTCATCCGAGAAGCATTCAGGACAAGACAGCTGGTTGCAAAAAACAGGTTCAGGTATGGAAGCTGGTGAGGCTGCTGACAGCTGTGATGGTGGTACACTGGAGCTACCAGTAGCCATGTTAGAATTAGCCTGAGGATTCAACTTTGACAATAATTGTCCCATCTGGGTGCTCACCGAAGACATAAATGAGTCCTGGCATTTAACAAGTTCGCTAAACCCAGAACTAAGGGTGGTGAGCTGGTCTCCACAGGTGTGCGTGGAGAACAAAACATATGATATATGTAACTGAAATTTCTGATCCAGACAACCAATGATTTATAAAGGAAAATCATGAAAATTATCAGGTGTGCCCAAACGTTTGCATATAACTGTATGTCTAGAGTGTCAAATCCCTCTGAAAGGAATTTTACAATTTTTAACTTTTCATTGTCTGTTAAATCTCTTTTTGGGCCCATTTTGCCCAAGGTAAAGAAGCTTTGGGCAGCGCGGTGGCTTAGTGGTTAACACTCTGGCCTCACAGCAAGAAGGTCTTGGGTTCACTTCATGTGTATTCACATGGGTTCCTTCTGGCTTCCTCCCACTTCCAAAGACATGCAGGTTCGGTGAACTGAAGACTCTAAATTGACCATAGATCTGCGTGCAAGTATGAATGTGTTTGTCTATATATATGTGGCCTTGCAACCAACATCCTGTCTAGGGTGTACCCTGTCTCTTGCCCTATGACTGGTGGGATAGACTCCAACCTGTGATTGGAGTGACATGTGACATGTGATTGGAGTGATTGGATTAGAGAAAATGAATGAATGTGAGTGTGAATGTAAATATATGTGTCTGTCTATATGGTTATATATGTCTATATGTAGCCATGTGATAGGCTGGTGTGCTGTCCAGGGTGTACCCTGGCTCTTGCTCAATGACTGCTGGGAAAGGCTCCAGTTCCCTTGCCACCCTTGAATTTGGAATTGGTGGCTATAGAAATTGAATGAATGAATGAATGAATGAAAAGGTCAGAATATTCACTTACCTAATAACTGTACATGCAGCATAACTTTCATTTATTTTCTATACTTGCTTTTTCAGTTAAGGGTCACAGGGGGGCTAGAGGCCATCCCAGCAGTCACAAGGGAATAGCGCGGCGGGGGTTACACCCTGAACAGGCCTCCAGTCTATGACATTGCCATCTCATATAGAGGGACAAAATCCTTCACTCTCTCACTCACACCTGCAACCAGTTTAGAGTCACCAATTGGGCACCGCCATCTTGTTTGAGGAGGGGTGCAAAGGGGGTAAAATATGATGCATATGATGTAATTTCTCTACTTCTGGGGGACCAACCACAGCATTTTCAATGGGTTTCTGGGCAAATTACATGTAAATAAAGTGAAAAGACAAAGAAAAAGTGGCAATGTGGAGGGAAAATGGACATGCACAAGAAAGTGCTGTAACTAGGTATAAGGATATGATTCCTTCTTTATGTTCTCTAATGCCATATACCAACACAGTGCAGAGTAGCTACCTAAACTCTGTAAGTGAGATAGAGTATCTCGTCAGTAGTTTTACATCCTCATTGAAGACAACTTTGGATGCTGTAGCTCCTCTGAAAAAGAGAGCTTTAAATCAGAAGTGCCTGACTCCGTGGTATAACTCACAAAGTCGCAGCTTAAAGCAGATAACCCGTAATTTGGAGAGGAAATGGCGTCTCACTAATTTAGAAGATCTTCACTTAGCCTAGAAAAAGAGTCTGTTGCTCTATAAAAAAGCCCTCCGTAAAGCTAGGACATCTTACTACTCATCACTAATTGAAGAAAATAAGAACAACCCCAGGTTTCTTTTCAGCACTGTAGCCAGGCTGACAAAGAGTCAGAGCTCTATTGAGCCGAGTATTCCTTTAACTTTAACTAGTAATGACTTCATGACTTTCTTTGCTAATAAAATTTTAACTATTAGAGAAAAAATTACTCATAACCATCCCAAAGACGTATCGTTATCTTTGGCTGCTTTCAGTGATGCTGGTATTTGGTTAGACTCTTTCTCTCAGATTGTTCTGTCTGAGTTATTTTCATTAGTTACTTCATCCAAACCATCAACATGTCTATTAGACCCCATTCCTACCAGGCTGCTCAAGGAAGCCCTACCATTAATTAATGCTTCGATCTTAAATATGATCAATCTATCTTTATTAGTTGGCTATGTACCACAGGCTTTTAAGGTGGCAGTAATTAAACCATTACTTAAAAAGCCATCACTTGACCCAGCTATCTTAGCTAATTATAGGCCAATCTCCAACCTTCCTTTTCTCTCAAAAAATCTTGAAAGGGTAGTTGTAAAACAGCTAACTGATCATCTGCAGAGGAATGGTCTATTTGAAGAGTTTGTCAGGTTTTAGAATTCATCATAGTACAGAAACAGCATTAGTGAAGGTTACAAATGATCTTCTTATGGCCTCGGACAGTGGACTCATCTCTGTGCTTGTTCTGTTAGACCTCAGTGCTGCTTTTGATACTGTTGACCATAAAATTTTATTACAGAGATTAGAGCATGCCATAGGTATTAAAGGCACTGCACTGCGGTGGTTTGAATCATATTTATCTAATAGATTACAATTTGTTCATGTAAATGGGGAATCTTCTTCACAGACTAAGGTTAATTATGGAGTTCCACAAGGTTCTGTGCTAAGACCAATTTTATTCACTTTATACATGCTTCCCTTAGGCAGTATTATTAGACGGCATTGCTTAAATTTTCATTGTTACGCAGATGGTACCCAGCTTTATCTATCCATGAAGCCAGAGGACACACACCAATTAGCTAAACTGCAGGATTGTCTTACAGACATAAAGACATGGATGACCTCTAATTTCCTGCTTTTAAACTCAGATAAAACTGAAGTTATTGTACTTGGCCCCACAAATCTTAGAAACATGGTGTCTAACCAGATCCTTACTCTGGATGGCATTACCCTGACCTCTAGTAATACTGTGAGAAATATTTGAGTCATTTTTGATCATGATATGTCATTCAAAGCGTATATTAAACAAATATGTAGGACTGCTTTTTTGCATTTACGCAATATCTCTAAAATTAGAAAGGTCTTGTCTCAGAGTGATGCTGAAAAACTAATTCATGCATTTATTTCCTCTAGGCTGGACTATTGTAATTCATTATTATCAGGTTGCCCTAAAAGTTCCCTGAAAAGCCTTCAGTTAATTCAAAATGCTGCAGCTAGAGTACTAACGGGGACTAGAAGAAGAGAGCATATCTCACCCATATTGGCCTCTCTTCATTGGCTTCCTGTTAATTCTTCTTACTTATAAGGTTTTGAATAATCAGGTCCCATCTTATCTTAGGGACCTCATAGTACCATATCACCCCAATAGAGCGTTTCGCTCTCAGACTGCAGGCTTACTTGTAGTTCCTAGGGTTTGTAAGAGTAGAATGGGAGGCAGAGCCTTCAGCTTTCAGGCTCCTCTCCTGTGGAACCAGCTACCAATTCAGATCAGGGAGACAGACACCCTCTCTACTTTTAAGATTAGGCTTAAAACTTTCCTTTTTGCTAAAGCTTATAGTTAGGGCTGGATCAGGTGACCCTGAACCATCCCTTACTTATGCTGCTATAGACTTAGACTGCTGGGGGGTTCCCATGATGCACTGAGTGTTTCTTTCTCTTTTTGCTCTGTATGCACCACTCTGCATTTAATCATTAGTGATTGATCTCTGCTCCCCTCCACAGCATGTCTTTTTCCTGGTTCTCTCCCTCAGCCCCAACCAGTCCCAACAGAAGACTGCCCCTCCCTGAGCCTGGTTCTGCTGGAGGTTTCTTCCTGTTAAAAGGGAGTTTTTCCTTCCCACTGTTGCCAAGTGCTTGCTCACAGGGGGTCGTTTTGACCGTTGGGGTTTTTACATAATTATTGTATGGACTTGCCTTACAATATAAAGCGCCTTGGGGCAACTGTTGTGATTTGGCGCTATATAAATAAAATTGATTGATTGATTGATGTGCTGCGGTTTGTTTATGACCTAGAGCACAGATGTGTCAAGACGGTTTTGCAGGCGAGAGAACGTAGCTACTCTGGTCAGCTGTGTAGGCTAACACTTACGGAACCAATGTCACCCACTCGCTTTGTCTTCCCTTCTCCACTGGGAACCAAAAAAAAAAAAACCTTTCACGACTGCTTCAGTGACTGCAGCCGAAAACAAAACAGTACACCATTCATCCCTGTCAAGTTATGCTGTGTATATATTGCACAACGAGAACAGATTTCCCAATAAGTGGTCAAATCCCACGATATCATGCAGGGTTCAAACGAGACGGTGTTGTCCTATTCACCTGACCTGCATGCAGTCTGAGGGAACCCAAGCAAACAAGGGGACAATATGCAAACTGTTGGGAAAGTGTAAGTACACGGACCCACAACAGGGGGCGCAAATGAACGGACAATGGAATAGGTCAAATAACAACACTTTACTGTTGCGAACGTGCACAACAAACACAACAGATTACACAATAGATCAGAGGTCAGATTACAAGGTGTCGTGTGGGCAGGCTCGAAGATAGGAGACGCCTGTCCAAAGCAGAACCGGAACCACACGATTTCCTCTGCCACCAGACCCCGGGAATACTGGAGCCGCCAAGTCCCGAACTCCCAGGTGGCCACTGCCTCCGCGTGTCGGACCTGGTACTGCTGGCGAGGAACAAAAACACAATTAAACGTGGGTGCGTCTGCACCCAGCAATCTGCACGGCAGGGAAGCTACCTCCACCTCTCGTTGGAGAAAAAGTCTGTTATCACTCACAAAAATCACAAAAAAGGGCTTTCTATCAAGCAGTCAGGCTGAGGATATTACCTTTCAGGTAGAACGATATCTCGGCAAAGAGGTGGAGATGACGTCTTGCTGATATACCGATGCAGATCAGATGAGTGGTGACAGCTGTCACAGGTGATGAGTGTCAGCTGTCACCCCGGCTGCTCCTGTGAGGCGGCAGCGCCCTCTGGTGCCTGGAGCCCGCACTCCAGGCAGGGTGCCCTCTGGTGGTGGTGGGCCAGCAGTACCTCCTCTTCAGCGGCCCACACAACACAAACTCCATGTAGAAAGGACCAGGTTGGAAGTAAACACTTGAATTTCTACCTGTCAGGCAAAAGTGCTGCCCATGTTTTTTAAAGAAAAAAAAAATAAAGGGTTGTTGATCATGATGATAGTGTACAGCTTGTAATGCATGAATAGAACACAGCAGCAGGCTGCAAAGCTACAAAAATAATGAGAATGTTTTACTTGGAACCTTATACATTTTGCCAGGACATTCAATATCCACCTCTTTGTTCATGTTTAAGATGATGTCTGCAAACCTGCAAGGCATTTTTTTGTGTGCATGTACGGACTGCACATAGTGTTTGTTAGTGACTCCATCTGAAAGCTGTTCAAGGCCATTCTATCTCAAAATACTTGTATATTTTCAATTCAAGGGAACAAAATACACTTTTTTAACAAATACACTTTAGTAAGTACTTTTAATATATTTTCATAGTTTTGCTATTAAGTTTATGTAGTGCTTTGTCAGTGACTGGATTGCATTGATTTCAATTGTTAGGGCCCCTTCACACAGTGCGAATACATACACCTCAGGGCGACTCATAGCGGTAGAGCTCATATGAGTGTACCACGAAACATTGCGCCGACGGGCAGGCGTGCACGATGCCGGTGCAACGGTTCATGTATGTGACAGTGTCTTTCATGCAGGAACACAGTGAAAGCAGCTGCAGCTGGTCGCACTGTGTTCCATGGGACGAGGTGCACCACACGCGCTGCTAACGTGGGGGAAAATAAAATAAAAAAACAACTTTATAATTAGTGAATATCACTGGGTTGACATAAATAATACATAAAAGTGGATCCAATACAGAACCCGCGGCTAAATAAGCCTGGTTTAAAAAAAAAAATGCCACCCATGGGATTTGAACCTGCACACGCGTTACCAGACAGAAACGTTACCACTGCACTACAATCACTGTCTTGCAACAGGTGTGTGAAATGGTTAAAATCAACAAGCAGATAAACATATTTTCTAAAAAAAAAAGTGCTGTGATAACTGACCAAACAGCATTTGGTACAGCGTATTTTGCTGATACATGACTGAAAGTGCATATTTGTTGTACTGTTGGGTTATCCTGGTCCTGCGGTGCGCCGCTCACAACCCTCATAACCCGACACACGTGTCTTGTCAGACGTGATATTCAAATCGCCTGCTGCATGTTCAAACAAACTGACGGTCCGTTTTTATGTATTTCCACACAAGCACACACGCGCGCATGTCCGTCAAAACATGGGATGTGTGCTGCAGCCATGATGACCAAAACTGCAGATGTCTCAACAGCTGTGGGCAGCCAGCCACACCCCCTGTTCTGTCAGCGTACAGACCAAGATGTCACTCTGTGATGAAATAAGAGATGCCTCGCCTGCCGGGGGGGTGCGCAAACCACACTTACACATGTGTTAGGGGTGGGAGAGGGGGGACATGCGAAACACACGCACACGTGTTGTGGGGGGAGCCGACACTCTGGCATGCCACATGTGCAACTTCACGGTCATGGGGCACT
Organism: Thalassophryne amazonica; assembly: GCF_902500255.1. Lineage (NCBI taxonomy): Eukaryota > Metazoa > Chordata > Actinopteri > Batrachoidiformes > Batrachoididae > Thalassophryne > Thalassophryne amazonica. Next base: position 110,615,339 of record NC_047112.1, read on the forward strand.
TAGACAAATTTCACTGCCAGCTTGACAGTGATTGTCTGCTGACTGTTGTCATGTGTGCGATTGGCCACACATTTTCTAAGTGCCAAACGAGTGGTATTAGATGTTCGTGTGTGTCACCTGGAATTTGGCTGACACCTGCCACAAGAGGGGTCGTTGGGCTTGCACAGCGCACAAATAGTTGTAGCAACAGGTGTACGAGGCAGCTACGATTTTACATGTTTTGCACACGATTCCTGCTTCATGCGCACTTTATGTGCAAATTGACCAAATTCACACTATGTGTGAAGTGGCCCTGATTGAGGACGTCTTGCCCCATTCTGCTGGTGGACGGCTCCACATAGACGAACAGTATTATAAGAGTCTATTTTAGTTATTGACTTTCTACTTATCTATGATACTCTGTCATTCTTCTGTCTGCTCCCTGACAAATGTGTTACTAAATATTCAGGGTCAAGGTTTGTGTTCTGGTGTTATTTTTCTGATCTTTGGATCTGTAGTATTTTCTCCTATGTGTTTCTGTATTTTTTATTATTATTATTCTTCCTATAAATACAGCTCAGCAAATGGTAATATATTAAATAAATTGCAGTAATAGATATGACAACAAAAATGCAGAATGTGGGTTGAAATAACTATTCCAAAATATTTTAAAATCATATTTTATTGTTTTCAATCAATCAATCAATTTTTTTTTTATATAGCGCCAAATCACAACAAACAGTTGCCCCAAGGCACTTTATATTGTAAGGCAAGGCCATACAATAATTATGTAAAACCCCAACGGTCAAAACGACCCCCTGTGAGCAAGCACTTGGCTACAGTGGGAAGGAAAAACTCCCTTTTAACAGGAAGAAACCTCCAGCAGAACCAGGCTCAGGGAGGGGCAGTATTCTGCTGGGACTGGTTGGGGCTGAGGGAGAGAACCAGGAAAAAGACATGCTGTGGAGGGGAGCAGAGATCGATCACTAATGATTAAATGCAGAGTGGTGCATACAGAGCAAAAAGAGAAAGAAACAGTGCATCATGGGAACCGCGCAGCAGTCTACGTCTATAGCAGCATAACTAAGGGATGGTTCAGGGTCACCTGATCCAGCCCTAACTATAAGCTTTAGCAAAAAGGAAAGTTTTAAGCCTAATCTTAAAAGTAGAGAGGGTGTCTGTCTCCCTGATCTGAATTGGGAGCTGGTTCCACAGGAGAGGAGCCTGAAAGCTGAAGGCTCTGCCTCCCATTCTACTCTTACAAACCCTAGGAACTACAAGTAAGCCTGCAGTCTGAGAGCGAAGCGCTCTATTGGGGTGATATGGTACTACGAGGTCCCTAAGATAAGATGGGACCTGATTATTCAAAACCTTATAAGTAAGAAGAAAAATTTTAAATTCTATTCTAGAATTAACAGGAAGCCAATGAAGAGAGGCCAATATGGGTGAGATATGCTCTCTCCTTCTAGTCCCCGTCAGTACTCTAGCTGCAGCATTTTGAATTAACTGAAGGCTTTTTAGGGAACTTTTAGGACAACCTGATAATAATGAATTACAATAGTCCAGCCTAGAGGAAATAAATGCATGAATTAGTTTTTCAGCATCACTCTGAGACAAGACCTTTCTAATTTTAGAGATATTGCGTAAATGCAAAAAAGCAAACCTACATATTTGTTTAATATGCGCTTTGAATGACATATCCTGATCAAAAATGACTCCAAGATTTCTCACAGTATTACTAGAGGCCAGGGCAATGCCATCCAGAGTAAGGATCTGGTTAGACACCATGTTTCTAAGATTTGTGGGGCCAAGTACAATAACTTCAGTTTTATCTGAGTTTAAAAGCAGGAAATTAGAGGTCATCCATGTCTTTATGTCTGTAAGACAATCCTGCAGTTTAGCTAATTGGTGTGTGTCCTCTGGCTTCATGGATAGATAAAGCTGGGTATCATCTGCGTAACAATGAAAATTTAAGCAATACCGTCTAATAATACTACCTAAGGGAAGTATAAAGTGTATAAAGTGAATAAAATTGGTCCTAGCACAGAACCTTGTGGAACTCCATAATTAACTTTAGTCTGTGAAGAAGATTCCCCATTTACATGAACAAATTGTAATCTATTAGACAAATATGATTCAAACCACCGCAGCACAGTGCCTTTAATACCTATGGCATGCTCTAATCTCTGTAATAAAATTTTATGGTCAACAGTATCAAAAGCAGCACTGAGGTCTAACAGAACAAGCACAGAGATGAGTCCACTGTCCGAGGCCATAAGAAGATAATTTGTAACCTTCACTAATGCTGTTTCTGTACTATGATGAATTCTAAAACCTGACTGAAACTCTTCAAATAGACCATTCCTCTGCAGATGATCAGTTAGCTGTTTTACAACTACCCTTTCAAGATTTTTTGAGAGAAAAGGAAGGTTGGAGATTGGCCTATAATTAGCTAAGATAGCTGGGTCAAGTGATGGCTTTTTAAGTAATGGTTTAATTACTGCCACCTTAAAAGCCTGTGGTACATAGCCAACTAACAAAGATAGATTGATCATATTTAAGATCGAAGCATTAAATAATGGTAGGGCTTCCTTGAGCAGCCTGGTAGGAATGGGGTCTAATAGACATGTTGATGGTTTGGATGAAGTAACTAATGAAAATAACTCAGACAGAACAATCGGAGAGAAAGAGTCTAACCAAATACCGGCATCACTGAAAGCAGCTAAAGATAACAATACGTCTTTGGGATGGTTATGAGTAATTTTTTCTCTAATAGTTAAAATTTTGTTAGCAAAGAAAGTCATGAAGTCATTACTAGTTAAAGTTAATGGAATACTCAGCTCAATAGAGCTCTGACTCTTTGTCAGCCTGGCTACAGTGCTGAAAAGAAACCTGGGGTTGTTCTACTCATCAATTAGCGATGAGTAGAAAGATGTCCTAGCTTTACGGAGGGCTTTTTTTTATAGAGCAACAGACTCTTTTTCCAGGCTAAGTGAAGATCTTCTAAATTAGTGAGACGCCATTTCCTCTCCAACTTACGGGTTATCTGCTTTAAGCTACGAGTTTGTGAGTTATACCACGGAGTCAGGCACTTCTGATTTAAAGCTCTCTTTTTCAGAGGAGCTACAGCATCCAAAGTTGTCTTCAATGAGGATGTAAAACTATTGACGAGATACTCTATCTCACTTACAGAGTTTAGGTAGCTACTCTGCACTGTGTTGGTATATGGCATTAGAGAACATAAAGAAGGAATCATATCCTTAAACCTAGTTACAGCGCTTTCTGAAAGACTTCTAGTGTAATGAAACTTATTCCCCACTGCTGGGTAGTCCATCAGAGTAAATGTAAATGTTATTAAGAAATGATCAGACAGAAGGGAGTTTTCAGGGAATACTGTTAAGTCTTCTATTTCCATACCATAAGTCAGAACAAGATCTAAGATATGATTAAAGTGGTGGGTGGACTCATTTACATTTTGAGCAAAGCCAGTAGAGTCTATTAATAGATTAAATGCAGTGTTGAGGCTGTCATTCTCAGCATCTGTGTGGATGTTAAAATCGCCCACTATAATTATCTTATCTGAGCTAAGCACTAAGTCAGACAAAAGGTCTGAAAATTCACAGAGAAACTCACAGTAACGACCAGGTGGACGATAGATAATAACAAATAAAACTGGTTTTTGGGACTTCCAATTTGGATGGACAAGACTAAGAGTCAAGCTTTCAAATTAATTAAAGCTCTGTCTGGGTTTTGATTAATTAATAAGCTGGAATGGAAGATTGCTGCTAATCCTCCGCCTCGGCCCGTGCTACGAGCAGTCTGACAGTTAGTGTGACTCGGCGGTGTTGACTCATTTAAACTAACATATTCATCCTGCTGTAACCAGGTTTCTGTAAGGCAGAATAAATCAATATGTTGATCAATTATTATATCATTTACCAACAGGGACTTAGAAGAGAGAGACCTAATGTTTAATAGACCACATTTAACTGTTTTAGTCTGTGGTGCAGTTGAAGGTGCCATATTATTTTTTCTTTTTGAATTTTTATGCTTAAATAGATTTTTGCTGGTTATTGGTGGTCTGGGAGCAGACACCGTCTCTACGGGGATGGGGTAATGAGGGGATGGCAGGGGGAGAGAAGCTGCAGAGAGGTGTGTAAGACTACAACTCTGCTTCCTGGTCCCAACCCTGGATAGTCACGGTTTGGAGGATTTAAGAAAATTGGCCAGATTTCTAGAAATGAGAGCTGCTCCATCCAAAGTGGGATGGATGCCGTCTCTCCTAACAAGACCAGGTTTTCCCCAGAAGCTTTGCCAATTATCTATGAAGCCCACCTCATTTTTTGGACACCACTCAGACAGCCAGCAATTCAAGCAGAACATGCGGCTAAACATGTCACTCCCGGTCCGATTGGGGAGGGGCCCAGAGAAAACTACAGAGTCCGACATTGTTTTTGCAAAGTGACACACCGATTCAATGTTAATTTTAGTGACCTCCGATTGGCGTAACCGGGTGTCATTACTGCCGACGTGAATTACAATCTTACCAAATTTACGCTTAGCCTTAGCCAGCAGTTTCAAATTTCCTTCAATGTCGCCTGCTCTGGCCCCCGGAAGACAATTGACTATGGTTGCTGGTGTCGCTAACTTCACATTTCTCAAAACAGAGTCGCCAATAACCAGAGTTTGATCCTCGGCGGGTGTGTCGTCAAGTGGGGAAAAACGGTTAGAAATGTGAACGGGTTGGCGGTGTACACGGGGCTTCTGTTTAGGGCTACGCTTCCTCCTCACAGTCACCCAGTCGGCCTGCTTTCCCGGCTGCTCGGGATCTGCCAGAGGGAAACTAACGGCGGCTAAGCTACGTTGGTCCGCACCGACTACAGGGGCCTGGCTAGCTGTAGAATTTTCCACGGTGCAGAGCCGAGTCTCCAATTCGCCCAGCCTGGCCTCCAAAGCTATGAATAAGCTACACTTATTACAAGTACCGTTACTGCTAAAGGAGGCCGAGGAATAACTAAACATTTCACACCCAGAGCAGAAAAGTGCGGGAGAGACAGGAGAAGCCGCCATGCTAAATCGGCTAAGAGCTAGTAGCTGCGCTAAGCTTGCGGATTCCTAAAAACACGCAAAGTGAATAATGTGTAAATAATTTAGAGGTGATTCAGCAGAAGGAGTGCTTTAGTTAAGGCACGTGAAGATTACACTGGGAAACAAATCGTTATCTAGATAACTAGATCAATCTAACTGCGCAGATTAAACAGCTAACAGATACAGCAAAATGCCGCTGTGCTCCGGAACAGGAAGTGATACAATACCGCAGTGAGAGCCAACCACCAGTAGAGGCAAGCAAGAATGAAAACAAATAGAATCAGGTAAAGATTGCAGTAATGGTCAGAGCAGTAAATTTCCATGCTGCTTCTCTTTTCAAATGCAGCCTCAGTGGGAGCACCAAAAAGGTCTTAATTCTGACATGTCCCATAACTCTGGGGTGAAGAGCAGATCAGGAAAGTGACATTTAGGAATGACTAGAACAACAGAAGAGTGGCGCTTTAATGTCTCATAAGACATTCTCTAAACATGGCTTTTCCATCTGAAAGCATCCCAGTGCTGTGTCAAGTACACTAACTGTGCATGAAAGCATTCATTCCCTCAGGACAAGGCTGCCTGATACCCGCAAGAATAAACTGGCCTTTAACTACATCTACACAGCACTAGATACACTGACAAAATCCCTCTGTGCCAAAAGCACACAATGACAGCAAAGCAGAGCAACAAATCTGTGAAGACCACACACAGTAACATCTCCATCAGCCCATCTGAAACCTCATATCAACAAATCCTGAATTGTTTTCTCCTGCAAGCAATACATATTTCATCATCTCTGTAATACATGATTTAATTTTACCCTTTTGTGCATGTATATATGTAGCAGCTAAGCAGGGTTACCTGAAACCCCATTATGAAATGTGTTGGAAAGTTGCTCATTAAGGTTCTGATTTACTAAAGGTTGTGTAAAACGTGCACAGACTCCATAGCTCTGGCAAATGAATGTGCATGCTGGTTTACTAACAGTGCACAGTGGTGATTACAACTTTCCAATGAGCAAATAGCAAATATTGTCCATTTAACATGTTTAATACATTTATGTATATAGCACTTTACAGAAAAAAATTACAATGTGCTTAATATCATAAAACTGATAAAAACAGTTCACATAAAATGTCAAGTAGAAATTAAAATTAAAGCTGGAAATAGAACTAAAAACTGAAGAAAATAAGTTTCAATAAGATACAATAAAATAAGATTCAACTGAACTGGAATTTCTAATGTCAACAGGCAAACTGTCCCCCAGTGTAGCAGCCACTGGTGGGCACAGTTCTGATAATCTGATAACCGATAATTATCGAAGATTATGCTTTCATTATCGGATTATCTTTTCAGGTAACTTTAAAAACCAGTATTGGACTAATTATCTTCCGATAAATTTTTGTCCGATAATTTTTAGATCGTTAACGTGGTAAAAAAAAACTGAACAGCTACAAACATTTATATAATTTAAAATCAGTTGAGCATCAACCTGTTAAATGTTTCTTAGCAGATGTGTAATTCTATCCTGTGCAAACAGAGAAGAGCTGCTTCTAGAAGAAACCGCTCTATCCTCTGCAGTCAAAGAAGATCTGGTCACAACAAAACAAAACAAAACAAAATTCATTTCTTTTAACCCCATACTGATACGCAGGCAATATCACCCAAGTCATCCAGAGGCATACATTTTTAACTTATGGTTCAAATTTTAACCAAACTAATTTCAGACAAGTTATTTAAATTAATGTCACATCTAATGTTTTATAAAGTGAAAATATCAGATATATGTTTTAGTTTTAAAGTAATGGGCTAATTTTTAAGGTTTTAGTGTGGACATGCTGTGCCAAGTGCATTATGGGTACAATAAGGTAATCTCAGTATGTTCACGACAGGAGAAATGCATTTCAGACACTCTGATCAGGCTCCACGGACAACAGCATTAAACTCTAGTGCCTAAAACTCTCATAAATATATTCTCTGGGTTAATAGACGTTGTTATTGTTTTTGCATTTATTAAATTCCACACATCTTAAATGTAGCAGACACGGATTATCTGGAATTTTGTTTTGGCAAGTTTTCAAGGTCTCTACTGCCATCTACTGGCCAGTAGTGTTCATGGCAGTATTCACCCTGAAGCTGGGCTCATATTTTAAATCACTGTACTCAGTTCCAGCTCAGACTGTACCACAGAACCGCACGGTGTAAAAGTTCAGAGTGCCTGATTTATGGTCTCACATTGTATGTTCAAAAACCACATGTAGGACTTGTGTTTCCAGAAGCAAAACGTAAACAGAAGCTTTTTTTTTTCAAATTGAATTTACATTTCTTATTTTTTACAAAAACTCTCGATGGTATTAAAGGCACTGCGCTGCGGTGGTTTGAATCATATTTGTCTAATAGATTACAATTTGTTCATGTAAATGGGGAATCTTCTTCACAGACTAAAGTTAATTATGGAGTTCCACAAGGTTCTGTGCTAGGACCAATTTTATTCACTTTATACATGCTTCCCTTAGGCAGTATTATTAGACGGTATTGCTTAAATTTTCATTGTTACGCAGATGATACCCAGCTTTATCTATCCATGAAGCCAGAGGACACACACCAATTAGCTAAACTGCAGGATTGTCTTACAAACATAAAGACATGGATGACCTCTAATTTCCTGCTTTTAAACTCAGATAAAACTGAAGTTATTGTACTTGGCCCCACAAATCTTAGAAACATGGTGTCTAACCAGATCCTTACTGTGGATGGCATTACCCTGACCTCTAGTAATACTGTGAGAAATCTTGGAGTCATTTTTGATCAGGATATGTCATTCAAAGCGTATATTAAACAAATATGTAGGACTGCTTTTTTGCATTTACGCAATATCTCTAAAATCAGAAAGGTCTTGTCTCAGAGTGATGCTGAAAAACTAATTCATGCATTTATTTCCTCTAGGCTGGACTATTGTAATTCATTATTATCAGGTTGTCCTAAAAGTTCCCTAAAAAGCCTTCAGTCAATTCAAAATGCTGCAGCTAGAGTACTGACGGGGACTAGAAGGAGAGAGCATATCTCACCCATATTGGCCTCTCTTCATTGGCTTCCTGTTAATTCTAGAATAGAATTTAAAATTGTTCTTCTTACTTATAAGGTTTTGAATAATCAGGTCCCATCTTATCTTAGGGACCTCGTAGTACCATATCACCCCAATAGAGCGCTTCGCTCTCAGACTGCAGGCTTACTTGTAGTTCCTAGGGTTTGTAAGAGTAGAATGGGAGGCAGAGCCTTCAGCTTTCAGGCTCCTCTCCTGTGGAACCAGCTCCCAATTCAGATCAGGGAGACAGACACCCTCTCTACTTTTAAGATTAGGCTTAAAACTTTCCTTTTTGCTAAAGCTTATAGTTAGGGCTGGATCAGGTGACCCTGAACCATCCCTTAGTTATGCTGCTATAGACGCAGACTGCTGTGGGTTCCCATGATGCACTGTTTCTTTCTCTTTTTGCTCTGTATGCACCACTCTGCATTTAATCATTAGTGATCGATCTCTGCTCCCCTCCACAGCATGTCTTTTTCCTGGTTCTCTCCCTCAGCCCCAACCAGTCCCAGCAGAAGACTGCCCCTCCCTGAGCCTGGTTCTGCTGGAGGTTTCTTCCTGCTAAAAGGGAGTTTTTCCTTCCCACTGTAGCCAAGTGCTTGCTCACAGGGGGTCGTTTTGACCGTTGGGGTTTTACATAATTATTGTATGGCCTTGCCTTACAATATAAAGCGCCTTGGGGCAACTGTTTGTTTTGATTTGGCGCTATATAAAAAAATTGATTGATTGATTGATTGATTAGTTCACTCACCCCTCACCACCCATTTTGAGGCCGTGATGATGACCTCCATGCTGCCATGATGTTGTAAAGTCAGCAGTTGTGAAGAACAGTTGCAGTTCTTCAAAGTAGGCTTTTATTAGATGAGTGATGGATAACGGAATGTGTTAAATTTGACGAATTCCCAGAGGAGGTTACGGGAAACTGGTCCAAAGGCATTAGCCAGGTCAAGGAAGGTGATATGAAGATTTCTTTTGTCCATCTTCACCGCTTGGATCTGGTGCCTGATCATACTGGTGTGCTCCAAGCAACCAGAGAACCTGGGAATGCCAGTCTTCTGTATAAGTGTATCGAGGTATTTGTTATTTTTCAGGTGGGTGGACAGCCTCTGAGCTATCACACTGAAAAAGATTTTCTCCTCAACGTTGAGAAGGCAGATTGGCCAGAATTGACTAATGTCTGTTGCATCCTTCTCCTTGGGAATAAGCACACTTCCAGCCCTTCGCCATGCCTTAGGAATTATGCTCTTCTGCCACACTATCCTCATGAGCCTTCAAAGGTGGTGTAGAACATCTCGTGCATTCTTACAAAGCGTATATCGTACTCCTATTGGCCCAGGGGCTGACGCTGCTCTTGCGCAGCCCCTGGGTCAATAGGAGTTAATCTTCGGGGGCAATAGGAGTCAGGCCAATCTCTTGCTGCTCTGCTCTTGTGTTCTCTACTTCCTTCCATTTTGGAGGCCCTGTCTCCAAGTTGAATTCAGGAGTTTGAATAGGTGGGATGTCATGTGGGATAACTAACTGTTCATACCTCTTTGTGTCATGGTAGACCTTTTCCAGATGTTGTTCCAGTTACTGCTTTGGAGTTTTCAGGATTCCACTTTTTTCCTTAATTAAAAAGGTCTTTGACGAATTGAATGGATTCTTTTTATAAAATCACAATATTTTGCAATCGAAAATAGACCATCCTGATGATGTCCTTAATGTGTTAATCAAAGTACAATATTGGATCAAAGATCATGCCACAATTCTTGACCTTCTCATTGTGACGAATCACACAGTCTTCCAGAGACAATGTTAATTAATCATAAAGATATTGCAATCTGAAAGGGTCAACAATAGTTACCTCAGTCTTATCTGTGTTCAGATGCACTAAAATGAAGGCATCCAATTTTTCAGTGGAGCCAAGCAAACCTCTCCTTTCCAATCTGAGAGACATTAACTACGGAGATGGTCAAACTGTACGACGCCATGGAATTAAATTTGCTACTCTGGTGATCTGTAGAATTATATGCCTAAGGGGTGCAACACAAAGAACAATAGTGGACCCACAATGGAACCCTGAGGTAACCCATATTTCATTGTTGAGAATTCATAAAACACTATACAGCTTGGATCTCATGCTCTTCAACTTTATCAAATAATAATAATCTTTGTGCAGCACTATCTAGCCTTATTTACAAAGTGACTCCTAAAACAAAATGAATAAAAGTTCAAAGTTAACACAATAAACCCCCTACTTTCTCCAGGATTGTCATTATCGGGATACTTCCCAAAGTGGCAGTATTACAAAAATTATAAATAGTGATAAATATTGATACAGAGCAATAAAGAATATATAGAGCAATAAAGAAAAATATCATGATCATATGCTTGTCATATCACCCAGCCAAATATATATGTATATATATATATATATGTGTGTGTGTGTGTGTGTGTGTGTGTGTGTGTGTGTGTGTGTGTGTGTGTGTGTGTGTGTGTGTGTGTGTGTCAAGATAATGGGTACATCATATTTGAACAAAGATTTTCCATAAATAATTTTTTTTTCTCAAGGACAGCACAGTGGCTTAGTGGTTGGCACTGTTGCCTCACAGTAAGAAGGTCATGGGATCAATTCCTACCTGTGGCCTTTCTGTGTGGAGTTTGCAGGTTCTCCCAGTGTTTTTGTGGGTTCCCTCTGGGTGCTCTGACTTTCTCCCACATCCAAAGACATGTAGGTTGGGTGGATTGACGCACATGCACTGATGGTGCATGTGCGGGTGTGACTGTGTTTAACTGTCTATATGTGGCTCTGCAACAGACTGGAGTCCTGTCCAGGGTGTACCCTACATCACGCCCTGTGACTGCTGGGATAGATTCCAGCCCCCCGCAACCCTTAATTGGAGTAAGTGGTTGAAGATGAGTGAGTGAGAGTGAGTTTTTTCTCAAGGGAAGACAAACAAAGAATAATTGAAGAATTGCGTGCATGACCCCCACGTCCATGACTATTCAAAAGCGCAGCTCATGAAAACAAATATTTTTTTGCCAAGTGGTTGCGGTTGTGAAGTACATGCATCCCACAGCTCTGATTTTACATCCTGTCACATTAATTATTCAAAGCACTCAATATAAATATTAAAAGTAATAGCGCCACTATTCAGCTATTACTCCATCATTCCCTGAAATCATCATAAAACATTCAGAGCCTTTTAGAAATTTTACACACTTGAATTTGATGACAGGGAAAGGCAGCTGTCAGAGTGCGAGCCCCTGGAAGCTTAAATAATAGTGGAAAGCTGTTTATGGAATATTCTTTATTTATTCATCGTCTCAGAGTCCTCAGGTTGGAAGGAGAAGGAGAGACAGAGCCATGGAGAGGGTGAAAATCAAAGTAAGAGCCAGTTAAAATGTGACTCTTCACACAGTGCAATAAATGAGAGCGAGATCACAAGGTCAATCAATGGAAGGACTTGAGTCCAGGAGCTGCTAATGGATTGTGAAGATGTGGAGAAGGGTTATGAATTTTTAACCAGTTCCTCCTTCAGCCCAGACCTCCATAAATCAATGACAACTGATTGGAGAAGATCAATTATGCAAACTTATAAAAACATTTAATGACACATAATGAAGAGGTCCCTGAAGACAGGCTTGTGCAGTGGAACATAACAGATGTCCCAGAATTCATTTGTAGAGCAGAGGACCCACTAAAGCTCTTTTCAAGGCCATAATTTAATTTAATTGTAAATGGGGAATCTTCTTCACAGACTAAGGTTAATTATGGAGTTCCACAAGGTTCTGTGCTAGGACCAATTTTATTCACTTTATACATGCTTCCGTTAGGCAGTATTATTAGACAGCATTGCTTAAATTTTCATTGTTACGCAGATGATACCCAGCTTTATCTATCCATGAAGCCAGAGGACACACACCAATTACCTAAACTGCAGGATTGTCTTACAGACATAAAGACATGGATGACCTCTAATTTCCTGCTATTAAACTCAGATAAAACTGAAGTTATTGTACTTGGCCCCACAAATCTTAGAAACATGGTGTCTAACCAGATCCTTACTCTGGATGGCATTACCCTGACCTCTAGTAATACTGTGAGAAATCTTGGAGTCATTTTTGATCAGGATATGTCATTCAATGCGCATATTAAACAGATATGTAGGACTGCTTTTTTGCATTTGTGCAATATCTCTAAAATTAGAAAGGTCTTGTCTCAGAGTGATGCTGAAAAACTAATTCATGCATTTATTTCCTCTAGGCTGGACTATTGTAATTCATTATTATCAGGTTGTCCTAAAAGTTCCCTGAAAAGCCTTCAGTTAATACAAAATGCTGCAGCTAGAGTACTGACAGGGACTAGAAGGGGAGAGCATATCTCACCCATATTGGCCTCTCTTCATTGGCTTCCTGTTAATTCTAGAATAGAATTTAAAATTCTTCTTCTTACTTATAATGTTTTGAATAATCAGGTCCCATCTTATCTTAGGGACCTCGTAGTACCATATCACCCCAATAGAGCGCTTCGCTCTCAGACTGCAGGCTTACTTGTAGTTCCTAGGGTTTGTAAGAGTAGAATGGGAGGCAGAGCCTTCAGCTTTCAGGCTCCTCTCCTCTGGAACCAGCTCCCAATTCGGATCAGGGAGACAGACACCCTCTCTACTTTTAAGATTAGGCTTAAAACTTTCCTTTTTGCTAAAGCTTATAGTTAGGGCTGGATCAGGTGACCCTGAACCATCCCTTAGTTATGCTGCTATAGACTTAGACTGCTGGGGGGTTCCCATGATGCACTGAGTGTTTCTTTCTCTTTTTGCTCTGTATGCACCACTCTGCATTTAATCATTAGTGATTGATCTCTGCTCCCCTCCACAGCATGTCTTTTTCCTGGTTCTCTCCCTCAGCCCCAACCAGTCCCAGCAGAAGACTGCCCCTCCCTGAGCCTGGTTCTGCTGGAGGTTTCTTCCTGTTAAAAGGGAGTTTTTCCTTCCCACTGTCGCCAAGTGCTTGCTCACAGGGGGTCGTTTTGACCGTTGGGGTTTTTCCGTAATTATTGTATGGCTTTGCCTTATAATATAAAGCGCCTTGGGGCAACTGTTTGTTGTGATTTGGCGCTATATAAATAAAATTGATTTGATTTGATTTGATAATTTAAACACCTTATTGAGAGCAGCAGTCCAGATAATCTGGGAAAACATTTCTGATGTGACCATTAGATAACATTTCAGTTTTGAATAGAGGATTTCATTTCAAAGTTCTGAAAAATTACAAGTTCTTATAAAAAATACTTTTTACGTTATGAAAATTAACTAGTCTGTTACTTTACTTTTCATTCAATTCAAACTGAAAACTATTCGATGAAAAGAATGGAATGAAGAAATTTATTTTACTTGAACTCGACTCAGTTTGTATTTTTTGTTGCACATGAATCGTAATTACTTTAGACTAATTTATAAACTTTAATGCATATATTTATATAATATATGGAGAAGCAAGAGTGTCTCAGACACATAAATAAAGGAACTAATAGTTAATTGTGTTAATCTGCATATTTTGCATATTATCCAATTAGCATTTCGAATGTGACAGGAAGGAAGTTTTGTCAAAGAAGCTGGTGATGATTGACACAGACTGCGGCATAGATGTTACTCAGGATATAATGAGCGGATTAGCTTTTTAGCTAACTTCCAAAACCATCACGGACCAATTAGCTTCCACTAAATTTTGTTCCTCTAATGTAGTCCACTAACATTTTTTTTTTGCATAGTTAGTAAGGGTGAAAAATATTTGTAAACCCTAAAATCATACATGTTGGTTGCGGACTCCTACATATTTTGAAGTAGTCAAGCAGCTGAGAGAAGCTAAGCTCAACTGTACCCCAGCAGAAGGGTCCTGGCTACTAAGCTGCCACAAAAAAGTCATTATTCTTTACAGCATACAGTGATACATCTGTAAGGCAGATGTCTTGAAAAGGAAAGGAGGATTGGCTTATGGTTTTGGTTTAAAATGAAATGAATCCAAATAGAATAGCTGCATTAATATCAACTCTGTCATTTGTATAAAGTGAAAATATAACACATATCTTTTAATTTTAAAATAATGCACTAATTCTGAAGTTTTGAACATTAACACACACAGATCAAATCAAATCAAATCAAATCAATTTTATTTATATAGCGCCAAATCACAACAAACAGTTGCCCCAAGGCGCTTTATATTGTAAGGCAAAGCCATACTATAATTACGGAAAAACCCCAATGGTCAAAACAACCCCCTGTGAGCAGGCACTTGGCGACAGATGCCCAAAGGGATTATGGGTAAACTGAGCCTCCACTCACACTGATTGGTTGATTCATTCATTCTATGTAAAAGCCAACACAAGTTACAAGTCCAGTAGATGGCAGTGTTCTATGCATTTTGACCGATCTACTGGATGGCAGTGAGAATGGCGCCCAGTTATGCTGTTGTTGACCTGAATCACAACTTTTAGGTTTTGTAAATGGCTTTTTTACAGATTAAAAAATGACATATTTTACAAAAGCACATTTATTTGTAAACAACAACACACACGTCACAGTAATTTGTGTTGTTTTTTACATAGAATGTGTTGTGTGGTCTGCCGAAGAGGAGGTACTGCTGGTCCACCACCAGAGGGCGCCTTGCCTGTTGGCGGGTTTCAGGCACCAGAGGGCGCAGTGGCCTGGTTGGATCACCAGGTGCACCTGAGCTGTCAGCTGTCATCCATCACCTCATCATGCAATCCATAAGAACCTGGGAGAGACACCATAACTCTGCCGAGTTATCAGCTTACCTTACAGGTAAGCCAACTCAGCCATTTTGTGCCGTACGCACATGTTTTTGCTTCTGAACTTTTTGCAGTCGTAACCTTGTGTATACTTGCAGCTTGGAGCTGGTTTTGTGGAAGTTTGGAGGAGTTGATTGATTGATTTCCTAAGTATTACATTAGGCACTGCACATACTCAGTTTTCCTGCTCTCTGGGAGTGGAAGATTTACCCTCAGGAAGGAACTGTGTGTTTGCTGACTGTTTGCTGGGTGTACACACACCCACCATTTACCTGTGGTTATTCCTGCCAGCAGTACCGGATCTGACATCTGGAGCGGTGGCCACCTGGGGATTCAGGACTTGGCAGCTCCGGTGTGTTGCAGGTCTCCATTGGTGGTGGAACTTCGTGGGTCCCAGCTCTTCTCTGGATAGGCGTCTCCTACCCTCGGGCCTGCCCATGCGTCACCGTGTTTGGATTGATAGTCTAAAGCATATTTGGTTATTTGTGCACTTTTGCAAAATAAATTGTATTCATTTCGGAAATCTATTGACCGTTCATTTACACCCCCTGGCATGGGTCTGTGCATTCACTTTCCCCAACAGAATGAATGAGTCAACCAATCAGTGTGAGTGGAGGCTGTTTACCCATAATCCCTTTGGGCATCTGTGTGTGTTAATGTTCAAAGCTTCAGATTTAGTTCATTATTTTAAAATTAAAAAGATATCTGTTATATTTTCTCTTTGTACAAATGACAGAGTTGACATTAATGTAGTTATTCTATCCGGATTAATTTGATTTATAATGTAAAACCATAAGTCAAACCTGCTTTCCTTTTTAAGACGTCTTTCCCCCCACAATGACAATGCAATTTGTTTTAGATTTGTAAAAATTTATTAACAATAATAATAAAAAAACTAAGAAATGACAATGTCAAAATAGTTTGTGATTTTTGCAATTAAAAAACCCCTAAGAAATCACATGTACATTTGCCATGGAGCTCAAAATTGAGCTCATGTGCATCCTGTTTTCAGTAATGATCCTTGAGATGTTTCTGCAGTCCACCTGGGGTAAATTCAGTTGATTTGTAGCTCAAGGAAACATTTTATTCTATCTCTATCTTTCTCCCTCTCCTTCAGTGTGTGATTTTGAAGCTACACATCGTGGAAAATGAAGGTCTATATACGTTTATTTTCCAAACCCATGACTTGGTGGCCATCATGGCTGTTGCTTCTTCTGGATCACTGTGAGCTTTAAAATGCAGCTCTTAGGGTTTTCAATGAAAACAGACTGATATCTGAAATAAATTCAGCTGATGTAGTCAAGCTGACATGGCTAATGCTGGCAATAGGCCAAAATCAGAAGTTCAAGGGTGCAAAAGATCTACACAGATTAATTAGGTGCACAGAGCTCAAGAACACACCTTTGGGGGTCAGAATTCTTGAATATAGGTTGTGGCTTAATATGGTTAAAGGCATTGATGTGTGTGCTAGGATTCAATAGATGTTTCGGGTCAAACAGATACCAAGTAGAGAAGCAACTCTGACATTGAATCCATGCAACTGTTCTATTGGTCTATTTTATGCTCAGAAAAGAGAAATATATGTTGGATGAAAGTGGATCAAAGCAAATATACTCAACATGAATAGAAATGCAACACTTTTATTTTCATTCTTCTTTTTGTGCATTGAAGTTAAAGTTCTAAGAGTTGGTCTATCTACACATAAGGTTTATTTGCCTTGAAATTTGTTCACTAATTTGTTCATGAGCACTTCACCTTTGCCAGGATAATCTGTCCACCTGGTAGTTTTATCATACAACACAAAGCCACGGACGTCACAAGTGTTGAGGGAGCGTACAATTGGCCTGCCAACTACAGGAATCTTCAACAGAGCTGAATGTTTATTTAATTTCCTTAAAATTCTTCCAATGGCAATTCCAACAAGTATCATAATTGCAGACTATGTGTAACCAACCATATGTTGGAAAAGTTCTTGTGCTTTATTGTTTTCATTATTATCATGATAGGAGAATGTGTTTTCTTTTAACTGATATCATGTAAACTGAATATATATTGTGCTAACTTTACATTTAAGAATGACCACTTAATGCAGGAGAATTTTTAATGTGCAAAGAGAAAAGACAACTGTCCCCAGGAAATAAGATAAGATAATGCCACACTCCCCCATTTGAGAAAAAGTTCATCTTGGGCTGTGAGCGTGGACCGGGCTGCTGGGCCACCCGCCCTCGATTGCCACACAATCCACTCTGCACTTGACCCCCATAGCCCCCTGTGCAGGTGGTGAACCCAAAGGAGGGCAGGCCCACGTCGCTCTTTCGGGCTGAGCCCTGTGGGACCGACCACCAGGCGCTCGTGCATGAGCCCCAAGCCCAGGCCTGGCTCCAGGGTGGGGCCCTGGCTCCACCATACCGGGCAACATCTCGGTCCTGGATGCCCCCTGGATGCCTTGCTGGAGAGGTGTTCCAGGCACGTCCCATCATGAGGAGGCCCCGGGGAAGACCCAGGACATGCTGGAGGGACTACGTCTCTCGGCTGGCTTGGGAATGCCTCGGGGTTCCCCTGGACATGCTGGGGGAGGTGTGTGTAGATCAGGAGGTCTGGACGGCTTTGCTTGAGCTGCTGCCCCCACGACCCGACTCCGGATAAATCAAATCAAATCAATTTTATTTATATAGCGCCAAATCACAACAAACAGTTGCCCCAAGACCCTTTATATTGTAAGGCAAAAGCCATACAATAATTACAGAAAAACCCCAACGGTCAAAATGATCCCCTGTGAGCAAGCACTTGGTGACAGTGGGAAGGAAAGTGGAAGAAAATGGATGGATGGATGGATGGATGGATGGATGGATGGATGGATGGATGGATGGATGGATGGATGGATGGATGGATGGATGGATGGATGGATGGATGGATGTGTGTTTGTCTTGGCCAACCTTGAGTAGATAAGTCTGGCAACTGTATCGGAGACATAGGGGGAGTTATGACTAGCAAAATTGTTGCTATGAACACCTCCCCACCCACCCACCAATGTGATCCAGGCTGGATAAATTCTGAGGTTTTGCTAATGTGTGGCAGTGATGACATTACCGTGGTAATAAAGACTTCAAATTGAAATGTCTGTCTTCCTTGAGTCATGACAGTTATTATTATTCTATTATTGTTATTTTTCTGACACCATGCCAGCCTAGAACCTCCACATCCAGGTTCTTCATCCAACATCAATATATTCTCAAGATCAGCTGCACATTGAAGACTGTCCTTATACTTTGGCCAGTCCAAGGCACACAGTATGAATGCACAGCATTCATACTGTTTAATCATCATTTTGATATGGCACACCTGTTATGTGCTGCCTTCACCAGATTCTAGGTATTAAATGGCAAGACAAAGTGACCAACTTTGACACCTTAAAGTGTGCAGATGCTCCCCATACAGAGATAACTATCAGGAAGCGCAGGCTTCACTGGTTGGGCCATGTGTCCTGGATGCTTGAGCATCACCAGCCAAAGCGAATTCTGTCAGGGGAGCCGGTTAATGGCCACAGAAGGAGAGTGACAGCACATAAAATGAGGAAAGACTGTGCCAAAGAAGATCTGAAGCTATTCCAAAATGATGACGACTGGCACACGCCCAGCCAATACAGGAACAATTGGTGGCACTTTATCAATGAGAAAAGCAAATTGACGCTGATGTGAACACTGCCACTGAAGAGGTATTTAAGATCTCCATCTTCATTTCTGAAGGGGATATCTAGTATGTGGATGGATTACCTGAGGAAAGATGAAGAAAAGAAAAAGAATATTATAGTCTTATATGTCTTTTTCCTGGTTCTCTCCCTCAGCCCCAACCAGTCCCAGCAGAAGACTGCCCCTCCCTGAGCTGGTTCTGCTGGAGGTTTCTTCCTGTTAAAAGGGAGTTTTTCCTTCCCACTGTCGCCAAGTGCTTGCTCACAGGGGGTCGTTTTGACCGTTGGGGTTTTTACGTAATTATTGTATGGCCTTGCCTTACAATATAAAGCGCCTTGGGGCAACTGTTTGTTGTGATTTGGCACTATATAAATAAAATTGATTGATTGATTGATTGATTGATTGATTGATTGATTGATTGATAGTTAGCTGTATATACAGGACACCAGCTACAAATACTGACATTTTCAGGGAATGGATAGAGGGTGCATTTTGCAAATGCACCCTCTATCCACATATGAAAAGTAGTTTTCATATGTGGTGATTTCAATATTGCTATATTAAATCCGTATAAGCAAAATACAACAGATGACTTTATGAGTACAATGTGTAGTCTGAGTCTATTTCCAAAAATCACCACACCGAACAGAATTGCCCTCAATTGTGCCACCCTGGTTGATAACATTTACACTAACGAACGTGAGGATAAAAGAATAAGTGGTATTCTAATTAATGCCATTAGTGATCACCTACGAGTTTTAATTATCTATGATTACAAATTTGCCAATAAAAATAAACTAATAGAGAATGAGGTCAGGGGAATCAATAAACACATTCAGGAATAAATTATTGGTGCAAAACTGGGAAGCAGTATATTGAGAAAACAATGTGGGCAATGCATATGAAATATTTAAATAAGGTATTTAAGCAGTTACAATGGGGTAAAAAAAAGTACTTAGTCCCTGATTGTGCAAGTTCTCCTACTTACAAAGATGAGAGGTTTGTAATTTTCAACATAGGTACACTTCAACTATGAAAGACAAAGTGAGAAAAAAAAAATTCCAGGAAATTGTTGGGAAAGTGTAGGGACACGGACCCACAACAGGGGGCGTAAAGGAACCAGACAATGGATGAGCCAATAAATAATTTACTGTTGTAAATGTGCACAACAGAATACAGACAGAACCAGAATTTGGATTACAGACAATTACACGAAGGTGACGTGTGGGTAGGCTCGAGGATAGGAGAGGACCGTCCAGAGAAGAGCCGGACCCCACACGATTTCCACTGCCACGGGATCTGGAAACACACTGGAGACGCCAAGTCCTGAGTCCCCAGGTGGCCACCGTCTTCAGCTGCGGGATCTGGTACTGCTGGCAGGATACAGAGAAAACAGCTTGAGGTGAGTGTGTGAAGACACACCCAGTAAACAGTCAGCACACAGAAATATTTCTCTCCAGGTGGGCACGACACCTCCACCTCCAACACAGTAAGAGACTGAGGGCTACTTAGTTTGACGTGCGTCACTCGTCACGTTTCCCCAAACTTAGCGTCCCGCTATCAGTAGTCTCCTCAGGAATTCCTGCAACAACTCAGAGAATTACCTGTTTTCTTTAACAGAACAACAACAGCTGAGAGTTTACCTATAGGTAGACGATATCTCGGCAGTGAGGTGGAGATGTTGTCTGGCTTTTATGGGATGGTTGATGATGATGAGTGGTGATGAGTGACAGCTGGTAAGGGTGATGAGTGACAGCTGTCACTCCGGTGGCTCCTGCGTGGCGGCTGCGCCCTCTCGTGCCCGAAGCCCGCACTTCGGGCAGGGCGCCCTCTGGTGGTGGGCCAGCAGTACCTCCTCTTCTGGCGGCCCACACAACAGAAATCACATTGTAGGATTTTTAAAGAATTTATTTGTAAATTATGGTGGAAAATAAGTATTTGGTCAGCCACAAACAAGCAAGATTTTTGGCTCTCACAGACCTGTAACTTATTTTTTAAAAAGCTTTTCTGTCCTCCACCTGTTACCTATATTAGTGGCACCTGTTTGAACTCATTATCTGTATAAAAGACACCTATCCACAGCCTCATCCAGTCAGACTCCAAACTTAACTATGGCCAAGACCAAAGAGCTGTCGAAGGATACCAGGAAGAAAATTGTAGACCTGCACCAGGCTGGGAAGAGTGAGTCTACAATAGACAAACAGGTTGGTGTGAATAAATCAAATGTGGGAGCAATTGTAAGAAAATGGAAAACATACAAGACCACTGATAATCTCCCTTGATCCGGGGCTCCACTCAAGATCTCATCCCGTGGGGTCAAAATGATCAAGAGAACAGTGAACAAAAATCCCAGAACTACACGGAAGGACCTGATGAATGACCTGCAGAGAGCTGGGACCAAAGTAACAAAGGCTAAACACTACGCAGAAAGGGACTCAAATCCTGCAGTGCCAGGCATATCCCCCTGCTTAAGCCAGGCCCATCTGAAGTTTGCCAGAGAGCATATGGATGATCCAGAAGAGGACTGGGAGAATATCATGTGGTCAGATGAAACCAAAATAGAACTTTTTGGTGAAAACTCAACTTGTTGTGTTTGGAGGAGGAAGAATGCTGAGTTGCATCCCAAGAACACCATATCTACTGTGAAGCATGGGGGTGGAAATATGATGCTTTGGGGCTGTTTTTCTGCACAGGGAACAGGATGACCGATCTGTGTTAAGGGAATAATGAACGGGACCATGTATCGTGAGATTTTAAACCAAAACCTCCTTCCATCAGTGAGAGCATTGAACATGCAACGTGGCTGGGTCTTCCAGCATGACAGTGAGCCCAAACACACCACTCGGGCAACAAAGGAATGGCTCTGTAAAAAGGATTTCAAGGTCCTGGAGTGGCCAAGCCAGTCTCCAGACCTCAACCCCATAGAAAATTTGTTGAGGGAGTTCAAAGTTGTGTTGCCCAGCGACATCCCCAAAACATCACTGCTCTGGAGGAGATCTGCATGGAGGAATGGGCCAAAATACCAGCTACAGTGTGTGCAAACCTGGTGAAGACTTACAGGAAACATTTGACCTCTGTCATTGCCAACAAAGATTATGTTACAAAGTACTGAGTTGAACTTTTGTTATCGACCAAATACTTATTTTCCACCACAATTTAAAAATAAATTCTTTAAAAATCCTACATTGTGATTTCCTGTATTTTTTTTTCTCATTTTGTCTCTCATAGTTGAAGTGTATCTATGTTGAACTTGCACAATCAGGGACTGACTAAATACTTTTTTACCCCACTTTATATGACAAAAGCTGTCCAATTAAAGAATATATCAGGCTGGATGGTCAGAAACATCTGGACACAAATGCACTTCTCGAACTGACAACTCTGATGTAAAAAGGGTTTAAGCCTCAGTTCCACCAAATAATAAGCCATGAATAATGAGCCACACATGGATGTGTCAGCAATTATTTGAAGAATGTTCCACGTTTTCATCTATCACGTATCCCTTATGAAGAAGCCTCTATGTGCCTCTAAGTACCTCACATGTGCCAGGTATCAGCCTCTGTCCGACCAACCTGTCATCTGAGCCCCGTCCAGCCTCGAATGGCTTGTGTTGCCACATAGTATCCACGTCAAGCCACATATGATCCATGAAACATGACGTTGGTGCACGTTTAGGCATGGGTTTGGTCCAACCCTCCAGCCCTCCCACACTTGGTCCCTTTAAAGTGTGGGTTTTCAATTCCAAGCGTCCATTCAAGATGTTGTCACATTTTTTACAGTCCCAAAACAGATGCTCGAGTACAGTCCGGCGGGTGTGTGTTGTGTGTCAGGCTGCAGTTCACCTGTGTTCCAGAGTCAATAAATGCACCAGACTGGCTAGAACTGAACCACGGGTTCCTGGACAGTCACCTCAGTGCTTCCTGTCACTGGATTTATTTCTTCCATGGCTTAACAGGCATTTTGACACCGTGACCCAATGTTTCTGTGAAGGCTCTCAGTTGTCCAGGTGGTTTCCATAGTAGAGAAGCTTGAATCTTTGACTGGACTGGGTTAAGACTGGGCTGGGTTTCAACCCAGTCCAGTCGAAGATTCAAGCTTGTCTACCGTGATCCAATTTTTAACTTTGTGTTCGTCTGTTAATATCTGCGAGATCGCTCTTTTGCGCGTGCACGTTCTGCGTTCTTGGCCAGTTGCCTCTGCTCTCCTTCTCACTGGCTTCATTTCTTCTGCAGCTTTAAACATACATTTGACACTGTGATCCAACTTTTAACTTTGTGTTCGTCCGTTATTGAATGGAAAAATCACTCTTCTGCGTGTGCTGCCATTCCACGTTCTTGAACAGCCACCTTTGCGCTCCTCACTGGCCTCCTTTCCATCCATGGCTTTAAACACACATTTGACACAGTGATCCAACTTTTAACTTTGTGTTCGGGCATTATTGACTGCAAAATCACTCTTTTTTTGAGCTGGTGTTTTGTGTAAATACACTTCTTGAGCACGAGTCATTGCTTCAGAGTGCAGAGAGCGCAGCTCATCTGATCCATCCATCCATGGGGCAGGAGAGAGAGCAGACAAAAAGTGTCCAGATGAAACAGTTCTCTGTGATTCCAGAAGTCATTAGAGGTGTTTTCAACATGCAAACTGACAAGAAATGATTAATCTGCTACAAAATAATAATCGGCTGCAATCACCAAAGCACTTGTGAAAATTGTGTTTGTTTGTTTTTTCAGTTCCCAGTGGAGAAGGGAAGACAAAGTGAGTGGGAGATATCGTGTTGGTAAGTGTTAGCCTACACACCTAACCAGAGTAACACTGTTCTCTCACATGCAAAACTACCTTGATATGTTTGTCATAAACAAAAGCAACATGTTCACTTTCCTAATGCATGGTCACTTTTTCTCTGCATTTTCACTTTGTTTGCATGTAATTTACCCAAAAACCCAATTAAAAATACTGTGTTTTTCCCCCGGAAGTAGAGAAATTACGTCATATGCATCATATTGTACCCCTTTAGCGCCCGCCCTTAAACGAGACTGCGGTGCCCACTTATGAGCGAAATACAACTTAAAATTGAACAGTCCGCACAAACAAGAAATGAATCTGCATTTCATTCTGTGGGATGAGACTATGGAACAGTATGAATGAGGAGTTAAAGCAGTGTCCAAGTATTCAACAGTTGAAAACAAAATATAAAGAATGTGTTTTCACACAATACAGGGATGAACTGGGGGTGTGAGAATCACCAGGTGTTCACAGGAAACTGTTATTGATTATGTATTTCTATATATATTTTATGGATTTATTTATGTTCATTGTTAGTTGGGTCTATCTTTCCTGTTGTGTTTTGTTTTGTCGAGTTCTTTTTGTCTTTTTCTAGAACTGTATTGTATCATTATTATTGTTACTATTATTGTTGTTGCTATTATTATTATTATTATTATTATCATGATTGTTAACAGTAGTATTTTTAGGGAAACAGGGATTGATATGTAAACCATCATACAGGGAGAAGGGGTGGGATTTGATAAATTTCAACTTCTTCTCATTCCTTTTTGAACTAATTTTAATTTTACGTTGTCTGTTTTATTTTTTCTTGTGTTATGTTAAAAATAAACCTTCAATCAATCAAAAAAAGATGAAGTGTTCACTGGCACTGATTTGAACAAATTTGTGTCCAAAATTTGAGAAAAGAAGTGTTGTGCATTTACATATCTGATTTTTACCCAAGGCCAAAATATGGCCATTGGGTATTGGTATTGGGAAATTTGAAACTTGAAATTTGAAACTGCTGGCTAAGGCTAAGTGTAAATTTGGTAAGATTGTAATTCACGTCGGCAGTAATGACACCCGGTTACGCCAATCAGAGGTCATTAAAATCTACATTGAATCGGTGTGTAACTTTGCAAAAACATTGTCGGACTCTGTAGTTTTCTCTGGGCCCCTCCCCAATCAGACCGGGAGTGACATGTTTAGCCGCATGTTCTCCTTGAATTGCTGGCTGTCTGAGTGGTGTCCAAAAAATGAGGTGGGCTTCATTGATAATTGGCAAAGCTTCTGGGGAAAACCTGGTCTTGTTAGAAGAGACGGCATCCATCCCACTTTGGATGGAGCAGCTCTCATTTCTAGAAATCTGGCCAATTTTCTTAAATCCTCCAAACTGTGACTATCCAGGGTTGGGACCAGGAAGCAGAGTTGTAGTCTTACACACCTCTCTGCAGCTTCTCTCCCCCTGCCATCCCCTCATTACCCCATCTCCGTAGAGACGGTGCCTGCTCCCAGACCACCAACAACCAGTAAAAATCTATTTAAGCATAAAAATTCAAAAAGAAAAAATAATATAGCACCTTCAACTGCACCACAGACTAAAACAGTTAAATGTGGTCTATTAAACATTAGGTCTCTCTCTTCTAAGTCCCTGTTAGTAAATGATATAATAATTGATCAACATATTGATTTATTCTGCCTAACAGAAACCTGGTTACAGCAGGATGAATATGTTAGTTTAAATGAATCAACACCCCCGAGTCACATTAACTGCCAGAATGCTCGTAGCACGGGCCGAGGCGGAGGATTAGCAGCAATCTTCCATTCCAGCTTATTAATTAATCAAAAACCCAGACAGAGCTTTAATTCATTTGAAAGCTTGACTCTTAGTCTTGTCCATCCAAATTGGAAGTCCCAAAAACCAGTTTTATTTGTTATCTATCGTCCACCTGGTCGTTACTGTGAGTTTCTCTGTGAATTTTCAGACCTTTTGTCTGACTTAGTGCTTAGCTCAGATAAGATAATTATAGTGGGTAATTTTAACATCCACACAGATGCTGAGAATGACAGCCTCAACACTGCATTTAATCTATTATTAGACTCAATTGGCTTTGCTCAAAATGTAAATGAGTCCACCCACCACTTTAATCATATCTTACATCTTGTTCTGACTTATGGTATGGAAATTGAAGACTTAACAGTATTCCCTGAAAACTCCCTTCTGTCTGATCATTTCTTAATAACATTTACATTTACTCTGGTGGACTACCCAGCAGTGGGGAATAAGTTTCATTATACTAGAAGTCTTTCAGAAAGCGCTGTAACTAGGTTTAAGGATATGATTCCTTCTTTATGTTCTCTAATGCCATATACCAACACAGTGCAGAGTAGCTACCTAAACTCTGTAAGTGAGATAGAGTATCTCGTCAATAGTTTTACATCCTCATTGAAGACAACTTTGGATGCTGTAGCTCCTCTGAAAAAGAGAGCTTTAAATCAGAAGTGCCTGACTCCGTGGTATAACTCACAAACTCGCAGCTTAAAGCAGCTAACCCGTAAGTTGGAGAGGAAATGGCATCTCACTAATTTAGAAGATCTTCACTTAGCCTGGAAAAAGAGTCTGTTGCTCTATAAAAAAGCTCTCCGTAAAGCTAGGACATCTTACTACTCATCACTAATTGAAGAAAATAAGAACAACCCCAGGTTTCTTTTCAGCACTGTAGCCAGGCTGACAAAGAGTCAGAGCTCTATTGAGCCGAGTATTCCTTTAACTTTAACTAGTAATGACTTCATGACTTTCTTTGCTAATAAAATTTTAACTATTAGAGAAAAAATTACTCATAACCATCCCAAAGACGTATCGTTATCTTTGGCTGCTTTCAGTGATGCCGGTATTTGGTTAGACTCTTTCTCTCAGATTGTTCTGTCTGAGTTATTTTCATTAGTTACTTCATCCAAACCATCAACATGTCTATTAGACCCCATTCCTACCAGGCTGCTCAAGGAAGCCCTACCATTATTTATTGCTTCGATCTTAAATATGATCAATCTATCTTTGTTAGTTGGCTATGTACCACAGGCTTTTAAGGTGGCAGTAATTAAACCATTACTTAAAAAGCCATCACTTGACCCAGCTATCTTAGCTAATTATAGGCCAATCTCCAACCTTCCTTTTCTCTCAAAAATTCTTGAAAGGGTAGTTGTAAAACAGCTAACTGATCATCTGTAGAGGAATGGTCTATTTGAAGAGTTTCAGTCAGGTTTTAGAATTCATCATAGTACAGAAACAGCATTAGTGAAGGTTACAAATGATCTTCTTATGGCCTCAGACAGTGGACTCATCTCTGTGCTTGTTCTGTTAGACCTCAGTGCTGCTTTTGATACTGCTGACCATAAAATTTTATTACAGATATTAGAGCATGCCATAGGTATTAAAGGCACTGCGCTGCGGTGGTTTGAATCATATTTATGTAATAGATTACAATTTGTTCATGTAAATGGGGAATCTTCTTCACAGACTAAGGTTAATTATGGAGTTCCACAAGGTTCTGTGCTAGGACCAATTTGATTCACTTTATACATGCTTCCCTTAGGCAGTATTATTAGACAGCATTGCTTAAATTTTCATTGTTACGCAGATGATACCCAGCTTTATCTATCCATGAAGCCAGAGGACACACACCAATTAGCTAAACTGCAGGATTGTCTTACAGACATAAAGACATGGATGACCTCTAATTTCCTGCTTTTAAACTCAGATAAAACTGAAGTTATTGTACTTGGCCCCACAAATCTTAGAAACATGGTGTCTAACCAGATCCTTACTCTGGATGGCATTACCCTGACCTCTAGTAATACTGTGAGAAATCTTGGAGTCATTTTTGATCAGGATATGTCATTCAAAGCGCATATTAAACAAATATGTAGGACTGCTTTTTTGCATTTACGCAATATCTCTAAAATTAGAAAGGTCTTGTCTCAGAGTGATGCTGAAAAACTAATTCATGCATTTATTTCCTCTAGGCTGGACTATTGTAATTCATTATTATCAGGTTGTCCTAAAAGTTCCCTGAAAAGCCTTCAGTTAATTCAAAATGCTGCAGCTAGAGTACTGACGGGGACTAGAAGGAGAGAGCATATCTCACCCATATTGGCCTCTCTTCATTGGCTTCCTGTTAATTCTAGAATAGAATTTAAAATTCTTCTTCTTACTTATAAGGTTTTGAATAATCAGGTCCCATCTTATCTTAGGGACCTCATAGTACCATATCACCCCAATAGAGCGCTTCGCTCTCAGACTGCAGGCTTACTTGTAGTTCCTAGAGCTTGTAAGAGTAGAATGGGAGGCAGAGTCTTCAGCTTTCAGGCTCCTCTCCTGTGGAACCAGCTCCCAATTCAGATCAGGGAGACAGACACCATCTCTACTTTTAAGATTAGGCTTAAAACTTTCCTTTTTGCTAAAGATTATAGTTAGGGCTGGATCAGGTGACCCTGAACCATCCCTTAGTTATGCTGCTATAGACTTAGACTGCTGGGGGGTTCCCATGATGCACTGAGTGTTTCTTTCTCTTTTTGCTCTGTATGCACCACTCTGCATTTAATCATTAGTGATCGATCTCTGCTCCCCTCCACAGCATGTCTTTTTCCTGGTTCTCTCCCTCAGCCCCAACCAGTCCCAGCAGAAGACTGCCCCTCCCTGAGCCTGGTTCTGCTGGAGGTTTCTTCCTGTTAAAAGGGAGTTTTTCCTTCCCACTGTAGCCAAGTGCTTGCTCACAGGGGGTCGTTTTGACCGTTGGGGTTTTTACGTAATTATTGTATGGCCTTGCCTTACAATATAAAGCACCTTGGGGCAACTGTTTGTTGTGATTTGGCACTATATAAATAAAATTGATTGATTGATTGATTGATTGATTTTGACAGCCATTTTTTTTTCTTTTGTACTGAACACTAATATATAATGAGTTGCGTATCACCTTCTTGTCATTTGGTGACACACCTGGAAATGTGAACTCTAATCATGACCGTAACCATAACCATAGATGTTCACTGATAATGCAGAAGTGAAAAGAGGTCTCTGTGTTGTCAGAGAGAAATAATGCTGCTGTGAAAAGACGCGCTTTCCCGTGAATCAGCAAATTACACAAAGGCACTACGTGTCTCGTCGCATAGTGACATATAGAAGCATTAACAGCGCATTAATATGTGGCAAGTTGGGAGTGAGTGTGTATAGTCAGGTTACATGTGTTTATACCATGGCAGGAAACTCTTTATTATTATTATTAATTTATCTAGAATTCGTTCCCACTGGCAGTTGCTCCCCTTTGTGTCAGCGAAGTGGTGATGGCAGAGTATTGTTCTATCTGGTGTGTATGTGTGTGACACACTGTGGATAACATAACTCAAAAACAGCTGGACAGACATCCTTTAAACTTCAATCAATCAATCAATCAATCAATTTTATTTATATAGCGCCAAATCACAACAAACAGTTGCCCCAAGGTGCTTTATATTGTAAGGCAAGGCCATACAATAATTACGTAAAAACCCCAACGGTCAAAACGACCCCCTGTGAGCAAGCACTTGGCAACAGTGGGAAGGAAAAACTCCCTTTTAACAGGAAGAAACCTCCAGCAGAACCAGGCTCAGGGAGGGGCAGTCTTCTGCTGGGACTGGTTGGGGCTGAGGGGAGAGAATCAGGAAAAATACATGCTGTGGAGGGGAGCAGAGATCAGTCACTAATGATTAAATGCAGAGTGGTGCATACAGAGCAAAAAGAGAAAGAAACACTCAGTGCATCATGGGAACCCCCCAGCAGTCTAAGTCTATAGCAGCATAACTAAGGGATGGTTCAGGGTCACCTGATCCAGCCCTAACTATAAGCTTTAGCAAAAAGGAAAGTTTTAAGCCTAATCTTAAAAGTAGAGAGGGTGTCTGTCTCCCTGATCTGAATTGGGAGCTGGTTCCACAGGAGAGGAGCCTGAAAGCTGAAGGCTCTGCCTCCCATTCTACTCTTAAAAACCCTAGGAACTACAAGTAAGCCTGCAGTCTGAGAGCGAAGTGCTCTATTGGGGTGATATGGTACTATGAGGTCCCTAAGATAAGATGGGACCTGATTATTCAAAACCTTATAAGTAAGAAGAAGAATTTTAAATTCTATTCTAGAATTAACAGGAAGCCAATGAAGAGAGGCCAATATGGGTGAGATATGCTCTCTCCTTCTAGTCCCCGTTAGTACTCTAGCTGCAGCATTTTGAATTAACTGAAGGCTTTTCAGGGAACTTTTAGGACAACCTGATAATAATGAATTACAATAGTCCAGCCTAGAGGAAATAAATGCATGAATTAGTTTTTCAGCATCACTCTGAGACAAGACCTTTCTGATTTTAGAGATATTGCACAAATGCAAAAAAGCAGTCCTACATATTTGTTTAATATGCGCTTTGAATGACATATCCTGATCAAAAATGACTCCAAGATTTCTCACAGTATTACTAGACGTCAGAGTAATGCCATCCAGAGTAAGGATCTGGTTAGACACCATGTTTCTAAGATTTGTGGGGCCAAGTACAATAACTTCAGTTTTATCTGAGTTTAAAAGCAGGAAATTAGAGGTCATCCATGTCTTTATGTCTGTAAGACAATCCTGCAGTTTAGCTAATTGGTGTGTGTCCTCTGGCTTCATGGATAGATAAAGCTGGGTATCATCTGCGTAACAATGAAAATTTAAGCAATGCCGTCTAATAATACTGCCTAAGGGAAACATGTATAAAGTGAATAAAATTGGTCCTAGCACAGAACCTTGTGGAACTCCATAATTAACCTTAGTCTGTGAAGAAGATTCCCCATTTACATGAACAAATTGTAATCTATTAGATAAATATGATTCAAACCAGCGCAGTGCCTTTAATACCTATGGCATTCTCTAATCTCTGTAATAAAACTTGGCGGGTTATTACTTGGATAGATATCCAGAGGTGATTATATTTTTATGTAGTTTGGCCAAAGGTCAAGGTCAAGTAAAACATTAAAAAAAACATCTTTTTTCTTTAGATATCTCAACAACCAAGAAGCCTAGATGGGTGATCCAAAATATATACTGAGATTTTGAAGTACTAGTTTAGTCAAAGGTCGAGGGGAAGCATTTTTTAGTACACCTCAAGAACCAAAAATCTTAGATAGATAATCTAAACTGACCAGCAAAATATTTGTTATTGATTGGTTTGAAAGCACAGAGAAATGTACGACATGGTCAAAATGAGCAACCACATTTCAGCTGGCTGTGGCAGATAGATGTTGACCTGGGTGGTTGCCATCCATGACACAAGGCAGTTCCACAGTGTCATGGATGTGATGAAGTCAGCACCAGCTCATGTTCCCAGACTTGACCTCACCTGTATGACCTCATAATGAGATCATACAGGAGTCATATGATGAAGTCATCCACTGACATCTGTACATTTATTTGTACATTGTATATTGTGTTGTGTAGAGGTCACAGGGTTTAATTTCCAGATGTTTCTGTGTATCTCAGTTTGTCTGAGCAGCTTTGACAAGGCTGATTGAGTGACTATGGATCAAAACCACATCTGCCCTTCTTACACCATCATTGTTTTTTTTCTTTGAGAGAACAACCTTTCTGTCACTCTGACAGTGAAAGAGAAAGTGCTTTCTGACAGCACTGAAATGGGCACATTTGAAAAGAAACACGTGGCTTTTATGAGTGACATGTATTTGCTTGTTTCTCCACATCCACAATGCCTGAAGGTCATCCTTTTTCTTTCCTCATCTCTGGTGGTTGAAGCAGGTAAAGAGGCACTTAGCCGCTGATAGTTGACTTCAACCAGGTCTCACTGGTACATCTGTTGCTCCATTTCCTCTCTATTTTTGAGACATGGACTCAGATAATTACATATCATTTGGAGTGACATTTCATCTGCTCATTTATTGTGTTTTGTTCTCACACTGTCTTGTCAGTGTTTCACATATACACTGTGTTTCTTAAAAATCAATACTTGTGTAATGTTAAGCTTTATAAAGTGTTTCTGGAACCAATCCATTTGTGAAATAGTTGTTTGTAATGCCTGAGGTTGACTGAATCTGATCGAGTGATTAAATAATAATGAGGCATGTGTCAAAAATGGAGGAAATTTCAACTTAAAAGGAACAATCAAAGATTAAAATCCAAGATGTAAAATCGTTACACTCAACAGTGAGCCATGAGGGCTAGCAGACTGACTCAGTCAGCATGAGGTCGGTGCAGGTACGTCTTCATGCTCTGCTGAGTCTCGGCCAGACAGGAGAGATGACCCAGAGTTGAGGCAAAATCTTTACTGGCAGATGTGTTTTAAAGGAGTGCTCCTTAGCTGGCCATGGCAGCGGAAAACATCCTGCTGTTCATTGCAGCTGCAATTCGCTGCTCTTCCTGAATCCACCGACAAAAATCTGACCTTTTACAGAAATGATGGATGAACTGGTCATGCTACTGTTTCTTTCCAGCTCTCATTTGTTATTTTCCATTCCATTGAAGGCTGAAACCCTGTACACGTGAGGCTCGGAGGTAAAAAAGCCCCCCCCCCCCCCCCACCCCTTTTTATGTGTGTGTGTTGTTGCTCAGTGTTTCAAACTGCCTTAAATTGTGATCCAGGATTTGGCCATAGCCCTTTGGCGCTTCGCTTCTGCACAGCGGTTTGCGTCAAAAGCAAAATCAGAAACGTGCAATATGATGTGACTGCCGCCGAAATGCTGTTTTCCTCTCAAACTGGATGTACGTGTAAAAAAAAAAAAAGTTGATTCACATGTTCTGACGTGTAATATTTGGTTTATATAAATGTGTGTTCCTTTCATACCTCAACAAGAAATTAAATTCGTTCTTCAACCGTTCCTGCTGAAGTATAGACGTCTGCTGCCATTTTTCACTTTGTCGCTGTCTGAATCACAATAAATACTACAAATGCCGCCACATGAGGGGAACATCCATCTTTCTCTTACAGAATTTAAAGTGTTCATTATCCCTTGCCAAACTGTACCTTTTTGTTTGCATATTAATTAACAGAAGTGACAGATTTAATGGGAGTGGGTGTTGTCTGTCTTCACTCACTTTCTAAGATTATAAAAGTGCACACCAGCCTTACTTTTTTATGCCTGAAGAAACTTCACACATCGATGAACACGATCATTTCCATGTGATGAAGCTTTGTTCTTCTGCAGGATTTTTCCACAAGAGCTTGATTCACGGTGGCATCACGATATAACAAATATGTTCTGGTGCTGTTTCTGGATACACAGAATATTAACACTGAGTTCAACAAATCTGCTAATATGTTTGTAATGGAACAAATCCAAGGTCCAACATTTCAGTCTGGTGTCATGACAACCACCAATGTTATGGGATTGTTATACTTTATGTTCAATGTATTGTAGGTATTTGATGTTTAAGTCAATACACTAAAACAGCTTAATTTAGACAATATTTGATTGTTATCAACTGCAAACTATACAGATATTTTGACACGCTGGAGTAAATGCTACTTGTTAATTAAATTTGGATCAGTGTAGTCAGTGGTGGGCACAGCTAACCAAAAAGTTAGCTTTGATAGCAGTTCATCCGCTAACTGAAAAGTTAACTTTTATAAAGCTAATCCAATAAACTCCTAAAAAAAAAATTAGCGGAAGTGACAGATAAAAGCTAAACTGATAACTTTCAGTATTGAATTCAGTACACTATCAGCTACTGACATGACAACAAGCCAGTGCTGTGTCAGATCAGTCTTCTCTCAGCAAAAGAGACCTGGTGACCAGAGAGAAAAGAAAGAAATGAGCAAAGGAAAGCAGGAGGGGAAAAAAA
The DNA here is from genome assembly GCF_902500255.1 of Thalassophryne amazonica. NCBI lineage: Eukaryota > Metazoa > Chordata > Actinopteri > Batrachoidiformes > Batrachoididae > Thalassophryne > Thalassophryne amazonica. Next base: position 110,648,572 of record NC_047112.1, read on the forward strand.
GCAATTTCTCTTCACATCATACAGACTCGCTGGCATATTACCCAAGTCATGCACAGGCAGACAGTTTTGACTTATGGTTAAAATTTTAAACAAACTAATTCTGTACAAGTTATTTAAATTAACGTCAAGCCTGTTTTTTTTATGAAGTGAAAATATCAGCTATATGTATTAGTTTTAAAGTTGTGCACTAATTTTGAAGGTTTTAGCATTTAGACACACATGCCGCAGTGCATTATAGGTAAATTTGTTTCCTGACATAAGTGGTTGGTTGGTTGGTATAAACACACAACTTACTGAAATGTGTAGTGGGTTTTACAAATAAATCTGTATTTGTAGATATGTATTTTTTTTTCATTTAAAAAAAAAGGCAATTTGAAAACTGAAAATTTTGTTTAAGTGGATTCAGCACTTTTAGCGAATGTGTGGCACTTGGTATTCATACTGCCATGAACACTGCCATCTAGGAGATGGCAGTGTTCATGGCAGTATGAACAGCATTCATAATAAATAAGTGAATTCGGTCCTTATGTCTTTACATTGCTGAAATCACATGCTACCAGGCTCGCATGGTTTATAGGCATTGGTTGGTGGGTCCGGCATCCAGTTCCTCTGGTGGGGTTGTCCTGCTCTGGCAGTGATATGCCGTGGTGGTGTGCCATGTTTTGGAGGATGCCACAGGCCATAATGTGGCACACCTTCTCAGGTCGGTGCAGCAACAACCCCCCCCAACCTGTCCAGGCAGCACCACCGTCTCTTCAGCAGGGCGATTGCCCTCTCCACTACTGTCCGAGAATGAAGTTCATTGTATTGCCTCTCTTGGTCTGTGTTGGGGTTTCATTAGAAGGGTCATAAGCCACGTTCTTAGTGGGCAGCCACGGTCCCTGGGGGTCAGATGAAGGCAGAATACAATACACCACTGAAATGAACCTCACGACTAATGAATACTGCAGTGCGCCATTACTGATAGTGTGTGACATTAATAACTTTATGCACATTTATTGACAAATTCTGAACACAGAGAGACAATCGGGGGGGTTGTCAGTGGGTTGCAGCTGAATGTGAACCTACCCAAATTTGGAATGCGCTAGTTTTCATTCAGGACAATTAAACAAATAAACTATTTTTTCACTGATGTGTAAATCACATTAAGCCCTGGTCCCACCAAATAATGAAGGATGAATAATGAGCCACGTAGCATGTTTTTTTTTTTTGGTACGAGTCCAGTTATTCAACAATCAGAGAATAGTGGCTCTGAGAGGCTCTTAGAGGCAGAATATTCGGCTAACGAGGCTCATCTCTGAGCGTGGAGCTAACTTCAAGAAGTTAAAAATTTAGCAACAACAGCGCGGGGCAGTTTGTGTACGAGGTACTACAAGGACAAACAAGGATTTTCCAGGCATGTTTGTGGTGAGGACGAAGTTATTAAAAGCCCAATATCTGAACACCTCATGGCTACAAAGACAGGACAGGCTATTTTGGACAGGCTCAACCCTCTTGCACACTACAATCCCACCTGCTTTGTGCGCCGGATGCTGTATATAAAATAATTATTTTGTAGAGGATTAATCTTGGATGTTGAAATCACTTTTGGAATGACAGAGGACATTTGGAGCTTCTTTCCTCTCTCTGTCTCTCTTGTGTGCTGAGGTGGAGAACATATTTGGAACAGCCTAAAAGGTAATTATTTGTAATCTTTCTATTTTAATATCCCTATCAAGGAGAGTGGTTCAGCAGGAAACCGATGGATTGCCTACTCCGGGTATGGAATACGGCCTTGCCCCAAGTGAATGATTTCAAGTACCTCGGGGTCTTGTTTACGAGTGAGGGGACAATGGAGCGTGAGATTGGCCGGAGAGTCGGTGCAGCAGGGGCAGTATTGCATTTGCTCTACCGCACTGTTGTGATGAAAAGGGAGCTGACCCAAAAGGCGAAGTTTCGATCTACTGGTCAATCTTCGTTCCTACTCTCACCTATGGTCATGAGTGTTGGGTCATGACGAAAGAACTAGATCACGGGTACAAGCGGCCAAAATGAGCTTCCTCAGGAGGGTGGCTGGTGTCTCCCTTAGAGATAGGGTGAGACGTTCAGTCATCCGTGGGGAGCTCGGAGTAGAGTTAATGCTCCTTCATGTTGAAAGGAGCCAGCTGAGGTGGTTCAGGCATCTGGTAAGGATGCCCCCTGGGTGCCTCCCAAGGGAGGTGTTCCAGGCACGTCCATCTTAGGGGAGACCCCGGGGTAAGACCCAGGACTAGGTGGGGAGATTATATCTCCACATTGGCCTGGGAACGCCTTGGGATCCCCAGTCAGAGGTGGTCAATGTGGCCCGGGAAAGGGAAGTCTGGGGTCCCCTGCTGTAGCTGTTGCCCCCGCAACCCGAAGCTGGAAAAGTGGTTGAAGATGAATGAATGAATGAATGAATATTTTAATAGCTTGGTGAAACAGTTGCACGTTCATTCCTTCTTTATAAGCAGTGGTAAAAGTATGTAGATTTAACATCTTGCTATAGATCAGACAGGATGCACTCTGAGCGTGCTGACGCAATGACTCGCGCCCAAGACGAACATTACGCAGAATATGAGTGCTCAAAAGAGTGATTTTTCAGACACTGACGAATGAACACGAAGTTAAAAGTTGGATTACGGTGTCAAAATGACTATAAAGCCGAGAAAGAAATAAAGCCAGTGATAAACGCAGAGGCGACTGTCCAGGAACCTGTGGTTTGGTTCTAGCTGGTCTGGTGAGTTTAAGGACTCTGGAACACAGGCAAACAGCAGCCTGGCGCATGGCACACATGGGCCGGACTGTACATGAGTGTCTTTTTTTGGACTGCGTTTAAAAAATGTGACAACATCTTGAATGGATGCTGTTAATTGAAAACCCACACTTCAAAGGGACCAAGTAAATGGTACAACCTCAATTCCAATGAAGTTGAGACGTTGTATAAAATGTGAATAAAAATAGAATACAATTATTTGCAAATCACAATAATTGACACCAGGTGGTAAGGTGACACAGACAGCAGGATGTAAATGAGGATTTTGCATGCATTAAAATATTCATTTACTGGGATGTTCCACAGGGCACTGTTCTACTATGATCACCCATTATCCAAAAAGTGCAAAAATGGGATGAAACAGCTTAATCCATATTGTTTACTAACTGGGCGGTTTATAAAGTGCAGACCTGGCAACCCGCCCCAAAACCAAAGAAAGGAGATGCTCCCACAGCCAGACATGATCAAAAACAGTAACAAATGCTGCTTCAGCTTCAAATTTGAACACAGATAGAGGATGATCAAACATGTTTCAAGCTACAGTTAGTACAAATACCCCATTTAAAGAAGTTTAAAGAAGTTCCAACATTAAGCAATTAAGACTACGAATGCCCAGAAGTTACCATGTATTACACTATGTAACACAATTTTTGTTCCTGGCTTCTAAGTGTTATATTTCAACGGCTTATGTCTAAAGTCTATGGAAAAATAACTACATTCAGCACAAACTTTGATTTTAGTTTTTTTTAACGTTCTAGAAAGTTCTAAAGGTTTCTTGAAATTTCTAGATAATTCTGGAAACTTCTAGAAAATTCGGGACAGTTGTAGCAGTTAAAGAATATTCTAGAAGACTACTCAGTAGTAGTGAAGGTGAATCGAGAATATTCTTGAAAACAGACAAATTTCAAAATATCATTGTCCTGATCACAGAAGCAAAGTTTCTGTGGAATAACAGCTATTTTCTATTTATTTAAGGCATAACAGGTTAGGAAAACACAGTGTACCCAGGAACAAAACAAAAATAAAAATTTGTTACATAGTGTTATCAACGGTTTTGAGAATTGAGATGTCATTTTTGAATAGTTTAAAAATTGGATCCCATTTTCAAATCTGGTCTTGATGATGGCTGTAACTACTATGTATACCAAGTTTGTTAGAGACAGACAAAGGTGGATCAAGAAGTTACTATGATGCTTCAAAACTTGCCCCTAACTCAGAAAGACATGTTGACTTAACTGCATGGGTCCTAAAGCTGAAAAAACTTAAACGTCTTTCATGGGTCTGCCTGATGATTTGGCAAAAGCTTTACACCAGATGCCCTTTCTGACGCAACTCCATATTACATGGACAATGGATAGGGTTCGAACTGGGAACCTTCCACAGTGAAAACAAGCAGACTTAACCACTCACTATTTGACTCTTGGGAGTCACTCACAACAATTAAGAACTCTAGCACAATTTAGAATAGAATAGAATAGAATAAAATAGAAAAAACTTTATTGTCCCCAAAGGGAAATTTGTTGGTTTTATTTGGCAATAATAGTACATGAAAAAAATATAAAAGCATTAATTGTCAAGGACAACACAATAAACCAACAACAAAAACAATGATTCTGTTGTGGTCCTGAGGAAAAAAAAGTATCTGTCAAATGACACAAAACCTACATTATTAATAGTAATAAAAACTAGTTTAGTGGTTTGATTTCCTGCCACCATGACAGGTCTGCAAGAGTTGGGTGTAGAGGCTGTCAACTGACAGGTGTCAGTATGAGCATGGTGAGCAGTGATGGGCAGCACAGCAGCTTACTGGTTAGTACTGTTGCTTTTCTTTGTGGACTTTGCACGTTCTCCCTGTGTTGGTGTGGTTTCACTCCTGTTTCCTCCCACTTCCAAAGACATGCAGGTTGGGTGAATGGGTGACTTGAAATTGGCCATAGGTGTGAGTGGGAGTGTGAATGTGTTTGTATGTGTCGGCCCTGCCAACATATTCTCACTCCCAATGTTTCATATTTTTACGCTTGGTCAGCGCCCCTTTGCGTCACTATGTGATGAGTTGGGTAGCTCCAGCAGGTCATTTAGTTGGGCAGGGAGACACGTTTTGTCATTTCTGTCTGACAACACATGAAACTGTCTGCTTCTCTTCTGCATCATTGGGAGTATTCATCTGTGTTCTTGTCATGGCTAAAGTTATGGCTAGGGTAAGGCCTAGGATTTCCCTATGCATCACATAGTCACGCAATGATGCTACTCAATTCATCACATATTGATATTTGGTCAAAATGAACTGTTTGTCAAAATGTGACATCTTGGGAGTGAGACTTCATTTGGCCGTGTGATAGACAGCCATCCGGCGTCTCACCCAATGACCTCTGGGATAAGCTCCAAACCCACCCTCATGGCACTTAACTGGACTAAGCAGGTTTCATAAATGGATAGTGAATAGCAAAACAAATAAAAACAATTAATCAGAATAAAGCAAATAAAGGTTTAGAAGTTTTGATTTTTGGATAATTTGTGGGGACTGCTTTGTTTTAGAGATCATTAATAGGCGTTTTGGCTCCCAAGAGGATACTTTAACATGCATTTTGGCTCCCAAGAGAGCACAGAGTATTCTCCCCTTCCATCATTAATTCTGTTTAACCCTCTGGGGTCGACGCCATCGCATACGACGGCTAAGACCAAGCTTTACTAAATTATAAATAACTTTTGAATGATATGAGATAGAAACGTACTTTTTTGCTGAAAAGTTAACTCCGCGGACTTTCGAGCCAGCTATCAGCCATCTTTGTACTCCTCATAGAGGCTGTGTGATGACGTGTGCAATGTGAGTGTCCAATCAGAATTGGTTCACCGTCACATGGTTTTCCAAAATCCAATCGTAGGGCAGATTTACCTCACATGAAAAGCCAAAGATCGTTTTCAGGAGTGATGTGTTACTAGTTGGCCCGTTTGAATAGCTCCAATGAGTACATACTATTAGTACATACTCAGTGCGCCCTGCGCCATTACGCACAGCGATCAGTGAAAGCTGGAGCACACAGAGAGCCTCTGATGACAATCTCACGTGCTCAAACAAAGAGTGTATAACTATCAGGATTGCTCCACTAGTTTGCATGTGAATGTTACTGGATACCTCTGTTATTTTCTCTGCTTAAAGCACTGTTTACCATATCAATGGACAACAAAACGCATAGACCATTTTGTATATATTGTTCAAAATGTGCATTTGTGTTTATTGTTTGAACCTTTTTGTTGTACAGTCTTTCACACAAGACCTCAAATTACCTTAGAAAGTGTCAAAACAGTTGTTTATTATTCTATTTCTGTTGGGAAAGTGTAGTGACATGGACCCACAACAGGGGGCGTAAATGAATGGACAATGAAAGAGTTGAATATGAATGCTTTACTGTTGTGAATGAGCACAACCACAATACAGAGGAATACAGAATTTTGCAAACAGTCAATCCACAAAGGTGATGTGTGGGCAGGCTCGAGGATAGAAGACGTCTGTCCTGAGAAGAACCAGAACCACACGATTTCCTCCGCCACCGAACCTGGAGAATACTGGACCCGCCAAGTCTCGAGTCCCCAGGTGGCCACCGTCTCCGAATGTCGGATCTGGTAATGCTGGCAAGGAGCAGAAACAATAAGATGTGGGTGTGTGCACACCCAGTAAACAGTCAGAAATGGGTGTTAAACACCTCCACCTCAAACACAGTACAATAACGTGCAGCGCCTGATAACCTATCCCAATTTGGCATGAGGAGCGAAATCCGTCATCTTCCTCACGATCCCCAAATCCCAGCCTCCAGCTGCAGAGATTAATCAGGAACGCCTGCAAAGAATCTAGACAATTGTGCGTTTGGCACCAGAAAACGGCTGAGAGTTTACCTTCACAGGTCGACGATATCGTCCGGGTTTTATGGAGTAGTATGATGAAGTGTAGATGGGTGACAGCTGTCATGAGATGATGAGTGACAGCTGTCACCCCCGGCTGTGTCCGTGGCGGCAGCGCCCTCTCGTGCCTGAAGCCCGCACTTCAGGCAGGGCGCCCTCTGGTGGTGGGCCAGCAATACCTCCTCTTCTGGCGGCCCACACAACAATTTCTACCTCATTTCATATGTCTTGTACTGTCACAAGTATTATTATTATTGCTTATCCTTGCATATGCTGTTCGATGAACATTTTCCTCTACTTGCACCCACCTTGTGTGTTTTCTTAAGAGCTTACGTAACATGTGAATTTCTCCTCTGTGAGATCAATAAAGTTTATCTTATCTCATCTTATCTTATAGTTTGCTGTGTGTTTTGAATAAATGTGTATGGAAAATTATTTTTGCTTTTTTTTGTGGCCTATTTTTGATTGTAAACCTTTATTACACTTATAAAACACAACAAAAACATATATATTCTGAAAGCACAGGTTGTCCTGAAAAAAAGGAGACATAAAACTTGATTGTGGGATGCAGGGAGAGCTGTTAACAGCAATAATAAACATTTATGCCAGGCAAGTGAACTGTCCAAAAAAATGCCCCCAGACCCCAGAGGGTTAATCATCAGACTATATCTAAAATACTATTACAAATGTTGGTTAAAAAATGTGAAGCCTCAAACGGGAACAACCAGGCAGCTCAGAAACAAAAGCAGAAAGAAAAATAGTCTGTCTGAGTGGTTGCCATCCAGGATTTGTATATATGTCCAGATGTTCATGGGTACTGGTAGATTCTGTGGAAGACTGTTTTCCAAGCGGTTTGCTGAGACATGTTAACCACACTGAGTTATGTTTGGTAGTTGAGAAGGGTTTTTTTTTTACACAAAGCTGCTCAAATCTTTGCAGCTGATTATGACAGCTTTAAAAATAGCAGCATTCATGGAGAAGTAATGAAGTCTGTAATGACATGTCAGGTAGTTTTGATATATTTTTTTTTTTTTTGAGCTTGCACATCTACCTTATCCATGATTTTAAAAACAAAAATTATTCCATATGAGCTGATTTTAATTATGGTGAGATGCTAGTTCTGCTTTTGTTCACATCAGTTTTGATAATTTGTTTGTAATAACTAAAATTCAACTGGTTTTAATTTAAAATAAAAGTGAACATTAGTTTCACTATTAGGTGAAATGTTTTTTGCTCACAACACCAACGTGTTTACTGTTCTACTGAGTAACTTTACTTGCAGCCAGTGTCATCCATTTACATTTAATAGTTTCACACATTATTTTTGCCTTCCACCTGATTTCAGAGCCTGTGCACACTGCAAGTATTCTGAGTGGCTACCTGTACTATTGCAATCACTTAATTCACGAACAAGGCTTGTTTTGCTACAAGGACAATTTAAGTTGCAGTGGGTCTTTTATTTGGGGCATCTCTAACCCCACTTTTCACACAGTGGTGCAAAAGGGTTTTATTTAGTCTTAAGTCTTAATTAATCATGGGTGACCTTTGGGTGTAACATGAAAAGCATCAATCTGAGTGCCATCTGTGATTCTTTTTAAGAGTAGTGTTAACTTGCACGTAGCATGTTACTATTTAGACTGTTGACTCATTGTACAACCCCAGTGCCAATGAAGTTGGGATGTTGTGTGAAATGTAAATAAAAACAGAATACAATGATTTGCAAATCCTCTTCAACCTATATTCAATTGAATACACCACAAAGACAAGATATTTAATGTTCAAACTGGTAAATTTTATTGTTTTTGTGCAAATATCTGCTCATTTTGAAATGGATACCTGCAACACATTTCAAAAAGCTGGGACATGGACAACAATGCTCAAATGTACAGGTAAACACGTTAATTATAAATAGGGGAGCATCATGATTAAGTATAAAAGGAGCATCCCCAAAAGGCTCAGCCGTTCACAACCAAAGATGGGGCAAGGATCATCACTTTGTGAACAACTGCGTGAAAAAATAGTCCAACAGTTTAAGAACAATGTTTCTCAATGTTCAATTGCGAGGAATGTAGGGATTCCATCATCTACAGTCTATAATATATTCAGAAGATTCAGAAAATTTGGAGAACTTTCTACACGTAAGTGGCAAGGCTGAAAACCAACATTGAATGCCCGTGACCTTCGATCCCTCAGGTGGCACTGCATTAAAAACCAACATCATTGTGTAAAGGATCTTACTGCGTGGGTTCAGGAACACTTCAGATATCCATTGTCAGTTAACACTGTTCGTCACTACATCTACAAGTGCAAGTTAAAACTCTACCATGCAAAGTGAAAGCCATACATCAACAACATCCAGCAACACTGCCGTCTTCTCTGGGTCTGCGCTCATTTGAAATGGACAGATGCAAAGTGGAAAAGTGTGCTGTGGTCAGTGCAGGTACTAGACTGGCCTTCCTGCAGTCCAGACCTGTCGCTCATTGAAAATGAGTGGCGCATTCTGAAGCGTAAAATATGACAATGGAGACCTCGGACTGTTGAACAACTGAAGTAATACATCAAACAAGAATGGGAAAGAATTCCACCTACAAAGCTTCAACAATTACAGTCCTCAGTTCCCAAACACTTATTGAGTGTTGTTAGAAGGAAAGGTGATGTAACATAGTGGTAAACATACCACTGTCCCAGCTTTTTTGAAATGTGTTGCAGCCATCCATTTCAAAATGAGCAAATATTTGCACAAAAACAATAAAGTTTATCAGTTTGAACATTAAATATCTTGTCTTTGTGGTGTATTCAATTGAATATAGGTTGAAGAGGATTTGCAAATCATTGTATTCTGTTTTTATTTACGTTACACAATGTCCCAACTTCATTGGAATTGGGGTTGTAGAAGTTAATTTTCTGGTGAGGATTTGAATCAGACACAAGCACTAACATGCATTCCCATGTGTACAAGCAGAGTGTAGGCCAAACAATAAGCTTTGATGGTCACAAAAAAATTACAGCCGGAACAAGAAAAAGTTGCAGTTTCTTGACTGATGGTGTGAGTCTGGGGCCAGAAAGGAAGATCCTCCCATTGAAGCCCATGTTAAAAAGCAGAAATAAACATGTTTACAGTCTGATACAAAAATAGTTGTGGTCTCTATAGCTAATTTAACCCTCCATGACAACTGCATGTGGGTGAAGTTTTTTTTTTTTAATATATTTTCTTAATTTCAGAATTGTTAAGCCAAAAGGTTATGCATAACTATGGGCGTAACCTAGCTACTTTGAGTGAGTGTGCGCAGGTTGTTGCTGAGCTAAGCTTAGTGCTGCGGTTGCTCAGAGTCTACTGGCTGAGTTGTTATGGAGGATCATCTATTTTGAACATTTTATTCCAAAAACATTTGTCATAATATGGCTTGTTGTTTGGTTAATTCATGTAACGGCTCATCTAAGATGTCTGTGCACCAGGATTTCCATAGAGTGAAATTACAGTGGATGTCATTTTGGATGTTAACAGCACTAACATTTTTAGCAGCTATTCGAATCGTCATGGCATTCGGTCCAGTTAATCCTTGAATACTGTAGCAAAAACAACAGCAACAACAAAAAAAAAAGGTCATAATTTTTAATTCCCACACCAAAGCAAACCTTTACAAAAATCAGAGAGCAGTCCCCAAAAATACAAATTAATAAACATAAAGAACTGTGTTTAACCTGTTGGATTATTAGTATCTTGGTAATTTTTAAGATGGGAGTGTGTTTGGGCTTCGTCTCACCCAGGTCATGCAGGGTGATGTCACACTCCACCTCTTTTTCCAAATAGAAGTTGTAGCTTAAAGAATATTTACCATTTCACAATTCTGTTTTCAAACACTGTGTTCATGGTGGAGATGTGTGGGTCAAGGTTTTTTTAAGACCTGCATCCACCCGAGAAATCACGATAGCAATGCACACTGCCCAACCCAGAGAAATAAGTATGCCTTGATTAACAACCTGAAGCACGGGGTGGGGGCTTAGACAATGGGTCTATGTTGTGATGGAATCCACACCACTGAGGTACAATATATGTTTTTTATTATTATTATTTATTTAAATGTGATTTGGCTGCTCAGATATATTTATGCCAGGCTTCAGCTACATTGTAAGCTTGAAAATAAAATACTTTGCTGTCAAAAACATAGGTATTAGATACCTGTATGATGGTGGACATCTGGTTGGACCATGCAGAGAGATTTGTAAGATGTAGGTTACGCTACTGCAGACAATATCACATGGTGCAGTGAGCACCCTCTGCCATGTGCATGTGTGAGGCAGAGAAAGTAAAGAGAAAATCACATCACAGATCATCATGAAGCACAGAGCACATCCTCTGGTATGCACGTGTGTGAGGAGGACAGAGGAGAGAGAGAGCGAGAGAGAGAGAGAGAGAGTGAGAGAAGATGTATGTCATTTAGAAAGACTGTACAACAGACACAATGATGTCAGTTTTTAATGCAGTGCCACCTGAGGGATCAAAGGTCACGGCCATTCAAAGTTGGTTTTCTGCCTTGTCACTTACATGCAGAAAGTTCTCCAGATTCTCTGAATCTGTTCATTATATTATGGACTGTAGATGATGGAATCCCTAAATTCCTTGCAATTGAACATTGAAAAAAAATTGTTCTTAAACTGTTGGACTATTTTTTTTTATGCAGTTGTTCATAAAGTGGTGATCTTTGCTCCATCTTTACTTGTCAATGGCTGATCCTTTTGGAGATGCTCCCTTTATACCCAGTCATGACACTCACCTGTTTCCAATTAGGTGTTCTTTGAGTATTCACCAATTTTCCCAGTGTTTTGTTGCCCTGTCCCAACTTTTTTGAAATGTGTTGCAGGCATCCATTTCAAAATGACCAAATATTTGCACAAAACAACAGTTTGAACATTAAATATCTTGTCTTTGTGGTGTATTCAATTGAATATAGGTTGAAGAGGATTTGCAAATCATTGTATTCTGTTTTTATTTACATTTTACACAACATCCCAACTTCAATGGAATTGGGGTTGTAATATATTAATGTAATATTAATGTAAATTATTAATTACTATCCAGGAACTCTGCTTCATCACTTTTTGACCTGCCCAACTGCACTCACAATATGTTCTGATCAAGCTTATCTGCACCTGCCCGATCCATTACAAGTTGGCCGAAGCATCACTCATTAATGGGCTTCGAAGTGGAGTTGTAGCTGTATTTTATAGGCTTCTGTATTCTGGGAATTGAATCACATCCTTGTGATGCCAACCTTTCTCTTGAGAAAATACTGTGCTGGGGGCATTGTTGAGTCTGGAAAATCTATAACAAGAGCTTTGTAGGTCTATTGGTTTCCAACTCAAACATGGAACTGGGTGTGAGAAATACAGTTAACACAAGGGAAAGCCTCCATGGCATCCCAGCTAGTCAGTCCCCAGTGTCTGTATCCGCTGATAATTTACTTTTCAGGAGAAGATGTGTTTACCAAGGGTTATGAGTGATGTGCTAAAATACTGATGGGAGACATTTTCTAAGCTTGTGAAGAGCTGGGAAGGTTACACAAGAGTGTGCATACAGTGTGCACAATCTCTGATTGTTAACACAATTCTGTGTATGAAGAGTTACAAGATACAGTAGATAGGGCAATACTTCATCTTTACTTCTTGATACCTATCCAGGATTCAAGTTTGCCAAATGTTGGTGAATAACAGGCATACAGGCTCATATGACACATATTTGCAGTGAGTGGCAGCTGCTGGCATTGATTTTTAAGAGGGTGCACTTTCATTTCTTTGCTCTAGGGCTAGATTAGTTTTCACTAGGTGTACCTAATAGACTAGCAAGTGAGTGTTTATTTGTAGCCAAATACAGTAATTCTCTTCCTCTCGCTCTCTCTCTCACACACACATACACACAGTATTAGCTGTCATGGGATGACATTAATCAATGAACGATCAGCAGCTTAGAACCACAATAAACTGTTCAGGTGGCCGTTCACAGTGTATTATTACTACTCTGTTCAGCTATATAGGAGCATGTCCAATGTAGTTGAACTGTGTAAAAACCTTAAAACTGTTTGATGATGCAGCTGAAATTTGATGAATTTGCTGCATGATGCTAACCATCGGTGTCTTGTTTTGAATTCAGCCTGCAAGACTAGCTTTGATTCAAAGCTTTGGTTCAAAGCTTTGAATACACCAGAGTGTTTCTCTTGCCATCTTTACTTCAAATTGTGTGATATGCTACCTTGATATCTAACATTATCAATTGATAACTAGGTATCACTATGTGTCACAGCTTCGTGAGTCCACAGTCGACTTCTTGTTTTGAATTCACCCAGCAAAATGTTTCCATTCAAAGCTTTAATATTCCAAGGCGTGCTCCATGCTGAGCTTTGCTTTGAATTCTGTGATGTTGTGTAGCAATCACAAAAAAAACCCACATGAAATAAGACAAACATAGCTGGAAGTTGAACACTGTAGTGGATATAAATTAAACAAAAATATTTAATTAAATTTAAAATTCAGTTAAATACCTTAGTCTTTGATCTGGAAGTCATAAGTTCTGAATATGATTGATTAAACATCTGCGTTCAACTGGACACAAGACAAACCAGCTGACATAATATTTACACATATTATTCACATATTTACAGGCACAAACACATGTGACAGATTTTGAGAATATGGATAATGATTAAAAATTTTATTACTGAGATGATATGTTGATGACAAGACATGAAAAACAAGGAAAAAGGAAATAATGAAGCACTAAATATAGAAATTAATAAGAACAAACCTGGTTGGAATTTAGCAGCGGATTTTGGGTTTACAAAATATTGTTATTATAATTAAGAAAATTAAACACAGCCACTTTGCATCACTGACAGCAAAAACCATCAGAACACTTGATTAGTGCACAGGTGTGCCTTAGACTGTCCACAATAAAAGGCCACTCTGAAAGGTGCAGTTTTATCACACAGCACAATGCCACAGATGTCGTAAGATTTGAGGGAGCGTGCAATTGGCATGCTGACAGCAGGAATGTCAACCAGAGCTGTTGCTCGTGTATTGAATGTTCATGTCTCTACTATAAGCCGTCTCCAAAGGCGTTTCAGAGAATTTGGCAGTACATCCAACCAGCCTCACAACCGCAGACCACGTGTAACCACACCAGCCCAGGACCTCCACATCCAGCATGTTCACCTCCAAGATCGTCTGAGACCAGCCACTCGGACAGCTGCTGAAACAATCGGTTTGCATAACCAAAGAATTTCTGCACAAACTGTCAGAAACCGTCTCAGGGAAGCTCATCTGCATGCTCGTCGTCCTCATCGGGGTCTCGACCTGACTCCAGTTCGTCGTCGTAACCGACTTGAGTGGGCAAATGCTCACATTCACTGGCGTTTGGCACGTTGGAGAGGTGTTCTCTTCACGGATGAATCCCAGTTCACACTGTCCAGGGCAGATGGCAGACAGCGTGTGTGGCGTCGTGTGGGTGAGCGGTTTTCTGATGTCAATGTTGTGGATCGAGTGGCCCATGGTGGCGGTGGGGTTATGGTATGGGCAGGCGTCTGTTATGGATGAAGAACACAGTTGCATTTTATTGATGGCATTTTGAATGCACAGAGATACCGTGACGAGATCCTGAGGCCCATTGTTGTGCCATACATCCAAGAACATCACCTCATGTTGCAGCAGGATAATGCACAGCCCCATGTTGCAAGGATCTGTACACAATTCTTGGAAGCTGAAAATGTCCCAGTTCTTGCATGGCCGGCATACTCACCGGACATGTCACCCATTGAGCATGTTTGGGATGCTCTGGACCGGCGTATACGACAGCGTGTACCAGTTCCTGCCAATATCCAGCAACTTCACACAGCCATTGAAGAGGAGTGGACCAACATTCCACAGGCCACAATTGACAACCTGATCAACTCTATGCGAAGGAGATGTGTTGCACTGCATGAGGCAAATGGTGGTCACACCAGATACTGACTGGTATCCCCCCCCAATAAAACAAAACTGCGCCTTTCAGAGTGGCCTTTTATTGTGGACAGTCTAAGGCACACCTGTGCACTAATCATGGTGTCTAATCAGCATCTTGGTATGGCACACCTGTGAGGTGGGATGGATTATCTCAGCAAAGGAGAAGTGCTCACTATCACAGATTTAGACTGGTTTGTGAACAATACTTGAGGGAAATGGTGATATTGTGTATGTGGAAAAAGTTTTAGATCTTTGAGTTCATCTCAAACAAAATGGGAGCAAAACCAAAAGTGTTTCGTTTATATTTTTGTTGAGTGTATATATATATATATATATATATATATATATATATACGAGGTCTATTAGAAAAGAAACCGACAGTTTTATTTTTTTTTTAAATTATATGGATTTGAATCACGTGTGATTACATCAGCCAAGCTTGAACCCTCGTGCGCATGCATGAGTTTTTTCACGCCTGTCGGTGACGTCATTCGCCTGTGAGCACGCCTTGTGGAAGGAGTGGTCCAGCCCCCTCGTCGGATTTTCATTGTCTGAGAAGTTGCTGAGAGACTGGTGCTGTGCTTGATCAAAGCTTTTCAAGAAGTGCGAGGCACATCCGAGTGGAGACCATTCGAGAAATTCAGCTGGTTTTCGGTGTAAATTTTAATGGCTGATGAGAGATTTTGGATTCTTTCTATCTCTGTAAGGACTTCCCATGGAGCGGGACATCGCGCAGCACTCCGAGGCGACGTCGTCATCCTGTTTCAAGCTGAAAACCTCCAAATTTAAGCCTCTGTTGACCCCGGACATCGTGAGAGAACAGAGAACTTTCAGAAGAGGTCGGAATCAGCAGTTTATCCGGACATTCCACTGTTAAAGGAGATTTTTTTAGTGAAAGACGTGCTGACGGATTGGCGTGTCGGCTCGCAGCCGGCGGCGGCGCGCCTGCCACAGGAATAACACCTCCATGTTGATAACCATTTGTAAAATCCAGGCGGCTTTTGGTGGCTTTCAGTTGAGTGAGTATCTGAGAAATTGTTTAACAGCAGGGCATGTTCCAACTTGTCCTTAAGGCTTCCAACGGAGGTGTTTTTCCTGTGGCGGGCGCCAATCCGTCCGCACGTCTTTCATTAAAAAAATCTCCTTTAACAGTGGAATGTCCGGATAAACTGCTGATTCCGACCTCTTCTGAAAGTTCTCTGTTCTCTCACAATGTCCTGGGACAACAGAGGCTTAAATTTGGAGGTTTTCAGCTTGAAACAGGATGATGACGTCGCCTCGGAGCGCTGCGCGACGTCCCGCTCTGTGGGAAGTCCTCACAGCGATAGAAACAATCCAAAATCTCTCATCAGCCATTAAAATTTTTTACCGAAAACCAGCTGAATTTCTCGAATGGTCGCCACTCGGATGTGCCTCACAGTTTTTGAAAAAATTTTGCTTAAGCACAGCGCCAGTCTCTCAGCAACTTCTCAGACAAAGGAATTCCGATGAGGGGGCTGGACCACTCCTTCCACAAGGCATGCTCACAGGTGAATGACGTTGCTGACAGGCGTGAAAAAACTCTTGCATGCCCACGAGGGTTCAACCTTGGCTGATGTAATCACACGTGATTCAAATCCATATGTTTTTTAAAAAAATAATAAGGTCAGATACTTTTCTCACAGACCTCGTATATATATATATATATATATATATATATATATATATATATATATATATATATATATATATATATATATATATATATATATATATATATATATATATATATACACGAGGTCTGTGAGAAAAGTATTGGACCTTTTTATGTTTTTCAAAAACCTGATGGATTTGATCACGTGTGCTTACATGAGCAAAACCTTGAACCTTTGTGTGCATGCCTTGAACTTTCGTGCGCATGCCAGAAACTGGGTGACAGCCAGGTGGAAACCATTCGGAAGATTCAGACGGCTTTCGGTGATGATCCTCTGGGCATCACACAGATTAAGGAGCGGTACAACCAGTTTAAAGATGGCCGCACAACAGTGGAGAGCGAGCCACGCTCCGGTCGGCCATCAACACGCTGAAATGACCAAATCATTCCAAAGTGAACGCTGTGGTGATGTGGGACCGTCGTGTGACTCTCCGAGAAATTGCGGACATCAAGGATGGACATCAGCACTTTTTCAGCACATTCCACTGTGACAGAAGATTTGGCCATGAAAAGAGTGGCGGTGAAATTCGTGCCAAAGCTGCTGACGGCGGAGCAAAAGCACCTTTGTGTTGAAGTCTCACAGGACATGTTGTGACATGCCCACCTCTTCCACAATTTCTCGGATAGTCACATGACTGAAAAGTCACTGAAAGCCGTCTGAATCATCCGAATGGTTTCCACCTGGCTGTCGCCCAGTTTCTGGCAAATTTGATGCGGTGCTGCTCCAGTTGTTCCGTCTTTTTTCTTGCAATGAAAATCCGCCGAGAGCACAACACACGTCCTCACACAAAGGCTGCTTACCAGAAAATGACGCAATCGACAGGCGTGACAAAGTTCATGCATGCGCACGAAGGTTCAAGGTTTGCTCATGCAAGCACACGTGATTCAAATCCATCAGGTTTTTGCAAAAAATAAAAAGGTTGGATACTTTTCTAACAGACCTCGTATATATATATATATATATATATATATATATATATATATATATATATATATATATATATATATATATATATATATATATATACAGTGTTGCCACAGTTACTTTGAAAAAGTAATCCAATTACTGATTACTGATTACTCCTTGTAAAAGTAACTTAGTTACTTTACTGATTACTCAATTGTAAAAGTAACTAAGTTAGATTACTAGTTACTTTTTTAGTTACTTTCCCCAGCTGCCGACAACAACCCACGTCAACATGACAATGATACCTGTTTTGCCAAAACTCACTTTATAGTCACCCTTTCTTGACTTCAATGAAAACAAATACTTGTTTTATAAAAAGTAAAATAAAGACCTCTTTCTTGACCTCATATTTAACTGTTGACAGCACTGTAACAGTAAAACTTGCAATTTCAAACCTACATTGTTTATAAATGTAACTATTAAATTCTAACATTTTTCTAACATTTAAATTCTCTAAACATTTTACTTGTCAAAATTATTATTATTTTAAGCAATATTAGTAGTTGTAGTAAAAAACGGCTTCAAAACTGGACCTTTAATCTAGGGGTGTTGTGGGGGGGGCACATCCTTGCCCGACGCCCCCATTCCATCTGGATTCGCCCCTGCTTTGGCGTTTGAGCACAAAGAATGGATAACATTTATTTATGCAGAAAACATGACCAGATTTACAGGTAAGAAAGTTTTATTGCGTTTTCACATCATGTGGTCCTCAGAAAGAGAGTTTAGGTGCATTTGAGTGGAAAACAGTGTTAGTTGTTGACACGTTGCGGAGGATCAGCTGTTTTTAACGAGACGATACGGAGCGGCTCAGCTCAGAATTCTAAATAAAGGAGGGAAAAAAGTATAAAAATGTCTTTGTAAAGCTCAGTGCAGGTGTGCTGATCACCGTGCTTTAAGAGGTGAGGACGAGTCGAGCAGCTGCAAAAAAACGAGGATGAAAAGGTCACAGCTCGCTGAAAGTGGGCAGTTCAGTCGAACCCCGACCTCCTGCCCACAGACCAAGTTTAATGCTGCTATCGACCCACAATGCAAAATAATAGTAACGCACAGTGACATGGAGAAGTAACTTTAATCTGATTACTGATTTGGAAAGATTAACGCGTTAGATTACTCGTTACTAAAAAAAGTGGTCAGATTAGAGTAACGCGTTACTAAGTAACGCGTTACCGGCATCACTGTATATATATATATATATAGAGAGAGAGAGAGAGAGAGAGAGAGAGAGAGAGAGAGAGAGAGAGAGAGAGAGAGGAGAGAGGGAGAGAGAGAGAGAGAGAGAGAGAGAGAGAGAGAGAGAGAGAGAGAGAGAGAGAGAGAGGGAGAGAGAGAGAGAGAGAGAGAGAGACACACACATACACACAATATGTTATAGTCTGGGAAAGACAAGTATTGCTTCCTTTTTCAGCTACAACTTTGAAACCATTAAATTTGACCTTAAGATAATTCTCCATTTGTCTCTTAATTTGTTCTTTCTTTTATGCACTGTGCTGTTGCCTCAGTCAGCTCCTGGCCCGCTCCATCCTGAAGGAATAACATACACTTTGGCTCATTTGGCCTCATTTGGTTTATTTTGTTCCTCATTTTTTGCAGGTTCCTATGCCTCAGAACAGTTTATTTAGGTCATTGTTCATTTAGACATCCTGTTTACAACTGGATGCAAACTTAATTGCAGCTTTCCAGCGAGTAGGCAGTGTTTCACAATTTTCCATAATGCTTCCTGAAAGTTCCATAATTGCTACTGAGAAAATGTTTTCAAGTAACTTTATCACAACACCACCAACAACAATAATCATCATTATAAGAACAACAGAATTAAATTACACTTCCAAAACTTGTTAATGGACAATATCTGTGCACTTAAATACTCATGAATATAATTTTGGCTTTGCTTGGGATCATATTATCACTATCAATAGTCATGAGATTTATTTTTGAAATGCAAGTGCGATGACACAGTATTGCTGCTCGCGACATGTCCTGGGGCTAGGTCAACAACAGAGGAGAACAACATTAAAATTCCTGGTCTACAGGGACCCTCAAACACAAGCTGCTGCCCTAGCAGCATTTACACAGCAGCCCAAGCCAACAAGCCCTCTCTGAAGACAAGAAGATGCTGTGTCCTTTTGTTTTGGCATCGTGGATCAGGAAGTGTGTTACTTTGACCATCAGACACAGACAGCAATATTAATTTAAATAAGCTTGACTAAGTTCATAGAGATGGCTTTATGCTGCATTTACACATAACGACAGCAAGTCACAAATGCCACTAAGTATACATTTTTGGCCGCTGATCACCAATATGATGATTTGAGGTAGAGCCATCAGGTATGCTCAGGAACTGCTGCAACCTGTTACCACATGTTACGATTAATGGCATGTGTTGCTGGCGAATTATCAGGAACCATTACGTACGGTCAAGAATAATGTTCCACGCTGTTGTGTGCTATTGCACGCTATTGCGTGTAATAGCGCATCGTTACATTGTCATGTTTTGAATGAGGCGAATTGTCTCCATGCACACGCCCATATTCATCAATCAGATGCTGAACAATTCAGATCACTCCAGTTTGCTCCTCAAAATCCACAGCAGCAGAACTTTGTGACTGCATACTTAGTTGTGCTCTGTGCCATGGAGTGGGGCGGAGAGGAGGAGGAGACGGAGAGAGCCAGATGTGTGGCTCCACGCGGCTCTTGTCTCACTCGTTTTCCTAAATATCACGCACAGCAGCAGGTGTAACACCTGCAGGAGCGCGCTGATGAGCATTGGAATGAGACTTTTAGCCGACTTGGCGTCACTTGCTTGCCTCTACTGGTAGTTGGCTCTCACTGCGGTATTGTATCACTTCCTGTTCCGGAGCACAGTGGTGTTTTGCTATATCTGTTAGCTGTTAATCTGCGCAGTTAGATTGATCTAGTTACCTAGATAACGATTTGTTTCACAGTGTAATCTTCACGTGCCTTAACTAAAGCACTCCCTCTGCTGAATCACCTCTAAATTATTTACACATTATTCACTTTGTGTGTTTTTAGGAATCCGCTGGCTTAGTGCAGCTACTAGCTCTTAGCCGGTTTAGCATGGCGGCTTCTCCTGTCTCTCCCGCACTTTTCTGCTCTGGGTGTGAAATGTTTAGTTATTCCTCGGCCTCCTTTAGCAGTAATGGTACTTGTAATAAGTGTAGCTTATTCGTAGCTTTGGAGGCCAGGCTGGGCGAAGGTAGCTTAGTTTCCCTCTGGCAGATCCCGAGCAGCCGGGAAAGCAGGCCGACTGGGTGACTGTGAGGAAGAAGCGTAGTTCTAAACAGAAGCCCCGTGTACACCGCCAACCCGTTCACATTTCTAACCGTTTTTCCGCACTCGGCGACACACCCGCCGAGGATCAAACTCTGGTTATTGGCGACTCTGTTTTGAGAAATGTGAAGTTAGCGACACCAGCAACCATAGTCAATTGTCTTCCGGGGGCCAGAGCAGGCGACATTGAAGGAAATTTGAAACTGCTGGCTAAGGCTAAGTGTAAATTTGGTAAGATTGTAATTCACATCGGCAGTAATGACGCCCGGTTACGCCAATCGGAGGTCACTAAAATTAACATTGAATCGGTGTGTAACTTTGCAAAAACAATGTCGGACTCTGTAGTTTTCTCTGGGCCCCTCCCCAATCGGACCGGGAGTGACATGTTTAGCCGCATGTTCTCCTTGAATTGCTGTCTGTCTGAGTGGTGTCCAAAAAATGAGGTGGGCTTCATAGATAATTGGCAAAGCTTCTGGGGAAAACCTGGTCTTGTTAGGAGAGACAGCGTCCATCCCACTTTGGATGGAGCAGCTCTCATTTCTAGAAATCTGGCCAATTTTCTTAAATCAATCAATCAATCAATCAATTTTTATATAGCGCCAAATCACAACAAACAGTTGCCCCAAGGCGCTTTATATTGTAAGGCAAGGCCATACAATAAATCCTACAAACCGTGACTATCCAGGGTTGGGACCAGGAAGCAGAGTTGTAGTCTTACACACCTCTCTGCAGCTTCTCTCCCCCTGCCATCCCCTCATTACCCCATCCCCGTAGAGACGGTGCCTGCTCCCAGACCACCAATAACCAGCAAAAATCTATTTAAGCATAAAAAAAAGAAAAAATAATATAACACCTTCAACTGCACCACAGACTAAAACAGTTAAATGTGGTCTATTAAACATTAGGTCTCTCTCTTCTAAGTCCCTGTTAGTAAATGATATAATAATTGATCAACATATTTATTTATTCTGTCTTACAGAAACCTGGTTACAGCATGATGAATATGTTAGTTTAAATGAGTCAACACCCCCGAGTCACACTAACTGCCAGAATGCTCGAAGCACGGGCCGAGGCGGAGGATTAACAGCAATCTTCCATTCCAGCGTATTAATTAATCAAAAACCCAGACAGAGCTTTAATTCATTTGAAAGCTTGACTCTTAGTCTTGTCCATCCAAATTGGAAGTCCCAAAAACCAGTTTTATTTGTTATTATCTATCGTCCACCTGGTCGTTACTGTGAGTTTCTTTGTGAATTTTTTTGTCTGACTTAGTGCTTAGCTCAGATAAGATAATTATAGTGGGCGATTTTAACATCCACACAGATGCTGAGAATGACAACCTCAGCACTGCATTTAACCTATTATTAGACTCAATTGGCTTTGCTCAAAATGTAAATGAGTCCACCCACCACTTTAATCATATCTTAGATCTTGTTCTGACTTATGGTATGGAAATTGAAGACTTAACAGTATTCCCTGAAACTCCCTTCTGTCTGATCATTTCTTAATAACATTTACATTTACTCTGATGGACTACCCAGCAGTGGGAAATAAGTTTCATTACACTAGAAGTCTTTCAGAAAGCGCTGTAACTAGGTTTAAGGATATGATTCCTTCTTTATGTTCTCTAATGCCATATACCAACACAGTGCAGAGTAGCTACCTAAACTCTGTAAGTGAGATAGAGTATCTCGTCAATAGTTTTACATCCTCATTGAAGACAACTTTGGATGCTGTAGCTCCTCTGAAAAAGAGAGCTTTAAATCAGAAGTGCATGACTCCGTGGTATAACTCACAAACTCGCAGCTTAAAGCAGATAACCCATAAGTTGGAGAGGAAATGGCGTCTCACTAATTTAGAAGATCTTCACTTAGCCTGGAAAAACAGTCTGTTGCTCTATAAAAAAGCCCTCCGTAAAGCTAGGACATCTTACTACTCATCACTAATTGAAGAAAATAATAACAACCCCAGGTTTCTTTTCAGCACTGTAGCCAGGCTGACAAAGAGTCAGAGCTCTATTGAGCCGAGTATTCCTTTAACTTTAACTAATAATGACTTCATGACTTTTTTTGCTAATAAAATTTTAACTATTAGAGAAAAAATTACTCATAACCATCCCAAAGACGTATCGTTATCTTTGGCTGCTTTCAGTGATGCCGGTATTTGGTTAGACTCTTTCTCTCAGATTGTTCTGTCTGAGTTATTTTCATTAGTTACTTCATCCAAACCATCAACATGTCTATTAGACCCCATTCCTACCAGGCTGCTCAAGGAAGCCCTACCATTATTTAATGCTTCGATCTTAAATATGATCAATCTATCTTTATTAGTTGGCTATGTACCACAGGCTTTTAAGGTGGCAGTAATTAAACCATTACTTAAAAAGCCATCACTTGACCCGGCTATCTTAGCTAATTATAGGCCAATCTCCAACCTTCCTTTTCTCTCAAAAATTCTTGAAAGAGTAGTTGTAAAACAGCTAACTGATCATCTGCAGAGGAATGGTCTATTTGAAGAGTTTCAGTCAGGTTTTAGAATTCATCATAGTACAGAAACAGCATTAGTGAAGGTTACAAATGATCTTCTTATGGCCTCAGACAGTGGACTCATCTCTGTGCTTGTTCTGTTAGACCTCAGTGCTGCTTTTGATACTGTTGACCATAAACTTTTATTACAGAGATTAGAGCATGCCATGGGTATTAAAGGCACTGCACTGCGGTGGTTTGAATCATATTTATCTAACAGATTACAATTTGTTCATGTAAATGGGGAATCTTCTTCACAGACTAAGGTTAATTATGGAGTTCCACAAGGTTCTGTGCTAGGACCAATTTTATTCACTTTATACATGCTTCCCTTAGGCAGTATTATTAGACGGCATTGCTTAAATTTTCATTGTTACGCAGATGATACCCAGCTTTATCTATCCATGAAGCCAGAGGACACACACCAATTAGCTAAACTGCAGGATTGTCTTACAGACATAAAGACATGGATGACCTCTAATTTCCTGCTTTTAAACTCAGATAAAACTGAAGTTATTGTACTTGGCCCCACAAATCTTAGAAACATGGTGTCTAACCAGATCCTTACTCTGGATGGCATTACCCTGACCTCTAGTAATACTGTGAGAAATCTTGGAGTCATTTTTGATCAGGATATGTCATTCAAAGCCCATATTAAACAAATATGTAGGACTGCTTTTTTGGATTTACGCAATATCTCTAAAATTAGAAAGGTCTTGTCTCAGAGTGATGCTGAAAAACTAATTCATGCATTTATTTCCTCTAGGCTGGACTATTGTAATTCATTATTATCAGGTTGTCCTAAAAGTTCCCTGAAAAGCCTTCAGTTAATTCAAAATGCTGCAGCTAGAGTACTAACAGGGACTAGAAGGAGAGAGCATATCTCACCCATATTGGCCTCTCTTCGTTGGCTTCCTGTTAATTCTAGAATAGAATTTAAAATTCTTCTTCTTACTTATAAGGCTTTGAATAATCAGGTCCCATCTTATCTTAGGGACCTCATAGTACCATATCACTCCAATAGAGCGCTTCGCTCTCAGACTGCAGGCTTACTTGTAGTTCCTAGGGTTTGTAAGAGTAGAATGGGAGGCAGAGCCTTCAGCTTTTAGGCTCCTCTCCTGTGGAACCAGCTCCCAATTCGGATCAGGGAGACAGACACCCTCTCTACTTTTAAGATTAGGCTTAAAACTTTCCTTTTTGCTAAAGCTTATAGTTAGGGCTGGATCAGGTGACCCTGAACCATCCCTTAGTTATGCTGCTATAGACTTAGACTGCTGTGGGTTCCCATGATGCACTGTTTCTTTCTCTTTTTGCTCTGTATGCACCACTCTGCATTTAATCATTAGTGATCGATCTCTGCTCCCCTCCACAGCATGTCTTTTTCCTGGTTCTCTCCCTCAGCCCCAACCAGTCCCAGCAGAAGACTGCCCCTCCCTGAGCCTGGTTCTGCTGGAGGTTTCTTCCTGTTAAAAGGGAGATTTTCCTTCCCACTGTCGCCAAGTGCTTACTCACAGGGGGTCGTTTTGACCGTTGCGTTTTTTACGTAATTATTGTATGGCCTTGCCTTACAATATAAAGCGCCTTGGGGCAACTGTTTGTTGTGATTTGGCGCTATATAAATAAAATTGATTGATTGATTGATTGACTCTACTTTTTCAGCATACTGCAGCAATGAAATTGAATGCGGTGCAGCAGGGTTTAATTGTGTGCATGTCAGAGAAGAACGCTGTCAGGCTCTATTAAGGATCACCACTAATCAAGACGGATCAACACGCTCAGTTGTGACCTCCACGACATGTGGCGAAATGAAGGTGGTGCGTGACATTCGTGGAAGATTTTTTGACAACCAAAAACATGCTCCACGAATATCACGCACCAACACGCACTATTAACCAACCTATTCAGATGCATTAAGTCATGTTATGAATATCAGGAATGTGCCAAGGATGATGCAAATATGACATTCATGGCACCTCCTGCCTATGTGTAAACGCAGCATTACCTTTTCTGCCCAACTGTTGAACTACTGCGTGATCTGCTGCACTATTCTTAAAATGCTTGTACGCTTTGTAGAGCTGGATGCCTGCCCACCAGGTGACCCCACGTTCAGTCAACTTGTTGGACTGACCAAGATCCTGCATGCTTGTTCTTCAGCAATAGAGTCTTGTGTGGTGAGCGTGCATACGGGCCATGGCAGTTGAATGCATTACTTATTGTTTTCTTTGAAACTACTGTACCTGTTAATTCCAGGTCTTTCTAAAGCTTTCCACAAGTGGCTCTTGGCTGTTGGACAACTCTTCTGATAATTCTTTTCAGTCCTCTGTCAGAAATCTTGTGAGGAGCACCTGGTCATGGCCACTTTCAGATTAACACTGCTCAATGGAACATTCAGAAGTTCAGAAGAAGAAATCCTGTGTAACCAGTGCCATCAGTATGTTTTGCAACAATAAGCTTGCAAAGATCTTGACTGAGCCCCTGCCTTTACTCATCATGAGATGTTTCTTGTCTTTCAATGTTTTTTCATTTCTATTATTTAGCTCATTAATAAAAACAATTCTTTTCAAATTTACGGCCCACTGTATTGTAGGTTTAGCTGAGTTACAAATTGTGTTTGCCAAAGTGGCTTTAAAAGCTCGTATGTTCCTTTAGCTTTTCCATTTCTTCACTTGGGGTCTCCACAGCAGATCAGAGGTGGAACTGTATGCTTTGGTCCACGTTTTACAACAGATGATGTTCCTGAAACAACACTACTTTACACACATTACATGGAGAATGGGCGGAGATGGGCTTAAACTTGGAACCTTCTCCAATGGAAAACAAAAGCACACTAACTGCTTGGCCACCACACCTGCAGCAGCACAAAAAAACCACCAACAACAAAAATACTAAATGCCAATAAGGGTTAATGATTTTTTTGTACGCTTTTACAGATGTCATTTAAGTTATTGGAGACATATATTGTTTCCCAAATGGCAACCCAACTATATACTTTGAATGTTGTCTTTTCAAGATCAATATCTCTCAGTAAGGGCCCCTTCACACGTAGTACAAATGTGGCTGAATTGTACACGAAGCAGGAATCATATACAATACGTGTAAAATCGGAGCTGCCTCCAACACCTCATACACCTGTTGCTGAAACTATTTTCACACACCAGCAGCTGAAGGACAGAGTGTGAACTGTAAGAGCCCATTCAATTCTTCTCACGGCAGGTGTCGGCCAAATTTCAGCTGACACACATGAACATCTAACATGGCTTGCTTGGCACTTAGAAAATGTGTGACCATTCATGCTGTTAGCATGAAAACAGTCAGCAGATGACCACTGTCGAGCTGGCAGTGAAATTTGTCTAAGTGCCCCCACGAGTGGCGTTGCAAAACAACAATGCACATGTGGCATGCCAGAGCGTCGGCTCCTCCTGCAACACGTGCCGTGTGTGTGAATTGCGCATGTATCTCCCCCCCACCCCTCACCATCTGCAACATGTGTTGCGGATGGGGGGGGTAATAACTAAATAGCTGTAAAAATAACTAAAAAGAAATAATTACATGACACAGAAACAGAGTGACACGTTGGTGTGTGTGCTGAACTGACAGGGGGCGTCTCCGCCGATAGCCGCAGTTGTTGAGATCTCTGTTTGTGGACATCACAGCTGGGGAACATGTGCCATGTTTGGACGGACTTACAACTGCCCACTGTGACACGTGTGTGTCTGTTTGCTGTCCTTACGTGGACATACATAAATACATATATCGCTGTTGCGATACAGGCTGCCCTAGATGAAATGAACCGTCAGATAATAACACGCAGCAGGCTATCTGAATATCACGTCACCCACGTGAGCTCTGTTCCACATGATGTGGTGTCTGTCCTGCAGCGCGCCGTCCACAAGGCACGTGTGTCGGGCCAGACACGCAAGCAGGGCAGGCTGGACACCCCTGGGCAGTAGATGTGGAAATGGTAAGAGTGCACTGCATCATTCATGACCATGGGTCATCTACAGAGGAACAGACAGTTCATACTTGTATTATTCGCTCGATAAGAGGAATTCAATAAAATGCAGTGTTGTTTTTATGTTTTGTGGTTTAATTTTTTTAAATATGTCTATCTCCTTGTTGATTTCAGGCATGTTTCTGCATCTTTTATAGGACAGTGATGGTAGAGCAGTGGTAAAATTTCTGGCTGGCAATCACAGCCTTTGTAAAGTTCACGCCTGCCCAGTCATGTGTCCCTCCCAACGTTTTTGAGGTTTGCTCATACGAGCTGTTTCGCCGTGATTTGTTCTGATTTGTACTTATTCGTACTGTGTGAAGGGACCCTAAACTAATTTCATTTCATTTCATTTCATTTATTTGTGCAAGGACAGCATACAATTACATTATGCTCATGACTATCCGTGACTATCCAGGGTTGGGACCAGGAAGCAGAGTTGTAGTCTTACACACCTCTCTGCAGCTTCTCTCCCCCTGCCATCCCCTCATTACCCCATCCCCGTAGAGACGGTTCCCAGACCACCAATAACCAGCAAAAATCTATTTAAACATAAAAATTCAAAAAGAAAAAATAATAT
Organism: Thalassophryne amazonica; assembly: GCF_902500255.1. NCBI lineage: Eukaryota > Metazoa > Chordata > Actinopteri > Batrachoidiformes > Batrachoididae > Thalassophryne > Thalassophryne amazonica. The sequence goes on from NC_047112.1 coordinate 110,676,278, forward strand.
AGCACCTTCAACTGCACCACAGACTAAAACAGTTAAATGTGGTCTATTAAACAATCAATTTTTTTATATAGCACCAAATCACAACAAACAGTTGCCCCAAGGCGCTTTATATTGTAAGGCAAGGCCATACAATAATTATGTAAAACCCCAACGGTCAAAATGACCCCCTGTGAGCAAGCACTTGGCTACAGTGGGAAGGAAAAACTCCCTTTTAACAGGAAGAAACCTCCAGCAGAACCAGGCTCAGGGAGGGGCAGTCTTCTGCTGGGACTGGTTGGGGCTGAGGGACAGAACCAGGAAAAAGACATGCTGTGGAGGGGAGCAGAGATCGATCACTAATGATTAAATGCAGAGTGGTGCATACAGAGCAAAAGAGAAAGAAACAGTGCATCATGGGAACCCCTCAGCAGTCTATAGCAGCATAACTAAGGGATGGTTCAGGGTCACCTGATCCAGCCCTAACTATAAGCTTTAGCAAAAAGGAAAGTTTTAAGCCTAATCTTAATCTTAAATGATATAACAATTGATCAACATATTGATTTATTCTGCCTTACAGAAACCTGGTTACAGCAGGATGAATATGTTAGTTTAAATGAGTCAACACCCCCGAGTCACACTAACTGTCAGAATGCTCGTAGCACGGGCCGAGGCGGAGGATTAGCAGCGATCTTCAATTCCAGCTTATTAATCAAAAACCCAGACAGAGCTTTAATTCATTTGAAAGCTTGTCTCTTAGTCTTGTCCATCCAAATTGGAAGTCCCAAAAACCAGTTTTATTTGTTATTATCTATCGTCCACCTGGTCGTTACTGTGAGTTTCTCTGTGAATTTTCAGACCTTTTGTCTGACTTAGTGCTTAGCTCAGATAAGATAATTATAGTGGGCAATTTTAACATCCACACAGATGCTGAGAATGACAGCCTCAACACTGCATTTAATCTATTATTAGACTCTATTGGCTTTGCTCAAAATGTAAATGAGTCCACCCACCACTTTAATCATATCTTAGATCTTGTTCTGACTTATGGTATGGAAATAGAAGACTTAACAGTATTCCCTGAAAACTCCCTTCTGACTGATCATTTCTTAATAACATTTACATTTACTCTGATGGACTACCCAGCAGTGGGGAATAAGTTTCATTACACTAGAAGTCTTTCAGAAAGCGCTGTAACTAGGTTTAAGGATATGATTCCTTCTTTATGTTCTCTAATGCCATATACCAACACAGTGCAGAGTAGCTACCTAAACTCTGTAAGTGAGATAGAGTATCTCGTCAATAGTTTTACATCCTCATTGAAGACAACTTTGGATGCTGTAGCTCCTCTGAAAAAGAGAGCTTTAAATCAGAAGTGCCTGACTCCGTGGTATAACTCACAAACTCGTAGCTTAAAGCAGATAACCCGTAAGTTGGAGAGGAAATGGCGTCTCACTAATTTAGAAGATCTTCACTTAGCCTGGAAAAAGAGTCTGTTGCTCTATAAAAAAGCCCTCCGTAAAGCTAGGACATCTTTCTACTCATCACTAATTGAAGAAAATAAGAACAACCCCAGGTTTCTTTTCAGCACTGTAGCCAGGCTGACAAAGAGTCAGAGCTCTATTGAGCCGAGTATTCCATTAACTTTAACTAGTAATGACTTCATGACTTTCTTTGCTAACAAAATTTTAACTATTAGAGAAAAATTACTCATAACCATCCCAAAGACGTATCGTTAGCTTTGGCTGCTTTCAGTGATGCCGGTATTTGGTTAGACTCTTTCTCTCCGATTGTTCTGTCTGAGTTATTTTCATTAGTTACTTCATCCAAACCATCAACATGTCTATTAGACCCCATTCCTACCAGGCTGCTCAAGGAAGCCCTACCATTATTTAATGCTTCGATCTTAAATATGATCAATCTATCTTTGTTAGTTGGCTATGTACCACAGGCTTTTAAGGTGGCAGTAATTGTGGTTCTGCTGGAGGTTTCTTCCTGTTAAAAGGGAGTTTTTCCTTCCCACTGTAGCCAAGTGCTTGCTCACAGGGGGTCGTTTTGACCGTTGGGGTTTTACATAATTATTGTATGGCCTTGCCTTACAATATAAAGCGCCTTGCGGCAACTGTTTGTTGTGATTTGGCACTATATAAAAAAAAAATTGATTGATTGATTGATAATGTAATAATGAGCATAATTCTGAAGGTTTGCATCTTCAAAGGAAAGCCACCACTGTCGCAATGATCATTGTTCATTATAAAAATTATACAAGAATGAACACAATAAATGTTATTTATAAATTCATATTCTGCACCTTTAAACAGAGTTTCTCATGCCTTTAATGGTTTCTATTCAAAAAGTCGCTGAAAATTTTTGATAAGTGCAGCATTAGTTTTTGTGTAATTTCACCGTAGATTTAGGCAGAAACCTTATGTCCTTGGCTAGCATTATTTATAATACTCTTAATTTTTATTCTTAAAAACTGATTAACAATGGTAATTACATTTGCTAAATTTAAAAGCTGTACATTTTCTCTACATGAAAATTCAGGAGCATGACCATTGTGATTATTCAATCTGAAGGTAAATTTGACAGATTTCTTTTTTCATATGGTTACTTTACATCCTTTATTTGAACAGAGGTGTGACTTTATTGATTTCTTCCTTGAAGGCTAAGAAGCTGTTTGCTGATAATGAGCTGAAGTGCCTTTGGGTTAGTGTGAGCTCCGTCCTGTGCTGACAAGCTGAATGGAGATAATCTACCATGAAGATGATCAAAACATCCCAACACACTCCCACACAGCCGGCATTTCATCAAGCCGCAGCTCCACTGTGGGACATTAATGTGGTGAGCATGACAGCATGGTCATAAGAAAAACAAAAATAGCTCGGTGTGTACTCACTGATAATGACACATAAATTGGTGAGGCTTCTGTGTTGAGGGGCCGTCTTTTCCTTTCCAAAACACAAGGGAGAGAAAGTTGTGACAGAATAAATTAGACATCCAAAGTGATATTAACACTGATTTACCTTTGAAGTTCTTGAACAAGTGCAATTTCAAACAGTTTAGGATACAGGACATGGGTATCACACAAATATATACAGTATATAAATACATATGTACTTGTAACGCTGACAATTTCTGTGTTTCCAGTGCTGTGTGAACAATGATGGTGGATGTAGCTCAGGTGATAGTTGTCAGCTTCAGAGGCATGATGTGTAAAGAGGCAATATGAAATCAGGCGTATGTGCAGTCAACCTGATCAAGTACATGTGTGGACAAGCACTTTTTGGGGTCCAATAATTGTATCCCTGCTGTGTCAAAATATGGTATTTTTCTATTCCAGACTAAGCAGTGACACTCTTGGTGAAAGGTAGATTTTGGATTTGCCCTGGCTTGTGAAGGTCCTGGGTCTTTTTGTGCCATGTGCTAATTGTGTGTATTATCACACAATTTTGGTCTCCACCAAGTCCACAGCAGTGAAACAAGCAGGACACCTATCAAAACCATTATTCCCAGGTGTGAAAAGCTGTCACCTTCCCATGTGTCACTTTTGTCTTTCTGCTGTGTCCCACTTACTGGCCCATTTTGCCTGAACAGGTGAAATATGTGCCACCTGCCATTGCTCGCCTGTTTGCCCATGGGATTGACGGAACATTCTGGGAAAAGGTGATATGAACTGATCTAGTCTTTACATCTTTCTGCAAGAAAAAAAAAGGACGGTAACCATTAATCAATACTAGCTTCACCTTGTAAGCAGAAAAACACACAAATGATTCTATTTCTGACCTTAGCCACAATCCTGACATTAAAAAGAAAAACAAAATACGTGTACATTTATAAAGTCGCCAACCCCACCCCACCCCCATAGGTGTAGATATTATGTAATATATGATAGGTGTACTGTAAAAGCACACACACACACACACACACACACACACACACACACACACACACACACACACACACACACACACACACACACACACATGTACAAGTTTATTTTACAGATTTTGCCTGTATTTTAAATGTAGATACAATATAAAAAAATTACAAAAATACACTGATTTTAAATATCTAATTTAAAATAACAAGGGAAATCCATGCTACTTATTTTCTGTTATTTTCCAGTATTTTTATGGCACCCCAGAAGAAGAACAAGGCCAACATAAGCCCTGCTATATTATTCTTCAGCAAAAAATTAATGAGTGTCAACAGCTTCTCCTGGTTTGGAGACAATCCATCAATCATTGCTTCCCTAGCCAAGGCCATGAGGCATTTACAGCTGAATGGACTGAGACAATAAAGATGAAGTGTCTTTTCCTCATGGTAAACTTTGAGCTGAACATGTTTACAACTGGTACAAAAAAAAAAAAAACCCAGCAAGTGACTTTCCCTCTCCATGACAACTTTACTACTTAAAGACATTTTAAGCCATAAATCATACATAATTAAAGGAGTGGTTGCTTGACTGACAGCCGCTGAGCCGAGTCCAAACATACAGTCCATCCGGAAAGTATTCACAGAGCTTCACTTTTTCCACATTTTGGTATGTTACAGCCTTATTCCATAATTTATCAAATTAATATTTTTCCTCACAATTCTACACACAATACCCCATAATGACAATGTGAAAAAGTTTCCAAATTTACTTAAAAAAAAAAATCACATTTAAGTATTCACATCCTTTGTCATGAAGCTCAAACTTGAGCTCCGGTGCATCCTGTTTCCACTGATTTTTCCACTGTTTCTACAGCTTAATTGGAGTTCACCTGGGGTAAATTCAACTGATTGGACATGATTCGGAAAGACACACACCTGTTTTAATATAAGGTCCCACAGTTGACAGTGCATGTCAAAGCACAAAGCAAGCATGAAGTCTAAGGAATTGTCTGTACACCTCCAAGACAGGATTGTCTTGATGCACAAGTCTGGGGAAGGGTACAGAAACATTTCTGCTGCTTTGAAGGTCCCAATGAGCAGAATGGCCTTCATCATCCATAAATGGAAGATGTTTGGATCCACCAGGACTCTTCCAAGAGCTGGCCATCCACCTAAACTGAGCAAAGAAGGGCCTTAATCGGTGAGGTGACCAAGAACCTGATGGACACTTGGTTCTTCTGTGGAGACAGGAGAACCTTCCAGAAGGACAACCATCTCTGCAGCTATCAACCAATCAGGCCTATATGGTAGCGTGGCCAGACAGAAGCCACTTCTTAGTAAAAGGCACATGGCAGCCCAACTGGAGTTTGCGAAAAGGCACCTGAAGGACTCTCAGACCATAAGAAACAAAATTCTCTGGTCTCATGAGACAAAGATTGAAGTCTTTGGCATGGATGGCAGACATCATATTTGAAAGAAACCAGAAACCATCCCTAGAGTGAAGCATGGTGTTGGCAGCATCATGCTGTGGGGATGTTTTTCAGGGTCAGGAACTGGGAGACGAGTCAGGATTGAGGGAACAATGAATGCAGCAATGTACAGAGACATCCTGGATGAAAACCTGCACCAGAGTGCTCTTGTTCTCAGACTGGGGCGATGGTTCATCTTTCAGCAGAACAATCAAATCAAATCAAATCAGTTTTATTTATATAGCGCCAAATCACAACAAACAGTTGCCCCAAGGCGCTTTATATTGTAAGGCAAGGCCATACAATAATTACGGAAAAACCCCAACGGTCAAAACGACCCCCTGTGAGCAAGCACTTGGCGACAGTGGGAAGGAAAAAACTCCCTTTTAACAGGAAGAAACCTCCAGCAGAACCAGGCTCAGGGAGGGCAGTCTTCTGCTGGGACTGGTTGGGGCTGAGGGAGAGAACCAGGAAAAAGACATGCTGTGGAGGGGAGCAGAGATCAATCACTAATGATTAAATGCAGAGTGGTGCATACAGAGCAAAAAGAGAAAGAAACACTCAGTGCATCATGGGAACCCCCCAGCAGTCTAAGTCTATAGCAGCATAACTAAGGGATGGTTCAGGGTCACCTGATCCAGCCCTAACTATAAGCTTTAGCAAAAAGGAAAGTTTTAAGCCTAATCTTAAAAGTAGAGAGGGTGTCTGTCTCCCTGATCTGAATTGGGAGCTGGTTCCAGAGGAGAGGAGCCTGAAAGCTGAAGGCTCTGCCTCCCATTCGACTCTTACAAACCCTAGGAACTACAAGTAAGCCTGCAGTCTGAGAGCGAAGCGCTCTATTGGGGTGATATGGTACTATGAGGTCCCTAAGATAAGATGGGACCTGATTATTCAAAACCTTATAAGTAAGAAGAAGAATTTTAAATTCTATTCTAGAATTAACAGGAAGCCAATGAAGAAAGGCCAATATGGGTGAGATATGCTCTCTCCTTCTAGTCCCTGTTAGTACTCTAGCTGCAGCATTTTGAATTAACTGAAGGCTTTTCAGGGAACTTTTAGGACAACCTGATAATAATGAATTACAATAGTCCAGCCTAGAGGAAATAAATGCATGAATTAGTTTTTCAGCATCACTCTGAGACAAGACCTTTCTAATTTTAGAGATATTGCGCAAATGCAAAAAAGCAGTCCTACATATTTGTTTAATATGCGCATTGAATGACATATCCTGATCAAAAATGACTCCAAGATTTCTCACAGTATTACTAGAGGTCAGGGTAATGCCATCCAGAGTAAGGATATGGTTAGACACCATGTTGCTAAGATTTGTGGGGCCAAGTACAATAACTTCAGTTTTATCTGAGTTTAAAAGCAGGAAATTAGAGGTCATCCATGTCTTTATGTCTGTAAGACAATCCTTCAGTTTAGCTAACTGGTGTGTGTCCTCTGGCTTCATGGATAGATAAAGCTGGGTATCATCTGCGTAACAATGAAAATTTAAGCAATGCCGTCTAATAATACTGCCTAAGGGAAACATGTATAAAGTGAATAAAATTGGTCCTAGCACAGAACCTTGTGGACCAATGACCATAAGCACAGAGAAATATCAAAGGAGTGGCTTCAGGACAACTCTGTGAATGTCCTTGAATGCCCCAGCCAGAGGCCAGACCTAAATCTGATTGAACATCTCTGGAGAGATCTGAAAATGGGTGTGTACATCAACACTCCCCATCCAACCAGATGGTGCTTGAGAGGTGCTGCAAAGAAGAATGGGCAAACTGCCCAAAGATAGGTGCGCCAAGTTTGTGGCATCATATTCAAGAAGACTTGAGGCTGTAATTGCTGCCAAAGGTGCATCAACAAAGTATTGAGCAAAGGGTCTGAATACTTATGTACATGTTATTTCTTAGTTTTTTATTTTTAATAAATTTGAAAATAATAATAATAATAATAATAATTTAATTTAATTTAATAATTTAAAGAAATAAAATTAAAAGAAATTTAAGAGAAAAAAATTATTTACTCCATTTTGGAATAAGGCTGTAACATAACAGTGAAAAAGTGAAGCACTGTGAATACTTCCAGAAGCACTGTAGATTCTGCCTTGCACAGTTTCCGTAACTCAGTCAGCTAGCAGTGGCTGCTAGCTGTTGTTGAGTGCTGACTATCCTTTTGAGCATCACCCCCTTATGTCCCATCTGGTCTCAGTAACCCTCCTCAGCTCATTGGTAAGATCCAGTCTCTTCCCTTCCTCCTGTGCCTCATTCCATGCACATTTTTTATACATCAATAAATCTGTTTACCTTTTGTTGCAGCCCCTTCACATTTTAGGTCCTTAACCTGTTATCTCGGTTGCTTCACAACAGATCCAAACAACTATGTCCAGTGTTTTTGCAATTCCATTACTGGATGGAGAATACATCAGAAAATCTGAAAAACCACAGCAATTATAAAACTCTCTCTCTGTAAACATTATCACTGAGTCAACAAACAGAAAGTTAAGCCTAATGGCCCCTTCACACATAGTGCGAAGTTTGGACGGCGTTTGGTCAAAAATGGCGAAACAGCACGGAACAGTTCAAATTAGTGCACTACCGATGGGCAGGTGTGCATGAACTTGGTGTGAGAGTTCGTGCACGCATCGGTGTCCGTCGAGCAGGAACAGTGCCAGGTGCACCACATGCCGCCACTTATGTAGAAGAAAAAAAAACAGCTGGCACGTGTGGAACCACATCGCACCACTTATGTGGAATAAATAAAAAATAAAAAACAGCTCGTACCTGTGGGACCACATTGCGCCACTTATGTCAAATAATAATAATAATAATAAAAAAAAAAACACACACCACCCAGGAAGCGAACTCGCACCTTTCAAACTTCAGATTCCCAGCCAGAGACTTACAACTGAGCTATGGAGCTGTTCTTTGAAAGCTGTGGGAAGCTGTCTCATGTGGGCAGTACATGGAAGTATTACAAAAATAATAAATAAATAAAATCCACTGGACTATTGTAATTCATTATTATCAGGTTGTCCTAAAAGTTCCCTGAAAGCCTTCAGTTAATTCAAAATGCTGCAGCTAGAGTACTAACAGGGACTAGAAGGAGAGAGCATATCTCACCCATATTGGCCTCTCTTCGTTGGCTTCCTGTTAATTCTAGAATAGAATTTAAAATTCTTCTTCTTACTTATAAGGCTTTGAATAATCAGGTCCCATCTTATCTTAGGGACCTCATAGTACCATATCACTCCAATAGAGCGCTTCGCTCTCAGACTGCAGGCTTACTTGTAGTTCCTAGGGTTTGTAAGAGTAGAATGGGAGGCAGAGCCTTCAGCTTTTAGGCTCCTCTCCTGTGGAACCAGCTCCCAATTCGGATCAGGGAGACAGACACCCTCTCTACTTTTAAGATTAGGCTTAAAACTTTCCTTTTTGCTAAAGCTTATAGTTAGGGCTGGATCAGGTGACCCTGAACCATCCCTTAGTTATGCTGCTATAGACTTAGACTGCTGTGGGTTCCCATGATGCACTGTTTCTTTCTCTTTTTGCTCTGTATGCACCACTCTGCATTTAATCATTAGTGATCGATCTCTGCTCCCCTCCACAGCATGTCTTTTTCCTGGTTCTCTCCCTCAGCCCAACCAGTCCCAGCAGAAGACTGCCCCTCCCTGAGCCTGGTTCTGCTGGAGGTTTCTTCCTGTTAAAGGGAGATTTTCCTTCCCACTGTCGCCAAGTGCTTACTCACAGGGGGTCGTTTTGACCGTTGCGTTTTTTACGTAATTATTGTATGGCCTTGCCTTACAATATAAAGCGCCTTGGGGCAAACTGTTTGTTGTGATTTGGCGCTATATAAATAAAATTGATTGATTGATTGATTGACTCTACTTTTTCAGCATACTGCAGCAATGAAATTGAATGCGGTGCAGCAGGGTTTAATTGTGTGCATGTCAGAGAAGAACGCTGTCAGGCTCTATTAAGGATCACCACTAATCAAGACGGATCAACACGCTCAGTTGTGACCTCCACGACATGTGGCGAAATGAAGGTGGTGCGTGACATTCGTGGAAGATTTTTTGACAACCAAAAACATGCTCCACGAATATCACGCACCAACACGCACTATTAACCAACCTATTCAGATGCATTAAGTCATGTTATGAATATCAGGAATGTGCCAAGGATGATGCAAATATGACATTCATGGCACCTCCTGCCTATGTGTAAACGCAGCATTACCTTTTCTGCCCAACTGTTGAACTACTGCGTGATCTGCTGCACTATTCTTAAAATGCTTGTACGCTTTGTAGAGCTGGATGCCTGCCCACCAGGTGACCCCACGTTCAGTCAACTTGTTGGACTGACCAAGATCCTGCATGCTTGTTCTTCAGCAATAGAGTCTTGTGTGGTGAGCGTGCATACGGGCCATGGCAGTTGAATGCATTACTTATTGTTTTCTTTGAAACTACTGTACCTGTTAATTCCAGGTCTTTCTAAAGCTTTCCACAAGTGGCTCTTGGCTGTTGGACAACTCTTCTGATAATTCTTTTCAGTCCTCTGTCAGAAATCTTGTGAGGAGCACCTGGTCATGGCCACTTTCAGATTAACACTGCTCAATGGAACATTCAGAAGTTCAGAAGAAGAAATCCTGTGTAACCAGTGCCATCAGTATGTTTTGCAACAATAAGCTTGCAAAGATCTTGACTGAGCCCCTGCCTTTACTCATCATGAGATGTTCTTGTCTTTCAATGTTTTTTTCATTTCTATTATTTAGCTCATTAATAAAAACAATTCTTTTCAAATTTACGGCCCACTGTATTGTAGGTTTAGCTGAGTTACAAATTGTGTTTGCCAAAGTGGCTTTAAAAGCTCGTATGTTCCTTTAGCTTTTCCATTTCTTCACTTGGGGTCTCCACAGCAGATCAGAGGTGGAACTGTATGCTTTGGTCCACGTTTTACAACAGATGATGTTCCTGAAACAACACTACTTTACACACATTACATGGAGAATGGGCGGAGATGGGCTTAAACTTGGAACCTTCTCCAATGGAAAACAAAAGCACACTAACTGCTTGGCCACCACACCTGCAGCAGCACAAAAAAACCACCAACAACAAAAATACTAAATGCCAATAAGGGTTAATGATTTTTTTTGTACGCTTTTACAGATGTCATTTAAGTTATTGGAGACATATATTGTTTCCCAAATGGCAACCCAACTATATACTTTGAATGTTGTCTTTTCAAGATCAATATCTCTCAGTAAGGGCCCCTTCACACGTAGTACAAATGTGGCTGAATTGTACACGAAGCAGGAATCATATACAATACGTGTAAAATCGGAGCTGCCTCCAACACCTCATACACCTGTTGCTGAAACTATTTTCACACACCAGCAGCTGAAGGACAGAGTGTGAACTGTAAGAGCCCATTCAATTCTTCTCACGGCAGGTGTCGGCCAAATTTCAGCTGACACACATGAACATCTAACATGGCTTGCTTGGCACTTAGAAAATGTGTGACCATTCATGCTGTTAGCATGAAAACAGTCAGCAGATGACCACTGTCGAGCTGGCAGTGAAATTTGTCTAAGTGCCCCCACGAGTGGCGTTGCAAAACAACAATGCACATGTGGCATGCCAGAGCGTCGGCTCCTCCTGCAACACGTGCCGTGTGTGTGAATTGCGCATGTATCTCCCCCCCACCCTCACCATCTGCAACATGTGTTGCGGATGGGGGGGTAATAACTAAATAGCTGTAAAAATAACTAAAAAGAAATAATTACATGACACAGAAACAGAGTGACACGTTGGTGTGTGTGCTGAACTGACAGGGGGCGTCTCCGCCGATAGCCGCAGTTGTTGAGATCTCTGTTTGTGGACATCACAGCTGGGGAACATGTGCCATGTTTGGACGGACTTACAACTGCCCACTGTGACACGTGTGTGTCTGTTTGCTGTCCTTACGTGGACATACATAAATACATATATCGCTGTTGCGATACAGGCTGCCCTAGATGAAATGAACCGTCAGATAATAACACGCAGCAGGCTATCTGAATATCACGTCACCCACGTGAGCTCTGTTCCACATGATGTGGTGTCTGTCCTGCAGCGCGCCGTCCACAAGGCACGTGTGTCGGGCCAGACACGCAAGCAGGGCAGGCTGGACACCCCTGGGCAGTAGATGTGGAAATGGTAAGAGTGCACTGCATCATTCATGACCATGGGTCATCTACAGAGGAACAGACAGTTTCATACTTGTATTATTCGCTCGATAAGAGGAATTCAATAAAATGCAGTGTTGTTTTTATGTTTTGTGGTTTAATTTTTTTAAATATGTCTATCTCCTTGTTGATTTCAGGCATGTTTCTGCATCTTTTATAGGACAGTGATGGTTAGAGCAGTGGTAAAATTTCTGGCTGGCAATCACAGCCTTTGTAAAGTTCACGCCTGCCCAGTCATGTGTCCCTCCCAACGTTTTTGAGGTTTGCTCATACGAGCTGTTTCGCCGTGATTTGTTCTGATTTGTACTTATTCGTACTGTGTGAAGGGACCCTAAACTAATTTCATTTCATTTCATTTCATTTATTTGTGCAAGGACAGCATACAATTACATTATGCTCATGACTATCCGTGACTATCCAGGGTTGGGACCAGGAAGCAGAGTTGTAGTCTTACACACCTCTCTGCAGCTTCTCTCCCCCTGCCATCCCCTCATTACCCCATCCCCGTAGAGACGGTTCCCAGACCACCAATAACCAGCAAAAATCTATTTAAACATAAAAATTCAAAAAGAAAAAATAATATAGCACCTTCAACTGCACCACAGACTAAAACAGTTAAATGTGGTCTATTAAACAATCAATTTTTTTATATAGCACCAAATCACAACAAACAGTTGCCCCAAGGCGCTTTATATTGTAAGGCAAGGCCATACAATAATTATGTAAAACCCCAACGGTCAAAATGACCCCCTGTGAGCAAGCACTTGGCTACAGTGGGAAGGAAAAACTCCCTTTTAACAGGAAGAAACCTCCAGCAGAACCAGGCTCAGGGAGGGGCAGTCTTCTGCTGGGACTGGTTGGGGCTGAGGGACAGAACCAGGAAAAAGACATGCTGTGGAGGGGAGCAGAGATCGATCACTAATGATTAAATGCAGAGTGGTGCATACAGAGCAAAAAGAGAAAGAAACAGTGCATCATGGGAACCCCTCAGCAGTCTATAGCAGCATAACTAAGGGATGGTTCAGGGTCACCTGATCCAGCCCTAACTATAAGCTTTAGCAAAAAGGAAAGTTTTAAGCCTAATCTTAATCTTAAATGATATAACAATTGATCAACATATTGATTTATTCTGCCTTACAGAAACCTGGTTACAGCAGGATGAATATGTTAGTTTAAATGAGTCAACACCCCCGAGTCACACTAACTGTCAGAATGCTCGTAGCACGGGCCGAGGCGGAGGATTAGCAGCGATCTTCAATTCCAGCTTATTAATCAAAAACCCAGACAGAGCTTTAATTCATTTGAAAGCTTGTCTCTTAGTCTTGTCCATCCAAATTGGAAGTCCCAAAAACCAGTTTTATTTGTTATTATCTATCGTCCACCTGGTCGTTACTGTGAGTTTCTCTGTGAATTTTCAGACCTTTTGTCTGACTTAGTGCTTAGCTCAGATAAGATAATTATAGTGGGCAATTTTAACATCCACACAGATGCTGAGAATGACAGCCTCAACACTGCATTTAATCTATTATTAGACTCTATTGGCTTTGCTCAAAATGTAAATGAGTCCACCCACCACTTTAATCATATCTTAGATCTTGTTCTGACTTATGGTATGGAAATAGAAGACTTAACAGTATTCCCTGAAAACTCCCTTCTGACTGATCATTTCTTAATAACATTTACATTTACTCTGATGGACTACCCAGCAGTGGGGAATAAGTTTCATTACACTAGAAGTCTTTCAGAAAGCGCTGTAACTAGGTTTAAGGATATGATTCCTTCTTTATGTTCTCTAATGCCATATACCAACACAGTGCAGAGTAGCTACCTAAACTCTGTAAGTGAGATAGAGTATCTCGTCAATAGTTTTACATCCTCATTGAAGACAACTTTGGATGCTGTAGCTCCTCTGAAAAAGAGAGCTTTAAATCAGAAGTGCCTGACTCCGTGGTATAACTCACAAACTCGTAGCTTAAAGCAGATAACCCGTAAGTTGGAGAGGAAATGGCGTCTCACTAATTTAGAAGATCTTCACTTAGCCTGGAAAAAGAGTCTGTTGCTCTATAAAAAAGCCCTCCGTAAAGCTAGGACATCTTTCTACTCATCACTAATTGAAGAAAATAAGAACAACCCCAGGTTTCTTTTCAGCACTGTAGCCAGGCTGACAAAGAGTCAGAGCTCTATTGAGCCGAGTATTCCATTAACTTTAACTAGTAATGACTTCATGACTTTCTTTGCTAACAAAATTTTAACTATTAGAGAAAAATTACTCATAACCATCCCAAAGACGTATCGTTAGCTTTGGCTGCTTTCAGTGATGCCGGTATTTGGTTAGACTCTTTCTCTCCGATTGTTCTGTCTGAGTTCTTTTCATTAGTTACTTCATCCAACCATCAACATGTCTATTAGACCCCATTCCTACCAGGCTGCTCAAGGAAGCCCTACCATTATTTAATGCTTCGATCTTAAATATGATCAATCTATCTTTGTTAGTTGGCTATGTACCACAGGCTTTTAAGGTGGCAGTAATTGTGGTTCTGCTGGAGGTTTCTTCCTGTTAAAAGGGAGTTTTTCCTTCCCACTGTAGCCAAGTGCTTGCTCACAGGGGGTCGTTTTGACCGTTGGGGTTTTACATAATTATTGTATGGCCTTGCCTTACAATATAAAGCGCCTTGCGGCAACTGTTTGTTGTGATTGGCACTATATAAAAAAAAATTGATTGATTGATTGATAATGTAATAATGAGCATAATTCTGAAGGTTTGCATCTTCAAAGGAAAGCCACCACTGTCGCAATGATCATTGTTCATTATAAAAATTATACAAGAATGAACACAATAAATGTTATTTATAAATTCATATTCTGCACCTTTAAACAGAGTTTCTCATGCCTTTAATGGTTTCTATTCAAAAAGTCGCTGAAAATTTTTGATAAGTGCAGCATTAGTTTTTGTGTAATTTCACCGTAGATTTAGGCAGAAACCTTATGTCCTTGGCTAGCATTATTTATAATACTCTTAATTTTATTCTTAAAAACTGATTAACAATGGTAATTACATTTGCTAAATTTAAAAGCTGTACATTTTCTCTACATGAAAATTCAGGAGCATGACCATTGTGATTATTCAATCTGAAGGTAAATTTGACAGATTTCTTTTTTCATATGGTTACTTTACATCCTTTATTTGAACAGAGGTGTGACTTTATTGATTTCTTCCTTGAAGGCTAAGAAGCTGTTTGCTGATAATGAGCTGAAGTGCCTTTGGGTTAGTGTGAGCTCCGTCCTGTGCTGACAAGCTGAATGGAGATAATCTACCATGAAGATGATCAAAACATCCCAACACACTCCCACACAGCCGGCATTTCATCAAGCCGCAGCTCCACTGTGGGACATTAATGTGGTGAGCATGACAGCATGGTCATAAGAAAAACAAAATAGCTCGGTGTGTACTCACTGATAATGACACATAAATTGGTGAGGCTTCTGTGTTGAGGGGCCGTCTTTTCCTTTCCAAAACACAAGGGAGAGAAAGTTGTGACAGAATAAATTAGACATCCAAAGTGATATTAACACTGATTTACCTTTGAAGTTCTTGAACAAGTGCAATTTCAAACAGTTTAGGATACAGGACATGGGTATCACACAATATATACAGTATATAAATACATATGTACTTGTAACGCTGACAATTTCTGTGTTTCCAGTGCTGTGTGAACAATGATGGTGGATGTAGCTCAGGTGATAGTTGTCAGCTTCAGAGGCATGATGTGTAAAGAGGCAATATGAAATCAGGCGTATGTGCAGTCAACCTGATCAAGTACATGTGTGGACAAGCACTTTTTGGGGTCCAATAATTGTATCCCTGCTGTGTCAAAATATGGTATTTTTCTATTCCAGACTAAGCAGTGACACTCTTGGTGAAAGGTAGATTTTGGATTTGCCCTGGCTTGTGAAGGTCCTGGGTCTTTTTGTGCCATGTGCTAATTGTGTGTATTATCACACAATTTTGGTCTCCACCAAGTCCACAGCAGTGAAACAAGCAGGACACCTATCAAAACCATTATTCCCAGGTGTGAAAAGCTGTCACCTTCCCATGTGTCACTTTTGTCTTTCTGCTGTGTCCCACTTACTGGCCCATTTTGCCTGAACAGGTGAAATATGTGCCACCTGCCATTGCTCGCCTGTTTGCCCATGGGATTGACGGAACATTCTGGGAAAAGGTGATATGAACTGATCTAGTCTTTACATCTTTCTGCAAGAAAAAAAAAGGACGGTAACCATTAATCAATACTAGCTTCACCTTGTAAGCAGAAAAACACACAAATGATTCTATTTCTGACCTTAGCCACAATCCTGACATTAAAAAGAAAAACAAAATACGTGTACATTTATAAAGTCGCCAACCCCACCCCACCCCCATAGGTGTAGATATTATGTAATATATGATAGGTGTACTGTAAAAGCACACACACACACACACACACACACACACACACACACACACACACACACACACACACACACACACACACACACACACACACACACACACACACACACACACATGTACAAGTTTATTTTACAGATTTTGCCTGTATTTTAAATGTAGATACAATATAAAAAAATTACAAAAATACACTGATTTTAAATATCTAATTTAAAATAACAAGGGAAATCCATGCTACTTATTTTCTGTTATTTTCCAGTATTTTTATGGCACCCCAGAAGAAGAACAAGGCCAACATAAGCCCTGCTTATATTATTCTTCAGCAAAAAATTAATGAGTGTCAACAGCTTCTCCTGGTTTGGAGACAATCCATCAATCATTGCTTCCCTAGCCAAGGCCATGAGGCATTTACAGCTGAATGGACTGAGACAATAAAGATGAAGTGTCTTTTCCTCATGGTAAACTTTGAGCTGAACATGTTTACAACCTGGTACAAAAAAAAAAAAAACCCAGCAAGTGACTTTCCCTCTCCATGACAACTTTACTACTTAAAGACATTTTAAGCCATAAATCATACATAATTAAAGGAGTGGTTGCTTGACTGACAGCCGCTGAGCCGAGTCCAAACATACAGTCCATCCGGAAAGTATTCACAGAGCTTCACTTTTTCCACATTTTGGTATGTTACAGCCTTATTCCATAATTTATCAAATTAATATTTTTCCTCACAATTCTACACACAATACCCCATAATGACAATGTGAAAAAGTTTCCAAATTTACTTAAAAAAAAAATCACATTTAAGTATTCACATCCTTTGTCATGAAGCTCAAACTTGAGCTCCGGTGCATCCTGTTTCCACTGATTTTTCCACTGTTTCTACAGCTTAATTGGAGTTCACCTGGGGTAAATTCAACTGATTGGACATGATTCGGAAAGACACACACCTGTTTTAATATAAGGTCCCACAGTTGACAGTGCATGTCAAAGCACAAAGCAAGCATGAAGTCTAAGGAATTGTCTGTACACCTCCAAGACAGGATTGTCTTGATGCACAAGTCTGGGGAAGGGTACAGAAACATTTCTGCTGCTTTGAAGGTCCCAATGAGCAGAATGGCCTTCATCATCCATAAATGGAAGATGTTTGGATCCACCAGGACTCTTCCAAGAGCTGGCCATCCACCTAAACTGAGCAAAGAAGGGCCTTAATCGGTGAGGTGACCAAGAACCTGATGGACACTTGGTTCTTCTGTGGAGACAGGAGAACCTTCCAGAAGGACAACCATCTCTGCAGCTATCAACCAATCAGGCCTATATGGTAGCGTGGCCAGACAGAAGCCACTTCTTAGTAAAAGGCACATGGCAGCCCAACTGGAGTTTGCGAAAAGGCACCTGAAGGACTCTCAGACCATAAGAAACAAAATTCTCTGGTCTCATGAGACAAAGATTGAAGTCTTTGGCATGGATGGCAGACATCATATTTGAAAGAAACCAGAAACCATCCCTAGAGTGAAGCATGGTGTTGGCAGCATCATGCTGTGGGGATGTTTTTCAGGGTCAGGAACTGGGAGACGAGTCAGGATTGAGGGAACAATGAATGCAGCAATGTACAGAGACATCCTGGATGAAAACCTGCACCAGAGTGCTCTTGTTCTCAGACTGGGGCGATGGTTCATCTTTCAGCAGAACAATCAAATCAAATCAAATCAGTTTTATTTATATAGCGCCAAATCACAACAAACAGTTGCCCCAAGGCGCTTTATATTGTAAGGCAAGGCCATACAATAATTACGGAAAAACCCCAACGGTCAAAACGACCCCCTGTGAGCAAGCACTTGGCGACAGTGGGAAGGAAAAACTCCCTTTTAACAGGAAGAAACCTCCAGCAGAACCAGGCTCAGGGAGGGGCAGTCTTCTGCTGGGACTGGTTGGGGCTGAGGGAGAGAACCAGGAAAAAGACATGCTGTGGAGGGGAGCAGAGATCAATCACTAATGATTAAATGCAGAGTGGTGCATACAGAGCAAAAAGAGAAAGAAACACTCAGTGCATCATGGGAACCCCCCAGCAGTCTAAGTCTATAGCAGCATAACTAAGGGATGGTTCAGGGTCACCTGATCCAGCCCTAACTATAAGCTTTAGCAAAAAGGAAAGTTTTAAGCCTAATCTTAAAAGTAGAGAGGGTGTCTGTCTCCCTGATCTGAATTGGGAGCTGGTTCCAGAGGAGAGGAGCCTGAAAGCTGAAGGCTCTGCCTCCCATTCGACTCTTACAAACCCTAGGAACTACAAGTAAGCCTGCAGTCTGAGAGCGAAGCGCTCTATTGGGGTGATATGGTACTATGAGGTCCCTAAGATAAGATGGGACCTGATTATTCAAAACCTTATAAGTAAGAAGAAGAATTTTAAATTCTATTCTAGAATTAACAGGAAGCCAATGAAGAAAGGCCAATATGGGTGAGATATGCTCTCTCCTTCTAGTCCCTGTTAGTACTCTAGCTGCAGCATTTTGAATTAACTGAAGGCTTTTCAGGGAACTTTTAGGACAACCTGATAATAATGAATTACAATAGTCCAGCCTAGAGGAAATAAATGCATGAATTAGTTTTTCAGCATCACTCTGAGACAAGACCTTTCTAATTTTAGAGATATTGCGCAAATGCAAAAAAGCAGTCCTACATATTTGTTTAATATGCGCATTGAATGACATATCCTGATCAAAAATGACTCCAAGATTTCTCACAGTATTACTAGAGGTCAGGGTAATGCCATCCAGAGTAAGGATATGGTTAGACACCATGTTGCTAAGATTTGTGGGGCCAAGTACAATAACTTCAGTTTTATCTGAGTTTAAAAGCAGGAAATTAGAGGTCATCCATGTCTTTATGTCTGTAAGACAATCCTTCAGTTTAGCTAACTGGTGTGTGTCCTCTGGCTTCATGGATAGATAAAGCTGGGTATCATCTGCGTAACAATGAAAATTTAAGCAATGCCGTCTAATAATACTGCCTAAGGGAAACATGTATAAAGTGAATAAAATTGGTCCTAGCACAGAACCTTGTGGACCAATGACCATAAGCACAGAGAAATATCAAAGGAGTGGCTTCAGGACAACTCTGTGAATGTCCTTGAATGCCCCAGCCAGAGGCCAGACCTAAATCTGATTGAACATCTCTGGAGAGATCTGAAAATGGGTGTGTACATCAACACTCCCCATCCAACCAGATGGTGCTTGAGAGGTGCTGCAAAGAAGAATGGGCAAACTGCCCAAAGATAGGTGCGCCAAGTTTGTGGCATCATATTCAAGAAGACTTGAGGCTGTAATTGCTGCCAAAGGTGCATCAACAAAGTATTGAGCAAAGGGTCTGAATACTTATGTACATGTTATTTCTTAGTTTTTTATTTTTAATAAATTTGAAAATAATAATAATAATAATAATAATAATTTAATTTAATTTAATAATTTAAAGAAATAAAATTAAAAGAAATTTAAGAGAAAAAAATTATTTACTCCATTTTGGAATAAGGCTGTAACATAACAGTGAAAAAGTGAAGCACTGTGAATACTTTCCAGAAGCACTGTAGATTCTGCCTTGCACAGTTTCCGTAACTCAGTCAGCTAGCAGTGGCTGCTAGCTGTTGTTGAGTGCTGACTATCCTTTTGAGCATCACCCCCTTATGTCCCATCTGGTCTCAGTAACCCTCCTCAGCTCATTGGTAAGATCCAGTCTCTTCCCTTCCTCCTGTGCCTCATTCCATGCACATTTTTTATACATCAATAAATCTGTTTACCTTTTGTTGCAGCCCCTTCACATTTTAGGTCCTTAACCTGTTATCTCGGTTGCTTCACAACAGATCCAAACAACTATGTCCAGTGTTTTTGCAATTCCATTACTGGATGGAGAATACATCAGAAAATCTGAAAAACCACAGCAATTATAAAACTCTCTCTCTGTAAAACATTATCACTGAGTCAACAAACAGAAAGTTAAAGCCTAATGGCCCCTTCACACATAGTGCGAAGTTTGGACGGCGTTTGGTCAAAAATGGCGAAACAGCACGGAACAGTTCAAAATTAGTGCACTACCGATGGGCAGGTGTGCATGAACTTGGTGTGAGAGTTCGTGCACGCATCGGTGTCCGTCGAGCAGGAACAGTGCCAGGTGCACCACATGCCGCCACTTATGTAGAAGAAAAAAAAACAGCTGGCACGTGTGGAACCACATCGCACCACTTATGTGGAATAAATAAAAAATAAAAAACAGCTCGTACCTGTGGGACCACATTGCGCCACTTATGTCAAATAATAATAATAATAATAAAAAAAAAAACACACACCACCCAGGAAGCGAACTCGCACCTTTCAAAACTTCAGATTCCCAGCCAGAGACTTTACAACTGAGCTATGGAGCTGTTCTTTGAAAGCTGTGGGAAGCTGTCTCATGTGGGCAGTACATGGAAGTATTACAAAAATAAATAAATAAATAAAATCCGACACCATATAAAAACACTGCATTTATCAAGTGAACAATACAAATATGATCCGTCTGTTCTTATAATGAGAATTATAAGATAATTATAGTGGGCGATTTTAACATCCACACAGATGCTGAGAATGACAGCCTCAACACTGCATTTAATCTATTATTAGACTCTATTGGCTTTGCTCAAAAAGTAAATGAGTCCACGCACCACTTTAATCATATCTTAGATCTTGTTCTGACTTATGGTATGGAAATAGAAGACTTAACAGTATTCCCTGAAAACTCCCTTCTGTCTGATCATTTCTTAATAACATTTACATTTACTCTGATGGACTACCCAGCAGTGGGGAACAAGTTTCATTACACTAGAAGTCTCTCAGAAAGCGCTGTAACTAGGTTTAAGGATATGATTCCTTCTTTATGTTCTCTAATGCCATATACCAACACAGTGCAGAGTAGCTACCTAAACTCTGTAAGTGAGATAGAGTATCTCGTCAGTAGTTTTACATCCTCATTGAAGACAACTTTGGATGCTGTAGCTCCTCTAAAAAAGAGAGCTTTAAATCAGAAGTGTCTGACTCCGTGGTATAACTCACAAACTCGTAGCTTAAAGCAGATAACCCGTAAGTTGGAGAGGAAATGGCGTCTCACTAATTTAGAAGATCTTCACTTAGCCTGGAAAAAGAGTCTGTTGCTCTATAAAAATGCCCTCCGTAAAGCTAGGACATCTTTCTACTCATCACTAATTGAAGAAAATAAGAACAACCCCAGGTTTCTTTTCAGCACTGTAGCCAGGCTGACAAACAGTCAGAGCTCTATTGAGCTGAGTATTCCATTAACTTTAACTAGTAATGACTTCATGACTTTCTTTGCTAACAAAATTTTAACTATTAGAGAAAAAATTACTCATAACCATCCCAAAGACGTATCGTTATCTTTGGCTGCTTTCAGTGATGCCGGTATTTGGTTAGACTCTTTCTCTCCGATTGTTCTGTCTGAGTTATTTTCATTAGTTACTTCATCCAAACCATCAACATGTTTATTAGACCCCATTCCTACCACGCTGCTCAAGGAAGCCCTACCATTATTTAATGCTTCGATCTTAAATATGATCAATCTATCTTTGTTAGTTGGCTGTGTACCACAGGCTTTTAAGGTGGCAGTAATTAAACCATTACTTAAAAAGCCATCACTTGACCCAGCTATCTTAGCTAATTATAGGCCAATCTCCAACCTTCCTTTTCTCTCAAAAATTCTTGAAAGGGTAGTTGTAAAACAGCTAACTGATCATCTGCAGAGGAATGGTCTATTTGAAGAGTTTCAGTCAGGTTTTAGAATTCATCATAGTACAGAAACAGCATTAGTGAAGGTTACAAATGATCTTCTTATGGCCTCAGACAGTGGACTCATCTCTGTGCTTGTTCTGTTAGACCTCAGTGCTGCTTTTGATACTGTTGACCATAAAATTTTATTACAGAGATTAGAGCATGCCATAGGTATTAAAGGCACTGCGCTGCGGTGGTTTGAATCATATTTGTCTAATAGATTACAATTTGTTCATGTAAATGGGGAATCTTCTTCACAGACTAAAGTTAATTATGGAGTTCCACAAGGTTCTGTGCTAGGACCAATTTTATTCACTTTATACATGCTTCCCTTAGGCAGTATTATTAGATGGTATTGCTTAAATTTTCATTGTTACGCAGATGATACCCAGCTTTATCTATCCATGAAGCCAGAGGACACACACCAATTAGCTAAACTGCAGGATTGTCTTACAGACATAAAGACATGGATGACCTCTAATTTCCTGCTTTTAAACTCAGATAAAACTGAAGTTATTGTACTTGGCCCCACAAATCTTAGAAACATGGTGTCTAACCAGATCCTTACTCTGGATGGCATTACCCTGACCTCTAGTAATACTGTGAGAAATCTTGGAGTCATTTTTGATCAGGATATGTCATTCAAAGCGCATATTAAACAAATATGTAGGACTGCTTTTTTGCATTTACGCAATATCTCTAAAATCAGAAAGGTCTTGTCTCAGAGTGATGCTGAAAAACTAATTCATGCATTTATTTCCTCTAGGCTGGACTATTGTAATTCATTATTATCAGGTTGTCCTAAAAGTTCCCTAAAAAGCCTTATAAGGTTTTGAATTATCAGGTCCCATCTTATCTTAGGAACCTCGTAGTACCATATCTGTTATGTGTCGGACGCAGCTCGGAGAACCGACCAGCGTTTGAAGGACCCAGTATGAAATAAGCAGAGCACGGTTCAAAGGCTAACTGAATTTAATACATAACAGTGATAATATAACAAAAAGGTGCGGCCTGGCGTGGTGCGCTCCCAGCAGCGCTAACGGTCCGGAGCCAGAAGCTGTTTCGGACCCAAGGACCCCGCCGACACCCCCCAGGTGGCCGCAACAACCGAGTCTGTGAAAGAAGGAACCATTATGTGAGTCCACACTCTACACACAGAACACTTAAAGGTGTACAAACAGCAAACACTTCCTGGCTTGATTACTGATCAGCTTCCCAACCTGCAGGCATGGAACCTCCCGTTCACAAAACTCCACTGCAGTGGAAGCTGATACATGACTAACAAACAGCTCAATACAATAAGGTGTGAGGGACACCACATTTACTGACTGTATAACTGTTAGTCACAAAATCTAACGTACCTCAGGAAGTGTGCTGACGAGCGTGAGACCTCACCCCCTCCTCTTTCACAGACTGTGCATCAAACCTGGACGTTCTCAGCATCCGCTGCTGATGAGATGGCTCCCGAGACGACGATCTCACCCGTCTGGTCACAAGGTCGAGTCTCTGGCACATACACACTGTGCACTCCAGTCTTAAATGCCAACATGTTCCAATCCATCCAGATGCACCACAGCTGTGAGTCCTGACGAGTCGCAGGTGATCAGGGTGAGGTCCTGACAGCCTCAGCAACACAGCCACTCAGTCCCAAACGCAGGCCACCTGGGAGGAAAACCAAAAGACAGAAACAAACCGGCAGCCCGGCCCCCCCAGCCATATAACAGTACCCCACCCTCACGGGAAGCCTCCCGGCGACCACACACACCTGGCCCAGGAGAAACACCCCCTCCAGGGACCATGGCTGGAAACCGCGTCTGCGTTCATCCTCCAACAGACTGGTTGAACTGGCTGCATCTTTGCCCTTGTTTCTGACAGTCTCTTAGCACAGGTGTGGCCAGGAGTTCTTACACCTGTGCGGTCAGCCTTTATCCAAACATGTGTGATTAGTCATAAAACAAAACAACCAAAACACCCCCCCCCTCCCCAGGGGACCGTCCCATCAAACCCCAGGGAAGGGGAGAAAGGAAAAACAACCCAAACCCAAGCCTACAAACAAAAATACTAAAACACCCCCCCCCCCCCCCCCCAGAGGACCGTTCCATCAAACCCCAGGGAAGGGGAGAAAAGAAAAACAACCCAAACGTGAGCTCACAAACAAAAATGCCAAAACACCCCCCCCCCCCCCCCCCCCCCAGAGGACCGTTCCATCAAACCCCAGGGAAGGGGAGAACAGAAAAACCCAAACTTGAGCTCACAAACAAAAATGCCAAAATACCCCCCCCTCCTCCCCCCAAACGACACGTAGGGACCAACACCCCCCAGAGGGCCACCCGCCAGCTCCAGGAGTAATAACCACGGCCGAGGTCCCTCTGGGATCCAACGTCACTCACGGGGACTACCAGCGCCTCCCAGAGGACCACTCGTCAACCCCAGGAGACGCCTCCCCTCATGACCCATGGACCCAGCCCCGGCCGTCCACGGCTAGATGGACCCAACGCCCTTTCCCCCCCAGAGGACACCACAGTCAAACCCTGAGGGCGGAAACTGGGGGGGGAAAACAAAAAGACACCCCAAACCCCCCCCCTCCCCTCCCGGGTGCAGAGGCTACCTGGGAAATGCCCAGCACAACCTAACTGCACCCCTCCAGCAATGCCGACACTATGGCACACCCGGCTGGAGTCAGAGGAGAAGAGAGGGCATAACAAAAAACAAAGAGAAAAAACAACCCAAGTACCACCCCATCACCCCCCAGGGGACCGTTCCATCTAACCCTGGGGATGTGAAACAAAAAGAAATAAAAGAAAAAACAGACCAACACAGAGTTGTTTGGGTCCTTTTTTTTTTTTTTTTTTTGTTCTTTGTCAGACAGGCTGCAGGGTCACAACCCCAGACAAATAGTGGACAACAAAAAAATAAAATCCCACACAAAAACCAACTCAAAAAAACACCCACACAAAATGAACTAACACAAAACAAATCAGTGAGTTATACCGTCAAGCTCAACCAAATGGAACACACCTGTTCCTACTCAAGAGCTTGACGGTAACGTGATTCAGTCACCACAAGGGGGAGCCAGAGTGCTAAAAATGAAAAAACTCCTTTGGCGACAGAAAAAAACAAACGAGCTGCTTTTGTGTGCGCAGCTGAGTGCAACACACAACCAAAATGTGCTCAACTAAATAACGCCGGAGCTGATACAACAGACGCAGTAGTTACCTTTGTCCGGAGAAACGGGGCTACGACTGTAGCACAGGAAGCCCAGCGACCC
Source organism: Thalassophryne amazonica (assembly GCF_902500255.1). NCBI lineage: Eukaryota > Metazoa > Chordata > Actinopteri > Batrachoidiformes > Batrachoididae > Thalassophryne > Thalassophryne amazonica. Next base: position 110,701,340 of record NC_047112.1, read on the forward strand.
GTGCTAACAGAGCTCCGCCGTGCGCGTGAACCCATTACAAACGCACTCTTGCAGCTCCCGTTTACACCTCTTATCCGGTCGGAGTGTGACGCGACGCCGTCGCCAGTCACACTCCACCACGACCCACGGATAAGGCACAACACAGGAACACGGCTGCAAGAGAGCACAAATCAGTAGCCAGTAATGGGTTCTCAAACACGCACCTTCCGGGCGGAGAGCCCCACAACTGATCCGGATAACCACTGAACGTCTGCTGCCGCCTTCCCGGCGCGTTACCGTCTCTGCTACCGCTGGGTCCGTGATGTTTGGCCAGAGACTACTGTTATGTGTCGGACGCAGCTCGGAGAACCGACCAGCGTTTGAAGGACCCAGTATGAAATAAGCAGAGCACGGTACAAAGGCTAACTGAATTTAATACATAACAGTGATAATATAACAAAAAGGTGCGGCCTGGCGTGGTGCGCTCCCAGCAGCGCTAACGGTCCGGAGCCAGAAGCTGTTTCGGACCCAAGGACCCCGCCGACACCCCCCAGGTGGCCGCAACAACCGAGTCTGTGAAAGAAGGAACCATTATGTGAGTCCACACTCTACACACAGAACACTTAAAGGTGTACAAACAGCAAACTCTTCCTGGCTTGATTACTGATCAGCTTCCCAACCTGCAGGCATGGAACATCCAGTTCACAAAACTCCACTGCAGTGGAAGCTGATACATGACTAACAAACAGCTCAATACAATAAGGTGTGAGGGACACCACATTTACTGACTGTATAACTGTTAGTCACAAAATCTAACGTACCTCAGGAAGTGTGCTGACGAGCGTGAGACCTCACCCCCTCCTCTTTCACAGACTGTGCATCAAACCTGGACGTTCTCAGCATCCGCTGCTGATGAGATGGCTCCCGAGACGACGATCTCACCCGTCTGGTCACAAGGTCGAGTCTCTGGCACATACACACTGTGCACTCCAGTCTTAAATGCCAACATGTTCCAATCCATCCAGATGCACCACAGCTGTGAGTCCTGACGAGTCGCAGGTGATCAGGGTGAGGTCCTGACAGCCTCAGCAACACAGCCACTCAGTCCCAAACGCAAGCCACCTGGGAGGAAAACCAAAAGACAGAAACAAACTGGCAGCCCGGCCCCCCCAGCCATATAACAATATCACCCCAATAGAGCGCTTCGCTCTCAGACTGCAGGCTTACTTGTAGTTCCTAGGGTTTGTAAGAGTAGAATGGGAGGCAGAGCCTTCAGCTTTCAGGCTCCTCTCCTGTGGAACCAGCTCCCAATTCAGATCAGGGAGACAGACACCCTCTCTACTTTTAAGATTAGGCTTAAAACTTTCCTTTTTGCTAAAGCTTATAGTTAGGGCTGGATCAGGTGATCCTGAACCATCCCTTAGTTATGCTGCTATAGACGTAGACTGCTGGGGGGTTCCCATGATGCACTGTTTCTTTCTCTTTTTGCTCTGTATGCACCACTCTGCATTTAATCATTAGTGATCGATCTCTGCTCCCCTCCACAGCATGTCTTTTTCCTGGTTCTCTCCCTCAGCCCCAACCAGTCCAGCAGAAGACTGCCCCTCCCTGAGCCTGGTTCTGCTGGAGGTTTCTTCCTGTTAAAAGGGAGTTTTTCCTTCCCACTGTAGCCAAGTGCTTGCTCACAGGGGGTCGTTTTGACCGTTGGGGTTTTACATAATTATTGTATGGCCTTGCCTTACAATATAAAGCGCCTTGGGGCAACTGTTTGTTGTGATTTGGCGCTATATAAAAAAATTGATTGATTGATTGTTCCTCTGGTGATTAACCATGGTCACAGACATACATTGATGAAATGACATGAATGAGAAGCAGTGTGCTCTGATCATGTTCACATCTACTGGTCAGGTGCGTCCAGTCGGCCATGCATGTGTTCTGCCCGTCACGCATCTTGTGGATGGCGCGCCACAGCACAGACACTGCGTCGTGGAACAGAGCTCACATGGGTGACATGACGGTCAGGTCGCCCGCTGCATGTTCTGATCTGACGGTCTGTTTCAACCTGGGGGGCTGTCAGTGTTCACTCCATGTGTGCGCTCACTTGTTGCAGCTTGCCGCCACCACGGCGATATATGTTCTTATTTATGTCCACATAAATACAGCAATCAGACACACACGCCTCACAGTGGACAGTTATTAGTCCATAACTATCCAAACACCGCAGGTGTTATGTAGCTGGAATGTCCAGAAAGAAAGATCACCACAGCTGCTTCTGTCGGAAGCCACGCCTCCCATGAATGGAGTGCATACACACACACACACACACACACACACACACACACACACACACACACACACACACACACACACACACACACACACACACACACACACACACACACACGTGTCAGTGTGTGTTTGCAAAGCCACACTTGTGGGGAAGTTAGACAAATTTCACGTCAGTACGACAGTGGTTGTCTGCAGTCTGTTGTCATGCCAACCATGCGACTGGCCACACATTTTCTAAGTGCCATGCGAGTGGTGTTAGATGTTCGTGCATCACCTGTAATTTGGTGGGCACCTGCCGTGAGAGGATGCAATGGGTTCGCACAGCGCACACTTTGTCTTTCAGGCGTTTGTGTGCGCAAATAGCTGTAGCAACAGGTGTACGAGCCGTTGGAAGCAGGGACGACATTAAACTGTTTACACATGATTCCTGCGTCATGCACACTGAGTGTACACTTAGTCCAAACTTCACACTATGTTTGAAGGGGCCCTTACAGATATGCACAATCACTTCATTCTCTATGACCCCTCATTATTTTCATACACTATATAAGTATCCCAGTCCAGTCTCACGCTTTTTTTCATGATACCATCATGAAATACATCACATTTTCATCATGTGGTCAAGTTTAGTTCACTATTTTTATCCCTGCCCTTAACCCTATTCATAACCCTAACCATTACCCCCATGCTCCCCCACATCACCCCAAATTTCATGATATGTCATGAAATGCATCACATTGTCATGATGGTATCACAAACTAGCGCAACATTGGGTTGAACTGTCCATAATTCTTCCCTCTAGTGCCAGATTGTCTTGCAACTGTGCATGCTCTCTCATGCTTATTCTTCATGTTTAATCATATGCTGATTTCCATGTTCTTCAAGCATAGCCTGCCATCTGCTGAATTATTAATTGTTTGTTTATGTTGAGCTTCTCAGCCCAGTCTAACTTCTTTTTTTTTGTGATACTATCATGAAATGTAGTACATTTTCATGACATGGCCCCTCATTGCTGACTAATTTTAACCCTGACACAAATCCTTCATCATGTTGCACATATAATATCACACATAGCATCATCCAATATTTTTCAGAAGGTGGTGAGTGTAAAACTGTAAATAAATGTGTCCTCTTATGACTTTATTGAATGTGCTGCCAAAAGCAGTCAGGGCAATGTGTCAGAGTTAATGGTTAGCCTAACATGTAGCATCAGCCAAATTGCTCATGTCCACTTGCAGTTATTGCTGTTAGTGTGACGATAGCCAGAGGGTGCACTGCTGTGAAGGAATAACACATCACTTCCTGACACCATGAGGAATTAGATGCTCAGTGCCTTCAGTTTTTGCCTTCTTGTTAGTGTGTCCTTCTCTAACACCTGAATACCTGAGTTTGAATCGGGTGTGGGACTGCTTGATATGTTATGTGTAATGCACCTTCCATGGAACTAGAGCTTTTGAACTTTCTGGGCCCACTTGTAGTCTTCTCTTTGCATGTATCTAATGCAGATGCTTGAAAGTCAAATGTTTTGTCTGTTATCAATTTAATGGCCACCCGTTCCCCACCATATTCAGCCCACAGAACAGGTAGTGTTCACTGTACTCAAGTGGGGAACCTGTGGCTCTTGGTGCATACTTGGCCTGCTTTTGACCATTGACATTACTTATGTCAGTGCCTCATTTTTCATGTGCTTTTTTGAGCCTGTCATACCCTTTTTGAGTGAGAGTAGAATTGTTTTGGTGGTCTTTGAAAGGTAGGATGATAGCAGAGGACACATTGGGGTTCATCTATTACTGTCTTATCCATCTGTTTTCTAAATCTGTTTAGTCCAGTTAAGGGTCACAGGGGACAAGAAAAAGACCACCACCAATGATGTTATTGGCATTCTTAAAATACTCATAATGTATATTCATTAGTGCAGAAAATCCACTATTGTGATAGCGCAGTTTATGTGGCAGGGAGGAAAATTCATCCAGTTGATACTGTGGCCTGTTTCTGCAGACGTGTCCATAAAAAGGATATGCTTTGCAAACTTAACACCCATTACTACATTGGATGACGTTGAAATTGAGGATGGCCCCTTGGCTTTTCCAGCAATATCAAATATTTTGTGTCTGCTACCTACAACCCGCATGGAATGTCTCGAACCTAAGCCTACTTCAAAGCATCTTATATATGCTACTTTGGAACCACCCCTAAATCCAAGCAGTCCAACTGTCCACCCCCACTGAGGTCCTTAGTCTGGGTCTCATTAACATAAGATCACTGTCCTCAAAATCATTGCTGATTAATGATCTAATTATGGATCATCACTTAGATATGATTGGGTTATGTGAAACCTGGCTTAAACCTACAGCTGTCTTCCCCTTAAATGAAGCCTGCCCACCGGCGTACACATTTAAGGCCCTTTTCCACTACATAGAACCAGCACGACTCAGCTCGACTCAACTCGGCTCTACTCTGTTTGGTTCCAGACATGTCTTTTTCCACTACAAACAGAACCTTCTCAATGTGGGCAGGGCCAGCAAAGCAAACAGCAGTGGTGTTGTTTTACATGCGACACAAACATAAACAATGGCGGACTCCATGTGTTTACTGCTCTGTGAGTTTTTAAGAGAAAACTGCCGGCGGCGAGATGAAACACGCTTGAAAAGTACAGAAGACTTGGGAAATCATACAACAATATGAAGACGAAGACAAGAAGATACAAGCTGCTAGAGACAAACTGACATTCATGCACAAAATGTTGATTCGGTTTTAATGACCGTTTATTAACGTCGTCACTGAACTCGAACAGGCATAAAACACATTAAAAATGTTTTATTTGTTTTTCATCCAGATGTTAATGTTCAATGGACAGATGTAAATATGATATCTAACAAGATAATTATTAAAGGAGTAATATTGTGCAGAAAGAATCAGCCTCCAAACTCCCACAATTCTGTTTTTATCGTCATTCTATATATTATAGCCTTTTATTGCCAATGTACACATACTTACAATGAAATCTGTCTGCATTTAACTCATCCAAATTAGTTAGACAGTTGTCCCAATTTAAGATCAATTTACAGCTTGTTTAATACCTCCTTGCTGTGTAACAGAAACAACCCAGATCCCTTTTTGACCAGATTATTAAATGCCCCAAACACACACAGATTTTTTTAATATACTTCTGGTTTGGTATAAGTCATCCAGCAGAATTATACATCACAGTACAATAGTTTGTGGTAAAATGTTACATCTGTTAAGCCCTTGTATAGAATTCCCTGATGTAATGGTGCCTTCACTAAAGTGACTGAACCTTTTTATGTTGAATACAATTTGGTAAAATCTCAGTTTAGACATGATTATTCCAGCATCTTTGTAAAGATTCAGCCAGGAGTAGTGAGCAGTCTCTTCTGGACTGACAAATCCCAAATGAAAAATTCGTAGAAATTAACCATCATCGTACCAAAACATCAATGACAAAATGTTTTTTAATGTTGACTCAGCCTGAAACAGAAAATTATGATACAATCACATGAGTGAAATTGTTTACTGCAACTAAAAGAACAGATACAAAAAAAAAAAAAAAAAAAAAAATCTGTGCAACGCAAACTATACAAAAGTTACACGAATCTATAGTCCTGGGGTGGGGGCACAGGTCACATGCCCTGGTCACGCATCGAGTGCACAAGCTCGCCCAGCACGCCAAGGAATGCCTGATTAAACATCGCTTCCACCTCCGTTGCTTCCTCGAGGATCAGTCAGATGTGTCGATCACACTGGGCCCTGTTCAGCTTCAGTCTCAACATCACTCAGGACGGACAGATTCTCCTGCTGGAACAGTCTCCTTTTTCTCTTGACTGGACAATAAGCATGATCATTCCCCAGAGTTACAATTATCTTGGTCACTTTGCATAAAAGTTATGTTCCTTGAAAGAACGTGACTTTTATGCAAGGGATCAAGATAACTGAAACTTTGGGGAAGATCCAGCAAAATTTGCTGGAACTTTGTGGGATTTATTACAATATTTATGGGTTCGGGGGGGGGGGGGGGGTGTCACCCTGTATATATATCGTATTTGGGAAAGCTACGTGATGTGAGACATTATTCTTACCAGTGATAACACGTTTCTGTGGTGCTGGACGTTGATACAAGTGTTGAAGCTGGTGGTCAAACCCTCCTCGCTTATGGAACTGGATTCTTCAACAAAAACACAAAATGGTGACATAAAAAAAAAAAAAAACACAAAAATATATCACAGTAATGGCACTAAATTAGTCAAATGTACAGGTTTGTGTTGTCATGCTGACTTTAGGTGTTTTTCTGTCAGAAGTTAATACTTTAAAGCGAAGCTCAGAGTTAACTAGCTTGCTAGTTAGCAATCAGCTAGCTCACTATGCCAAAATACATGAGACAGTGATGTTACTTTAACACAAGTTTAGATTAAAAATCTTCGTTTGTTAAAGTGTGCTTCCCACCAATGGGATAAGTAACGTTAAACGGTAATTTCAAGCAGACTACAGACAAACTCACAAAAACACTTACCATCCGTCACTTCCAACAAAGCGGTCATCCTGCCTCCCATTGCTCTCCGGTAGGTGTCCATAAACAGCATTTCTGTGGTCAAACCGTTTCCAGCCCAACAAAAACGAGTAGAGTCGAGCCAAGCAGTGCTGAGTAGTGCTACTTTTGTGTAGTCCCTCATGATGTGAAGCAAGGTGGGGGGGTGTTGCTCTTATTTATAAATCTATGTTTAGTTTATTAGCTGTTGGGGGTCACAAATATAATTTGTTTGAACATCTGATTCTCTGCTCTGCCCATGATGCTATGTGTTCCCAAGATCACAAGAATAAAAATCAGCTGTATTACTTTGTCACTGTACATAGGCCCCCTGACCCATACGCTGAATTCTTAGATGAATTTGGCGAGTTCATCTCCAACTTGTCAACTAGTGCAGATAACATTCTGATTATTGGTGACTTCAACATTCATATAAATAAGCCTTCTGAACCCATCTGCAAATCATTTATGAAAATTATGTATGTATTAGGGTTCCAGCAATGCATTCAGGATCTGACGCATATTTGTGGAAATACCCTGGATTTGGTTCTTGCATGTGGTATTGCTGTCACAAATATTGACATCATGCCTCTTGCATCAGTGGTTTCTGATCACTCACTTATTACAACATATAACAACCTTATTTATCATTGCAGCAACACATCAACTCCTCAACTATAACTGAACTCGAAGCTACGTTGTAGACTGCCTAATATCTTAGCTTCACAGTTGGAAAATGCACAATCAGTAGACAGTCTTGTGGTTAGTTTAAACTCAGGCTCTCTTCGTCACTTGCTCCATGTACAGATTGGCCACAATGGCGGATAACAGAGACCCCATTGCACAACCATTTATCTGCATATAGTAATTCCCCCTAAACTGGAAATACATGGTGTTAAGACAGATCTCCAAGAGTTGGTAGATGTGGACTGGTGTAAGTTTGGTCCTTTCAAGTAGAGACGCATCCTCCAGCAGCCTCTGCCTCACAGCTGTGATGGCCTCAGCAGTGGGGATGCAGGTGAACAGTGATGTCACAACTATAGACACCATAGTTTCATCTGCCTCCAGCTGAAGGTCCTTGATCTTGTTCACAAAATCTTGTGTGTTCACCACATGGTGGTCTGAGTTACCCACTAGAGGAGCCAAAACCCACTTGGCTCCTTGGCTCCGTTCACGGGCATCTCTCCCAGTCATTGGTTCAGATATGTCAATGACACATGGGTTAAAATCAAACAAGAGGAAGTGTAGGCCTTTACAGAGCACATCAACTCGGTGGACTCCAATATCAAGTTCACATGTGAGGATGCCAGAAACAACCATTTAGCCTTCTTGGACTGTGATGTTACGATTGGAGAGAACAGGCAGCTCCAGACAGGGGTTTACAGAAAACCCACTCACACTGACCAATATCTGCTCTTTGTCTCAAACCACCTCCTTGAACACAAGCTCGGGGTGATCAGGACTCTTCAACACAGAGCCCTACAGGTGCCCACAACTACAGAGGGAAGGGCTAAAGAACAACATGTCCAGAAAGCCCTCACAGTATGTGGGTACCCACGATGGTCCCTGGATAAAGTGCAGAAGTCCCAAACAACAAAGAGACCAGACAGACAGGAGACAGAGCTAAGAAGAAGAGGAGTGTCTCTCCCTTAGTAGGAGTAGGGGAAAAAACTACAGAGGGTCTTCAGACAGCACAAAATCCCAGTTTACTTTAAACCTGTTAACACCTTGAGACAGAAATTAGTTCACCCTAAGGACAGGATCCCTAGTTACAAACAGAGAAATGTAGTGTATTCTATCAGATGTCAGGAAAACTGCACAAACACTACATAGGTGAGACTAAGCAGCCATTGCACAAAAGATTATACCAGCACCGCAGAGAGGGCGCTGGTGGACCTCAGTCTGCAGTTCATCTCCACCTTAAAGACACCAACCACACATTTGAGAACAAGGAAGTTAAAATCTTAGCCAGAGAAAAGAAATGGTTTGAGAGGGAAGTGAAGGAAGCATTGTATGTGAGGGGGTCTGAGACATGCTTTGTCTGCTGTTTACAATGTGGTACTCAGGTCAAAGCAGTTTCAGTCTTTTGTTCATGGTAATGAGTCACTCACATCATCAGGAGAGGCATCAGTCCCAACGTTAGGAGGGACAGCTGCCCTGTCATTAGGAGGGTGCAAACTAGAGCACAATAGGTGCTAACAACTAACAATAGGTGCTATTGTTAGTCACTAACCAATAGCAGTCTGCCTCTCGGTACGAGGGGTCTGGTTAGGTTTAAAAACTCCAGCTTTTGCTGGCTTCTGTTATTCTTCTCTACAAAAGTCAAGACAGAAGTTAGACTATCAGAGCAAGAACTTTAGCTTAGGAAGCTTCTGCGATTAGAAGTGAAACGCCCTTGCGTCAAGCAACCCAGTCCAGTCGAAGATTTAAGCTTCTCTACTATGGAAACCACCTGGACAACTGAGAGCCTTCACAGAAACAGCAGCACCTATATTAAAACTGCCCCCCCAAACACAGCCACCTTGGTTCAGTGATTAGTTGTGTGACCTCTAGCATAAGGCTAGAGGTCAAGAACGGAAATGGCGTAGTTCAAAATTAGAAGTATTCTGCGATTTTACGCTATATAGATGAAAATAAATTGAAATTGTATTCACTGACCTGAAATGTAGTCAATTGGTTATTAGTTAAGGGTATTTTGGTATTCTGTTAATGAGGTCTGTGATAATGTTGAATGACAGGTGGCCAGTTTGGATTATATATAAAAATTAAGTCTGAATCTAAAAAGTACAAGTTATTTTGATCCCTATTCCCCCAAATGATATGCATAAACACTGAAAATTAAACACAAGATTAGGTCCTTGGCAATGAAATGTTGGCAGAGATACGAGTATTTTGGTGCAGTGGTCATTTTGATGTAAGTAAATGAACAAATAACCCTATGATATAAATACAGTTACAACATATTCCTTGACCCTCAACACATGGGTATAGACTCCAGAATTAAATCTGTATTGGGTTCATTTCTGAAGATAGAAGAAAATGTGTTTTTTGAATTTATACAAATTGTTCCAAAAACTTCATGCTGCCTAGACTTTTAACATGTTTTAAGAAGAAGCAGAGGTAAATCCCTTTATCCTGGATTCTATAACATGAAGTAGTTGAGAGTCTACAACTTCCCCAGGCCATCACAGTCCATCACAGTCCAGTACCTAGTCACAGCTGGGTGGATTGAGACAATGCAAATGAAGTGTCTTGTGCAAGCAGACAGACAGGCAGTGTGGCTGGGAACACAACAAACTGCTCGCTTTGTTATAAAAGCTACTCCAAATTTAATGTAGGTAAAATGCTTTCTTTTGGAATTTATTTTTGGTTGACCCCCACTTTTCATATTTTGTTTCAAAGACAATCAGAAGGTAATGAACTCTTCTGTGACCCAAGAGTCATCATCCAAAGAAATATTTTCAAAATGCCAAATGGTCATGACAACAATGATAATCTGAATCAATTTAGAATTTGATGTCAAAACAACTAATCCGTGTGGTGGAGCTGGCTGCCACACCCCATGAAGTGACAGCATGCGGCTTCCATTCTGCACTTCCCACTCAAGAAAGTCTATATTTTAATTTGTTTTTGAGGTAAGGTATTTTTTCTTTTTCAATCTCACATTTGGAGTGGAGTTTTTAACTGGATGAAGAAGTGCAGCACTCTGCAGAATCCAATCTGTTGATTAATCATCCACCATTACAGGCAGGATGATTTCCGTTCCAGCACACTGTCCATGGAAAAGCTTTTTTCATGCTTTATTTAACAGAGTCATTTTGATTAGAGTGGAAAGAAAGTTTGAGATGCACAATGACTAAATCAGAGCTGTCAGGAGCTTTCACAATCCGAGTGGATGATATTAACATGACAGGCAAAGGCAGGCTACCACGCAGATGGTGACCAAGGTGCAGAGCTACACTTTCACACACTCATTAAAACAAACAAACAAAAAAACTCCACTTCATGGTATTTTGACAGCACATATCAAAACCACTTGCATATGAGTATGGATCAGAGACCGAACAGGCATTTTCAAGAGTGATGCCATCAACATATTGGAAATATGGAAACAGGCTAAAATTTTAAACTACAGCTTCAGATACAAAAATTGAAAAGCTTCAAAATTAGTCATGTGTGACTAATGAACAAGGTTGGGTAGGATTACTTTGAAAGAATACATGTGGATTACATGTATGTATGTACATACATTTGGATTACTTGTAATCTGATTACTTTTGGATTACATTTCAAAGTAATCCTACCCAACCTTGCTAATGAAGGCTCAACATGAGGACTTGTTGAAATCTGTGACATGAGCATCCACATCCTGATTGTGTCCAGGATGTGGTGAGTAGAGGTGGACAGATCAATCCTAATATCGATAATATCGATACCAACACTGGTATTGATATTGAATGATCCTCCTGTAAAAAGATTGATACTCAAGCTTTTTTTCTCTCCCGTATGCACTGACTGCTGCGCACACAGATTCATCAAAGTCTGCTCTCTGTCTGTAAGAGCACCGCTGCACTGTGTCACACAACACAGAGCAGCGCACCCTTGTATTGTGGTTTGACAGCCCTCTACCTCAGGAGATTTTGTTTTAAGTTGTGTTGAGTGATATTTTTTTTTACCAAAAATGTTGATTGTGATAATAAAGTATTTTGTTGTCACGTACAATGTTTGGCAAAATTCTATCCTAGGTCCTTTGGATCCTTTGGATCTATGAAGCTTAAATATGAAAAAGTATCGGTATCAGTATTGGTATCGATGTCGGCAATACTGGGCCTGTATTTACTTGGTATCGGATCAATACCAAAATTCCCGGTATCGCCCACCTCTAGTGGTGAGCAAAAGGAAGGTGTGGACCACTGAGCAAAAACACACAAACACTGAGCATGATAGTCACACATTGAGCTCTGAGTGTTTATGTATCCATGTCTACTGAAGTGCTTCTCAGCACAACATCTCAGCTGATATTTTCACACAATAACAATGGCTATTTCCATATCAGTTTTGGAGAGTATATGCCCCATCATGCACATCTCAGAACCACCAAAACACACACACACACACACACACACACACACACACACACACACACACACACACACACACACACACACACACACACACACACACACACACACACACACACACACACACACACAAGGGTGACAGCAGTTGTGAACTCTGAGAGGCCACTTGAAATAACACAAGAGCCATCTCTATATATGAAAGGTTCACATGCAAAACACACTGCATACAAAACAAGAAATTTTTAGTTGAGGCCAGCACACACTTGGCTGCTTCAGTAATTATCAGTGTGCAAAATATTAAAGGATTTGTGCCTATCATTTTCATTTTAATTATGAAAATCTGTGCATTTTTTTATGCATTTTCCTTTCATTACCCATTTTAAACTGCATTTTTCTGAATTAAAAATATGGAATAACTGGGATTTCATATATATATATATATATATATATATATATATATATACAAGGTCTGTTAGAAAAGTATCCGACCTTTTTATTTTTTTCAAAAACCATATGGATTTGAATCACGTGTGATTGCATCGGCCAAGCTTGAACCTTCGTGCGCATGCTTGAGTTTTGTCACGCCTGTCGGTTGTGTCATTCGCCTGTGAGCAGGCTTTGAGTGAGGAGTGGTCCACCCCTCTCGTCTTTTTTTTCATTGTTTAGGAATGGCTCAGAGACTGCCGCTTTGCTTGATCAAAATTTTTTCAGAAACTGTGAGGCACATCCAAGTGGACACAATTCAAGAAATTCAGATGGTTTTCGGTGAAACTTTTATGGGCTTCAGAGAGATTACTATCGCTTTAAGGACGGCCCACAGCGGAGAAATTGTGGATGAGCCTGGACATGCCAGAACATGTCCTGTGAGGCTTCATCACGGCGTTGCTTTGCACCATGCAGCACCGCCGCGATGCGCGAAGCCTCTGCTCCTCTTTCCATTGACAAAAACTCCTGTAACAGTGGAATGTGCCATTCATTTCCAAGCTGGACGCTGTGTTTTATCCGGGATGTCGTCTGACTAGCACAGGAATTGTGAAAAGACGTGGACTTCAGCACTTTTTCGGCACATTGAGACAGACGTGCGGAGGAATTACTCAAAGCCTGCTCACAGGTGAATGACGCAACTGACAGCCGTGAAAAAACTCACGCATGCGCACGAAGGTTCAAGCTTGGCTGATGCAATCACACGTGATTCAAATCCATATAGTTTTTGAAAAAATAAAAAGGTCGGATACTTTTTAACAGACCTCGTATATATATATATATATATATATATATATATATATATATATATATATATATATATATATATATATACATATATACATATATATAAGTATTTGAACACCCTGTGGTCTTGCAAGTTCTCCCACTTAGAAATCATGGAGGAGTCTGAAAGGGCAGCTCTCACCATCATCTTCCACATGAAGCTGAAAATGAAAATGATGAGTTAAAACAAACAGTAGCAGAGAATAATGAGCTGAATCTTAATTTTAGTGAGGCGAGACCTATATGGCTTTTTAGAGATTCGTACAGCACTAAAGTGGTTGACGACAGTGGCATACTGTCTGTATGTCCCATATTTGTTTTTGTAGAGCTCAAACCTTGGACATTTATATGAAGTGGGCAGGGTGGGAGGCTATAAGTAGAGTGATTCAGGTTTAATACACAGTTTTTACAAGGCTGTTACATTCAACTGGGCAGAATTAGTGATGCATGAGAGGATTTACTGTGCACAATTATTCTAATCTGTGCATGGTGAGGAATTTAAATCAGTGTTGAATTAAACACTCAATAAAAGCAGACATCATATTCATGTAATTATTGAATTAAAAAGACGTTACGTGCATCTAGTTAATATGGCAATGAATGTGTTGGCTCATAAAAAAAAGAAAAAGATCAGCCCACAAAAAGACTACAAGCATAGTAGAGGTAAAAAATGGTTAATGGAGCACTAAAAAAAAATCAACTTTACATGTCTGAGACAAAATATCCAACAAAGGTCGATCAGCCTTTGGGAAACAGTATTCAACAGATATGTGACTCACTAAAGTGAAGAATGTTTTGTGGCTGTAGATGCTGATTGAACACAAGAGTTGGAGTTATTGAATCTAACTGCAGTCTTTGATACAGTTGATCACTGTGTTTGGTTGAGTGTTGTGTTCCACCCCTTGTCACTGTCTGTCATCCTGTCTTTTCAATGTTGCTTATTTGGTCTCACTTATCCGTTTTGATTTAGTAGTTATTTAATATTTGTTTTAAAACACACTCAGGTTTCATTGTAGTTTACTGTCTGCACTTTCTCTGTTGTCTTGTCTGTGTGTTTGCAGGTGTGTCACCTGTTCTCATCACACCTGTTCTACATTCCAGTCACAGCACCTGTCACTTGTCTGCTAATTTTAGTGTCACTATTTAAATTGCTCTCTGTTCTGATTTGGTTGCTGGATTATTTACACATTCTCCATACCTGTGATGTCATTTCTCTTCCTGAAATTCCTGCCACAAACCAACCTGCCTTCTTTCACCTATGGTTTTTGACTGCACTCCAGTTTTTGTACTGCTTCTCTCACATTTTGGTCAATAAAGCACTATTTATTTAATCCAAATTCCTGTGTCTTGGTTTCAGTTTATACAAATCATAACATGGAGAGAACAGAGAAGCATTTTGGTGTTTGTGGCCAGCTACTTTCATGGCTGAGATTTTATTTTTAATTTTGTTTCTAACAATACTACACAGGAATATTTCACAGTAAAGTATGGGGTACCTCAAGGTCCTGTACTAGGTTCACTATTCTTCTCCCTTTATGCAGCACCTGTTAGTCAGATTACAGGTAGCTATGGAACTGACTTTCACTGTTATGTTGATGACATGTTCACAATATATTCATGCCTGGATTATGTATGCAATTCTCTCATATTGCAAAACTGGAGGCATGTTTGACTCAATGAAAAATTTTCCAGATAAAACTAAGTTTTACAGATATAACTGAGACAATGGTTGTTGATCTTGCTGACAATACATTTTTTATGACCAGTTAACAGTATCAGTTTGTCATTGTGTGATTCATAGTTGGTGCAATTTTTGATCCATCATTTTATTTCACCTCCATATCTTTATATCAGAGAGACAGCTGCCACAGTAAATTGCATATTCAGTTCTAATGTTCCATTGATCAAACCTATCTTGTTTATGACATATGCCAAGAAACTGATTCATGCATTTGTGTCCTCCAGAATTGAAGGAGTTACAGGTTTCCATGGCTGCAATTGGAGAAGCTGTGCAATGTGGATTTTTTTGACTATTGCATCACTGGTCACACATATTCATGGTAAAGTGGAACAGAGAATGACTTTGTTAAAAATGTGAAATATCAGCTCCAGTTTGCCAGATGGTACATCAGAGACTCAAGCTGAGATTTGACTTATCTTCTTGCATTAAAATCCTCCATCACACTAGAGCACAAATTGCACGAATACCGTACGAGTTGACATTCAAACGACATTCATGCAATTTATGCTGCATACAGACTTCACTTGAATGCCTCGTACAGCATTTATACAGCAGTCGCCACACAACCACGATGAACAATCCTTGTTTTCAGCTGTGACCCTTGTGTTGTCAGAATGGTGTCAGAATTATGAATCGACGCACATCCAAAAAGTGTCAGATTTCAGTTCCAGCATGTTCTGACAGCCATCTGCGCAAGTCCACACAGTTGGTCAAAATCGGCCACCGGCCCGAGTGTGATGCACATGATCAAAACTCTCCTGGCGCTGTCCAGATGTGACACCTATCCAACGGTGATCCATGTGCAATCTGACGACCATCTGACCACAATTTACATAATCTGATGGCGGCAAAACAGGATCCAAAATAATTTGAACACATATGAGGGAACCTCAAGATGGATCTGGCATGGTAAAGCCTGCCGGTATGACCTGTACATCAATCAATCAATCAATCAATTTTATTTATATAGCGCCAAATCACAACAAACAGTTGCCCCAAGGCGCTTTATATTGTAAGGCAAGGCCATACAATAATTACGTAAAAACCCCAACGGTCAAAACGGCCCCCTGTGAGCAAGCACTTGGCGACAGTGGGAAGGAAAAACTCCCTTTTAACAGGAAGAAACCTCCAGCAGAACCAGGCTCAGGGAGGGGCAGTCTGCTGCTGGGACTGGTTGGGGCTGAGGGAGAGAACCAGGAAAAAGACATGCTGTGGAGGGGAGCAGAGGTCAATCACTAATGATTAAATGCAGAGTGGTGCATACAGAGCAAAAGGAGAAAGATACACTCAGTGCATCATGGGAACCCCCCCAGCAGTCTAAGTCTATAGCAGCATAACTAAGGGATGGTTCAGTGTCACCTGATCCAGCCCTAACTATAAGCTTTAGCAAAAAGGAAAGTTTTAAGCCTAATCTTAAAAGTAGAGAGGGTGTCTGTCTCCCTGATCTGAATTGGGAGCTGGTTCCACAGGAGAGGAGCCTGAAAGCTGAAGGCTCTGCCTCCCATTCTACTCTTACAAACCCTAGGAACTAAAAGTAAGCCTGCAGTCTGAGAGCGAAGCTCTCTATTGGGGTGATATGGTACTATGAGGTCCCTAAGATAAGATGGGACCTAATTATTCAAAACCTTATAAGTAAGAAGAAGAATTTTAAATTCTATTCTAGAATTAACAGGAATCCAATGAAGAGAGGCCAATATGGGTGAGATATGCTCTCTCCTTCTAGTCCCCGGTAGTACTCTAGCTGCAGCATTTTGAATTAACTGAAGGCTTTTCAGGGAACTTTTAGGACAACCTGATAATAATGAATTACAATAGTCCAGCCTAGAGGAAATAAATGCATGAATTATTTTTTCAGCATCACTCTGAGACAAGACCTTTCTAATTTTAGAGATATTGCGTGAATGCAAAAAAGCAGTCCTACATATTTGCTTAATATGCGCATTGAATGACATATCCTGATCAAAAATGACTCCAAGATTTCTCACAGTATTACTAGAGGTCAGGGTAATGCCATCCAGAGTAAGGATCTGGTTAGACACCATGTTTCTAAGATTTGTGGGGCCAAGTACAATAACTTCAGTTTTATCTGAGTTTAAAAGCAGGAAATTAGAGGTCATCCATGTCTTTATGTCTGTAAGACAATCCTGCAGTTTAGCTAATTGGTGTGTGTCCTCTGGCTTCATGGATAGATAAAGCTGGGTATCATCTGCGTAACAATGAAAATTTAAGCAACGCCGTCTAATAATACTGCCTAAAGGAAGCATGTATAAAGTGAATAAAATTGGTCCTAGCACAGAACCTTGTGGAACTCCATAATTAACCTTAGTCTGTGAAGAAGATTCCCCATTTACATGATCACATTGTAATCTAGTAGATAAATATGAATCAAACCACCGCAGCGCAGTGCCTTTAATACCTATGGCATGCTCTAATCTCTGTAATAAAATTTTATGGTCAACAGTATCAAAAGCAGCACTGAGGTCTAACAGAACAAGCACAGAGATGAGTCCACTGTCTGAGCCATAAGAAGATCATTTGTAACCTTCACTAATGCTGTTTCTGTACTATGATGAATTCTAAAACCTGACTGAAACTCTTCAAATAGACCATTCCTCTGCAGATGATCAGTTAGCTGTTTTACAACTACCTTTCAAGAATTTTTGAGAGAAAAGGAAGGTTGGAGATTGGCCTATAATTAGCTAAGATAGCTGGGTCAAGTGATGACTTTTTAAGTAATGGTTTAATTACTGCCACCTTAAAAGCCTGTGGTACATAGCCAACTAATAAAGATAGATTGATCATATTTAAGATCGAAGCATTAAATAATGGTAGGGCTTTGTGAGTTATACCACAGACTCAGGCACTTCTGATTTACAGCTCTCTTTTTCAGAGGAGCTACAGCATCCAAAGTTGTCTTCAATGAGGATGTGAAACTAGTGACGAGATACTCTATCTCACTTACAGAGTTTAGGTAGCTACTCTGCACTGCGTTGGTATATGGCATTAGAGAACATAAAGAAGGAATCGTTGTGTGGGCCGCCGAAGAGGAGGTACTGCTGGCCCACCACCACCAGAGGGCGCCCTGTCTGGAGTGCGGGCTCCAGGCACCAGAGGGCGTTGTCGCCTCACAGGAGCAGCCAGGGTGACAGCTGTCACCTATCACCTGAGACGAGACAGCTGATATCAATCAACAGGGAGGTATATCAGCAGGACGGCATCTCCACCTCATTGCCGAGATATCGCTTTACCAAGGAGGTAACGTATCCAGCCGATTATATCAACCTTAATTACCTTTTGCCTTTATACAGAGAGAGAGAAGAGCAGCAGGAAACAGTATTTGGATAAGTACTCACACTCCTGCACTTTAGTGTTTTCCTGACAAGAGGTGGAGGTGGTGTTCCACCCTGTGTGTTGCTGGGTGCAGCCGCACCCACACCTGACTGTTTCTGTTCCTTGCCAGCAGTACCGGATCCGACGAGCGGAGGCAGTGGCCACCTGGGGTTCGGGACTTGGCGGCTCCAGTATCCCCGGGGTTCGGTGGCAGAGGAAATCGGGTGGTTCCGGTTCGACTCGGACAGACGTCTCCTATCGTCGAGCCTGCCTACACGACACCTTTGGAATTCGGTTACTGCTGTATTTGTAATCTGTTGTGTTTGTTGTGTGAAATCACAACAGTAAAACTTTGTGATTTGACTTTCTCCATTGTCCGTTCATTTGCGCCCCCTGTTGTGGGTCCGTGTTCCTACACTTTCCCAACAATCATATCCTTAAACCTAGTTACAGTGCTTTCTGAAAGACTTCTAGTGTAATGAAACTTATTCCCCACTGCTGGGTAGTCCGTCAGATTAAATGTAAATGTTATTAAGAAATGATCAGACAGAAGGGAGTTTTCAGGGAATACTGTTAAGTCTTCAATTTCCATACCATAAGTCAGAACAAGACCTAAGATATGATTAAAGTGGTGGGTGGACTCATTTACATTTTGAGCAAAGCCAATTGAGTCTAATAATAGATTAAATGCAGTGTTGAGGCTGTCATTCTCAGCATCTGTGTGGATGTTAAAATCGCCCACTATAATTATCTTATCTGAGCTAAGCACTAAGTCAGACAAAAGGTCTGAAAATTCACAGAGAAACTCACAGTAACAACCAGGTGGACGATAGATAATAACAAATAAAACTCGTTTTTGGGAGTTCCAGTTTGGATGGACAAGACTAAGAGTCAAGCTTTCAAATGAATTAAATCTCTGGGTTTTTGATTAATTAATAAGCTGGAATGGAAGATTGCTGCTAATCCTCCACCTCGGCCCGTGCTACGAGCATTTTGGCAGTTAGTGTGACTCTGGGGTGTTGACTCATTTAAACTAACATATTCATCCTGCTGTAAACAGGTTTCTGTAAGGCAGAATAAATCAATATGTTGATCAATTATTATATCATTTACTAACAGGGACTTAGAAGAGAGAGACCTAATGTTTAATAGACCACATTTAACTGTTTTAGTCTGTGGTGCAGTTGAAGGTGCTATATTATTTTTTCTTTTTGAATTTTTATGCTTAAATAGATTTTTGCTGGTTATTGGTGGTCTGGGAGCAGGCACCGTCTCTACGGGGATGGGGTAATGAGGAGATGGCAGGGGGAGAGAAGCTGCAGAGAGGTGTGTAGGACTACAACTCTGCTTCCTGGTCCCAACCCTGGATAGTCACAGTTTGGAGGATTTAAGAAAATTGGCCAGATTTCTAGAAATGAGAGCTGCTCCATCCAAAGTGGGATGGATGCCGTCTCTCCTAACAAGACCAGGTTTTGCCCAGAAGCTTTGCCAATTATCTATGAAGCCCACCTCATTTTTTGGACACCACTCAGACAGCCAGCAATTCAAGGAGAACATGCGGCTAAACATATCACTCAATAACATGTACATGCCACGTATAATAATGTCCACCCCCCACCCCCCACCCGGAGTGCAAAGGAACTGCTGAAATGTATGTGGCACGCTTCATCTTGATAATAATTCTGAATTATTATCATGTGCAGTGAATGTGAACAGCGGCTATCAAAACGAAAGCACCGTGTGCTACTGTGTGCACGCTGCAGCAAATCTGAACAGGCTGTTATATCCACAATAGACTTAAAGTACAGATATTTGTCCATTCATTCCCATGGGCAACTTAAATAATGTGACTGTTATCTCCATCATATCTGTATATAACATGGGCAGCTGCCCCTCTCTGTGGTGCGCAGTAATGCATTGTTGCACATGCTAGGCTCGGAGCTGAATGGATCTCACCACTGTAATATATTATCAGCTTCTAACTCTGTAGGAGATATGATATGAAACTATTGTGCAAGTAGCATTAATAAACATGAATCTCACCTCCAACAGTGGTCCAGGAGTGTTTCACAGCGTGGATGTGGACGTGGAGCCGAAACTGGCAGCCTGTGGTTAAAATCCTATCACCCAAAAAAAAAAAATAATAATAATTCCCATGTGATAATCCAACCATCGCACTGTCCAGAGTTGTGTTGTGCTCCTGAAGTGAGCAAAAAACAAAAAACAAAAAAAAAACGAAAGTTAAAGTTGGAAATACTCCACCTGATGCAGGGGACAGCACGACCCAATGCCAGAAAACTTTCCAGTGGCACTAAGCACGTACGTGCTCTTAGTGGCTCATATATGCATATACACACACACCCACACACACAGCTGAGTAATAATTGCAGCCCCGCGCGTATGCGTGGAGCACATGTGAGCCACGCACATGCGTGCAGCTGTGTGTGAGGAACATAACGCTCCAGTCCCGTGTTTGCCATCCAGACGTTTGGACATCGGGCACTCTGCAGTGCCTTTTATGGCTGTCTAACAGCAGTCTGTATCTCCTACATGTGCTTTGGATGCCATCCTGCAGGTGTGGACGAGGCACTCCGGATGCATTCTGACATGGCAGACCATGCCTCTTTTTCTCCCAACCATGTCAGATTATGGCAACATTTGCTGTGTCTGGCATGGTTCCTGCACATTCTTGCTATGTGTGACGGGGGCTTTAATTGGAAGTGGTTGAAGATGAGCGAGTGAGTGAGTGAGTATTAATTTTGTCCAATTTCTTATGGCCTCCAAAATTGGAGGAGCTGTGTCTATAAATATCTGCAGTTCCTTTATGACTAATGCTATATTCTTATTAAATCACTTCAATTAAAGCCTTCACTCGAGGCATTAAAGTCTTTACTACAAGACCATCTTGATTGTTTCATTTCAACTGTAGTTGGATCAGTGTTCTGGACTGGATACTCTTCTCAAAGCCATGTCAGAAGAATAAGGTGGTGCACAGCAGATGGTTGCTGTTGTCACAATCAGCAGTGTTTGTTGCCTTCGTGGGTGTTGGCCAACTTCTCTGACTTGATGTCTGAGAAAAAGCTGAGACAAAGAGCCTCCTCTTCCTAATCATCACAATAAACGATGAAAGCACTCTTTCTCTCCAAGTGTCATTGTCTCATGGAGAAAATCTTTTTCCACTTTAGATTGGACTGTTTGAATTCACTGTCTTCTCTCATTAAACATAAAAGAATGGAATAAAATTCAAATGAACTGTTTATCCTGTTATTTTAAAATGTGTAATTTACCCTCACTCTGTGAGACAACTCACAATTACAGTGGGTTGGTTCTCCCACATTCGTTTAGTGTATTTTCTATAACAAACCCCTATTAATCGTCTCACAGATCAAAGTGACACCGTTGAAGAATTTGAAATATTTAAATCTCTACCATTCAAATCTTATGGCAGATCAAAGAATTTTGCTTTAATTTCACATAGCCTACTGCCACCCGATACAGAGACACACAAACTCCAATTAAATATTGCAAATTTTCAGTACATCTCCATCTTATTTTCATATCTAAGCAGATCTTATACTATAGACGCAACAGCAGGAAAGGAAGCGGCGACAGAACTAATTGATAATTATAGCTCTACATGTGTTAATGTGGTTGACAAGTGAGTTAGAAGTGAGTGTCAGTTATGACGGGATATCTGTTTCAAACAGTAAATATATACAATAATTCATGATAAAGATTTTACGGAAATGGATAAACCAGGGTTTTGGTTTCTGTCATGTCGATCTGCATTGTAGATAAACTGATAGATCATATTTTTCAACCGAGTTTTCTGTGACAGTTTTATTCAATCAAATCTGCAACCAAGAATGTGCATGTTTGTGTCTACGTGTGTGTGTCACATTGTTTCTTCCACACACACAAAAAAAAAAAAGATTTTTATCTTCTGCTGTTGTGTTGCTGAAATGACACAACTAGTCATTCAGACTCTCTTTCAACAGAATGTTGTTGTCCTTGCTGTTAATGGGACTTTTGGAAGTTTTCAATTTGGACCTTAGTTTTAGTTATTTTAGGGTTAAACTTGTCACTCCAGACAAAACAACTTTAAAGTGATCTGTTTTGATTGTTTGTGAGTATTGGTCAGTGTCCTGAAATGACGAGCGGTTATTGTGGAAGACCCCGATGAGGACTGACAGTGTGAGGGAGCATCAGCATCAGCATCAGCGTTTCAGTCAAGTGGCTTGTTTCTTTGAACATGATCCAGCAAGCAGGTCACGAAATGTAAAAGATGCCACCAACTGGAAAAGGTCCAAGGTCTCTTCACCCCCAACTCCCCACCCAATTTCACCTGTTTGAGGCAGAGATTTACTTTTGAGAGGGGGGGATGGACAGGTGTATTTGCTATCCACAACCCAAGGTGATTCATCTTCAGTACCTTACCAGACCTGAATCTTGTTGAATAATGCTAACACCATCAATGACTATATAGTGCAGCAGATAAGTGAATATTTAAATCAAATCAAATCAATTTTATTTATATAGCGCCAAATCACAACAAACAGTTGGCCCAAGGCACTTTAAAATAATTTAATTTAATTGTAAGGGAAAAGCCATACAATAATTACGGAAAAACCCAAACAGTCAAACAACCCGCTATGAGCAAGCACTTGGCGACAGTGGGACGGAAAAACTCCCTTTTAACAGGAAGAAACCTCCAGCAGAACCTGGCTCAGGGAGGGGCAGTCTTCTGCTGGGACTGGTTGGGGCTGAGGGGAGAGAATCAGGAAAAAGGCATGCTGAAAAAGAGAGCAGAGATCAATCACCAATGATTAAAAGCAGAGTGGTGCATACAGAGCAAAAAGAGGTGAATAAAAAGAAACAGTGCATCATGGAAAAACTAAGTCTAAGTCTATAGCAGCATAAGTAAGGGATGGTTCAGGGTCACCTGATCCAGCCCTAACTATAAGTTATTTCAAAACAGAAAGTTTTAAGCTTAATCTTAAAAGTAGAGAGGGTGTCTGTCTCCTTAATCGGGAGCTGGTTCCACAGGAGAGGAGCCTGAAAGCTGAAGGCTCTGCCTCCCATTGTACGCTTACAAACCCTAGGAACTACAAGTAAGCCTGCAGTCTGAGAGCAAAGCGCTCTATTGGGGTGATATGGTACTATGAGGTCCCTAAGATAAGATGGGACCTGATTATTCAAAACCTTATAAGTAAGAAGAAGAATTTTAAATTCTATTCTGGCATTAACAGGGAGCCAATGAAGAGAGGCCAATATGGGTGAAATATGCTCTCTCCTTCTAGTCCCTGTCAGCACTCTAGCTGCAGCATTTTGAATTAACTGAAGGCTTTTCAGGGAACTATTAGGACAACCTGATAATAATGAATTACAATAGTCCAGCCTAGAGGAAATAAATGCATGAATTAGCTTTTCAGCATCACTCTGAGACAAGGCCTTTCTAATTTTAGAGATATTGCGGAAATGCAAAAAAGCAGTCCTACATATTTGCTTAATATGCGCATTGAAGGACATATCCTGATCAAAAATGACTCCAAGATTTCTCACAGTATTACTAGAGGTCAGGGTAATGCCATCCAGAGTAAGGATCTGGTTAGACACCATGTTTCTAAGATTTGTGTGGCCAAGTACAATAACTTTAGTTTGATCTGAATTTAAAAGCAGGAAATTAGAGGTCATCCATGTCTTTATGTCTGTAAGACAATCCTGCAGTTTAACTAATTGGTGTGTGTCCTCTGGTTTCATGGATAGATAAAGCTGGGTATCATCTGCGTAACAATGAAAATTTAAGCAATGCTGTCTAATAATACTGCCTAAGGGAAGCATGTATAAAGTGAATAAAATTGGTCCTAGCACAGAACCTTGTGGAATGCCATAATTAACCTTAGTCTTTGAAGAAGATTCCCCATTTACATGAACAAATTGTAATCTATTAGACAAATATGATTCAAACCACCGCAGCGCAGTGCCTTTAATACCTATGGCCTGCTCTAATCTCTGTAATAAAATTTTATGGTCAACAGTATCAAAAGCGGCACTGAGGTCTAACAGGACGAGCACAGAGATGATTCCACTGTCTGAGGCCATATGTCAGAACAAGATCTAAAGTGCGGTTAAAATGGTGGGTGGGCTCATTTACATTTTGAGCGAAGCAAACTGAATCTAATAATAGATTAAATGCAGTGTTGAGGCTGTCATTCTCAGCATCTGTGTGGATGTTAAAGTCACCCACTATAATTATCTGAGCTAAGCACTAAGTCAGACAAATGGTCTAAAAATTCACAGAGAAACTCACAGTAACGACCAGGTGGATGATAGATAACAACAAATAAAACTGGTTTTTGAGACTTCCAATTTGGATTGACAAGACTAAGAGTCAAACTTTCAACTTCCACCGGATCTGAAGCAACCCTGGAGTCACCAAGCGCTGGGTCCCCAGGTGGCCACTGCCTCCGGCTGTCAGATCAGGTACTGCTGGCAGGAAGAACAGACAGGTGATGGTGGGTGCGTGAACACCCAGCAAACAGTTCAGTACAAAGGTAGAAAGCACCTCCACCTCTCAATCACAATGTTTACGTGCAGATCCTGTCGGCAAAGTACGTTGCCTCCAACCGAGGAGCGGAGTACGCCAACTCCCCACACACGACTACTCCGTACAAACAGGTACGTCTGCAACAATACTAGTATACACAGAAGCAAAGACGTTACTAATGTGTTACTTCAGCCTGAGTTGTTTACCTGATCGGTAGACGATTTCTCAGCAGTGAGGTGAAGATGCTGCCCGGCTCTTATGGAGATGTGATTGATGATGATGAGTGACAGCTGGTGTTGTTGATCGGTGACAGCTGCCACTCCCGGTTGCTCCGGCGCCCTCTCGTGCCTGAAGCCCGCACTTAAGGCAGGGCGCCCTCTGGTGGTGGGCCAGCAGTACCTCCTCTTCAGCGGCCCACACAACAGGGGGAGAGAAGCTGCAGGGAGGTGTGTAAGACTACAACTCTGCTTCCTGGTCCCAACCCTTTGCCAATTATCTATGAAGCCCACCTCATTTTTTGGACACCACTCAGACAGCCAGCAATTCAAGGAGAACATGCGGCTAAACATGTCACTCCCGGTCCGATTGGGGAGGGGCCCAGAGAAAACTACAGAGTCCGACATTGTTTTTGCAAAGTTACACACCGATTCAATATTACTTTTGGTTGCTGGTGTCGCTAAATTCACATTTCTCAAAACAGAGTCGCCAATAACCAGAGTTTGATCCTCGGCGGGTGTGTCGCCGAGTGGGGAAAAATGGTTAGAGATGTGAACGGGTTGGTGGTGTACAGGGGGCTTCTGTTTAGAACTACGCTTCTTCCTCACAGTCACCCAGCCGACCTGCTTTCCCAGCTGCTCGGGATCTGAGCAGCCGGGAAAGGCATTTACTGAGGGATTCTTCAAATGATGATGCAAACACCACATTTGGCAGACATACTCCTTAGACATTACTCTTTTAAAAATGCCGAGTGGCCACATGAACTTTCAATAGGCGGCCAAGAAGGGGTAAATTGAAGCATTACACAGGGGTTTAAATTTTCAAAATTTAAAAGTGCTCCAATCATATTGAAATGTATTCCATATTATTTGTCTGATCATAAAGATTCCAAAAAGGTATAGTTTGGACTATCTGTGAATGTATGTTCTGGAGTTATGGGGTAAAAACAGCAAAAACACTGAGAAAGGTCAATTTCAGTTTGTACAGGGGTCAAAAGTTAAAGTTGTTCCAATTTTGGTAAAAAGTGGTGCAAATTACTGGTTGAGCTAATAGGATGAATAAATGGAATAGTTTTGCCTGTGTTGCCTGCTTGGTTTGCAAACTAAAGGTTAAACAAGGTTAATAGCCTTTACACGCTACACTCTACCTGAACCATCTGCTGTTTTTAATAGCTTTGAGCCGGTTACCGACACTCCTCACTGAGGTTGTCCAGAGCATTAAACCCAGTTACTGCTCATTGGACACTATTCCAGGAAAGGTTTTTAAAGAGGTTTTTAACACTGTGGGTCCAAGCTTGCTCTCTTTTATTAATAGCTGCCTCAGCTCGGGACAGTTCCAGCCCATTTTAAACATGCTGTAGTTAGGCCTCTTCTTAAAAAGTCCAACCTAGATCCCTCGGTTTTATCTAATTTTAGACCAGTGTCAAATTTATAGTTTTTATCTAAGGTTTTAGAAAAAGTTGTTTTTAATCAGTTGCAATCGTTTTTAGAACACAACTCTGTTTTAGATAAATTTCAGTCGGGTTTTAGATCTCGACATAGCACTGAGTCAGCTCTTTTAAAAGTACAAAATGACATTCTTTTATCGTTGGACTCTAAAAAACCTGTGCTGCTGGTGATGTTGGATCTAACAACTGCGTTTGATACTGTGGACCACTCAATCCTCCTCACATGTCTGTCCCAGCAGGTTGGCCTCCAGGGGACTGTCTTGGAGTGGTTTCAGTCTTATTTGACCAACAGGACTTTCAGGGTGATGGTTAATGACTTCTCCTCCTCCACAGTTCCTCTGACCACTGGTGTGCCCCAGGGCAGTATCCTCGGACCACTGTTGTTCTCTTTGTACATGCTTCCACTGAGTTCAGTCATACCAAACACAATCTTCAGTTTCATTTTATGCCGATGACCTCAAGATTTATATGCCAGTTGTGCCTAATAATACAAGTGCTTTGGACTCCATACATAGCTTTTTTAAGGATATTAAGGACTGGCTGACTCAGAATTTTCTGCACCTTAATGAAGCCAAAACAGAGTGTATTCTGTTTGGAGCTAAAACTAACACTGATCCAGATCTTGGCTCCCTGGCTCCTTATCGTAGGGCTGTGGTAAGGAACCTTGGTGTGCGGTTTGATGACTGTTTAAAATTTGAGAAACAAATTGACAGTGTGGTAAGAGACAGTTTTTTCCAGCTGAGACTCCTGGCAAAAGTCAAACCCTTTCTAAGCCAAAAGGACCTTGAAAAGGCTATGCATGCTTTTATCAGCTCCTGGATTGACTATTGCAATGCACTTTATGTTGGTATCACTCAAGGCTCTCTAAACCGACTCCAACTGGTCCAGAATGCTGCTGCTCGCCTGTTGACCAATACCAGGAAGCACAGCCACATCACTCCTGTACTTTACTCCCTGCACTGGCTTCCAGTCTGTTTTAGAGTTGATTTTAAACTGTTAATGTTTGTTTTTAAAGCTTTAAATGGCATTGCACCTTCTTATTTATGTGACCTGTTAAAAACACACAACACTGTCAGAGCACTTTGGTCTGCTGACCAAAACTTTCTTGAGGTTCCCAGGTCCAGGTCCAAACAATGGGGTGACCATTCTTTTGCAGTAGCAAGTCCTAAGTTGTGGAATGCATTACCTCCTGAACTGAGGTCCATTAATAGCTTGCCTCTGTTTAAAGCTAAGTTAAAAACATACTTGTTCAGGGCAGCTTTTTGCGCATAATTGCTTTGACACTTTTTTGTCTATTTATCGTGTTTTATTGTGTTTTTCGTACTTTTCTTTTTATTTTATCTCTAGCTGGTGCTACGGAAAGCACTTTGGTTCAGTGAAAACTGTTTTAAAGTACTATAGAAATAAAACTTGATTGATTGATTGATTGATTGAAACAATGTCGGCATCCATTGGATTCTATGACATGTGACATATGCTACCCTGTAACATGATAACTAAACATAATACATGATTAAAACTATTCCTTTTTAAAACCATATTCACTCAACTAATAATTTGCATCACTTTTTTACCAAAATTGGAGCAACTTTAACTTTTGACCCCTGTACAAATTAAAATTGACCTTTGTCACCATTCTTGCTGTTTTTACCCTCCCTGCTCTCCCTTAGAGATAGGGTGAGGAGCTTGGTCACTCGGGAGGAGCTCGGAGTCAAGCCGTGGCTCCTCCGCGTCGAAAGGAAGCCAGCTGAGGTGGCTCGGGCATCTTTTTCGGATGCCCCCTGGACACCTCGCTGCAGAGGTGTTCCGGGCACATCCCATTGGAAGGAGGCCCTGGGGACACGCTGGTGGGACTACGTCTCTTAGCTGGCTTGGGAACGCCTTGGGGTTCCCCCGGAGGAGCTGGGGGAGGTGTGTGTGGATCGGGAGGTCTGGGTGGCTTTGCTTGAGCTGCTGCCCCCGTGACCCGACTCCGGATAAAGCGGAAGAAAATGGATGGATGGATGGAGATGGAACAGACTGTTGCGTGATGTCCCCTGCCTGTGACTGGATCCTGCATGGACTTCTCATCAAATACATGCTGCCCCCGCGACCCAACTCTGGATGAAGCGGAAGAAAATGGATGGATGGATATATATATATATATATATATATACACTCAACAAAAATATAAACGCAACACTTTTGGTTTTGCTCCCATTTTGTTTGAGATGAACTCAAAGATCTAAAACTTTTTCCACATACACAATATCACCATTTCCCTCAAATATTGTTCACAAACCAGTCTAAATCTGTGATAGTGAGCAATTCTCCTTTGCTGAGATAATCCATCCCACCTCACAGGTGTGCCATATCAAGATGCTGATTAGACACCACGATTAGTGCACAGGTGTGCCTTAGACTACCCACAATAAAAGGCCACTCTGAAAGGTGCAGTTTTATCACACAGCACAATGCCACAGATGTCGCAAGATTTGAGGGAGCGTGCAATTGGCATGCTGACAGCAGGAATGTCAACCAGAGCTGTTGCTCGTGTATTGAATGTTCATTTCTCTACCATAAGCCGTCTCCAAAGGCGTTTCAGAGAATTTGGCAGTACATCCAACCAGCCTCACAACCGCAGACCACGTGTAACCACACCAGCCCAGGACCTCCACATCCAGCATGTTCACCTCCAAGATCGTCTGAGACCAGCCACTTGGACAGCTGCTGAAACAATCGGTTTGCATAACCAAAGAATTTCTGCACAAACCATCTCAGGGAAGCTCATCTGCATGCTCGTCGTCCTCATCGGGGTCTCGACCTGACTCCAGTTCGTCGTCGTAACCGACTTGAGTGGGCAAATGCTCACATTCGCTGGCGTTTGGCACGTTGGAGAGGTGTTCTCTTCACGGATGAATCGCGGTTCACACTGTCCAGGGCAGATGGCAGACAGCATGTGTGGCGTCGTGTGGGTGAGCGGTTTTCTGATGTCAATGTTGTGGATCGAGTGGCTCATGGTGGCGGTGGGGTTATGGTATGGGCAGGCGTCTGTTATGGACGAAGAACACAGGTGCATTTTATTGATGGCATTTTGAATGCACAGAGATACCGTGATGAGATCCTGAGGCCCATTGTTGTGCCATACATCCAAGAAGATCACCTCATGTTGCAGCAGGATAATGCACGGCCCTATGTTGCAAGGATCTGTACACAATTCTTGGAAGCTGAAAATGTCCCAGTTCTTGCATGGCCGGCATACTCACCGGACATGTCACCCATTGAGCATGTTTGGGATGCTCTGGACCGGCGTATACGACAGCGTGTACCAGTTCCTGCCAGTATCCAGCAACTTCGCACAGCCATTGAAGAGGAGTGGACCAACATTCCACAGGCCACAATTGACAACCTGATTAACTCTATGCGAAGGAGATGTGTTGCACTGCATGAGGCAAATGGTGGTCACACCAGATACTGACTGGTATCCCCCCCAATAAAACAAAACTGCACCTTTCAGAGTGGCCTTTTATTGTGGACAGTCTAAGGCACACCTGTGCACTAATCATGGTGTCTAATCAGCATCTTGGTATGGCACACCTGTGAGGTGGGATGGATTATCTCAGCAACGGAGAAGTGCTCACTATCACAGATTTAGACTGGTTTGTGAACTATATTTGAGGGAAATGGTGATATTGTGTATGTGGAAAAAGTTTTAGATCTTTGAGTTCATCTCATACAAAATGGGAGCAAAACCAAAAGTGTTGCCTTTATATTTTTGTTGAGTATATATATATATATATATATATATATATATATATATATATATATATATATATATATATATATATATATATGCATTGGAATAGAAATTAAACAATTAAACAATATACAGAAGACAATGTTCATACAGTCAAGGGTATTTTAGCATTGCATTATATATTTTCAGTTTGTGGGCAACCAAGCAGTATCTTTTTTCAGACTATGTTTTTCTGTTTCTCTTGAGTGGTGAGTAAATGGTTAGTGCACTTGGTTTCAGTGCAGAAGGTTTCTGGTTCAAACTCCACCCCAGCCACATTTCTCCATGTAATGTGGAGCTTGTGCCAATTCAACATGCAGATCCATCTTGGATTTACTGTGGTGACCCCGAGTGCAAACAAGGGAGCAGCTGAAGGGGTTTACTTTTTTCTAAGTTTCTTCCACTTATGAAGTTGCAGGAAAGGGTTTTTATTGGTATTTGAAAAAGGTAAAGTGCAGGAGCTTCTCCTCCCAGAGGTGGGGGGAGTTGTTTCTGTGGAGGAGGTCCTCCCACACCCACCTCCACCTGCACCCTAGCGCCACCATGCTCTACATTTCTGAGGAGAGCCCTGCATATGCACAATTATTCTTCATGTATAGCCCACAAACATAAATGTTTGGAAACCCCCTCAATTTAGCACTCGTTATATGGAATCACAGTAAATCAGGCCCTTAGTTTTGCAGCATCAGTTACATTTTTCATAAATAATTCTTGACTTTTATTATTCAGTTCAACTGTGGTTGCAATAGGAATTAGCCTAATCTTTGAAATGTGGATGGATGTCCTGTAAGTGATGCTGCCACATCACATCATGGTAGCACAACTAAAGGAATTGTTTTATTTGATCATTCTTAGCTAAACTCTCTCTGGAGGACTTTACAATGTCAGGAACAGTTAGGAGATTACTACTATGCACAGAATGGGTAATACTAAATGATCTGCATGGATTATTTTCATATTAACTCACATGTGGTTTATTATCGTGACTTCCATCACCTTATGTGATCACTCCTGTCTGACCTTTGATCTGTGTGAGATAGCTCTGTATCTGATTCAAATTTGCAGATGATCAAACTCTCCTTGAAGATCCAGTATTTTGTGATTTTCTTTATCTTTCATGTACCTTCTTGCAAGGTTAGATTTTTTTCTAAATTTAGCATCAGAAGCTGTGCTCAAAGCGCTTCACTCCATTGAGGTAATAAACTTCTGTTGTTGCCTACCCTAACTACCAGAATGCTTTAATCTGGGTGCTGACGTACAGTGAGGCAAATAAGTACGTATTTGATCCACTGTAAATTTTGCAGGTTTTCCCTCCTACAAATAATGGAGAGGTCTGTAATTTTTATTGCAGGTACAATTCAACTGTGAGAGACAGAAAAAAAAAAAAAAAAATCAGAAAATCCCATGATATGATTTTTAAATAATGATTTTGCATTTTATTGCATGAAATAAGTGTTTGTAAACAACGAGACCTTAATATTTGGTACAGAAACCTTTGGTTGCAATTACAGAAGTCAGACATTTCCTGGAGTTAATGACCAAGTTGGCACACTGCAGCAGGGATTCTGGTTCACTTCAGATCTTTTCCAGATCTTTCAGGTTTGGAGTTTCAGCTCCCTCCAAAGATTTTCTATTGAGTTCAGGTCTGGAGACTGGCCAGGCCACTCCAGGACCTTGAAATGCTTCTTATGGAGCCCCTCCTTAGTTGCCCTGGGTGTGTGTTTGGGGTCATTGTCATGCTGGAAGACCCAGCGATGACCCATCTTCAATGCCCTTACTGAGGGAAGGAGGTTGTTTTCCAAAATCTCATGATACATGACCACATCCATCCTCCCTTCAATACGGTGCAGTCGTCCTGTCCACTTTACAGAAAAGCACCCCCCCCTCCAAAAATCATGTTTTCACCCCCATGCTTCACAGTTGGGATGGTGTTCTTGGGGTTGTTCTCATCCTCCAAACACGACGAGTGGAGTTGATACCAGAAAGTTCTATTTTGGTCTCATCTGATCACATGACCTCCTCCCATGCCTGATCTGGATCGTCCAGATGGTCACTGGTGAACTTCAAACGGGCCTGGACATGTGCTGGCTTGAGCAGGGGGACCTTGCTGCCCTGCAGGATTTCAAATCCTGTTAGCATCGTGTGTTACTAATGTAATCTTTGTGACTGTGGTCCCAGCTCTTTTCAGGTCATTGACCAGGTCCTCCCGTGAAGTTCTGGGCTTTCTCAGACTCATTCTTACCCCATGAGGTGAGATCTTGCATGGAGCCCCAGACCGAGGAACATTGTGTTTCTTCCATTTTCTAATAATTACACCAACAGTTGTTGTCTTCTCACCAAGACTCTTGCCTGTTGTCCTGTAGTCCATCCTAGCCTTGTGCAGGTCTACAGTTTTGTCCCTGGTGTCCTTAGACAGCGCTTTGGTCTTGGCTATGGTGGACAGGTTGGAGTGTGATTGATTGAGTGTGTGAACAGGTGTCTTTTATACAGATAACAAGTTCAAACAGGTGCAATTAATACAGGTAAAGAGTGCAGAATAAGAGGGCTTCTTAAAGAAAAATTAACAGGTCTGTGAGAGACAGAATTCTTGCTGGTTGGTAGGGGATCAAATACTTATTTCATGTAGTAAATGCAAATTAATTATTTAAAAATCATACAATGTGATTTTCTGAATTTTTTTATATTCTGTTTCTTACAGTTGACACAGTTGCTGCCTCCAACTCTGCGTACACGTGTCGCTACAACTATACGTACATACCAGCGGCTGAAAGACAGAGAGTGCCCTGTGAGAGCCCATTCCAACCCTCTCCCAACAGGTGTCGGCCAAATTCTAGCTGACAAACATGAACATCCAACACTGCTTGCTTGACACTTAGAAAATGTGGGGCCATTCGCGCTGTTAGCACAAAAACAGTGAGCAGACGATCATTTTTGAGCAGGATTTCAAATTTGTCTAAGTGCCCCCATGAGTGTGGCGCTGCAAAAAGCAACACATGGTGCATGTGTCTTGCACATGTACGCATGTGTTGCGCTCCCCCCTACACATGTGGCGTGTGGGGACACACTTGCATTAAATGGTGACATGTATGTACAGACATGATTATATGCGGGGTGGACAGCCACGTAAGAGCGCACACAGCACAACAAGCTGCCTGTCAGCTGATCATAGCACACTGACAGCTGGATGGCAACTCAGTGCACACGACATGTCACATTAAAAACACAGAGACCACAGCCAGGACAGGTATATTAATAAATATTACACTACCTACATACACAATTACATAACAAATAACAAAAACAAAATGATCACACAACACAGAAACAGATTTACACATTGGTGTGTGCGCTGAACAGAGAGGAGGCGTGTCCACTGACAGCAGCAGCTGTTGAGATCTCTGGTTCTGGATGTCCCAGCTGGCGAACACGTAGCGTGTTTTGATGGACATGACCTATAACTGTCCACTGTGGCACGGGTGTGTCTGCTTGCTGTCCTCATGTGGACATACATAAAATCATATATTGCTGTTGTGATGGGCTGCACTGAGCGAGTGCATGGTGTGCACACTGACAGGCTGCCCGAGGTGAAACGGACCATCCAATCATAACATACAGAGGGCGATCTGAATGTCTCGTCACCCGTGTGAGCGCTGTTCCAAATAACGTGGTGTCTGTCCTGCGGCACGCCGTCCACAAGACATGCATTTCGGGCCGGACACGCGTGCGGCCGGCTGGACACAGCGGGCCAGCAGATGTGGACATGATAAGAACACACTGCTTCATTCATGTCATTTCATGACTGTACGTCTGTGACCATGGGTCATCTACAGAGGAACAGATGGATCATACTTTTATTGTCTGCTCCATAAGAGGGATTCAATAAAATGCAATGTTTTTTTTATGATGTGATGTTTTTTTTATGATGTGTGTGTGTTTTTTTGTTTGTTTTTTTAAAAATACGTTTATCTCCTTATTGATTTCAGGCATTTTACACACCTTTTATAGGACAGTGATGGTATCACAGTGCTAAAGTTTCTTTCTGTCAATCAGAGCTTTTGTAAATTGCAGGTTCAAATCCCTCGGGTGGCATGTGTTTTTTTTTTTTTTCCACAGCAGGTCCGCGATGTGGTTCCACACGCTCCAGCTGCTCGCACTGTGTTCTCACTGCAACAGTTTTGTGCATGCTCATGTGAGTAAATTAAACCGTCACGCCTGCCCGACCGTGTGTCCCTCCTGACGTCGGCTCGATGTTTTCATGCCGGCTGTTTCGCCGTGATTCGCCCTGATTCCTACTTATTCATGCTATGTGTGAAAGGACCCTTAGAAATCTGTGAAGGTCCTCAGTCGTCCAGGCAAGGATCAGAAGCTCCTTGATCTTAGTCAAGGCAACTGGACGTCTGCCCTAATACACTTCAGGAAGCTTCTTGCCATCTGTTATGCTTTGTCACTTTACAGGACAACATTTACAGATAATATTTTTGGTAACAGTCACAGTAAATCCTTAATGGCTATAATGCAGCTAGATTTTGTTATCACTGTAATTCCCTTGTCATTGGATTCTATGACCCATGTCATAGGTCATAGGATCCAGTGAACAATGACCTTGTTTGACCATTAACAACAAACATTCAGCACAGACAAAACTATACCTTTTGCTACTCTTTTTCAATCAACCAATAATTTATATCACTTTTTTACTAAAATAGGAGCAACTTTAGCTTTTAACCCCATACAAACTGAAATTGAACTTTGTTACCATTTTTTATTACATTAATTCATTCATTTACTATACCCACTTATTCCAATTAAGGGTAATGGGGGTGTGGGGTGTGGGTGGTAGGCTGGAGCATAACCCAGTGCCCATTTGTTGGGAGGTGGTGTACACCCTGGACAGGGTGCCGGTCCATTGCATTTTTGCAGTTTTTATCCCATAACTCCATAGTATTCCGTCTTACAATTATACCTTTTTGGAATCTTTATGATCAGAAAGAAAAATGTATGCAGTATATTTTTAAATATGATTGCAATATTTAGAAATGTTGACCTCCCCCAAATCCTTCATTACCCACACCTAGATGCAGTTCCCACCCTGGAATGGCCAGTATACATTTTTGTGTAGGCCATTTTATGCCGATGCCAGATTGTAAGTGTTGCCTACTCCCGTTCAGTGGTACAGATTGAGTTGATCAAAATTGGCTTTGGGCTCATGGACTTCCTACATTTACATGTCTGTCCTCATTAGCAACACAACTAAATGATTTCTAGACATTTAAAATGTTTTGTTATTGTTGGTTCAGTCATGTTTCTGTGATGTTGCTCACATGGAGCATTGAGCATGGATCTCCTATTTGGTGGTTACAATGGTTATAAAAGGCTCTGATCCTTTTTATATACTTCTATTGTTCCTTGACATCAGATCTATGAAGTAGGTGTAGATAGATTGGGGATATTTCTCGCTGAGCCAACACGCTCATCAATCCTTTAGGTGCCAGTGATCTTGTATAATCTGTGACATTGATGAAAGACAGGGATTAAATCTTCTTGAGCACCTTCACCTCTGCACTGCTCCCTCTCTGTTGTAACTACAGCATTGCTGGATAGATTCTTCTCTGGGCCGGCTCCTCGTCTTGGGGCAATCAGCCGCTCTCAGGCACTGACAACAACACATTTAACATTGTGCACTACGACTGAAGGAAGGTGATGAGACAAGTTCAACACAGGTGAAGTAATTGTCGAGTGATAGAACACAACGTGTGAGGCCCTGCAGCAGTCGTCAATGCAATTCAGCTCCATTGTACAAAAAATAAGAGTCCGTTAAACAACACAACTGAAATATATCACCTTGTCTAATTAGACTCTGACATTGTGTGAGTACTGGGCCATTTCCAGATGTCTCATTATCAGTGCAAATTGGACGTATATCTCACATGCAGATTTCCAGTGAGCGATCAAACTTCTCAGACGGCAGCACAGACACCTGCAGGTGGAATTCCTGTGTTTCACTGGAAATGTGGTCATGCAAATCAGTCAGCTGCCACAGCGCTGGAAGGAGTTCCTTGTGAAAATTGTATGGAAAATTCTAAATAACGGAAGGCATGACACCTCTTTGAAAAATGCAGAAAGTGAACAAATGGATATGTGCCACCAAGAGCTCGCGATGCAGCGGACTAATGCGTCGCCTTTGACTGCAACCTTTCTTGATCTCATCACTTTGTCATTTTCTATTGTGCTTTGCTTTTGAAACAGGAGAAACATTTTCCCTGTGGATTGGAGGGTTTTCATGAAGAGGCAGATGGAGAAAATATTGTTGACATTAAACTGTTTCTCTTTAAGGGAACTGTTGTGACAAGGTGGAGCTCCCGTCACTCGAAATAGCAGCTGTGTGTTGTTTACAAAAAGGCCCAAAGCAATGTTTGTTTCCATTGAAAATGTGGCAGTTTTTTTACTATCTTTGTAATGAAGGAGCTTCTGGCACTATATGTTTGCTTTCACATCTGCTGTCATCACAGGACAACATTTTTTGTAACAGTAGTAATACTGTTGGTTGGAACTGTTTCAGCTTCTGTTATGTTGTTCTGTAATTATGAACGTGTTGCTCCTGTTCATATTCAGAGTGCTGGTGAGCACAGTTTTACACTTTATTAGATTTATTTTAATGCTACAGTTTGGAAACTCCTGGAAATTAAGCAGCTTGCTTGAGAAGAACAAAGGCCTATATAGGCCCCGAGGCCTGTTGGCGCCGGTGCTTATCTCCATATTCCCTAGCACGAAGCGGATACGAGTCTACAACTCCCTGTAACCTGCATGGGACTAGCAGCCCACACAGGTTACTTTCAAAGCTCAGGCCAGAACCCATTTACATCTGGGTGGACTGACTCAATGTAGACACAGACAGGTAACGAGCGCGATTGAAACCCAAGTCTACCTGTTGGCAGGAAGGCCAGGTCTTTATCCACCCAGCAAATCTCAGGCTGCCCCCCCCCACACCTTACCCTCCCCTCCAAACTGTGAAATTTGAAGTGGCAAATTAAAAATATGGTTAGTAGAAATGTGTATTTGGAAAAAAAGAACCCTCAAATATCCTAAAAAGTTTCAGCGCTTGTATAAGGCAATTTTTTTTCATGTGATTTCAAAATGTCCACAGCATCACAGAAGTCCCAGCTGGCATAGTCATGCAAGGATTGCAAATGATCACCAGCCGCAGGATGAAATACGTAATGCCCAGTGGGACGAGCTCCTGGCTGCATGCCACCATTATGCACGTACCACGCGCCATGTCCTCCTGTAGAGAAATGCCCTCCTCAGTTCTCAGGAATGGCCAGTATTCATCCACCACAATGCTAAAGCTCAGCTCTGTGCATGGCTCCTGCTGTGGTCATCAATATGAAAAAAATCACACAATGCTTAAATACCCTCAGCAGCATGAGCATAAAAATAGGTCAAGGTTAGCCATAAGCAACAAAGTAAGTTTTAAAATACAGTTAAAGGCATTTTAATTCAATCAGTTAGGGAACAAGAATGCAACCCTTTTATTTGTTATTAATGTGAATTTTAAGTCAAATGTTTAGCCTATCTTCTAGTCCATTATTTTTCTAGTCCTAATTTTGGTACTCGATTTGCTGTTGTGTGTACATATCTATAGGTATACAGTATACAGTTGCTATTTACATTTATTGTTATCTACATTAATTATTAAGATCCTATTGTCTTATTTATTAATTGAACATGTTAAATCAAGCCCCTCCATGTTGTCACATGATAATTTCACAAGGACCACAATGGAAATAAGTGTTTATGCCTATTGTGTTTTCCGTGTATCATTGATACATTCACCTCTGTATGTTTATATTGATGTTACACAATAAACTCAATCAATCAATTGTAAACAGTATTTTATTTACCTTTTATCAGCATCTGCAGGATGGCATATGTGAGCACATACGAGGTTTTGAAAAGGCTGGAAGTTACCTTTGATTGCGTATGATATTCATGCATGCTGACATCCGTGAGATGTCATGTAAATCACTCCAGAGGTGTTATCAGGTTGCAGCAACAGCATTTTCTGTTTTGTATTTATTTCTTGCTAGCTTTTACACAATATATGGGAAACATGTTACATTTACACAGAAACGCTGCGGTTTTCGAGCGGATTCCCCCATGCTGGATTAGCAGCCAGGGAGAGACCAGCCAGTGATGTCATGGTGCCTGTCTTCTCTGATTTGCTATCACAGTGACCTTCTCAGAATCCCCCACCACCACCACACACACACACACACACACACACACACACACACAAGAAAAAAAGTGGATTTGCATGAGTCATTCAAATTGACGTTTTCCTCATGGTAGTGGGTGGTGGCCAAGTGGTTAATGTGCTTGGTTTCAGTTCAGGAGGCTCCGGGTTCAAATCCCACCCCTGGCACATTTCTCCATGTAATGTGGAGTTGCGTCAGGAAGGGCATCCGGCGTAAAACCTGCGCCAATTCAACATGCAGATCCACCTTGGATTTGCTGTGGCGACCCCGAGTGCAAACAAGGGAGCAGCCGAAGAGACTTACTGTAAGACAGGACATACCGGTCTAGGGTCATCCCTGTCTTTGTTCTCATAAAATGTTGTTTTTCTTTCCTTTCACAACTAAATATCTAATCATGGCCCTGACTAGCTAAACGGCATGCTTATGTTATGATTTTGTTTTCGTTGTAGAGGTCCTCAACACGGGTCTCTGGGATGGAAAAACAGAAGGCTCTGTTGGTACATTGCATGTGGTACCTTTTGGAACTTCTCCAGGTCCATCTGTTTTTTTTTTCAAGTGACAAAGTTTTATTCGGCACACAAAATATTCAAATAGAAAAAAAATGAACAATTTCACAAACAAACACAGACCCAAAATAAATTATAAAAATAAATAAATCTCTGCATCAGTACAGTTGACTTTGACTTCTGAATGCTCCTTCATTGCCTGTCTCATTTTATGCTGACACCATCACAGAAATTCCATAACAGATGAGGAGATGGTGATTCCTGTGTCTGCCTGCTGCTGTGAATGAAAGCAGACAAGAGGCTGCAGTCAGAAAGGGAAACAGACATCAGCTGATAAGGTGACACTACGTCACAAACTACAGTGAATGAGGGACAGTCTGAAATGCACCTCTAAATTGCTTACGTATTTGGAAAGGAAATGATAAAGAATGCATCAAATCATATCAAATGTCTCGTTGACTACATGATTTGGATGAAGCAAGTATGCACTGTCTGATACCTGATGTTAAACATCTGATAACTATTACTTATAATGATGAGTGGTCGGTCAGCGTTTAAGTTCCCTGACGATCCTAGTGATGGCCAGAGGGATGACATCACTGTATTGTCGGCCCCCTGGTCATCTGGCTTGAAGGTCAACCTAAAGATGTTATGTGCTATGTAATTTAATAACTTTTCACAAATTGTTCACTGCGTGCCGGAAAGCAAAGAGCACTCCCTACAGTTCATTAACTGGTTTACAACTGTATGGGACCACCACGGTAGACTGACCAGACATGGTAACGAGTCATTCACATATTTCTGAAAAAATATAGGACCTACCTGTAAAATAGCCGTTAGAGCATGGAGACAAAATCATGGAACACTATTCAGAGTTAATGATCATGTACGTATAAAGAAAATTTGTAATGCATCTCTTTCTGCAAAACAGATGTACAGCAGCAACTCAAATTAACAACGAGGTAACCAGCATCTG
Organism: Thalassophryne amazonica; assembly: GCF_902500255.1. Lineage (NCBI taxonomy): Eukaryota > Metazoa > Chordata > Actinopteri > Batrachoidiformes > Batrachoididae > Thalassophryne > Thalassophryne amazonica. Next base: position 110,741,294 of record NC_047112.1, read on the forward strand.
AAATATGACCACCAACACAAACTGCGGAGCTTCTGCCTAATTCAAAAGATCTCAACCACGAAGGAGAGGCCTGAATGCTGAAGTGTTCCAGCCAAGTGCACCCCACAACAGAATCTTCAAATAAATTCAAATCCATAGAGATAAAGGATCAGTGCCTCCAGAAGCTCAACCTGTCATTAAAGCAGCAACAGGTGATAATTCTCAATAAAAATATAAGCGCAACACTTTTGGTTTTGCTCCCATTTTGTATGAGATGAACTCAAAGATCTAAAACTTTTTCCACATACACAATATCACCATTTCCCTCAAATATTGTTCACAAACCAGTCTAAATCTGTGATAGTGAGCACTTCTCCTTTGCTGAGATAATCCATCCCACCTCACAGGTGTGCCATATCAAGATGCTGATTAGACACCATGATTAGTGCACAGGTGTGCCTTAGACTGCCCACAATAAAAGGCCACTCTGAAAGTTGTAGTTTTATTACACAGCACAATGCCACAGATGTCGCAAGATTTAAGGGAGCGTGCAGTTGGCATGCTGACAGCAAGAATGTCAACCAGAGCTGTTGCTCGTGTATTGAATGTTCATTTCTCTACCATAAGCCATCTCCAAAGGCGTTTCAGAGAATTTGGCAGTACATCCAACCAGCCTCACAACCGCAGACCACGTGTAACCACACCAGCCCAGGACCTCCACATCCAGCATGTTCACCTCCAAGATCGTCTGAGACCAGCCACTCGGACAGCTGCTGAAAAAATCGGTTTGCATAACCAAAGAATTTCTGCACAAACTGTCAGAAACTGTCTCAGGGAAGCTCATCTGCATGCTCGTCGTCCTCATCGGGGTCTCGACCTGACTCCAGTTCGTCGCCGTAACCGACTTGAGTGGGCAAATGCTCACATTCGCTGGCGTTTGGCATGTTGGAGAGGTGTTTTCTTCACGGATGAATCCCGGTTCACACTGTTCAGGGCAGATGGCAGACAGTGTGTGTGGTGTTGTGTGGGTGAGCGGTTTTCTGATGTCAATGTTGTGGATCGAGTGGCCCATGGTGGCAGTGGGGTTATGGTATGGGCAGGCGTCTGTTATGGACAAAGAACACAGGTGCATTTTATTGATGGCATTTTGAATGCACAGAGATACCGTGATGAGATCCTGAGGCCCATTGTTGTGCCATACATCCAAGAACATCACCTCATGTTGCAGCAGGATAATGCACGGCCCCATGTTGCAAGGATCTGTACACAATTCTTGGAAGCTGAAAATGTCCCAGTTCTTGCATGGCCGGCATACTCACCGGACATGTCACCCATTGAGCATGTTTGGGATGCTCTGGACCGGCGTATACGACAGCGTGTACCAGTTCCTGCCAATATCCAGCAACTTCGCACAGCCATTGAAGAGGAGTGGACCAACATTCCACAGGCCACAATTGACAACCTGATCAACTCTATGCGAAGGAGATGTGTTGCACTGCATGAGGCAAATGGTGGTAACACCAGATACTATCCCCCCCAATAAAACAAAACTGCGCCTTTCAGAGTGGCCTTTTATTGTGGACAGTCTAAGGCACACCTGTGCACTAATCTTGGTGTCTAATCAGCATCTTGGTATGGCACACCTGTGAGATGGGATGGATTATCTCAGCAAAGGAGAAGTGCTCACTATCACAGATTTAGACTGGTTTGTGAACAATATTTGAGCGAAATGGTGATATTGTGTTTGTGGAAAAAGTTTCAGATCTTTGAGTTCATCTCATACAAAATGGGAGCAAAACCAAAAGTGTTGCGTTTATATTTTTGTTGAGTGTACATATTATATTTTGTATATTTTATATTTAACCCCTTAACGTCTATTGTCGCATATATGGTACACTATTTGACTCAAATATGCAACATACCAAATTGACCAGTACGAGGTCTGTCTAAAAAGTATCGGACCTTTTTATTTTTTGCAAAAACCATATGGATTTGAATCACGTGTGATTGCATCAGCCAAGCTTGAACCTTTGTGCGCATGCATGAGTTTTTTCACGCCTGTCGGTTGCGTTATTCACATGTGAGCAGGCTTTGTGTGAGCAGTGGTCCACCCCTCTCGTCGGATTTTTATTGCGAATAAATGAATGATTTGGAGCTTTGCTGCAATCCTCTGCTTCTCTTTCCATGAAAAAAAAAAAACTCCTGTAACAGTACAATGTGCCGAAAAAGTGCTGATGTCCACGCCTTCTGCCTTTTTGTGAAAGTCAGACGACGTCCCAGATCAACAAAGCCTTCACGTTGGAAATGATCTGATTGTTTCAGCGGGGTTTGAGCCTGTCAATCGGCGCTCGGAGCGCGCCGTGCTCTCAGCCGCTGTGGGTGGTCTTTAAACCGGCTGGAGCACTCCTTAATCTGTGTAATCCCCATAAAATCGTTGCTGAAAGCCATCTAAATTTTCCAAATGGTGTCCAGCTGGAGGTCTCTCACAGTTTCTGGAAAAAAAATTGATGCAGCAAACCTCCAAATCGTTCAGACAGTTATTCGCAATAAAAATCCGATGAGAGGGGTGGACCACTGCTCACACAAAGCCTGCTCACAGGCAAATGACGCAACCGACAGGCGTGAAAAAAATCAGGCATGTGCACAAAGATTCAAGCTTGGCTGATGCAATCACACGTGATTCAAATCCATATGGTTTTTGCAAAAAATAAAAAGGTCCGATACTTTTTGGACAGACCTCATATGCCTGTTGTCACAAATTTGCAACATACCATTATTATTATTATAACATTATAACATAAATTATTACCAAAATACCAAAATTAATATTTATTTTTTGTGCAAAAGTGTAATTAATAATCTCAACATTATTTACCATCTACTTAAAGGCAAAAACACACACAAAACATTTTTTTATATACAGCTATATAAATTGAGGTGTTAAGGGGTTAAATATATTTATATTTTTATAAGGAGGAGTCAAGGGATGGTCATCGATGGAATGTTTAGTTATTCCTCAACCTCCTTTAGCAGTAATGGTTACTTGTAATAAGTGTAGCTTTTTCGTAGCTTTGGAGGCCAGGCTGGGGAAATTAGAGACTCGGCTCCACACCATGGAAAATCCTACAGCTAGCCAGGCCCCTGTAGTCGGTGTGGACCAAGGTAGCTTAGCCGCCGTTAGTTCCCCTCCAGCAGATCCCGAGCAGCTGGGAAAGCAGGCCGAGTGGGTGACTGTGAGGAGGAAGCGTAGTCCTAAACAGAAGCCCCGTGTACACCGCCAACCCGATCACATCTCTAACTGTTTTTCCCCACTCAGCGACACACCCACCGAGGAACAAACTCTGGTTATTGGCGACTCTGTTTTGAGAAATGTGAAGTTAGCGACACCAGCAACCATAGTCAATTGTCTTCCGGGGCCAGAGCAGGCGACATTGAAGGAAATTTGAAACTGCTGGCTAAGGCTAAGCGTAAATTTGGTAAGACTGTAATTCACGTCGGCAGTAATGACACGCGGTTACGCCAATCGGAGGTCACTAAAATTAACATTGAATCGGTGTGTAACTTTGCAAAAAGAATGTCGGACTCTATAGTTTTCTCTGGGCCCCTCCCCAATCGGACCGGGAGTGACATGTTTAGACGCATGTTCTCCTTGAATTGCTGGCTGTCTGAGTGGTGTCCAAAAAATGAGGTGGGCTTCATAGATAATTGGCAAAGCTTCTGGGGAAAACTTGGTCTTGTTAGGAGAGACGGCATCCATCCCACTTTGGATGGAGCAGCTCTCATTTCTAGAAATCTGGCCAATTTTCTTAAATACTCCAAACCGTGACTATCCAGGGTTGGGACCAGGAAGCAGAGTTGTAGTCTTACACACCTCTCTGCAGCTTCTCTTCTCTGCCATCCCCTCATTATCCCATCCCCGTAGAGACGGTGCCTGCTCCCAGACCACCAATAACCAGGAAAAATCTATTTAAGCATAAAAATTCAAAAAGAAAAAAATAATATAGCACCTTCAACTGCACCACAGACTAAAACAGTTAAATGTGGTCTATTAAACATTAGGTCTCTGTCTTCTAAGTCCCTGTTAGTAAATGATATAATAATTGATCAACATATTGATTTATTCTGCCTTACAGAAACCTGGTTACAGCAGGATGAATATGTTAGTTTAAATGAGTCAACACCCCCGAGTCACACTAACTGCCAGAACGCTCGTAGCACGGGCTGAGGCGGAGGATTAGCAGCAATCTTCCACTCCAGCTTATTAATTAATCAAAGACCCAGACAGAGCTTTAATTCATTTGAAAGCTTGACTCTTGGTCTTGTACATCCAAATTATCTATTGTCCACCTGGTCGTTACTGTGAGTTTCTCTGTGAATGTTCGGACCTTTTGTCTGACTTAGTGCTTAGCTCAGATAAGATAATTATAGTGGGCGATTTTAACATCAACACAGATGCTGATAATGACAGTCTCAACACTGCATTTAATCTATTGTTAGACTAGATTGGCTTTGCTCAAAATGTAAATGAGTCCACCCACCACTTTAATCATATCTTACATCTTGTTCTGACTTATGGTATGGAAATTGAAGACTTAACAGTATTCCCTGAAAACTCCCTTCTGTCTGATCATTTCTTAATAACATTTACATTTACTCTGATGGACTACCCAGCAGTGGGGAATAAGTTTCATTACAGTAGAAGTCTTTCAGAAAGCGCTGTAACTAGGTTTAAGGATATAATTCCTTCTTTATGTTCTCCAATGCCATATACCAACACAGGGCAGAGTAGCTACCTAAACTCTGTGAGTGAGATAGATTATCTCATCAATAGTTTTATATCCTCATTGAGGACAACTTTGGATGCTGTAGCTCCTCTGAAAAAGAGAGCCTTAAATCAGAAGTGCCTGTCTCCGTGGTATAACTCACAAACTCGCAGCTTAAAGCACATAACCCGTAAGTTGGAGAGGAAATGTGTCTCACTAATTTAGAAGATCTTCACTTAGCCTGGAAAAAGAGTCTGTTGCTCTATAAAAAAAAGCCCTCTGTAAAGCTAGGACATCTTACTACTCATCACTAACTGAAGAAAATAAGAACAACCCCAGGTTTCTTTTCAGCACTGTAGCCAGGCTGACAAAGAGTCAGAGCTCTATTGAGCCGAGTATTCCTTTAACTTTAACTAGTAATGACTTCATGACTTTCTTTGCTAATAAAATTTTAACTATTAGAGAAAAAATTACTTATAACCATCCCAAAGACATATCGTTATCTTTGGATGCTTTCAGGGCAATCTCCAACCTTCCTTTTCTCTCAAAAATTCTTGAAAGGGTATTTGTAAAACAGCTAACTGATCAGCTGCAGAGGAACGGTCTGTTTGAAGAGTTTCAGTCAGGTTTTAGAATTCATCATAGTACAGAAACAGCATTAGTGAAGGTTACAAATGATCTTCTTATGGCCTCAGACAGTGGACTCATCTCTGTGCTTGTTCTGTTAGACCTCAGTGCTGCTTTTGATACTGTTGACCATAAAATTTTATTACAGAGATTAGAGCATGCCATAGGTATTAAAGGCACTGCGCTGCAGTGGTTTGAATCATATTTATCTAATAGATTACAATTTGTTCATGTAAATGGGGACTCTTCGTCACAGACTAAGGTTAATTATGGAGTTCCACAAGGTTCTGTGCTAGGACCAATTTTATTCACTTTATGCATGCTTTCCTTAGGCAATATTATTAGACAGCATTGCTTAAATTTTCATTGTTACGCAGATGATACCCAGCTTTATCTATCCATGAAGCCAGAGGACACACACCAATTAGCTAAACTGCAGGATTGTCTTACAGACATAAAGACACGGATGACCTCTAATTTCCTGCTTTTAAACTCAGATAAAACTGAAGTTATTGTACTTGGCATGGTGTCTAACCAGATCCTTACTCTGGATGGCATTACCCTGACCTCTAGTAATACTGTGAGAAATCTTAGAGTCATTTTTGATCAGGATATGTCCTTCAATGCGCATATTAAACAAATATGTAGGACTGCTTTTTTGCATTTGCGCAATATCTCTAAAATTAGAAAGGTCTTGTCTCAGAGTGATGCTGAAAAACTAATTCATGCATTTATTTCCTCTAGGCTGGACTATTGTAATTCATTATTATCAGATTGTCCTAAAAGGTCCCTGAAAAGACTTCCGTTAATTCAAATTGCTGCAGCTAGAGTACTAACAAGGACTAGAAGGAGAGAGCATATCTCACCCATATTGGCCTCTCTTCATTGGCTTCCTGTTAATTCTAGAATACAATTTAAAATTCTTCTTCTTACTTATAAGTTTTTGAATAATCAGGTCCCATCTTATCTTATGGACCTCATAGTACAATATCACCCCAATAGAGCCCTTCGCTCTCAGACTGCAGGCTTACTTATAGTTCCTAGGGTTTTTAAGAGTAGAATGGGAGGCAGAGCCTTCAGCTTTCAGGCTCCTCTCCTGTGGAACCAGCTCCCAATTCGGATCAGGGAGACAGACACCCTCTCTACTTTTAAGATTAGGCTTAAAACTTTCCTTTTGCTAAAGCTTATAGTTAGGGCTGGATCAGGTGACCCTGAACCATCCCTTAGTTATGCTGCTATAGACTTAGACTGCTGGGGGGTTCCCATGATGCACTGAGTGTTTCTTTCTCTTTTTGCTCTGTATGCACCACTCTGCATTTAATCATTAGTGATTTATCTCTGCACTCTTCCACAGCATGTCTTTTTCCTGGTTCTCTCCCTCAGCCCCAACCAGTCCCAGCAGAATACTGCCCCTCCCTGAGCCTGGTTCTGCTGGAGGTTTCTTCCTGTTAAAAGGGAGTTTTTCCTTCCCACTGTCGCCAAGTGCTTGCTCATAGGGGGTTGTTTTGACTGTTGGGGTTTTTCTGTAATTATTGTATGGCCTTGCCTTACAATATAAAGCGCCTTGGGGCAACTGTTTGTTGTTATTTGGCGCTATATAAATGAAATTTATTTGATTTGATTTGATTTATGTTTGGTTTGTGCTCTGACATGCACTGTTATATGTAGACAGGTGTGTGCCTTTCCAAATCATGTCTAATCAACTGAATTTACCCCAGGTGGACTCTAATTAAGCTGTAGAAATCACCAGTAATCGTGTCAAGGATGATCAGTGGAAACAAGATGCACCTGAACTCCATTCTGAGCTTCATGGTAAAGGCTGTGAATACTTATATACGTCTGATTTTTATATATATATATATATATATATATATATATATATATATATATATACATATATATATATATATAAATTGTAAAATCTAAAAAAAAAAAAAAAGTTTTCACATTGTCATTTTGGGATATTGTGTGTGGAATTTTGAGGGGGTGGGGGAGGTGGGAGAATTTCTTTCATTTTGGAATAAGGCTTTGCTGTGAATAATCCAGATGCACTGTATATTAAGAAAATCTCAAATATATATATATATATCGTCATAATACCAAATCAGTTTGGTTACCAGCCTGCTTGAAGTTCTTCATCTTTTTTTTTTTTTTTTTATTTGGGAGATTGTGATGTATTGTTTTCCTGTGAAAATAATGTGGCTTTGTGCCTCAGACACTGGGCTCCATCTCCGTCCTCGTGCAGTGCCCATGGCGTCGCCCAACTCGCTTTCGCGCTGACTAACACCAACCAGAGAAGGCGAGGGCCAAAATAATTTGTATCTGTTCAATAAAACATTAAAGACCATCATAGCATGTCCTGCTCCCTCTCGCCTTCTCCCGCACTCTCAAAGGTCTTGTTAATGTTTCAAAACTGCACATAAGACAGAGCAGCCAGACGATTAATTTGAGAAGATACCCACAGGGTACCTGCAGGATTTTCTCTGCCTCCTCTTGCTTCTGTAGTGTTAACACCTTAGCTTTTTTCACAAGCAAAAGTGGAGGAGGGGGAGTCGGGCCACGGGAAAGGGGGTGAGGGTACACTGCTTACAAAGTGTACCCTGCAGTTATAAAAGGGAGCACTTTGCAGAAACAGCCTTTTGAAATGTGAAGTGTGGTGAAGAAATGAGTTAAATGTTTTAAATGCAACAGCTTTTATTTCACTTCATCCACACTTTGGAATTTGAGGCAACTGCCAATTTTCTGATATATATATAAAACACACACACACACATACATCTGATAATTGATAAAATCATTGCTAAAATAAAAGTGATGTCCTGTGTGAGTTTCTATAAAATGATCTTATCTTGAAATCTAGTTATTATGAAGGACCTTTATTTATGTGGTATATCACAAAAATACAGCTAATTTAAGTGCTGGTAAAAGTATTTATTTTCATTAGATTACATGGCAAAATCATGAGTTGGCTCTATAAGAGCTTAGACAACACGATGTAGGCAGAATGTTCATAATGTATGTTGCATTTGAAGGAAATGTGGAACTTCCAAAATGTGAATCTGTTACAAATTGTGAATTATCCGCAAACCATCATTTGCAAAATGTGAATAGTGAAAAAATATCAAACGCACATCTCGCAAAACGACTACGGCTATTTTGTGTCACTATAAATTAATTTTTAACCATTAATGGAGCAAACCACAAGAACAAGAGAGAAAATGCATACATATTTGTTTAATATGCGCTTTGAATGACATATCCTGATCAAAAATGACTCCAAGATTTCTCACAGTATTACTAGAGGTCAGGGTAATGCCATCCAGAGTAAGGATCTGGTTAGACACCATGTTTCTAAGATTTGTGGGGCCAAGTACAATAACTTCAGTTTTATCTGAGTTTAAAAGCAGGAAATTAGAGGTCATCCATGTCTTTATGTCTGTAAGACAATCCTGCAGTTTAGCTAATTGGTGTGTGTCCTCTGGCTTCATGGATAGATAAAGCTGGGTATCATCTGCGTAACAATGAAAATTTAAGTAATACCATCTAATAGTACTGCCTGTATAAATGTATAAAGTGAATAAAATTGGTCCTAGCACAGAACCTTGTGGAACTCCATAATTAACTTTAGTCTGTGAAGAAGAGTCCCCATTTACATGAACAAATTGTAATCTATTAGACAAATATGATTCAAACCACCGCAGCGCAGTGCCTTTAATACCTATGGCATGCTCTAATCTCTGTAATAAAATTTTATGGTCAACAGTATCAAAAGCAGCACTGAGGTCTAACAGAACAAGTACAGAGATGAGTCCACTGTCCAAAGAAAGTCATGAAGTCATTACTAGTTAAAGTTAATGGAATACTCAGCTCAATAGAGCTCTGACTCTTTGTCAGCCTGGCTACAGTGCTGAAAAGAAACCTGGGGTTGTTCTTATTTTCTTCAATTAGTGATGAGTAGAAAGATGTCCTAGCTTTACGGAGGGCTTTTTTATAGAGCAACAGACTCTTTTTCCAGGCTAAGTGAAGATCTTCTAAATTAGTGAGACGCCATTTCCTCTCCAACTTACGGGTTATCTGCTTTAAGCTACGAGTTTGTGAGTTATACCACGGAGTCAGACACTTCTGATTTAAAGCTCTCTTTTTCAGAGCATGATGTAGGAAGAATGTTCACAATGTATGTTGCATTTGAAGGAAATGTGGAACTTCCAACTTAAGTTGGAAAAATACATGTGTAGCATCTAATCTGAAAATGAGAAAGATTGTCTGAACTGGTCTCATTGCTAACTCATTTTGGCAAATCAAGCAAATATGTTGTAACTATAAGTAATATTAATACTAATAACTGATAGAGCAGACCTGTGAGAGTGTTGTCTTAGCAGAACAACTCTGTTGAATATGCCAAAAATTTCTTTCAGAGTTCTTTCGAATAGCATCTCTGTCTGTGTTTATTTGCTGATCTGTACTTTCTTTCTCCTTCAATTTGATTGCATCTTTGGCACATTCTGTCACAGTCGAAGTTCTATCATGATTCTTCGGCCCCATGATCTCATTCGGGGTTTTCACGTATTCCATAATCCCTTGTGCACGAGAGAGTCGCTGCAGTCAAAACAACATAGAAAATCCACATGATGACAATTGTAAATGAATATTATACTACAAAAAAGTAATTTTTTATTCTTGTCATCACATTAATAAGAGACTGCTGCATGATATCCTGAAAACTTGCTAAAACAATTATAACAAATAATCCGTGTCTGCTACGTTTAATCTGCGTGGAATTTAATAAGCGGAAACTGAATTATTTATATATATATTAGTCTGGAACAAAGTGGACACACAGTATTGTAAAGAACAATAATCAAGACATTAAAGAGCAAACTTCACTTTCCCCCAGAACGACATGATCAGGAAGTGATTGTAGCTCACAGCAGCTCCCATTGAAAATAACGGAGAGACAGACTGTGATTCTCACATGTTTACATAAAACAAACGCAATAACAATGTCTATAAACCCAGAGAATATATTCATGAGAATTTTAGGCACAATATAAAAATAGTTTTATGTTGCGATGTTAATGCTGTTGTCCGTGTGCAGCGGTTAAAGTGCAGCTCGATCAGAGCGTCTCAATGCAGTTCTCAGTGTTACTGAGATCTTACAGCACGGCGACCTCTCAGAGGTTTTGCGGGATTTGAAACCTGAAAAGCCTCAATGAAACAAAAACAACAGGATCTTGAAACCCACCAAATATTGCTATAGCTTAATTATTACCTCAATGTTGACACTCTATGAACATGTTAAACTGTAACTACTCAATTTGTGAGTGCAAATTACACTCCAGTGCTGATATAATTCATTTGTGCTGTAAGCAAACAATGTCAAAATATTGCAATGGAGAAAATAATGTCCATGAATCTAAGAAAACAAAACAAACAAACAAACCTAAGCAAACATATTTAAAAAAAGTGCCAAAAACCTGCAACCCATAATGAAAAAAGGAGGGCAAAAAAAATAAACAACAGCAGCCCAAAGTCATGTATTATAAGTGGTCATGGTAACTGACTGTGTTTACTGTTCAAAATTTGGAAAAGCCACACAAGCCAACTATGATGTCATCACACAAAGTGCCATGATGTCTTGTCCATGTATTTTAACCCATGTGGGCTAAAATCCTACACTGCTTCCAGAAAAAAAATGAAAACTGATTATATTGGTGATATAAGACTATGAATAATTTTGTTGAATAGCAACAAACCAAATTATAGTGGTGCAAAAAATATTTCTTATAACTTTAAAGGTTAAAAAAAAATCAAAAGGGTTACACCTTTAACAAAATTAATTTTTTATCACTCATACTTTAGCTAGGCTGCTGTTTAGTATTTCAAAAGCCACAGTGATAAGACCAGTCTGATTAAATTCAATGACATCAAGCTGATTTTTATCAAATATTCCATTTTACTGAGCTTGCTGACATGTTGAAAGGAGTCTTAAAATATTTAAGATAAATGCTTGAAATGCAAACTGAGATGTGATGTTTTTTAATGAATGACATGATAGTGAGATCTGGTCATTAGCCTCCAAAATAAAGATGAGTTCTCACGTCCAGGTGATGTCACCTTTGGACTCACTGACGTGTGGTTTCATGCGTCTCTCGGTTTCTCTTTTAAAGCGCGTCTGAATGCCGAGCTATAGAAACCAAGGCTGTGTGCATTCATTTTAGATAAATAGTTTAAGCTTGGGTGAATAAATTATTTATCTAAGCTCATAAATAATTTCATAAAAATATCCCAAAGCAGTTTTTGCCTCATTGTACATCATTTGTAAGTATACAAGATGAGCCCTCATTTATTTTCAAATATCACACCATGTCTCTTGTAAATATGTATACTGGTCTTTCTACTTATTTATTTTACAGATCTGATTTTAATATTTCATTCTCAGCATAACGTTCTATTTGTTTCCATGGGCATGATAGCATGAAATAAATATCAGAAGTATAATTCCCAGTCTTAGCATATTGGAGGCCATAAATCATTTAGGAGAAACAGATTTGGTACAGAAATCCGAGGCCTAATTTTCTGAGCTGTGCAGTTTGAAAGTGGTAATCAGTAAACTCTGTCTTGTGTTTCTAAAAGGCTGCAGCTTGATGGCACAGTTTAGGAGGATGACTGGAAGGATGCAGGCTCGCACCATATGGTGACAAAGCTTGTGCTGTAGCCTCGAGCCAAGGATTTACTGTGGATTGCTTTGGTAAATATTCCTCTAAACAGTATCACGATGCACAACACAACTGAAAGGTCGGTTTGCACGGTAGCGGGAAGGTGGCGGCTGGTCTCACTCAGTGATGCACTACAGCACCATGTGCACACTGCAGCAAGGCTGTTGTGTGCTTGTTCTGAATGCTGCAAACAAATAAATATAACAAATCCTCCACTCAGTCTAAGACCTTTTTTGTTTGCCACACACATGCATTGTATTTCATCTGCAGCCTCGCAGCACAGTTTAAGTGGCTGTCTGGAGGGTTACAGGCACTCCGTTGCTTATTATACTGGGTATTGGTAAATAAAAAAATACTTTTAATATATGCACATACTTTGTGAAGATATAAAAAAGTTAACATACATTGAGGTACTATACTGCCTGGCAGTTGACTTTTCTGAGGTGTGCGTAGGCAGACGTGTTACAGCACAAGCTAACCTAAATGTGACTTGGAGGCAGATGTTCTCCCGTGTGGTTGTTACTGTATGGTGGCGTTGAGTGAACAAGTCACAGAAGGCCCTGTGTGAAACTCAACATCAATCTACGATGCTGCAAATGACAAAACTATTGAACTCAACAAGAAATGCACCGATCATCAAAGTTGCAGTGCTAAAACAAATTTCCAATGTTTGTGTGAACACGGCATCAGAGAGACAAAGAAAAAGTTGGGATTTACTAAGGCTTACATGCATGACGAGCCTGCAGTGCTCTATGGAACGGCTTCTACAAGTTTGTGAATGGGCTAAATGCTATTGTTTCAACAGTTGTCTCCTGTTAACCTCCAATACGTGAATCTTCTGCAAATCGTGAATTATCCCAAAACCATGATTTGCAAAATGTGAATGGTGACAAAATATCTTGCACATCTCGCAAAACAAATACGGATATTTTGTGTCACTATAAATACATTTTTGACCATTATGCAGCAAACCACAAGAACAAGACAGAAAATATCTTGTTGGTGCCTTCGAGATGTAACACACATCTGACGGCAGTCTATATGCAGTTTTGGCATCATCTGATCACAGTCTACATATTCTGATGTCATCAAAACAGCATCTGAAATGATCTGATCATGTTGATTGAGCTCTGGGAACGATCGGTCACAGCTGAGCCTATGTGCAGTTAATAAAACAGGCCAACCTGTAAATGTGCAATGACAATATATATCATTAATGATATTCATGTTTTGTGACTTACATTTTGCGAGACCTGCGTTCACATTTTGTGGAATATTTTATTCATGGTTTGCAGCAAAATTATTAAGGGTTTGTGGACATTCATCTTTTGCGTAAATTTTCGTTAACGGTTTGCAGGTAATTCATGATTTGCATTTTGGAGGTCAACACCCCTGAAGTTTATGACGGTAAAAAATCATCAGAATCATAAATGTGATGTGTTCAGTTTTGTGGAGATATCCTGACTGTAATGGCACTGGAACAATGACATCCCAAATTAACCTCTACACTGTAAAGCTCAATTACTTAGTTGAACTCAAGCCATTTGAGGAAACGATTGCCGTAAACCATTTGTGTTTGCCAACTTAAATAAAATAATTTTCAAAAATTTAATTGTTAAAGTTTTAATAATGTAACATTCACTCATTCATCTTCAACCGCCTTTCCGGGTTCCGGTCATGGGGGTAACAGCTCGAGCAGGAGACCCCAGACTTCCCTTTCCCATGCCACATTGACCACCTCTGACTGGGGGATCCCGAGGTGTTCCCAGGCCAGTGTGGAGATATAATCTCTCCACCTAGTCCTGGGTCTTCCCCGGGGTCTCCTCCCACATGGACGTGCCTGGAACACCTCCCTGGGGAGGTGCCCAGGAGGCATCCTTACCAGAAGCCCGAACCACCTCAGCTGGCTCCTTTCAACGCGAAGGAGCAGCGACTCTATTCCAAGACTCCCATGGATGACCGAACTTCTCACCCTATCTCTAAGGGAGACACCAGCCACCCTCCTGAGGAAGCCCATTTCATCCACTTGTACCCGTGATCTAGTTTTTAGGGGATTTAGGGGAGGTGATGGTCTAGTGGTTAAGGTGTTGGGCTTGAGTCCAGAAGATCATGGGTTCAAATCCCCACCCTACTGGAAAATCACTAAGGGCCCTTGGGCAAGGCCTTTAATCCCCTATTGCTCCCGGTGTGTAGTGAGCACCTTGTATGGCAGCACCCTGACATCGGGGTGAATGTGAGGCATAATTGTAAAGCATTTACATCACAACAGTTCAGTAGAACGAATGCAATACCGCCACTGCTGCGCCGATTCTCTGACCAATCTCATGCTCCATCGTCCCCTGACTCATGAACAAGACCCTGAGGTACTTGATTTCCTTTACTTGGGGCAAGGCCGTATTGCCTGTCTGGAGTAGGCAATCCATCAGTTTCCTGCTGAGAACCATGGCCTCAGATTTAGAGGTGCTCATCCTCATCCCAGCTGCTTCACTCTTGGCTGTGAACCAATCCAGTTAGTCTTGGAAGTCACCGCACAATGAAGCCAACAGGACCACATCATCTGCAAAAAGCAGTGATGAGACCCTGAGCCCACCAAACCGGAAACCTTCCTCCCCCGACTATGCCTCGATATCCTGTCCATGAATATCACAAACAGGATTGGTGACAAGGTACAGGCCTGGCGGAGGCCAACCTCCACCGGAAATGAGTCTGACTTACTGCCGAGCACCCGAACACAGCTCTCACTTTGCGAGTACAGAGATTGGATGGCCCTGAGAAGGGACCCCCTCACTCCATACTCCCGCAGCACCTCCCACAGTATCTCCCGGCATACCTGATCATACGCCTTCTCCAAGTCCACAAAACACATGTAGACTGGGTGGGCATACTCCCAGGCACCCTCCAGGATCCTTGTGACTGTAAAGAGCTGGTCGGTTGTTCCATGACCAGGACGGAACCCGCATTGTTCCGCTTCAATCAGAGGTTCAACTATCGGCCAAACCCTCCTTTCCAGCACCCTGGAGTAGACTTTACCAGGGAGGATGAGTAGTGTGATGCCCCTGTAGTTGGCACACACTCTCTGGTCCCCCTTTTAAAATATGGGGACCACCACCCCAGTCTGCCACTCCTTAGGCACTGTCCCAGACCTCAATGCAATGTTGAAGAGACATCTCATCCAAGAATATCCCTCCACACCCAGAGCCTTCAGCATTTGCTGCCCTTTGGGCCTGTCGGTACCTTGCAACTGCCTCTAGAGTCCTCCGAGATAACATATCCCAGAAGGACTCCTTCTTCAGTTGGACAGCTTCCCTGACCACCGGTATCCACCACAGTGTTCGAGGGTTGCTGCCCCTTGAGGCACATAAGACCTTCAGGCCACAGGTCCCCGCTGCAGCTTCAGCAATGGAAGCTTTGAACATTGCCCATTCTGGTTCAATGCCCCCAACCTCCACAGGGATGCGAGAGAAGCTCTGCCGGAGGTGTGAGTTGAAGATCTGTTGGACAGTGGCCTCCTCCAGACATTCCTAGTTCACCCGCACTATCCATTTGGGCTTACCCCACCCTCTGATCCAACTCACCACCAGATGGTGATCAGTTGACAGCTCTGCCCCTCTCTACACCCGAGTGTCCAGAACATGCAGACTCAAATCAGATGATACAATCACAAAATCGATCATCGATCTTCAGCCTAGGGTGCTCTGGTACCATGTACACTTATGATCATCCTTATGTTTGAACATGGTGTTCATTATGGTCAGTCCGTGACTAGCACAGAAGTCCAATAACAAATGAAGATTCGGGTTTAGATCAGGGAGGCCGTTCCTCATAATCACACCTCTCCAGGTGTCTCTGTCATTGCTCACATGTGCGTTGAAGACCCCAGCAGAACAATGGAGTCCCCCATCGGAGCCCCATACAGGACTCCATTCAGGGAGTCCAAGAAGGCCGAATACTCCGAAATGCTGTTCGGCGCATACACACAAGCAACAGTCAGAGTTTCCCCTCCGCCACCCGAAGAAGCAGGGAGGTGACCCTCTCATCTACTGGAATAAACTCCAACGTACCGGCGCTCAGCTGGGGTCTCGTGAGTATCCCCACACCCGCCCGGTGCCTCACCCCTTGGGCAACTCCAGAGAAGAATAAGGTCCAACCCCTATCAAGGAGAGTGGTTCCGGAGCCTAGGCTGTGCGTGGAGGTGAGCCCCACCAGATCTAACTGGTATCGCTCCACCTCTCGCACAAGCTCTGGCTCCTTCCCCCACAGTGAGGTGACGTTCCACACCCCTAGAGCTAGCCCCTGCCCTCTGGGTCTGGTCTGTCGAGGCCCTCGACTTTCACTGCCACTCAAAGGACAGTGCACCCAACACCTGCGGCCCCCCCTGCAGGTGGTGAGCCCACAGGGTGACTTAACAATTTATAGTTAATTAAGCTTATGTAAATCTAGTTTATGTTTTTCAATAAAAAAAAGTGACAAATAAATTTCTGGCTAAAAAAACTTGCATTACATTTTGGATTAGATTTTTTAAATGCATTCTTTGGTTTACTTGTTGACTCTATGTTGTGTTGATATGACCCCGCCCA
Organism: Thalassophryne amazonica; assembly: GCF_902500255.1. Taxonomy (NCBI): domain Eukaryota; kingdom Metazoa; phylum Chordata; class Actinopteri; order Batrachoidiformes; family Batrachoididae; genus Thalassophryne; species Thalassophryne amazonica. The sequence goes on from NC_047112.1 coordinate 110,757,956, forward strand.
TTCGCTCCCCTCGGGACGTGAACTCATGATCTCTGGCATCGAAGTCGGACTCTCTAACCAGAAGACTAAAACCCAGGGCTCTGGCCTTGTGACCAGGAATTCTTTTGAGCTGCTGGGAGTGAGGTTTACTAACTACATCTGCACAGCGACACCTGCTGGCCTCCGTTACATGAACTCAATTAAAATGAGTGAATTGAATGCACTGGAAATACATCACCAACACTTAAATGTCCCAAAACTTTAAATGCACTTAAAGGAACTGAGTTGTTATGACAACAATTAATTTTTGAGTTAGTTTAATTAATGGAAATGAGTGACTATAACTTTTTTCAAAGTTTGAGTTACATTAACATGCACATGCACGTGTAGTTCACGTGTGTTCCACCCTGTTCAGTGTACACTGTCAGTTGTTCCCAAAAATTGTGGTTTCACCAATGAAATCACTGCTTGCTACAGCTCAGCAGCATGTGAGGCCAGAGAGCACCTTTTTGGACTAAATTACTGAGTGAGCCCACATTTCTGTCTGCTCAATTTTCAGGAACTTTTGTTGAAAATTGGAAAATTTGTTGAAAATTGAAAAATTTGATGGAAAATTCCGTTTTGCCCTTCAGACCAATTTAGAAACAGTAAGCCCAGGATCTCACTGGGCATCCTGCGAAGGGCATCTGCAAGGAAGTTTGTGCAGTTCGCCATGAGGTTTGGAGTCATTCACCGTCCCCTTGCCTCAATCGAAGGACAGCACCTGTGTGCTGCTTGATTTTTGAACAGACCAATAAATTTGTGCAGCAAAGTTCTTTCCCAAATTGTCAGGCGGCACCTTGCACACCTCACCATGGGACAACTTGTGAGGGGTTGACACACACTTTTCCTTTTATATGATTGGAGAGGAATAGCACTTCTGGATCTGTACAGGATAGTGTGATGCAGAAGGTAAGTAGTTTTTGATGTTCAGGATAAATTCATGCTAAAATTGTCTGTATGTTTTGGACTACTTGGTGTACAGCTTGTGATGTAGCATTTTGTGCACCCAAGTTAAAATGAGGCTGATTGAACATTAAATGATAGGCACTCAGTATTTAGTTGTCATGCCACACAAACTGCATGAAGGTGCCGGTGTGGAAGACATCTTTAACCACAGCTGATTGCTGATGGCTTTTATGTGGGCTGCCTGCTGTAAATCCAGTACTTTGTTGTGTCCCACACCAGAGGAGGCATCATGCTGTGAACCTAATGATTCAGCTCTGGCACATCAGAGGTGGCACAGAACATTGAGATGTTTGATTTGCTGTCACCTGGGTAGAGGTGGAAAACTCCGGCTGTGCTGAGTAAAAGTGTGACTACATATTTGGTCCATCCACCCACAAAATCACCTGATTGTAATTTGGTCAAATCTTCAGAGAGTAGATGAGCTAATCAGTGGAATCACCTGTTTTAGGTGCACAGGTAGAAGAAAAACATGGTAGGCCACATAAGCCTATACTTCGTCTGGGTGTCTTTCCTCATTCTTCTCCTTACACAGTCACTCAGTATTTGAAAACTCTCTACTCCATGCAGATTTACCACAGAGTGCCATACTATTTGTATTTCTTCATAATTGAAAATAAAGTCCAAGACATACTCAGTGTCAGCTTTACCATCAGAGAGCCTTGTCCACAACTACCACAAAAGACTCCAAGCTGTCATTGATGTTAAAAGGGGACCATACATGGTATTAAGGGCCCCTTCACACCTAGTATGAATAAGTACAAATCAGGGCAAATCACAGCAGAACAGCTCGTATGAACCACAAAAACATTGAGTTGATGGGCAGGCATGTACGGTGCCTCTGCAACGGTTCCGTGCATGCGGGAACGCAGTGTGAGCAGCTGCAGCATGTGTAACCACATTGCGCAGCTGCTATGAAAAACAAAAAATACTTGCCACCCACAGGATTCCAATCTGCAATTTCCAAAAGCTCTGATTGCCAGCCAGAAACATTACCATTGAGCTACCGTCATTGTCCTGTAAAAGGTGCGGGAAAATACCTGATATCAAGAAGGTCATGGACATATATATATATATATATATATATATATATATATATATATATATATATATATATATATATATATATATATATATATATATATAAAAGCAGTCCTTTTTATTTTTTTCAAAAAATAAAGGTATTTGATTCATATGTTTTTACGTCAGACAAGCTTGAACCCTCGTGCGCATGCGTGAGCAGGCCTTGAGTGAGGAGTGCTCCACCCCGCCCGTCGGAATCTCTTTGTCTGAATAACCGCTGCGGACGGCGCGCGTTGCTTTATCAACATTTTTTCTGGACCTGTGAGGGATATCCGAGTGGACACTATTCGAGAAATTAAGCTGGTTTTCGGTGAAAAGTTTAACGGCTGATGAGAGATTATGAGGTGTTTCTGTCGCTGTAAGGACTTCCCACGGATCTGGACGTTGCGCAGCGCTTCCAGGCGCCGTCGTCGGCCTGTTTCGACCTGAAAACATTCTAATTTAAGGCTTAATTCACCCAGGACGTCGTGAGAGAACAGAGAAGATTCAGAAGAGGCGGGCATGAGAACTTTATGCGGACATTCCACTATTTAAGGACATTTTGTAATGAAAGATGTGCGCGCAAGTCGTTTCCATGACGACTCGGCGAATCTGTGTGCACCGCGACAGGAAAAACACCTCCGTGTTGAAAACCATTTGTAAAATTCAGGCGGCTTTTGATGGCTTTCAACAAGTGAGTAGCTGAGAAATTGTTTAACAGCTTGGGCATGTTCCAACTTGCCCGTTAAGGTTTCCAACGGAGGTGTTTTTCCTGTCGCGACCCCCCGCGGTCAGATCCGGCCCGACATGCCACTCTGCCCGCACGTTCTTTCATTACAAAATGTCCGTTAACAATGGAATGTCCGAATAAACTCCTCATGCCGACTTCTTCTGAAAGTTCTCTGTTCTCTGACGACTTACTGGGTCAACAGAGCCTGAAATGTGGAAGTTTTCAACTTGAAACGGCGAGACGCTTCCGCCTCGAAGCGCAGATCGCCGTCAGGCGCCATGGGCCATCCTTAAAGCGACACTACCAGACCAAAATCTCTCATCAGCCGTTAAAATTTTTACAGAAACCCAGCTGAATTTATCGAATTGTGTCCACTCAGTTGTGCCTTACAGTTTCTGAAAATTTTTTTATCAAACAAAGCAGCAGTCTCTGAGCCATTCCTAAACAATGAAAAAACGACGAAAGGGTGGGCCACTCCTCACTCAAAGACTGCCCACAGGCGAATGACGTAACCGATGCATGAAAAACTCTTGCATGCCCACGAGGGTTCAAGTATGTCTGATGTAATCACACGTGATTCAAATCCATATGGTTTTTGAAAAAAATATATATATATGTCCATGTCCTTCTTTTTTCATTTTATTGAATCCCTCTTATCAAGCGGACAATACAAGTATGATCTGTCTGTTCCTCTGTAAATGACCCTGGCAGTTGGCAGCATGTCCACCTGGCCCCGCCCACATGTCCTGCCCGACACGTGTGTCTTGTGGACGACAAGCCACAGGACAGACACAGCGTCATGTGGAACAGAGCTCCCATGGGTGACATGACATTCAGATCACCCACTGTGTGTTATGATCTGACGGTATGTTTCACCTGGGGTAGCCTGTCAATGCGCATGCCGTGTGCACTCGCTGCAGCCCATTGCAACAGCGATATATGTTTTTATGTAGTTGCCAGATCTGTTTTCACAGATCTGGCAACTTGCTTCTGACATATTGTTTGTTGCTGTGACGCCACTCTGAACTTCACATGGTTGTATACGCTTCTTTTATTTCTGTTTAGCACTCTTCTGGTTATTAATTGGATCTACTCTGAACGTTATTTGACAACAGTCCTGTTGTGAATTGTTAGCAGTTAGCGTTCGCTAGCGGTTAGCATTCGCTAGCTAGGTCGACCCCTCCCGTTATTACTTTTTATAGCTGTTTCTTTTCTACCCGTTTAATACTTCTGTTCGTTTTCCAGTTGAACTGCTGTGAATTTTAGGTAATTATTTTACTCCTGTGTAAAATCTTAGGAGCAGCTAGCATTTTTGCTAGTGTTAGCTTGCGTTAGCTATTTCGGACCCCCGTCATAATTTTTTCATTTCATTTTTTTACACTCCTGTTAGTTAATTAACTGTTTAGTGTAATTTATAGCTGCTGCGTTTTTACCTGTTTAATACCTCTGTTAGTTTTTCAGTGTAATTGCTGTGAATTTTAAAAAAATTATTTGCATCTGTGTGAGCCTTAGGAGAGGTTAGCTTGTCCATTATTGGTTAGCTCGTGTTTGCTTGGCTACATTCTTGAATTTCTTAGTGCACAAAGTACACTACTAATTCTACTTTACACCCTCCGTAAATCCTGTGTGATGTTGGAAGATAGGGTGGCTCTCTTAGAGAGCCATGTCCATAAGTTAGAGCAGCTTCTTAGCGCAGTGGAGTTAGATGTTATGGGCACTCCAGATGAGGTTAGTGTTGGGCCGGCTAGTGAGCCCATTAGCATCAGCTTAGAAACGCTGGCTGTGGAGGACAGCTTTCGGACTGTGGCTAGGTGGAGGAAGCCCCGTAGGGCTTGGTGCCCGGTTGTGGCACCCCGATCACACTCACCAGTGCGAACTGTGAATTGGTTCTCCCCCTTGCATTTGCCAGATGTGAATTCTCTGAGCGCACAAGTGACTTCCACTTCTGTCTCAAGGCCGAAACACTGGACTTTAGTGATAGGGGATTCTATCACCCACAAAGTCAGGTTACAGACGCCGGCTGGCGTTAAATGTATTCCTGGGGCCAGAACTCCCGACATTGCATCTCATCTTAGGATGCTGACGCTGCACAAGGGAAGACAGACAAAGGAACATGACATGAGATATAGTCACATAGTTATTCATGCTGGCACCAATGATATCAGGATGAAGCACTCAGAGGTCACAAAAATGGACATAGAGAGGACTTGTGACCTTGCCAGAAAGATGTGTTGGCATCGATTAATAGTCTCTGGTCCCCTCCCCTCCCAGGGTACTGATGAGGCATTTAGCAGGCTGACATCGTTAAATAGGTGGCTGGCGCAGTTTTGTAGACAGCAAGGCTTTAGCTTTATTGATAACCGGCCTTCGTTCTGGGGCCGCCATGGCTTGCTGATGCTGGACGGCCTCTGCCCTACTGGGGAAGGCGCTGCCATCTTGTCTGCGAACATAGATAGAGCTCTACAGGGAGGGTAACATTAGGAGTCTACAGCAGGCCACGGAGCAGGTGATTAGAGACCCTGCAAGACTTATGACAAATGTGGGTGTGGAATCCATTAGCTTAGCAGGGAATTTAGTGCAGAAAATCCACTATGGTGATAGTGCAGTTTATTTGCCAGGGAGTGAATTTCAACAAGTTGAGACTGTGGCCTGCTTCCGTAGTCATGTCCATAAAAATCATAGAGGCATATGCTTTCCAAACTTAATACCCATTACTATAGTGGATGATGTTGAAATTGAGGATGGCCCAGTGGTTGTTCCAGCAATAGCAAAGATTTCATGTCTGCTACCTACAACGCACATGGAATGTCTTAAACCTAAACCTACTTCTAGGCATCTTATATATGCTACTCTGGAACCACCCTTAAACCCAAACAGTTCAACTGTCAACCCCACTGAGGTCCTTAGACTGGGTCTCATTAACGTAAGATCACTGTCCTCAAAATCATTGTTGATCAATGATCTAATTATTGATCATCACTTAGATATGATTGGGCTATGTGAAACCTGGTTTAAACCTACAGCTGTCCTCCCCTTAAATGAGGCCTGCCCACCAGCATATACATTTAGTCACGTCCCTCATGATGCGAAGCAAGTCAGGGGTGTTGCTCTTATTTATAAATCTAGGTTTAGCTTATTAGCTGTTGTAGTTAAAAATATCACTCGTTTGAGCATCTGATTCTCTGCTCTGCTCAGGATATTACACATTGCCAAGGTCAGAAGAATAAAAATCAGTCATATTACTTTGTCACTGTATATAAGCCTCCTGGCCCATATGCTGAATTCTTAGATGAATTTGGTGCGTTTATCTCTAACTTGTCAACTAGTGTAGATAACATTCTGATCATTGGTGACTTTAACATCCATATAAATAAGCCTTGTGATCCCCTCTGCAAATCATTTATGGAAATTGTGGATGCATTAGGATTTTGGCAATGCATTCGGGATTCGACGCACATTAGTGGAAATACCCTGGATCTGGTTCTCGCATGTGGTATTGCTGTCACGAATATTGACATCATGCCTCTTACATCAGTGGTGCCTGATCACTCACTTATTAAGTTCACAGTTTTGCTGCCGTGTTTAGTGGAACAACAACCTTATATATCATTACGGCGATGCGTCAACTCCTCAACTAAGACTGAACTAGAAGCTAGACTGCCTAATGTCTTAGCCTCACATTTGACAAATACCCAGTCAGGAGACAGACTTGTGGATAGTTTAAACTCAGTGCTCAAAACTACACTCGACACGATTGCACCACCTGTGTTAAAACCGCGCTCCCCCAAATCACAGTCACCTTGGTTCAATGATTATCTGCATGACCTCAAGCATAAAGCAAGAGGTCTAGAACGGAAATGGCATTGTTCAAAATTAGAAGTATTTCACCTTGCGTGGTGTGATGCTATCTTAGACTATAAGCATGCATTATTGGCTACAAAGCAGACTTACTACTCTGATTTGATCAACAAAAACAAGCATAGCTCAAAGTTCTTGTTTGACACGGTGGCAACATTTTTGCATGGACAACCACCTGTAGTTCGCTCTCCTTTTACAGCACAAGATTTCCTGCATTACTTTGGGAAGAAAATAGAAGACATCAGGTCAAACATATCCAGGCATGCCTTAATCGAGCCACTACACCCTGCTATTGATGTGGGCGCCACTACTGAAGTATTACCTAGATTTACAGAATTTGACAATATCTCCCTAGGCATGCTGACAAAACTCGTAATGTCAACAAAAAGCACAACCTGTTTATTTGATCCTATACCAACAAAACTGTTTAAGGACCTGTGGCCCACTCTTGGGCCGACTGTGCTGGAAATTATTAATCTTTCTTTAACTTCTGGATCTGTTCCTAAATATTTCAAATCTGCAGTGATTAAACCATTACTTAAGAAACCTAATCTTGACCCTAGTGTATTGAAAAACTATCGGCCATATCAAATCTATAATTTTTTCTAAAAGTCTGGAAAAAGTGGTGCCACGGCAGCTCGTAGACTATCTTACTGAGAATAATCTCTTTGAGCCACTGCAGTCTGCTTTTAGAAAATATCATTCCACAGAGACAGCTCTCAGTAAAGTGGTGAATGATCTTCTGCTTACAATGGATTCGGACACCACTACAGTTCTGTTGCTGTTAGATCTCAGTGCTGCATTTGATACAGTGGATCATCATATTCTACTTGATAAGATGGAAATTAGCTGGGATTATAGGGAGTGCCCTTGCATGGCTGACATCATACTTGACCAGTCGTTCTCACTGTGTTTTGTACAGTAACACTACCTCTAACCTTAGTGACATGAAATTTGGGGTTCCACAGGAGTCTGTCTTAGGCCCCCTGCTTTTCTATAGCACCCCTTGGGCACATATTGCAGCATTTTGGGATTACCTTTCACTGCTATGCAGATGATACTCAGTTATACATGCTGATAAGTGCTGGTAATCTCGTTCACATAAAATCCTTAGAAGACTGCCTTGCAGCAGTGAGAAGTTGGATGTCTAGAAACTTCCTACTTTTAAACTCTGATAAGACTGAAATGATGGTTCTTGGTCCAGTGAGACATTGGCATCAATTTGACCAGTTAACACTCAGCCTCGGCTTGTGTGTCATACATCACACTGAGAAAGTGAGGAACCTTGGGGTAATTTTTGATCCTTCGTTGTCTTTTGGCCTCCACATTAGAAATATTACTAGGACTGCTTTCTTCCACCTGCGAAATATAGCGAAGATTCATCCCATCCTGTCTATTGATGATGCTGAGACCCTGATCCATGCATTTATCTCTTCTAGCTTGGACTACTGCAATGTTCCATTTTCTGGTTTACTGCAGTCTAGCATTAGGGGTCTCCAATTGGTTCAAAATGCTGCAGCCAGACCTTTGACACAAAGCACAAAGTTTGACCACATTACACCCATTTTAGCATCCCTTCACTGGCTTCCTGTCCCAGTGAGATCAGATTTTAAGGTTCTGCTACTAACCTATAAAATTATTCATGGACTGGCAGCTCCCTACCCAGCTCGCCTAATTAAACCTTACGTACCGGCCCGGGCTTTACATTCTCAGGGTGCAGGACTACTTTGTGTCCCTAAGGTGAATAAGAAGTCTGTGGGTCACAGAGCTTTCTCTTATCGTGCCCCTGTTCTGTGGAATGATCTTCCTGTGTCAATAAAACAGTCAGATTCTGTGGAGACTTTCAAGTCCAGACTTAAGACACACTTATTTTCCCTTTCATATGACTAGCATACTGGTACAGTTTTGTTTTATGCTTTTTACTCTTTTAATTAATTTATTAGTAATTGGAGTGGGCCGCGGCCTCAACTTTACCTTAATTCTGGGTCTTTTAGTGAAGTTTAGGGCTAGTGGCCGCGATCACCTTAGTATTTCTCTGTTTTTCTTGTTTAATGCTGGCAAATTATACAGTATTTTTTGTCTTTCTGATGCCTGATTCTGTTTTTTCTCTTTGTTTAAGGTGCAGCTCCATCCAGAGATGGGAGTTGTATTCATGTTGGCGATCCTCCTGTCCTGTGCGCCAATAGCATTTCTTGTATATTTGTCCGTGAATTGTTCTGTGAATTGTTCTGTAATTTAGGTTTGTAGCATGGCCCAAGCAGAGGGTCACCCCTTTGAGTCTGGTCTGCTTGAGGTTTCTTCCTGAGAAGGAGTTTTTCCTTACCACTGTTGCTCTGGGGGTTGGTAAGGTTAGACCTTACCTGTGTGAAGTGCTTTGAGGCAACTCTGTTGTGATTTGGCGCTATATAAATGAAAATAAATTGAAATTAAATTGAAATTGAAATTGTATGTCCACATGAAGACAGAAAGCTGACATGTGCATCACAGTGGACAGTTGTTAGTTCATGTCCGTCCAAACACAGTACATGTTTTCTAGCTAGGACATCCACAGATCTCCACAGCTGCTCCTGTCGGGAGACACACCCGCTGTCAGTTCAGCACACAGACCAATGTGTCACTGTATCAGTTTGCAAAGCCACATTCATGGGGGCACTTAGACAAAGTTCACATCCGATTCGAAAGTGATCGTTTGCTGACTGTTTTTGTGCTAATAGCCCAAATGGCCACACATGTTCTAAGTGCCAAGCGAGTGGTGTTACATGTTTGTGTGTGTCAGTTGGAATTTGGCCAAGACCTGCCATGAGAGGGTTCAATAGGCTCTCACAGCGCACAATCTGTCTTTCAGCCACTGGTGTGCGCAAATAGTTGTAGCAACAGGTTTACGAGGCGTTGGAGGTAGCCATGATTTTAGACGTATTGCATACAATTCCTGCTTCATGCGCAATTCGACCACATTCGTACTATGTGTGAAAGGGCTTTAAGAACGAGGGTATGTAAATTTTTGATCAGGGTCATTTGGGTAGTTTCTGTTGTCATTATGATTTAAAAAGAGTAAACACAGTTGTTTGACAATAAATGGCATCACTCAGCCACTAATTATGAGTGAAACAATAGTTTTTGTGTTATCATAGAATAGAATTTAAAATTCTTCTTCTTACTTATAAGGTTTTGAATAATCAGGTCCCATTTTATCTTTGACCTCTTAGTACCATATCACCCCAATAGAGCGCTTCACTCTCAGACTGCAGGCTTACTTGTAGTTCCTAGGGTTTGTAAGAGTAGAATGGGAGGCAGAGCCTTCAGCTTTCAGGCTCCTCTCCTGTGGAACCAGCTCCCAATTCGGATCAGGGAGACAGACACCCTCTCTACTTTTAAGATTAGGCTTAAAACTTTCCTTTTTGCTAAAGCTTATAGTTAGGGCTGGATCAGGTGACCCTGAACCATCCCTTAGTTATGCTGCTATAGACTTAGACTGCTGGGGGTTTCCCATGATGCACTGAGTGTTTCTTTCTCTTTTTGCTCTGTATGCACCACTCTGCATTTAATCATTAGTGATTGATCTCTGCTCCCCTCCACAGCATGTCTTTTTCCTGATTCTCTCCCCTCAGCCCCAACCAGTCCCAGCAGAAGACTGCCCCTCCCTGAGCCTGGTTCTGCTGGAGGTTTCTTCCTGTTAAAAGGGAGTTTTTCCTTCCCACTGTCGCCAAGTGCTTGCTCATAGGGGGCCGCTTTGACCGTTGGGGTTTTTCTGTAATTACTGTACGGCTTTTGCCTTACAATATAAAGCGCCTTGGGGCAACTGTTGTTGTGATTTGGCGCTATATAAATAAAATTGATTTGATTTGATTTGATCATTCATATTCTCTGAAAAATGGCCCCCAATAAATAAATAAATAAATTCTGCTAGGGTATGTAAACGTTTGAGCACAACTGTATCTACCGATATACACACAAAAAAAAGACAATTATTATTGCTCTAAGGATGGCTTGGAGACCTGGGCCCCGTAGCCACAAAGCAACCCAAATCCCTCTCAAAGAGCTCCTTACTTAGCCTAAAATTTCCTGGCAAGGAATCTTAGCCTACGAGCGAGCCAGCAGATGTCTGAGAGCAAGTCTGAGCAAGGAGGAGATGGAAACGTCTGTCTTTGCGAGGATGCGTTGCTAGGTATGACACAGTCCTCTAAGAGCTGTGATTGGTTGAAAGGGGGAGGTGAAATAAAAAAAGAACAAATGTGCTCTACCCTCCTAGTCATGAATGGACAGTAAAATCAACTGATCATATAAACTGAATTGCATTAAGACGTGAAATCGTGATGATAATTTAATGTTATGATGATTAAACCCAACAAAATTAAATGAATGGTTACACAGCTTGAAAATGTTTAAACGTACCTCATTCACATGCCAAATATCTGCATATTAAAAGCATACATGTATGCCTGCGTGTGAGTTTATTTAGTACGTTTATTGTGAGTACATAATATAATTGTAAATACGATAAAAATATATATGCGTGACACAAGAAAGTGACAACCCTTATTTCCATTGTGGTCCATTTAAAATCAACTGAAAAAAATAAAAGAAAATAACAGGGTTCCCCCGGAGGAGCTGGGGGGAGGTGTGTGTGGATTGGGAGGTCTGGGCAGCTTTGCTTGAGCTGCTGCCCCGCGACCCGACTCTGGATAAAGCGGAAGAAAATCGATGAATGGATGAATATTAACAGAGCCCGACCGATATGGATTTTTTGAGGCTGATAACGATACTTGGATGAAAAATATGCAGATAATCGATAAATCGGCTGATTTGCAGATAGCTGATAAATCAGCCAATATTATTATTATTTTTGTAAATGAATAAAATGTTCTTTTTTGTACCTTTAACAAAAAAGGTATGAGCTAAAAGCTAAAGCTTTGTCCTCATATTAATTAACTTTATAACAGAAGAATTTTCAAGTTCAAAAAATGCAATCAAGAATTAAACCTTTGTGAAATTAGCAAATACATATCCTTAAAAAGAGTTGTGAAATCAATCAATCAATCAATCAATTTTATTTATATAGCGCCAAATCACAACAAACAGTTGCCCCAAGGCGCTTTATATTGTAAGACAAGGCCATACAGCATATGGCCTACGCATGCTCATTTGATCACCCTCTTGACCGGTGTCGACCAAATTCCAGCTGTCACACATGAACATCTATAGGCTGGTTCACATGGCAGGATTTTAAAATTATCTGTAGGTTTCCAAAATCTGAGAGACCACACACGTGGAGATAAAACATCATAGATCTAACAGGTTTGGTGGTACAGTGTGTGGTGTTCAGCCGCATGGTAAAAACAACACACCCCATACGAACAGATTTCACACATGAACATTCCAGGTCAGACAGGAATTCTCGCAAAATCTCTCAAGATTAAACATGACTTCAGAGTAAACAGACGGAGATAGTTTGTGGACTATTTAAAACAGGGGAAAAACAAGATACAAAAAGAAAAAGAAAAGGCATTCTTTAAAGGATTGGAGACAGCGCGACAACTGGACTTTCTTGTAAGTCAGAACAGCTGTTTTGATTTTAGTTTCCACTCTGTGCGTCCGTCACCTTGCTTTCTGATTGGCTGCACGTCACATTCAGCAGGATGCATGCTCATTTGTGGTCAGAGAACATCACACACACAGTGATATCAGCCAAGACAATCCAATCAGAGCGCTCGGAAGATAAGATTATATTTAGTGTCATCACAATTGTCGGGGTGCCCTTAAGATTGTCGGAAAGGGAAAATCGGGTCTGATATCAGCCTAATTATCTTGCCCTGTGAACCCGGCTTAACACAGCTCGCTGGACACTTAGAAAAGGCGGGGCTAATCGCGCTTCTGGTATGATAGTAGACAGCAGCCGACCATATTCAACCTGTCTGTGAAAAGTGTCTAAGTGCCACACGAGTGTGGCGTCACCTCGCAACACACATGGGTGTAACTGTGCCGACCCCCCCCCCCCCCACACACACACACAGGTGGAGTGTGTCATCGTCGTCATCCGCCACCCCCAACACAATTGTCTTGTGGAGTGTGTCACCTCCCCACCACCAACACACACACACACACACACACACACACACACCATGAGTCCAACATTGTCAGCTGTGGCTGAAGGACCCGGAGTCCGGTCTGTCCAGCGCAGTGCGCTGCTGACCAGCTGACTGCTGTGTACTGCAGCTCAGCTGGTGAACATGCAATGCACGTGTGAGTGGGTGCTCACGCCCTCATGAGGTCCAGCCAGCATCTGAGCACGAGGCACAGTGTCAAGCTGGCCCGGCCAACTGATGTCACTTCCACTACAGAAATTGTAGTTTGCATGACACAAAGAGTGGAAATAAAATAAAATAAATAAGGGTTAATGCATGAACTCATTCTTGTGTGTTTGCTTTGCTCATACACTTTGCTGTAGACATACAGTGCATGTCAGCTGATCGCCGATTGACAGCTGGACATGACCATGCATGCAAGGTGTTACATTATGATACAGACATCAGACAGATAAATGGAATAAAGTGAATAAAATTGGTCCTAGCACAGAACCTTGTGGAACTCCATAATTAACCTTAGTCTGTGAAGAAGATTCCCCATTTACATGAACAAATTGTAATCTATTAGATAAATATGATTCAAACCACCGCAGCGCAGTGCCTTTAATACCTATGGCATGCTCTAATCTCTGTAATAAAATTTTTATTGTCAACAGTATCAAAAGCAGCACTGAGGTCTAACAGAACAAGCACAGAGATGAGTCCACTGTCTGAGGCCATAAGAAGATCATTTGTAACCTTTACTAATGGTGTTTCTGTACTATGAAACACTCCTGTGGAACCAGCTCCCAATTCAGATCAGGGAGACAGACACCCTCTCTACTTTTAAGATTAGGCTTAAAACTTTCCTTTTTGCTAAAGCTTATAGTTAGGGCTGGATCAGGTGACCCTGAACCATCCCTTAGTTATGCTGCTATAGACGTAGACTGCTGGGGGGTTCCCATGATGCACTGTTTCTTTCTCTTTTTGCTCTGTATGCACCACTCTGCATTTAATCATTAGTGATCGATCTCTGCTCCCCTCCACAGCATGTCTTTTTCCTGGTTCTCTCCCTCAGCCCCAACCAGTCCCAGCAGAAGACTGCCCCTCCCTGAGCCTGGTTCTGCTGGAGGTTTCTTCCTGTTAAAAGGGAGTTTTTCCTTCCCACTGTAGCCAAGTGCTTGCTCACAGGGGGTCGTTTTGACCGTTGGGGTTTTACATAATTATTGTATGGCCTTGCCTTACAATATAAAGCGCCTTGGGGCAACTGTTTGTTGTGATTTGGCGCTATATAAAAAAAAATTGATTGATTGATTGATGATGAATTCTAAAACCTGACTGAAACTCTTCAAATAGACCATTCCTCTGCAGATGATCAGTTAGCTGTTTTACAACTACTCCTTTCAAGAATTTTTGAGAGAAAGGGAAGGTTGGAGATTGGCCTATAATTAGCTGGGTCAAGTGATGGCTTTTTAAGTAATGGTTTAATTACTGCCACCCTAAAAGCCTGTGGTACATAGCCAACTAATAAAGATAGATTGATCATATTTAAGATCGAAGCATTAAATAATCAATCAATCAATCAATTTTTTTATATAGCGCCAAATCACAACAAACAGTTGCCCCAAGGCACTTTATATTGTAAGGCAAGGCCATACAATAATTCTGTAAAACCCCAACGGTCAAAACGACCCCCTGTGAGCAAGCACTTGGCGACAGTGGGAAGGAAAAACTCCCTTTTAACAGGAAGAAACCTCCAGCAGAACCAGGCTCAGGGAGGGGCAGTCTTCTGCTGGGACTGGTTGGGGCTGAGGGAGAGAACCAGGAAAAAGACATGCTGTGGAGGGGAGCAGAGATCAATCACTAATGATTAAATGCAGAGTGGTGCATACAGAGCAAAAAGAGAAAGAAACAGTGCATCATGGGAACCCCCCAGCAGTCTACGTCTATAGCAGCATAACTAAGGGATGGTTCAGGGTCACCTGATCCAGCCCTAACTATAAGCTTTAGCAAAAAGGAAAGTTTTAAGCCTAATCTTAAAAGTAGAGAGGGTGTCTGTCTCCCTGATCTGAATTGGGAGCTGGTTAAACAGGAGAGGAGCCTGAAAGCTGAAGGCTCTGCCTCCCATTCTACTCTTACAAACCCTAGGAACTACAAGTAAGCCTGCAGTCTGAGAGCGAAGCGCTCTATTGGGGTGATATGGTACTACGAGGTCCCTAAGATAAGATGGGACCTGATTATTCAAAACCTTATAAGTAAGAAGAAGAATTTTAAATTCTATTCTAGAATTAACAGGAAGCCAATGAAGAGAGGCCAATATGGGTGAGATATGCTCTCTCCTTCTAGTCCCCGTCAGTACTCTAGCTGCAGCATTTTGAATTAACTGAAGGCTTTTTAGGGAACTTTTAGGACAACCTGATAATAATGAATTACAATAGTCCAGCCTAGAGGAAATAAATGCATGAATTAGTTTTTCAGCATCACTCTGAGACAAGACCTTTCTGATTTTAGAGATATTGCGTAAATGCAAAAAAGCAGTCCTACATATTTGTTTAATATGCGCTTTGAATGACATATCCTGATCAAAAATGACTCCAAGATTTCTCACAGTATTACTAGAGGTCAGGGTAATGCCATCCAGAGTAAGGATCTGGTTAGACACCATGTTTCTAAGATTTGTGGGGCCAAGTACAATAACTTCAGTTTTATCTGAGTTTAAAAGCAGGAAATTAGAGGTCATCCATGTCTTTATGTCTGTAAGACAATCCTGCAGTTTAGCTAATTGGTGTGTGTCCTCTGGCTTCATGGATAGATAAAGCTGGGTATCATCTGCGTAACAATGAAAATTTAAGCAATACCGTCTAATAATGCTGCCTAAGGGAAGCATGTATAAAGTGAATAAAATTGGTCCTAGCACAGAACCTTGTGGAACTCCATAATTAACTTTAGTCTGTGAAGAAGATTCCCCATTTACATGAACAAATTGTAATCTATTAGACAAATATGATTCAAAACACCGCAGCGCAGTGCCTTTAATACCTATGGCATGCTCTAATCTCTGTAATAAAATTTTATGGTCAACAGTATCAAAAGCAGCACTGAGGTCTAACAGAACAAGCACAGAGATGAGTCCACTGTCCGAGGCCATAAGAAGATCATTTGTAACCTTCACTAATGCTGTTTCTGTACTATGATGAATTCTAAAACCTGACTGAAACTCTTCAAATAGACCATTCCTCTGCAGATGATCAGTTAGCTGTTTTACAACTACCCTTTCAAGAATTTTTGAGAGAAAAGGAAGGTTGGAGATTGGCCTATAATTAGCTAAGATAGCTGGGTCAAGTGATGGCTTTTTAAGTAATGGTTTAATTACTGCCACCTTAAAAGCCTGTGGTACATAGCCAACTAACAAAGATAGATTGATCATATTTAAGATCGAAGCATTAAATAATGGTAGG
The DNA here is from genome assembly GCF_902500255.1 of Thalassophryne amazonica. Taxonomy (NCBI): domain Eukaryota; kingdom Metazoa; phylum Chordata; class Actinopteri; order Batrachoidiformes; family Batrachoididae; genus Thalassophryne; species Thalassophryne amazonica. The sequence continues at coordinate 110,774,110 of NC_047112.1, forward strand.
GCTTCTTTGAGCAGCCTGGTAGGAATGGGGTCTAATAAACATGTTGATGGTTTGGATGAAGTAACTAATGAAAATAACTCAGACAGAACAATCTGAGAGAAAGAGTCTAACCAAATACCGGCATCACTGAAAGCAGCCAAAGATAACGATACGTCTTTGGGATGGTTATGAGTAATTTTTTCTCTAATAGTTAAAATTTTATTAGCAAAGAAAGTCATGAAGTCATTACTAGTTAAAGTTAAAGGAATACTCGGCTCAATAGAGCTCTGACTCTTTGTCAGCCTGGCTACAGTGCTGAAAAGAAACCTGGGGTTGTTCTTATTTTCTTCAATTAGTGATGAGTAGTAAGATGTCCTAGCTTTACGGAGGGCTTTTTTATAGAGCAACAGACTCTTTTTCCAGGCTAAGTGAAGATCTTCTAAATTAGTGAGACGCCATTTCCTCTCCAACTTACGGGTTATCTGCTTTAAGCTGCGAGTTTGTGAGTTATACAACGGAGTCATGGTAAATGGACTGGATTTATATAGCGCTTTTCCATCTGCATCAGACGCTCACTACACACCGGGAGCAATAGGGGATTAAAGGCCTTGCCCAAGGATGACAGACGTGGTGTGACCTCCTGTGACGTGCAGCTGTTCAGATATCTGTGCTCACAAGTCATAGGGACATGGGGAACACCACTACTGGCTTGTACGGTATGAGTGGACATCGGCATGCATCCTCACGTGGGAATAAATTAAAACATATTGCTTCAGTTGACCGGCATGTCAGCGCTCCGCAATGCAGATGAATATTGTGCCATCCAGGAAATCACCCCACAGGACGCCCCCAAGAGGTGCGTGTCACTGTGTGATTTCCCCACATTGTATTTAAAACACATATCACATTTGCAGCAGATCACTGTGCGATGGACATGCCATGCCGGCTGATGTGTTCACGATGCGAGAGCCCGGCTCTTCACCACACGGGAGCTGACTCTTCATGACACGGAAGCTTGCTCTTCATGACATGTAAAACATGAAAGACAGAGCAGTAATCCACATCATTTCATTACTTCCTGGTGTTCGTCTACATGGAGGGTAAATCCGCTCTTTATAACAGCAATTAGGTATTATAAATTGTGGTGTTTTATTAATTTTTTGCTCCGCTGCTGTGTGCACGACTTTTCACATCGTGGCACTGTGTTTGTTCGCATGAACACTCTGAGGCTGTTTTGTGGATATGGGCCCAGGTGTCAAAGACATTCATTTATCATTTGAAGGTTGCTGGTTAGTGTCAAGGCCTTACAACCATAGCGTTAGAGTAGTATCTCACTAGCTATCTCTTACACTCCAGCTTATTAATTAATCAAAAACCCAGACAGAGCTTTAATTCATTTGAAAGCTTGACTCTTAGTCTTGTCCATCCAAACTGGAAGTCCCAAAAAACAGTTTTATTTGTTGTTATCTATCGTCCACCTGGTCGTTACTGTTAGTTTCTCTGTGAATTTTCAGACCTTTTGTCTGACTTAGTGCTTAGCTCAGATAAGATAATTATAGTGGGCGATTTTAACATCAACATAGATGCTGAGAATGACAGCCTCAACACTGCCATTTAACCTATTATTAGACTCAACTGGCATTGCTCAAAATGTAAATGAGTCCACCCACCACTTTAATCATACTTTAGATCTTGTTTTGACTTATGGTATGGAAATTGAAGACTTAACAGTATTCCCTGAAAACTCCCTTCTGTCTGATCATTTCTTAATAACATTTACATTTACTTTAATGGACTACCCAGCAGTGGGGAATAAGTTTCATTACAGTAGAAATCTTTTGGAAAGTGCTGTAACTAGGTTTAAGGACATGATTCCTTCTTTGTTATGTTCTCCAATGCCATATACCAACACAGTGCAGAGTAGCTACCTAAACTCTGTGAGTGAGATAGATTATCTCGTCAATAGTTTTACATCCTCATTGAGCACAACTTTGGATGCTGTAGCTCCTCTGAAAAAGAGAGCCTTAAATCAGAAGAGCCTGACTCCATGGTGTAACTCAGAAACTCGCAGCTTAAAGCAGATAACCCGTAAGTTGGAGAAGAAATGGCATCTCACTAATTTAGAAGATCTTCACTTAGCCTGGAAAAAGAGTCTGTTGCTCTATAAAAAAGCCCTCCGTAAAGCTAGGACATCTTACTACTCATCACTAATTGAAGAAAATAACAATAACAACAAAAGAACAACCCCAGGCATGAGCTGCACCATACTGAAAGTTATCGATTAGCTGTTAGCTGTAGCTTCTAATAATTTTTAAATTTATTTTTTGGTCGTTTATCGGTTAAGCGTTATAAAAGATACATTTTCAGTTAGCTGATTACTACTTATTGAAGCTAACTTTTTGGATAGCTGTGCCCACCACTACTCCTTGTAAAAGTAACTTAGTTACTTTACTGATTACACAATTGTAAAAGTAACTAAGTTAGATTACTAGTTACTTTTTTAGTTACTTTCACCAGCTGCAGACAACACCCCCCTGCCACCTCAACGTCGACTGCATAAGCAGCTGCGCTTCGGTGCCCCTGTCTCATCGACAGCAGCACGGTTGAAGCGGTCTCTCCCCTGTTAGGGTGATCAAACACTGTTCTGAACTCCCTCACAAACCCAGTGTATGTGTGAAGGAGCCGTGAATTTTGCTCCCAAAGCGCCGTAGCCCAAGCGCGTGCCTCTCCCCAAAGCAGAGTGATCACATAAGCTATTTTGCTTGCGTCTGACGCGTACATGACGGGACGTTGTGCGAAGACGAGCGAACACTGCATAAGAAAGTCCGCGCATGTCTCCACACAACCTCCATATGGCTCAGGAGGGCTTATGTAAGCTTCAGGGGATGGTGGGAGGGGTTGTTGAACCACCACTGGGATATTTATATCCAGCACAGGGTCGGCAGGAGGTGGAGCTGCAGCAGCGCCCTGAGCGCTTGCCGCCATTTGCGCGGAGAGAGCCTCCACCCTGCGGTTCAGGAGGATGTTTTGCTCGGCTATTTGATCCATTCGAGCCGTAAAGGCGGTGAGAATATGCTGTAGCTCACCAATCACGCCTCCTGCAGACGCCTGCGCTCCCTGCTCTCCCATTGGCTGTTCAACAGCCTGGTGACACCCCTCGGAGTCCATGACGCTGGCCGAGATATCCTGTTGGGAAAGTGTAGTGACACGGACCCACAACAGGGGGCGTAAATGAACGGACAATGGAAAGAGTCAAATTATAACACTTTACTGTTGTGAATGACACAACCAAACACAGCAGATTCAGAATGTGCAACAGTCAATCAATAAAGGTGTCGTGTGGGCAGGCTCGACGATAGGAGACGCCCGTCTGGAAACGAACCGGAACCACACGATTTCCACCGCCACCGAACCCGAGGAATACTGGAGCCGCCAAGTCCCGGAGTCCGCAGGTGGCCACCTTCACGGCGTGTCGGATCTGGTACTGCTGGCAAAAAGCAAAAGACAGTCAAAGGGTGGGTGTGTGAACACCCAGTAACAATCCTGGAGGGAATTACACCTCCACCTCTCACTCAACACGTTGCAGCGGTCTCAGAAGAAAAAGAGCGCCGTCTTGCACAGCCTCCACAAAAACGACCGGTACTCCTGCAAACACTCACAATAACAGATTTACAAATCTCGCAAAAAGGCTGAGAGTATTACCTCTGATAGAAGATGATATCTCGGCAGTGTGGTGGAGGTGTCTTCCTGCTTTTATACCAGATGTGGATGATTAGTGACAGCTGTCACGGATGATGGGTGACAGCTGTCACCACGGCTTGTTCCTGAGGCGGCAGCGCCCTCTCGTGCCTGAAGCCCGCACTTCAGGCAGGGCGCCCTCTGGTGGTGGGCCAGCAGTACCTCCTCTTCAGCGGCCCACACAACAAGTAAACTGTAATTCTATGCAGAAAACACGACCAGAATGACAGGTAAGTAAGTTTTTTCACATTTTATAGTTGTTGACGCATCACGGATCAGCTGTTTTTAGTGAGCAGACACAGAGCAACTCAGCTCAGAGTTCTAAATAAAGGGGAAAAAACATAGAAATGTCTTTGTAAAGCTCAGTGCAGGTGTGCTGTTGTCACCGCGCAAAACCGTAGATGAAAAACTCACAGCTCGCTGAAAGTGGGCAGTTCAGTCAAACCCCAACCCCCTGCCCACAGGCCAAGTTTAATGCTGCGATTGAACCGCAATGCAAATATAATAGTAACACACAGTAACTTGGAGAAGTAACTTTAATCTGATTACTGATTTGGACAGCTTAACACATTACTCATTCCTGCAAAAAGTGGTCAAATTAGACTAACATGTTACGAGGCGTACATCAGTGAGATACTAGCCTAAGTGAAGCAGCAAAAGGATCTCTGCTCAAATGTATAGAAACATTTGAACAACTGAAAACTGTATCTCATATACATAACAAAGGATTTTAATCCAACAAAACAAATCAAATCTAGGCCCAATTCTCCCATGTGCCTTCTACCAAACTGCAGCTGAAACTTTGCATCTTTTCTTTAAGAAAATTGTTCTCTGTGCCACGCCACTATGCAGCTGTATGCAACAAACACCATGCCCACTACTTCACTTACAGCCACAGAAGCCTATACCTCCTTCAGAGTTTTCTGGGTATCTTGGTAGCTTCCCTCACTGGTCATCTTCTTGCACGTTCACACAGTTTTTGAAAGATTTACCCTACAGTACAAAGTGTTTGTATTTCCAAAGAATAGGTGTAAATGTATGACTTGGAAATGTTCCTGTATCCATCCCCTGACTTGTCAAAGGAGACTGGCTGTAAATGTTGTGATTTTTATAAACAGAAATCCAAACATTTACTCTGTCCAATTACTATTGTATGTATGAGTGCATGGTTTGGGGATACCCCTTTCTTCTGAACTGCAAACCTAATTTACCTACGGGTACGAATAAAGGAACCTGAATTACTTAAGGTCTCTGAAAATGGAAAGACTGTATGGAAACATGGCTATCATTCCTGAAAGGCTAATAGGATATTTTTTTGAAATCCTTTGAATTAAACCTGAAGTCTAAACAGCAAGTGCATCTTGATAGTTTCATCTCAACTCAACTGTGGTGCCGTACAGATACAAAATAATAGAAATCGAGTCACTGTCCAAATACTTATGCTCCTGACTGCATAGAAGCTTGTTGCTACAGTCACTTCATATCTTTTATCAATGACTGTGTTTTTCAGCAGCCTGTCTGTTAACCCATGTATTATCTCCTGCTCTCGTCCCCCTGCTGCTGGAAATGAGATATTGTTTTGAATATAGGTCATAACCTGACTCCAAAATCCTCATGACATTTGATGGATGGATACATATTAGTGTTTTCTTGGATGAGTTTGAAATCAGCGTTGTAGGTCTGTGTTTAGTCATTATTGAATCCGCAGCAGTGTGGGCAGTTAAGATTTCATTTCCACATTGCCTCCAGTTTGAATATTAACATTAATTGAGAACTATATTCAGGGCAGCACGGTGGATTAATGGCTCGCACTGTTGCCTTACAGCGAGAAAGGAGTTTGTGGAGAAAGTGTGAAAGCGAGAAAGTGTGTGGAGTTTGCATGTTCTCTCCGTATTCGTGTGGGTTCTCTCCGGGTGCTCCGGCTTTTTCCCACATCCAAAGGCATGCAGGTTAGGTGGATTGAACACTTTCAATTGTCCGTAGGTGTGTGTGCGGGTGTGAATGTATATGTAACCCTGTGACAGACTGGCATTCTGTCCAGGGTGTACCCTGCCTCACGCTCTATGACTGCTGGGAAAGGCTCCAGCCCCCGCAACCCTTAATTGGACTAAATGGTTGAAGATGAGTGAGTGAGAACTATATTCATGAGTATGTGCACCACGTCAGCATGGGCGAGTTTGAAAAACACATTATATTTCTGTATTTACCAAACAAATACAGCACATCCAGAAAGTAATCACAGTGCTATACTTTTCTGATATGTTTTTATGTTATAGCCTTATTCCAAAATGGAAGGAATTAATTTTCCCAAAAAATTCAACACACAATACCCCATAATGACAGTGTGAAAAACATTTTTATGAGATTTTTGCAAATTTATTAAAAATTAAAACAAACAAAAAAAATCATAATGTAGAAGTAAGTATTCACAGCCTTTGCCATGAATCTCAAGATTGAGCACAGCTGCATCTTGTTTCCACTGATCATCCTTGAGATGTTTCTACAGCTTAATTGGAGTCCACCTGTGGTAAATTCAGTTGACTAGATATGACTTAGTAATGCACACACCTGTCTACATATCTGGTCCCACAGTTGAGAGCACAAACCAAGCATGAAATCAAATGAGTTGTCTGTAGACCTCCAAAACAGGATTGTCTTCAGGTACAAATCTGGGAAGGGTATGGATCATTTCTGCTGCTTTGAAGGTCCCAATGAGCACAGCAGTCTGCATCATCCGTAAATGGAAGAAGTATGCATCCACCAGGAGCCTTCCTAGAGCTGGCTGCCGGTCCAAACTGAGCAATCGGGGAGAAGGGCCTTAGTCAGGGAGGTGATCAACAACCCGATGGTCACTCTGTCAGAGCTCCAGCATTTCTCTGTGGAGAGAGGAGAACCTTCCAGAAGGACAACCATCTCTGCAGCAATCCACCAATCAGGCCTGTATGGTAGAGTGGCTAGACGGAAGCCACTCCTTAGTAAAAGGCACATGGCAGCCCACCTGGAGTTTGCCAAAAGACACCTGAAGGACCCTCAGATCAAAACAAATTCTCTGATCTGATGAGACAAAGGTTGAACTCTTTGGTGTGAAAGCAGACATCATGTTTTTAGGAAACCAGACACCATAACTACAGTGAAGCATGGTGGTGGCAGCATCATGCTGTTGGGAAGTTTCTCAGCTGCAGGAACTGGGAGACTAGTCAGGACTGAGGGAAAGATAAATGCAGCAATGTACAGAGACATTCTGGATGAAAACCTCCCCCAGAGCTCTCTTGACCTCAGACTGGGGTGACGGTTCATCTTTCAGCAGGACAATGACCCTAAGCACACAGCCAAGATATCAAAGGAGTGGCTTCAGGACAACTCTGTGAATGTCCTTGAGTGGCCCAGCCAGAGCCCAGACCGGAATCAGACTGAACATCTTTGGAGAGATCTGAAAATGGCTGTGCACCAACGCTCCCCATGCAACCTGACAGAGCTTGAGAGGTGCTGCAAAGAGGAATGGGCAAAACTGCCCAAAGATAGGTGCGCCAAGCTTGTGGCATCATATTAATGAAGAATTGAGGCTGTAATTGCTGCCAAAGGTGCATCAACAAAGTACTGAGCAAAGGGTGTCCTTCTATTTTCTTCGGGGTGACCACAGCAGATACAACCAGATCCGCATTGGTATTTGTTTAATGCCGGATGCCCTTCCTGATGCAACTCCATGTTTATCTGGAGAAATACACACAGCCGCTGGTGTTCCAAGGAGGTCTCCCATCCAAGTACTAACCAGGTCCCACACTGCTTAACGTGTGAGATCTGATGGAATCAGGCTGACACAGAACAGACTGGCTGCAAAATGTGGAAATGTGCACTGTAGAGTGACCCAATTATTAGCTGGTAAAATCTGGTCAGATATGTTATGCTGCATTTACACATAGGCAAGACACGTTATGAATGTCATTTCTCTGTCATTCATGGCACATTCCTGAAATTCTTAACATGACTTAACACATCCGAATAGGTTTCTTAACAGAAACCGCACCGCGCACGCGCTCACACAGGCAGAGTGGCGCTTCACTTTAAAACAAACACAGCAGAGTTTGTTTTTCTGATGGACAACGATTTGATGCATGGCATGGCAGATTTCATCATCAGAATTATTTTTAGACTCCTACTTAAAGTTCGTTTTGGATTGTTGATGTCAAAGCAGCAGTGACGCACCAAGGCTGGATTAATTTCTGACATTTTTTTACGCTGCACTGAGGAGGTACCAAAATGTAACTCCCTTTTCTGTTGTTTGTAAATTAATATAATGTAAAATAACAAGGATCTGTCTTAGCCATTATATAAAACAAATAATGAATTTTTTTTCCATTCTTTCAATGGGACGAATATTTAATGTGGTGAAAGTTGGAACAAACCATTCAACTCAGCTTCGCGTCGTTGAATGGTTTGTTCCAACTTTCACCTCATAAAAATATTTGTACCATTGAACTCATAAACCTTCATTATTTGTACAACATCTTAGTGCAACAAGACTACAATGCAACACTGCAGCTTGTTTAAATTAAATTCTACAGTTCCAAATATATGTTAAGTTCACAGTTTACAGAAAATGCACAGCACTGACAATAACTCAAGATTGCATCCACCCTCTGATATCTGACGTTTTTCCATCAGGGTTTTGCTGTTTTTCACCGGTTAACCATTTTTGGTTAGCTACAGGCAGGGCTAGGTCCTGGAGCTGACCACTGGAAAGCCTCACACCACAGATGCATCATATCCAATGAACAAGCACATGCAATAACTTCAGTGAATTCAAATTTGATGATATTTTATGTCTTTTATAATAAACACTTCTAAGAGTTTATTTTATTTATTAATTGATTCATTTTCTATACCTGCTTACTCCCATTAAGGGTAACAGAGGTGCTGGAGCCTATCGCAGCAGTCATTGGGCATGAGGCAGGGGACACCCTGCCACATGTCTATCACAAGTTTATTTTAGATTTGTTTATATATTATTTTTATTCCTGCCATTACAAATTTTCTCTTGTACGCCCCCTAAGAGCAAGCCACCATTGTTTGGGAGACCTGTTGTGAAATGATATATCTCGGCTTTTTAGTTGTTGAAATATCCAAAAAAAGAGTAATATGCATCATGTTTTCCTTGACCTTGACCTTTCACCCCTAGATATCTATCCAACTAATATTCCAACCAGGCTTCTTTATTGTTGAGCAATACAGAAAAGGTGGGTTGGGGATTTTTTTTTGGTCTATGTTTTCCTTGATCTTTGACCAAACTACTCTAAAATCTGTGAAGTAAGTTTGAAGGAAATACATCAAGCTGTTTTTGAATTATGTTGTTCACAGATACACATGCACGAGTGAAAACAATACCTTGCTCTGATGCAGAAGGTAAAAAAGGGCACTGCACCCAAAATCTTACTGCGTGGACAATACATATAATTTGGTTCCAATATTTGATAAATTGGTGTGCATGAAGTAAATGCTTAAATGCGAGGTCTGTTAGAAAAGTATCGGACCTCTTTTTTTTTTTTGCAAAAACCTGATGGATTTGAATCACATGTGCTTGCATGAGCCAACCTTGAACCTTTGTGCGCATGCGTGAACTTTTTCACGCCGGTCGATTGCATCATTTCCTGATAAGCAGCCTTTGTGTGAGGACATGTGTTGTGCTCTCGGTGGATTTTCATTTCAAGGAAAAAGATGAAATGACTGGAGCAGCGCTACTGCATCAAATTTTGCCAGAAACTGGGCAACAGCCAGGTGGAATCCATTCGGAAGATTCAGACGGCTTTTGGTGACGATCCTATGGGCATCACACAGATTAAGGAGCGGTACAACCAGTTTAAAGACGTCCGCACAACAGTGGCGAGCGAGCCATGCTCCGGTCAGCCATCAACATGCTGAAATGACCAGATCATTTCCAAAGTGAACGCTGTGGTGATACGGGACCGTCATGTGACTATCCAAGAAATTGCAGAAGAGGTGGACATCAGCACTTTTTCGGTACATTCCACTGTGACAGAAGATTTGGCCATGAAAAGAGTGGGGGTGAAATTCATGCTGCTGCTGATGGCGGCGCAAAAGCGCCTTCGTGTTGAAGTCTCACAGGACATGCTGTGACATGCCCACCTCTTCCACAATTTCTTGGATAGTCACACGAATGAAAAGTCACCAAAAGCCGTCTGAATCATCCGAATGGTTTCCACCCGGCTGTCGCCCAGTTTCTGGCAAAATTTGATGCGGTGCTGCTCCAGTTGTTCCGTATTTTTCCTTGAAATGAAAATCCGCTGAGCGCACAGCACACATCCCACACAAATGCTGCTTGCCAGAAAATGATGCAGTCGACAGGCGTGAAAAAGTTCACGCATGCGCACGATGGTTCAAGGTTTGCTCATGCAAGCACACGTGATTCAAATCCAACAGGTTTTTGCAAAAAATAAAAAGGTCCGATACTTTTCTAACAGACCTCGTAATTTCATGACCACATGCTGTTGGAAAAGGTGACATGGTGTAAATTGCGCAAAGCAAAAGAAAGAGCGACAATTTCACATTCTAACAACTATGTGTGTAAATTTATTTATTTAATTTATTTCACTGAAAAACATTCACATACACACAGACTTTATAAGATGGCTCGGCCCGGTTCCTTACTCCACAGGGGTCCTGACAGTAAAACCTCAAAGCACCGGGCCAGCTGATTACATACACAGCAACAGCAGACCTCTGTCTGCACCTGCCAAAATGCAGTGAGTGGTCAGAGTCCATGTTATTAATACATGTTATTGAGACAGCATTGAGAACAAGAAATCGTACATCGCTGAAAGCAGATGTCTTGGCTTACTGACATATGTAAAGCAAGGAACACAGTGTAACCACAAGCGGTGGGACATTTATGTGTGAAACAGGTTTAACATATAGAGCCGGACACACATTGCGACCACAGGTGGTGATCTGACTTGGTGAATTATGTGTGAACAGTACATTGCCTGTCTGTGTGTGCTACAACATAACTCATGTGAAGCATGTTTTTCTCTATACATTCATTCATTCATCTTCAATCGCTTATGCGAGATCGGGTCGTGGGGGCAACAGCTCTAGCAGGGGAACCCAGACTTCCCACTCCCGTGCCACATTGACCACCTCTGACTGAGGGATCCTGAGGTGTTCCCAGGACAGTGTGGAGTGTGAAGATCTCTCCACTTAGTCCTGGATCTTCCCTGGGGTCTCCTCCCAGGTGGATTTGCCTGGAACACCTCCCTAGGAAGGTGCCCAGGAGGCATTCTTACCAGGCCCTAACCACCTCAGCTGGCTCCTTTCAACACAAAGGAGCAGTGGCTCTACTCCGAGCTCCCCACAGATGGCCAAATTTCTCACCCTATCTCTAAGAGAGACACTAGCCACCCTCCTGAGGAAGCCCATTTCGGCCACTTGTACCCACGATCTAGTTCTTTCGGTCATGACCCAACCCTCATGACCATAGGTCAGAGTAGGAACGGAGACTGACCAGTAGATTGAGAGCTTCGCCTTTTGGCTCAGCTCCCTTTTTGTCACAACACTGCGGTACAGTGAATGCAACACCACCCCTGTTGCACCAGTTCTCCAGACAATTTCACGCTCCATTGTCCCCTCACTCATGAACAAGACCCCGAGTTACTTTAACTCCTTCACTTTGGGCAAGACCGTATTCCCTACCCAGCGTAGGCAATCCATCGGTTTCCTGCTGAGAACCATGGCCTCAGATTTAGAGGTGGTGATCCTCATCCCTGCTGCGTCACACTCAGCTGCGAACCAATCCAGTGAGTGTTGGAGGTCACTGGCAGATGAAGCCAACAGGACCACATCATCTGCAAAAAGCAGTGATGACACCCTGAGCCCACCAAACTGGAAATCGTCCTCCCTCCGATGCACCTCAATGTCTTGTCCATGAATATCACAAACAGGATTGGTGACAAGGCACAGCCCTGGCGGAGGGCAACCCTACCGGAAATGAGTCAGACTTACTGCAGAGCACCCGAACACAGCTCTCACTTCGTGAGTACAGAAATTGGATGGCCATGGGAAGAGACCCCCTCACTCCATACTCCCGCAGCACCTCCCATAGTATCTCCCGGGGTACCCTATCATACGCCTTCTCCAAGTCCACAAAACACATGTAGACTGGATGGGCATACTCCCAGGCACCCTCCAGGTTGGTTGTTCCATAACAAGGATGGAACCCACATTGTTCCTCTTCAATCAGAGGTTCAACTATCAGCCGAACCCTCCTTTCCAGCACCCTGGAGTAGACTTTACCAGGGAGGCAGAGTAGTGGAATGCCCCTGTAGTTGGCAAACACTCTCTGGTCACCCTTTTTAAATATGGAGATCACCACCCTAGTTTGCTACTCCTTAGGCACTGTCATAGACCTCACCACAATGTTGAAGAAATGTCTCATCCAAGACAATCTCTTCCACACCAGAGCCTTCAGCATTTCTGGATGAATCTCATCAACCTCCCGGGCCTTGCCACTGTGGAGTTGTTTGACTACCTCAGTGACTTCCAGCAGGGAAATTGATGAAAATCCTCCATCAGCTTCCAGCTCTGCAACTAGTATAGAGGGTGCTCTGGTCTGATGCAGGAGTTCCTGAAAGTGTTCCTTCCAGCACCGGATTACATCCTCAGTTGACAGCTTAGATGGTTCCCCATTTTCCTCTCCTGAGGTGCCTCATGGTCCTCCAGAAGCACCTTAGTGCCAATGTGTTGTCCAGGTGGGACGTCCAGAATGAGAGATCTCTGATGTGCTGAACCCTGTTCAGAGATCTCAACACCTGCAGCTGTCGGTGGACACATCCCCTGTCAGTTCAGCACACACACCAATGTGTCACTCTTTTTCTGTGTCATGTGAGCTGTCAGTGAGTCTCTGGTCAGCAGCTGACAGGCACCTCGCTGTGCTGTGTGCGCCCAGACCTGCCTGTCCGGCCCCCTGTCTGTGCAAGTCAATAACTAATTGCTTATATATATATAGGAATTATGATAATAAAATGAATAAGCACATACATAACCGAGGTAGGTTAAGATAGGATCCTGGATAGGACAATAAAAACATCATGAAAAAAGATTCTCATGTTATCTGCAAATACCTTTAGACATATAACATGGTGGAAAATATAGTTGACTCACATCTGTGCTGTTGAATTTTTATAGGCACTCTATCAGTATGCAGATTCCAACACAAGTCCCTGTCCTTACCTAATAGGTGATAGCTGACAAGCAGAAAAGGCTAAATGCAACATTTTACTGGAGGATAGTACATAATTTTTCATTCATTGTATTTTTACATTGTATTTCATGGATGTAGTCAAGTCCAATATTTTGAAAGTACACTTTTTCAACACATCACACAGTATAGTATTTATGGTTCACAGTATGGCTCTCCTGAACTAAAACGCCAAAAAAAAAAGGGATGTGCTTTGCTTTCGTAAATATGACTTATTTCCATAGCTTGATGTTGCAAAAAAGGAAACAAAAATTCCCCCAAAATACATATGGAATTCCAAATCTTGAGAATTACAGAAATGTATTGAGATGAAGACCAACACTTATTCACTGACTTGGAAATGGTAATGTTTCAATCCCCTGACTTGTCTCAAGAAAACTGGCTTTAAAGGTGATGCTTTGTGTTGACAGAAATTATTATATTTAGTTTTTCCAAATGGCTGTAATACGAGGTCTGTGATAAAAAAAAAGCGGTCCTTTTTATTTTTTTCAAAAAATAAATGGATTTGATTCATATGTTTTTACATCAGACATGCTTGAACCCTTGTGCGCATGCGTGAGTTTTGTCATGCCTGTCGGTGACGTCATTCGCCTGTGGGCAGGCTTTGAGTGAGGTGTGGACTCCCCCTGCCGTCGGAATCTCTTTGTCTGAGACGCTGCTGGAGATGGCGCGCGTTGCTTTATCAAATTTTTTCAGGACCTGTGAGGGATATCCATGTGGACACTATTCGAGAAATTCAGCTGGTTTTCGGTGTAAAGCTTAACGGCTGATGAGAGATTGTGGAGTTTCTTTCGCTTTAAGCACAGCCCACAAAGCGGATCAGCGCGGCGCGGTCGGAGGTGGCGTCCGTCTGGCTGTTTCGAGCTGAAAACATCCTAATTTAAAGCTCTGTTCACCCAGGACGTCGTCAGAGAACAGAGAAGTTTCAGAAGAGGCCGGCATGAGGAGTTTACCCTTACATTCCACTGTTAAAGGTTTGTAATGAAAGAACGTGCGGACGAATTTGCCAAGTCGGATCCGTGACGACGCGGCAAATCCGTCTGCGCCGCGACATGAAAAACACCTCCGTGTTGAAAACCGTTTGTAAAATTCAGGCGGCTTTTGATGGCTTTCAACCAGTGAGTATCTGAGAAATTGTTTAACAGCTTGGGCATGTTCCAACTTGTCCGTTAAGGTTTCCAACGGAGGTGTTTTTCCTGTGGCGACCCCCCGTGGTCGGGTCCGGCCCGACATGCGAATCTGCCCGCACGTTCTTTCATTACAAAATCTCCTTTAACAGTGGAATGTCTGGATAAACTCCTGATCCCAAATTCTTCTGAAAGTTCTCTGTTATCTCACGATGTCTTGGGTCCACAAAGCCTGAAATTAGGAAGTTTTCAGCTTGAAACAGCGAGACAACGACGCCTTGGAGCGCAGATCGCCGTCAGGCGCCGTGGGCCGTCCTTACGGTGACAGTAAAACTCCAAAATCTCTCATCAGCCGTTAAAAATTTCACCGAAAACCAGCTGAATTTATCAAATGGTGTCCACTCAGTTGTGCCTTACAGGTTTTGAAACAAAGCAGCAGTCTCTGAGCCATTCCTAAACAATGAAAAAATCGACGAGAGGGTGGGCGACTCCTCACTCAAAGACTGCCCACAGGCGAATGACGAAACCAACAGGCGTGAAAAAACTCTCGCATGCCCACGAGGGTTCAAGCATGTCTGATGTAATCACACGTGATTCAAATCCATATCGTTTTTGAAAAAAATAATAAGGTCCGTTACTTTTCTCACAGACCTCGTATATGAGATTTTTGTTCAGTTCATTGAATTAGAACTGAAAGTATACATTAGAAAGCACGTTAGAACTCCACTGTGGTGGCGTAGAAGCAAAATTACACAATTTATCTCACTCTCTAAATACTTATGTACCTGACCATAGATGAATACTACCCACTTCACTCTCAAATCAAGCTCTGTTATCACTTTATTTGTAGAATCATTACATAAAGAAATGGTGTGCATGTAGAGAGAATAACAGTATTACCACAACCAGGAATACTCTGTTGGTTATTTCAGGCAGTCGACAGTTTTAAAGTGGTCTTCCCTCTCTCATAGGTTCACTTGATCATATAGATTTGGTTCTCTGCTGGGGTTAAAAAACGCCTCCCCTGTGTGCACCCATCTGATTATTTAAGGTGGGTTCAGTCATGATGGAGAGGTGTTCCATAATCCAAACGAGCCTCATCGGTCACTGTGGAGGGTCGCTCAGTGGATTTGACAGCCAAATAAAGAACAGGCCAAGTATCAAGGCCAGGCTGTGTCTCCAGTCTGGAGGACTGACTGTTTTCAGCTGTCCTCACCCGCGACCTCGTGTCATCCTGTTCTCTGAAGCCATGCAGGCAAACGCTGCTCCCAGACAACTTAAAAGCACTGAGGATTTGGAAAGGAAACACAGAACACCCATTTAAAGAAACACAACTCTTCAACACCGAAGCCAAAACTCAGCTATCAATGTAACAGAGTTTGTGTGTTACACTTTTAAATGTTTCATGCAGTTTTAAGAGCTGTCACATATGGCACTGAAACAGCAGTCAGTAGAACATTAGAATAGAAATGTCTTTGAATTACTACTAGTGAATGAAGTGTGTACATATTTCTTTTGATAAGACAAAATGGCACCTTCTAGTTCATGAGGGAAACTGCTGCGCCCTGCTGGAGGTTGGAGTTCTCAGGGACATCAGTGGCTTCTTGTCCTCCAGTGGATGTCTGCTCATGTGTAGTGCTGCATTTCACTCATCACATGAAGTATTCTTGTTCTAAACAACCCACACACAACCCAGCTTTAGCTACTCAGAACAGCAACTGATGGTATATTTATTAAATGTAATTCATGCATTTTATGCATCTTGTCCAGGTCAGCTCATCCCACACTTCCTTAACCTCAGCCATGTCCTGTAACTGTTCCTAGGGGGTTCCTGAGGTATTCTCAATTCAGATGGGAACTATAATCCCTCTAGCATGTCGTGGGTGTTTCCCAGGGTCAAACTACCTTAGTTGGTTCCTTCTGATATAAAGAAGCAGTGGCTTTGCTCCGAGTCACCTCCTGGATAGTCAAGCCTCTAATCCTAGCCCTAACCCAGTGTTGTCCAAAGTATTCCACAAAGGGCCAAGAGGGTGCAGGTTTTCTTTGCAGTCATTGGCTCCAGCAGGTGATTTCACTGATTAACTAATCAGTGATTTCACTGATTAGTTAATCAGTGAAATCACTGAACTGAAGTTACTGTACTTGGCCCCACAAATCTTAGAAACATGGTGTCTAACCAGATCCTTACTCTGGATGGCATTACCCTGACCTCTAGTAATACTGTGAGAAATCTTGGAGTCACTTTTGATCAGGATATGTCATTCAAAGCGCATATTAAACAACTATGTAGGACTGCTTTTTTGCATTTGCGCAATATCTCTAAAATTTGAAAGGTCTTGTCTCAGAGTGATGCTGAAAAACTAATTCATGCATTTATTTCCTCTAGGCTGGACTATTGTAATTCATTATTATCAGGTTGTCCTAAAAGTTCCCTGAAAAGCCTTCAGTTAATTCAAAATGCTGCAGCTAGAGTACTGACAGGGACTAGAAGGAGAGAGCATATCTCACCCATATTGGCCTCTCTTCATTGGCTTCCTGTTAATTCTAGAATAGAATTAAAAATTCTTCTTCTTACTTGTAAGGTTTTGAATAATCAGGTCCCATCTTATCTTAGGGACCTCATAGTACCATATCACCCCAATAGAGCGCTTCGCTCTCAGACTGCAGGCTTACTTGTAGTTCCTAGGGTTTTTAAGAGTACAATGGGAGGCAGAGCCTTCAGCTTTCAGGCTCCTCTCCTGTGGAACCAGCTCCCAATTCAGATCAGGGAGACAGACACCCTCTCTACTTTTAAGATTAGGCTTAAAACTTTGCTTTTTGCTAAAGCTTATAGTTAGGGCTGGATCAGGTGACCTTGAACCATCCCTTAGTTATGCTGCTATAGAGTTAGACTGCTGGGGGGTTCCCATGATGCACTGAGTGTTTCTTTCTCTTTTTGCTCTGTATGCACCACTCTGCATTTAATCATTAGTGATTGATCTCTGCTCCCCTCCACAGCATGTCTTTTTCCTGGTTCTCTCCCTCAGCCCCAACCAGTCCCAGCAGAAGACTGCCCCTCCCTGGGCCTGGTTCTGCCGGAGGTTTCTTCCTGTTAAAAAGGAGTTTTTCCTTCCCACTGTTGCCAAGTGCTTGCTAACGGGGTCGTTTTGACGTTGGGGTTTTTCCGTAATTATTGTATGGCCTTGCCTTACAATATAAAGCGCTTTGGGGCAACTGTTTGTTGTGATTTGGCGCTATATAAATAAAACTGATTTGATTTGATTTGATTAACATCAGTTTGAGCAGATGGGATGAGATCATCAGTGAAATCACCTGCTGGAGTCTGTGGCTGCAAAGAAAATCTGCACCCTCTTGGCCCTTCAGGAATACTTTGCACACCATTGCCTAACACACACACATAAGTATATATATATATATATATGCCTATTTGGAATAGGTATGTTCAGACAAATACTCCACCTCTAGCTGCCACCTTGTCGTGGTGGGGGAGGTTGCGTAACCGGATGATCCTAAGAGCTATGTTGTCGGGGGCTTTGTGCTCCCTGTAGGGACTCCCAAGGCAAAGAGGTCCTAGGTGACGGGTCTGACTAAGGGCAGTTCAGAACCTCCATGACCAGTAAAAAATCAAGGACCGAGATGTTGCCCGGTATGGCGGAGCCTGGGCCCCAACCTGGAGCCAGGCCTTGGGTTGGGGCTCACACGCGAGCGCCTGGTGGTCGGGTCTTAGCCTATGGGGCCTGGCCGGGCTCAGCCCAAAAGAGCGACGTGGGCCCGCTCTCCTGTGGGTTCACCACCTGCAGAGGGCGCCATGCGGGTTGCGTGCAGAGAGGATTGGGTGGTGGTCGAGGGCGGGTGGCCCGGCGGCCCGGTCCATGGTCACAGCCCCTGGCTGTTGGGACAAATAATGTGGTATAGTTTTCAATATGAGTGGAACATTCTTAAATTTTGACCCCCTGTAATTCTTCAATTAATCTCTACCTGGCTGCCTATTGAAAGTTCAAGTGGCTACCCTTTTTTATTCAAAAGAGTAATGTCTAAGGAGTATTTGTGCTGAATTTGGTGCTTGTATCACCATTTGAAGGACTGTTTTAATTATCTGCTGCACTACAAGGCTTTTTCTTTGGAACAGTCTTTCTTGAGTATTGATTCAACAACACATTATACAAAGCAGAGGCAGGGGTGGTGGCCAAGTGGTTAGTATGCTTGGTTTCAGTGCAGAAGGTTCCGGGTTCAAATCCCACCCCTGTCACATTTCTCCATGTAATGTGGAGTTGCGTCAGGAAGGGCATCCGGCGTAAAATCTGTGCCAATTGAACATGCAGATCCACCTTGGATTTGCTGTGGCGACCCTGAGTGCAAACAAGGGAGCAGCCGAAGGGACTTGCTATTATACAAAGCAGATGCATGCAGTCTCAAGTCCATTACCTTGTTATCTAATTGCTGTGCGCAGGCCACTATTGTCATTGTGGCCTGGCACTTTGTGTTTTTAGATGATGGACGAGAATTCTCCAAGGCTTTACCAAATGTGCATGTATTATGCTGGCAATGGAGATCCTCCTGAAAAGCAAAAAGACATAATTAAATTTTAGATATTAACAAATACTATTAACAGGCAGAGGTGGTGACCAATTGGTTATGCACTTGGCGTCAGTGCAGAAGGTTCCTGGTTCAAACCTCACCCCTGCCACATTTGTCCATGTGATGTTGAGTTGCATCACGAACGGCATCCGAGTGTAAAACCTGTGTCAAATACTTGCGGAAACAGCGGTTGTATTGCGCATGCACAGCATCTGCATTGCGGTCATAAAAGAAGCGCACTCTGGCCTTTCGGCATCACTATTCACACCAACACCACAGCCTCTGGAGCAATTGCTGGACTTGGACAAGTTGATTGGTATGTTGATGGATGGCAGCAACTATCACACTACGTCTTTTGGGGATCCATAACTACATCTGTACATCTCCACAGCTGGACTGGCAATGACTGGCAAGTATGTCGATTTCTGTTTGTTATGCATCCGCAAATTGTTCACAAATCAGATGCAAAGCAGACGTAATACAAACGCTTTATTTGTGGCCACTCTGTATGCATTTGCTACAACTTATTTTAGTTTACGATGTGGACGTGATATAGCGTACGCTATATATCCATTTTACACACTGTCCCAGTCCGCTGCCAAGCCGCAATACCCCGTCAATTGCAGATATCAGCGGATAATGGCGGATATACAGCACATAGATTGAGTATGCATGCGTATGTAAGGTGGCTGTCATCCCCAACCAAAATTTTGTGCAGCTCAAAAATCAGCTCAGAAAAACGTGCCTCTGCGGATAATTGTGGACGTGTGCGGATGTCGGCCGACTCATACAAGCATGTTTCATGGATATTGCAGATGTTTAGCGAATATAAACCCAGTTTGTGTGCAATTCATGCGCAAATCTTCCTAAACTCCAGTGGGACCAGTGGGCCTTTAAGAGCTTGGTCCCCACACACATACGTCATACAATTTCTGACCAATCAGATGCATTCTTTATAATTTTTTTATTTTACTCATTTATTAATGATAAAAAAAAAAAACACAAGAAGAGTGGGGAATGCATGTTTTAGTATGTTTTATCAGATAAAATTTTTTTTAAGATAGCCTCTCTTTAAACCCACTCTAGACAGTAATCATCATCATCATCATCATAATAAAGTTTACATATTAAAATGTAACCATTGCAAAAATACACAAGGAAGGGTTAGCATGATGATAGGAAATAAAAATAAGCAAGGAGTAACATTCAGAATGTCCCCAAAGTGTGCTGCCAGAGTATAGAGAACACATCTCAAATATTGTGACATAGTGACATAAAACTGGACTTCACTGACAGTCCTAGTCATGGGGGTGCTGGAGTCTATACCAGCAGTCGCTGAGCTAGAGATGTGCAGGCCACCATTCTAACACAGAGCCAATTGAAGACAGACAAACAAACATGCACACTCTCTCTCTTTCTCTCATATGGTCAATTTAAAGTGTTCATGTCCTTTGGAAGTCGGGGGAAACCAGAGCACCCAGAGTAGGGTTGCCAACCGTCCCTTGAAAAACGGAATCGTCCCTTATTTGGAAATAAAAGTGTGCGTTCCGTATTGACCTGAAACGGGACGCAGTTTGTCCCGTATTTCTGTGAGAATCAAAAAGTCTGTAAAATGTCAATTGAATTGACTGGCGCTTTATATGGAAACTTACGGTAAATTTGATCCCAGCCTCTCTCCTGCTTTTCACCAATGAGCTGACAGACACGAGATGACAATACAGAATCACTCTTATCTCATTGGTCGAGGGACATCTGCTCGCAAGAAGATACTGACGTCATGAGCCGACGACGGTCGCTGGATGACAATAACAAATCAGCATGGCTGATATCGATACAGACACCGACACTGGCACTGCAGATATGCCTACGGACAGCAATGTCTGTAACGTCGTTACTCCTCCTCCTAAAAAAAACAAACAAAAAAGAATGCAAAAATACAGGGGAGAATGAGAAAAGGAAAATGGCTGGGTGGAAAAGGTGCGCGACAACAGTATTGTTTACTTTTCAGACTTTATTTTTTGCACTTTTTATTACACTAAATGTGTAAATGTGCACTGTTACATTGTTTTGGATGATGCAAATTTTCTATTGTTTTTTTTTTGTTAATTTATACAATTTTAAGTTAAGCAATAGCACTACAGAGATTTATTTTTAAAGAAGACAGAATGCTCATATTGAAATTGTGAGTGAAAATTTATTTTGCACTAAAAATAAATTGCTAAATAATAATTTGTTTTCCACGTGTTCATATCAGAACAAATGCATGTATGCATCTACCTAAATTCAGGGTCAACAGTCAAATGGTTAAAAATCGTTTCACACAGACGCTGGGAAGGGTGAAGGCAATGGTCAGTCGTCCGGTCGGCCCTGGCGGTGAGGTGTCCCTTATTTATTTTTCAGAGAGTTGGCAACCCTAACCCAGAGGGAATCCACACAAATGCATGGAGAACATGCAAACTCCACACAGAAAGGACCAGGTGGGAAGCAAACCTTCTCCAAAGATTAGTCATCCAAGAAATATTGCAGAACACTTTTGTGAAAATCTGCTCCCTTGTTTCTGAGTTACTTTGTATGCAGACTCAAAGACAAACACACGGACACCCACACAAGAGTGATTGCTTTTAACCTGTCCTACTGCTGCTACGCAGGGTAAAAAAAGTCTCTGTCTTATGAAATCAAATATTTTCATTAAAACAAAAAACTCTGCCGTTAATAACAAATTTGAATTAGGTGGAAGCACAACAAATTTGCAAATTTTATTCATCTTTGAGCACATACAGAAGATTGAACTGAAGTCAGCATCAGGGAAGAACTCTGAATACTCAAAGGAGCTCTTAATGTCAAAGAAATGCCTGAGATGTGCCGGTTTTGGAAAGGCAGTCTGGCTGAACCCATCACTTACTAAAAATGTCTCACCTGAAAAAAAATGGGTCTTTCTTCTTCAGTGTTGTTGGAATACAGCAGTGCTGCAGGATGGTATATATTTTCGTGACATCCATCATTGGTGAAAATCCACAGACAATAACCATAGCATTACTCTCACATCCCTAAACCCAACACCTCTCGACACTACACTTGTTTGTCTCCATCTCTGACAGGGGCCTCTCCACTTGTAGCCCGGCACAGACGACTCCTGAGGGCCAGGTGTTACCTACACGGAACGACGGTGCAAAGCCATCTTAAATAAGCAGATACTTTAGCAGGGCCCCGGGTGCAGCAGGGGATCATTATTTTGAGGTGGAAAAATCCAGTTTGACAGATGAATCTCAGTCGCAGAGAGACACAGCACTGATACGCCACATAACAAGATCTCAGAAGAGTGAAACAGCGACTCATTACATATCAAAACAGACGAGGAGGAAGGATTTATTTGTTTTGTTACAGGGCGCGATGAGTCTATTTCATTGGAGGAAAAGTCGTGCACAAGACAGCCACGGGTTCAGGGGTATTATCACCGGCCCCACTGATGGGTTATAGAGTCCGAGGCAAGCTGGTTTCTCTCCCGAACTGGGAATAGCACAGGATCAGCACAGAAGTCAGAGCAATTTAATGGGTGACTCACTCAGGTGGTATGAAAGGCTGAATTCTGCTGCAGGGTGGCAGAAGTGATGTGCTCAAAAAAATAAAGTTTAACCAACCCACCAGGAAGAAAACTAAACATGAAATAACTTGGTCTGTTATTTGTCAAAAACATTTTGTGCATGCAGTAAAAATCAAGGATTTGAGTGTGTTCAAGGAAGTGACTGATATATTGTTATAATCACAAAAGAAACCAGAAAAGTTTATTGTTCCAGAACAGACAGATTAATATGACATAAAGACACTCAAATAATTCAATTCAATTCAATTCAAGTCAATTCAAATTTATTTATATAGCACATTTAAAACACAGCTGCAGCTGACCAAAGTGCTTCACAATAATAGCAATACAAAAGTGTAAAATATTAACAAAGGAAAAGAATAAAAATAAATAAATAAATCTAAAACTACAGAGCAAAGCATATACCACTTAGCCAGGGTTGAAAGCCAGGGAGAAGAGATGGGTTTTCAGTCTGGATTTAAACTGTCCCACAGACTCTGAGGACCTGACAATCAGCAGAAGATCGTTCCAGAGTCATGGTGCTGCAACAGAAGAGGCTCTATCACCTCTGGATTTAAGCCTGGCTTTAGGAACAGCCAGGACAAGCTGGTCACCTGACCTCAGAGCCCTACGTGGAGTGTATGGCTGCAAGAGCTTACTCAGATACATTGGGCCTATACAGTGCAGACACTTAAAAACAATCAGCAAAACTTTATATTTAACACGAAAGCAAACAGGGAGCCAGTGTAAGGTGCAGAGCACAGGGGTGACATGCTCGTGCTTCTTTGTTTTAGTCAAAAGGCGGGCTGCAGCATTCTGTACACTCTGCAGGCGCTGTAGGGAGCGCTGGTCCAGCCCAACGTAGAGAGCATTACAATGATCCAGACATGATATATAAATAGTAACATCATTTGTTCCCCATTCTTTTATTACAAACCAAAATATTTTCTAAATTGGTGCTGGGTTCACTTCTTGCCATTCTCTAAACATTGTACAAATCTGGTGTCTGTTGTGTGGGCCGCTGAAGAGGAGGTACTGCTGGCCCACCACCAGAGGGCGCCCTGCCTGAAGTGCGGGCTTCAGGCACGAGAGGGCGCTGCCGCCTCAGGAACAAGCCGTGGTGACAGCTGTCACCCATCATCCGTGACAGCTGTCACTAATCATCCACATCTGGTATAAAAGCAGGAAGACACCTCCACCACACTGCCGAGATATCATCTTCTATCAGAGGTAATACTCTCAGCCTTTTTGTGAGATTTGTAAATCTGTTATTGTGAGTGTTTGCAGGAGTACCGGTCGTTTTTGTGGAGGCTGTGCAAGACGGCGCTCTTTTTCTTCTGAGACCGCTGCAACGTGTTGAGTGAGAGGTGGAGGTGTAATTCCCTCCAGGATTGTTACTGGGTGTTCACACACCCACCCTTTGACTGTCTTTTGCTTTTTGCCAGCAGTACCAGATCCGACACGCCGTGAAGGTGGCCACCTGGGGACTCCGGGACTTGGCGGCTCCAGTATTCCTCGGGTTCGGTGGCGGTGGAAATCGTGTGGTTCCGGTTCGTTTCCAGACGGGCGTCTCCTATCGTCGAGCCTGCCCACACGACACCTTTATTGATTGACTGTTGCACATTCTGAATCTGCTGTGTTTGGTTGTGTATTTCACAACAGTAAAGTGTTATAATTTGACTCCTTCCATTGTCCGTTCATTTACGCCCCCTGTTGTGGGTCCGTGTCACTACACTTTCCCAACAGGATATCTCGGCCAGCGTCATGGACCCCGAGGGGCGTCACCAGGCTGTTGAACAGCCAATGGGAGAGCAGGGAACGCAGGCGTCTGCAGGAGGCGTGATTGGTGAGCTACAGCATATTCTCACCGCCTTTACGGCTCGAATGGATCAAATAGCCGAGCAAAACATCCTCCTGAACCGCAGGGTGGAGGCTCTCTCTGCGCAAGTGGCGGCAAGCGCTCAGGGCGGTGCTGCAGCTCCACCTCCTGCCAACCCTGTGCTGGATATAAATATCCCAGTGGTGGTTCAACAACCCCTCCCACCATCCCCTGAAGCTTACATAAGCCCTCCTGAGCCATACGGAGGTTGTGTGGAGACGTGCGCGGACTTTCTTATGCAGTGTTCGCTTGTCTTCGCACAACGTCCCATCATGTACGCGTCAGACGCAAGCAAAATAGCTTATGTGATTACTCTGCTTCGGGGAGAGGCACGCGCTTGGGCTACGGCGCTTTGGGAGCAAAATTCACGGCTCCTTCACACATACACTGGGTTTGTGAGGGAGTTCAGAACTGTGTTTGATCACCCTAACAGGGGAGAGACCGCTTCAACCGTGCTGCTGTCGATGAGACACGGGCGCCGAAGCGCAGCTGCTTATGCAGTCGACTTCCGCATCGCGGCTGCGAGGTCCGGCTGGAATAACGCTGCGCTCCGCGCCGCCTTTGTAAACAGACTGTCGTCGGTCCTAAAGGAGCACCTAGTGGCCAAGGATGAACCGCGGGAATTAGATGGGCTTATTGATCTCGTTATATGGTTAGACAATCGGTTGGAGGAACGCCGTCGGGAATGAGACGAAGGACGTGGCCGGGCGCGCGCCGTCCCTCTTCCTTCCGGGTCCGAGCAAGGTTCGCCCTTCCCACGCTCCCTGGCCTCTACGTCCCGTGGGGCGACAGCTCCCCCTGCTGACGAAGCTATGGACACGAGCAGGGCCACATTTAGACCACCTAATAGACAGAGGAGGCTTCCCCGCGGGGCGTGTTTTGTTTGTGGCTCAATGGAGCATCAATTGAGCAATTGCCCCGAACGGTTAAACACCAACGTCCGCCCCTAGAAACTGGGCTTAGGGTGGGCCAAAAAATTCACGTGGGACACACACATATTGCCACACGACTCCCGGTTACAATCCTTAGTGGGGATTTAACCCTTCAGGCCCCAGCACTGGTAGACACAGGGTCAGAAGGGAATCTGCTAGACAGCAGATGGGCCAGGGAGGTAGGGCTCCCTCTGGTGGTGCTACCTGCACCATTGCAGGTGCGAGCACTAGATGGCACCCTACTCCCTTTAATCACACACAAGACACCACCAGTAACTCTGGTAGTGTCAGGGAATCACAGGGAGGAGATTGAGTTTTTTGTGACTCCTTCTACCTCCCATGTGATTCTGGGGTTCCCCTGGATGCTGAAACACAATCCCCAGATTGATTGGCCGTCCGGGGTGGTGGTACAGTGGAGCGAAACCTGCCATCGGATGTGTTTGGGATCCTCGGTTCCTCCCGGTTCCCAGGCTAAGGAGCAGGTCCAAGTTCCCCCCAATCTGTCGGCGGTGCCGGTTGAGTACCACGATCTTGCTGACGTTTTTAGCAAGGATCGGGCACTCACTCTTCCCCCGCACCGTCCATATGATTGTGCCATCGATTTGTTGCCAGGCGTGGAGTTCCCGTCCAGCAGGCTGTACAACCTCTCCCGACCTGAGCGCGAATCAATGGAGACCTACATCCGGGACTCCTTAGCTGCCGGGCTGATCTGTAACTCCACCTCTCCGATGGGAGCAGGTTTCTTTTTTGTGGGCAAAAAAGATGGCTGTCTTCGTCCATGCATTGATTACCGGGGGGCTGAACGAGATCACGGTTCGCAACCGATACCCGTTGCCTTTGTTGGATTCAGTGTTCACCCCCCTGCATGGAGCCAAAATCTTCACAAAGTTGGATCTTAGGAACGCATACCACCTAGTTCGGATCCGGAAGGGAGACGAATGGAAGACGGCATTTAACACCCCGTTAGGTCATTTTGAGTACCTGGTCATGCCGTTCGGCCTCACTAACGCCCCCGCGACGTTCCAAGCTTTGGTTAATGACGTCTTGCGGGACTTCCTGCACCGATTCGTCTTCGTGTATCTGGATGATATACTCATCTTTTCTCCGGACCCTGAGACCCATGTACGGCATGTACGTCAGGTCCTGCAGCGGTTGTTGGAGAACCGGCTGTTTGTGAAGGGCGAGAAGTGTGAGTTCCACCGCACTTCTTTGTCCTTCCTGGGGTTTATCATCTCCTCCAACTCCGTCGCCCCGGATCCGGCCAAGGTCGCAGCGGTGAGAGACTGGCCCCAACCTACAAGCCGTAGGAAGCTGCAACAGTTCCTTGGCTTCGCAAATTTCTACAGGAGGTTCATTAAGGGGTATAGTCAGGTAGTTAGCCCCCTGACGGCCCTGACCTCACCAAAAGTTCCCTTCACCTAGTCGGATCGGTGCGAAGCCGCGTTTAGGGAGTTGAAACATCGGTTCTCGACTGCACCGGTCTTGGTGCAGCCCGATCCTGGTCGCCAGTTTGTGGTTGAAGTGGACGCCTCTGACTCAGGGATAGGAGCCGTGCTATCCCAGAGCGGAGAAACCGATAAGGTTCTTCACCCGTGTGCCTATTTTTCCCGCAGGTTGACCCCAGCAGAGCGGAACTATGACGTGGGCAATCGAGAGCTCCTTGTGGTGAAAGAGGCTCTTGAGGAGTGGAGACACCTGCTGGAGGGAGCGTCAGTGCCTTTCACCACCGGAACCTGGAGTATATCAGGACCGCCAAGCGACTGAACCCCAGGCAAGCCCGCTGGTCACTGTTTTTCGGCCGTTTTGACTTCCGGATCACCTACCGCCCCGGGACCAAAAACCAAAGATCGGATGCCCTGTCCCGGGTGCATGAACAGGAAGTCAAGACCGAGCTGTCGGATCCACCGGAACCCATTCTCCCGGAGTCCACTATCGTGGCTGCTCTGTCCTGGGACGTGGAGAAGACCGTCCGGGAGGCCCTGGCACGGAGCCCGGATCCCGGAACAGGACCAAAGAACAGACTATACGTCCCACCAGAAGCCAGAGCTGCTGTGCTGGACTTCTGTCACGGGTCCAAGCTCTCCTGCCACCCAGGGGTGCGTAGGACCGTGGCAGTAGTCCGGCAGCGCCTCTGGTGGGTGTCCCTGGAGACTGATGTCCGGGCTTACATCCAGGCCTGCACCACCTGCGCCAGGGGCAAGGCAGACCACCAGAAGGCACAGGGACTTCTACAGCCACTTCCTGTGCCTCACCGCCCCTGGTCCCACATCGGTCTGGATTTTGTCACGGGCCTCCTGCCGTCCCGGGGACACACCACCATACTCACAATAGTGGACCGTTTCTCCAAGGCGGCCCACTTCGTGGCCCTCCCGAAGCTCCCGTCGGCCCAGGAGACGGCGGATCTCCTGGTCCACCATGTCGTCCGGCTGCATGGGATACCAACAGACATCGTTTTGGATTGCGGTCCCCAGTTCTCCTCGCAGGTGTGGAGAAGTTTCTGCCGGGAACTGGGGGCCACTGTAAGCCTCTCGTCTGGGTATCACCCGCAAACTAACGGACAGGTCGAACGGGCCAACCAGGAGTTGGAGCAGGCCCTCAGGTGCACGACCTCCGCACACTCGACGGCTTGGCGTGAACATCTGGCCTGGATCGAGTACGCTCATAACAGCCAGGTGTCCTCTGCCACCGGCCTCTCCCCGTTCGAGGTGTGTCTGGGGTACCAACCCCCTTTGTTTCCTTTGGTGGAGGGAGAGGTCGGTGTGCCCTCGGTCCAGGCCCATTTGCGGAGATGCCGTCGGGTGTGGCGCACCGCCCGTTCGGCCTTGTTGAGGGCCCAGACGAGGGCTAAAGCCCATGCAGACCGTCGACGGTCCCCGGCCCCCGCATACCAGCCCGGGCAGGAGGTATGGCTTTCCACCAAGGACATTCCACTCCAGGTCGAGTCCCACAAATTAAAAGACCGATTCATTGGACCCTTCCCCATCCTCAAGGTCCTCAGTCCTACCGCAGTGAGGCTCCAACTCCCGGCCTCACTGCGGATCCATCCGGTCTTTCATGTCTCCAGGATTAAACCGCATCACACCTCACCCCTCTGTGCACCCGGTCCGGCGCCGCCTCCTGCCCGTATTATCGACGGGGAGCCGCCTTGGACAGTTCGCCGGCTCTTCGACGTCCGTCGAATGGGCCGGGGCTTTCAGTATTTGGTGGACTGGGAGGGATATGGACCTGAAGAATGCTCCTGGGTGAAGAGGAGCTTCATCCTGGACCCGGCCCTCCTGGCCAATTTCTATCGTCGCCACCCGGATAAGCCTGGTCGGGCGCCAGGAGGCGCCCGTTGAGGGGGGGGTCCTGTTGTGTGGGCCGCTGAAGAGGAGGTACTGCTGGCCCACCACCAGAGGGCGCCCTGCCTGAAGTGCGGGCTTCAGGCACGAGAGGGCGCTGCCGCCTCAGGAACAAGCCGTGGTGACAGCTGTCACCCATCATCCGTGACAGCTGTCACTAATCATCCACATCTGGTATAAAAGCAGGAACACACCTCCACCATACTGCCGAGATATCATCTTCTATCAGAGGTAATACTCTCAGCCTTTTTGTGAGATTTGTAAATCTGTTATTGTGAGTGTTTGCAGGAGTACCGGTCGTTTTTGTGGAGGCTGTGCAAGACGGCGCTCTTTTTCTTCTGAGACCGCTGCAACGTGTTGAGTGAGAGGTGGAGGTGTAATTCCCTCCAGGATTGTTACTGGGTGTTCACACACCCACCCTTTGACTGTCTTTTGCTTTTTGCCAGCAGTACCAGATCCGACACGCCGTGAAGGTGGCCACCTGGGGACTCCGGGACTTGGCGGCTCCAGTATTCCTCGGGTTCGGTGGCGGTGGAAATCGTGTGGTTCCGGTTCGTTTCCAGACGGGCGTCTCCTATCGTCGAGCCTGCCCACACGACACCTTTATTGATTGACTGTTGCACATTCTGAATCTGCTGTGTTTGGTTGTGTATTTTACAACAGTAAAGTGTTATAATTTGACTCCTTCCATTGTCCGTTCATTTACGCCCCCTGTTGTGGGTCCGTGTCACTACACTTTCCCAACAGTGTCTAGAAATTTACCAGCAGCAGGTGATTAAAATAAAATGTGGAGTGATATGTACCTTATAAATGCTGGTCATACACATAGACTTCATCAATGTTTGATGGACAGTCAAACAGAAATGTGGATAGAAACAGAAATATGGATAGAATATCTATCAATCTATATCCATACATTATGGATACAAATACAACCCCAAATCAGAAAAAGGTGGGATGGTATGGAAAATGAAATTAACAAAAAAAAATAATGATATATAGTTACTTTGACTTCTGTTTCATTGTGCACCTTATGAACCCAAAATATTTGATGTTCACTGGGTCATCACTTATGCATTTTCCTTCAAAATTCTCCTCACATTTTCTATTCAGATCAGCAAAGCAGGCAGGCCAGTTCAGTACCCATACCCAGTTATTCCACAGCTATGCCTTTTAATGTGTACAGAATGTGGTTTTGCAATGTCTTGTTGAAAAATGCATGGATGCGTGGCCTTCTCCATACTTCTGCAACAGTATTCTCAGTGCAAACATTGCATCTGTCATGCTCTTTCTTGGCTTAACCACCTACTGCTCACAGATCTTCACCTGTTTTCTAAGCCTAGCTTCTACTACTCTTTTCCATAATGTCATGCTATGGCTGATCAACTTCATGCCTTTGTAATTACTGCAGCTCTGCACATCACATTTGTTCTTAAAAATGGGAACCAGCACACTTCTCCACTCCTCAGGCATCCTCTCACTTTCCAAGATTTTATTAAACAATCTGGTTACAACCCCAATTCCAATGAAGTTGGGACATTGTGTAAAATGTAAATAAAAACTGAATACAATGATTTGCAAATCCTCTTGAACCTGTATTCAGTTGAATACACCACAAAGACAAGATATTTAATGTTCAAACTGATAAACCTCATAGTTTTTGTGCAAATATTTGCTCATTTTGAAATGGATGCCTGCAACACATTTCAAAAAAGCTGGAACAGTGGTATGTTTACCACTGTGTTACATCACCTTTCCTTCTAACAACACTCAAAAACCATTTGGGAACTGAGGACACTCATTGTTGAATCTTTGTAAGTACAATTCTTTCCAATTCTTGCTTGATGTACGACTTCAGTTGTTCAACAGTCCGGGGTCTCTGTTGTTGTATTTTATGCTTCATAATGCTCCACACATTTTCAATGCGTGACAGGTCTGGACTGCAGGCAGGCCAGTCTAGTACCTGCACTCTTTTACTACAAAGTCACGCTGTTGTAACACGTGCAGAATGTGTCTTGGCATTGTCTTGCTGAAATAAGCAGGGATGTCCCTGAAAAAGATGTTGCTTGGATGGCAGCATGTGTTGCTCCAAAACCCGGATGTACCTTTCAGCATTGATGGTGCCATCACAGATGTGTAAGTTGCCCATGCCATGGGCACTAGCACACCCCCATACCATCACAGATACTGGCTTTTGAACTTAGTGCTGGTAACAATCTGGATGGTTGTTTCCTCTTTTGTCCGGAGGACACGACAAACGTGCTTTCCAAAAACAATTTGAAATGTGGACTCATCAGACCACAGCACACTTTTCTACTTTGTGTCTGTCCATTTCAAATGAGCTCAGGTTCAGAGAAGGTGGCGGTGTTTCTGGATGTTGTTGATGTATGGCTTTCACTTTGCATAGTAGAGTTTTAACTTGCACTTGTAGATGTAGTTACGAACTGTGTTAACTGACAATGGTTTTCTGAACTGTTCCTGAGCCCACGCAGTAAGATCCTTTACACAATGATGTCTGTTTTTAATGCAGTGCCGCCTATGGGATCGAAGGTCACGGGCATTCAGTGTTGGCTTTCAGCCTTGCCACTTACGTGTAGGAAGTTCTCCAGATTCTCAGAATTTTCTGATTATAAATTCTTTGCAATTGAACATTGAGAAACATTGTTCTTAAACTGTTGGACTATTTTTTCATGCAGTTGTTGACAAAGTGGTGATCCTCACCCCATCTTTGCTTGTGAATGGCTGAGACTTTTGGTGATGCTCCTTTTATATCCAATCATGAGTGTCCTCAGTTCCAAAATGCTTATTGAGTGTTGTTAGAAGGAAAGATGATGTAACATAGTGGTAAACATACCACTGTCCCAGCTTTTTTGAAACATGTTGCAGGCATCCATTTCAAAATGAGCAAATATTTGCACAAAAACAATAAAGTTTATCAGTTTAAACATTAAATATCTTGTCTTTGTGCTGTGTTCAATTGAATATAGGTTGAAGAGGAATTGCAAATCATTGTGTTCTGTTTTTATTTACATTTTACACAACATCCCAACGTCATTGGAATTGGGG
This sequence comes from Thalassophryne amazonica, assembly GCF_902500255.1. Classification (NCBI taxonomy): domain Eukaryota; kingdom Metazoa; phylum Chordata; class Actinopteri; order Batrachoidiformes; family Batrachoididae; genus Thalassophryne; species Thalassophryne amazonica. The sequence goes on from NC_047112.1 coordinate 110,805,598, forward strand.
TTGTAGAAACTTCACTGTCATCTCTCCTAAACATTTCCATCCCTGCAGTGAAATGCCATCTGGACAGACTACCTTTCCACTTTCATCCTTTTTCATAGCTGCCCTCACTTCATCCTTAAAGCTTTTTCCTGGTTCTCTCCCCTCAGCCCCAACCAGTCCCAGCAGAAGACTGCCCCTCCCTGAGCCTGGTTCTGCTGGAGGTTTCTTCCTGTTAAAAGGGAGTTTTTCCTTCCCACTGTCGCCAAGTGCTTGCTCACAGGGGGTCGTTTTGACCGTTGGGGTTTTTCCGTAATTATTGTATGGCCTTGCCTTACAATATAAAGCGCCTTGGGGCAACTGTTTGTTGTTATTTGGCGCTATATAAATAAAATTGATTTGATTTGATTTGAATGTCTAATTCGACTTTCCCCTGCCACCACCTTACAGTCTCCAATTTCATTTAGCTTGCATCTCCTACAAAGAATGTAGTCCACTTGTGTGCACCTTCCTCCACACTTATATGTCACTCTGTGCTCCTCCTTTTTCTTAAATTAGGCATTCACAACAGCCATTTCCATCTTTTATTTTGCAAAATCAGCTATCATATGCCCTTCCACATTTCTGTCCTTGATACCATATCTACCCATTACTCCACTGTGAGAGATGGTCTAAAAAAAATCAGAAAATCACATTGTATGATTTTTAAATAATTAATTTGCATTTTATTGCATGAAATAAGCATTTGGTACAATCAAAAACAGACCTTAATATGTGGTACAGAATGTTTGCAATTACAGAGGTCAGACATTTCCTGTCATTCTTGACATTTGCACACACTGCAGCAGGGATTCTAGTCCCCTCATCCATATAGATCTTCTCCAGATCTTTCAGGTTTTGAGTTTCAGCTCCCTCCAAAGATTTTCTATTGAGTTCAGCTCTGGAGACTGGCCAGGCCACTCCAGGACCTTGAAATGCTTCTTATGGAGCCACTCCTTAGTTGTCATGCTGGAAGACCCAGCCATGACCCATCGTAAATTACTGAGGGAAGGAGGTTGTTTGCCAAAATGACCCCATCCATCCTCCCTTCAATACAGTGGAGCCGTCCTGTCCCCTTTGCAGAAAAGCACCCCCAAAAATGATGTTTCCACCCCCATGCTTCACGATTGGGATGGTGTTCTTGGGGTTGTTCTCATTTTCCAAACATGGCGAGTGGAGTTGATACCGAAAAGCCCTATTTTGGTCTCATCTGACCAAATGACTTTCTCCCATGCCTCCTCTGGATCATTCAGATGGTCACTGAAGAACATCTAATGGGCCTGGACATGTGCTGGCTTGGGCCGATTTTAAAATGTGAAGGTGTAGTGTGTTACTAATGTAATCTTTGCAACTACTGTATGGTCGCAGCTCTCTTCAGGCCATTGAACAGGTCCTCCCATATAGTTTTGGGCTTCCTCAGACTCATTCTTAACCCACAAGGCAAAATTTTGCATGGAGCCCCAGACTGAGAAAGATTGACAGCCATCTTGTGTTTCTTCCATTTTCTAATAATTACAACAACAGCTGTTTCCTTTTCACCAAACTGCTTGGTCTACAATTTTGTCCCTGGTGTCCTTAGACAGCTCTTTGGTCTTGGCCATGGCGGATAAGTTGGAGTGTGATTGATTGAGTGTGTGGACAGGTGTCTTTTTTCCAGGTAACAAGTTCAAACAGGTGCAATTAATATTAATTGCTTAATATTAATTAATATTAACATTAATTAATCACTACCTGTATGCGATTCTCATGCCATTTCTTGAGAACAACTTCAAAAAAGGCTGGCACCAAGAAAATAAATTACATGGACATTTGGTGTAGCTCTATATTGAAGTGCTTAACAAAGGTTTCCCGAAGTAATCCCTTGACACAGCTGTTATATTAGCTATTGATGACTGAAGGTTCTTGTTGTAGTGCAGTGTGAGGGATCAGCGATCATGGCTGTTAAGGCTTGTGCCTTTGCCCTTTATACACTGATGTTCCTGCAGATTCTTTGAATCATTTAATGATATTATGCACTGTAGAGGTAGAAACATGCAAATCCCTTCCCATCTTTTTCGGAGCAAAATTGTTGTTAAATCAATATTATAGTTAGGGCTGGATCAGGTGACCCTGAACCATCCCTTAGTTATGCTGCTATAGACGTAGACTGCTGGGGGGTTCCCATGATGCACTGTTTCTTTCTCTTTTTGCTCTGTATGCACCACTCTGCATTTAATCATTAGTGATCGATCTCTGCTCCCCTCCACAGCATGTCTTTTTCCTGGTTCTCTCCCTCAGCCCCAACCAGTCCCAGCAGAAGACTGCCCCTCCCTGAGCCTGGTTCTGCTGGAGGTTTCTTCCTGTTAAAAGGGAGTTTTTCCTTCCCACTGTAGCCAAGTGCTTGCTCACAGGGGGTCGTTTTGACCGTTGGGGTTTTACATAATTATTGTATGGCCTTGCCTTACAATATAAAGCGCCTTGGGGCAACTGTTTGTTGTGATTTGGCGCTATATAAAAAAATTGATTGATTGATTGATTGATTTTGTATTCGTAGCTCAGTTGGTGTCATCAGTTTAGATAAGTCTCATGGTGCTATTACCATGAGTGACTTAAGTTTCATGTTGGGACCATGAGTGAAATGTTTTCTGGTTTTAATGTCTGCAGCCACTGCTGTTGTTTGTCTAGTACAGCAGCTGCACATGCCTGTGTGTTGCTAAATACTTTCTAGACTCAAGTCATTCCAGCGTTAAGTCATCTTTGTATTAAAAGCATGAGTGCAGTGAGTGATTTTACGTTCAATGCAAGTACATGATATAATTGTAAATACATTAAAAATACATGGATGACACAAGAAATTGAAACACTTATTTCCATTGTGGTCCTTTAAAAAATCAAATGACAAAATAGAAGTAGAAATAAAATAACAATAGTGTATATGATAACAAGAACCTAAACAATTTATAAATACATTAAGACGGTCCATCCATCCATCCATCCATCCATCCATCCATCCATCCATCCATCCATCCATCCATCCATCCATCCATCCATCCATCCATCCATCCATCCATCCATCCATCCATTTTCTCATTTTGTCGCGGGGACAGCAGCTCAAACAAAGCCGCCCAGACCTCCTGATCCACACACACCTCCCCCAGCTCCTCCGGGGGGACCCACAGGCGTTCCCAAGCCAGCCGAGAAACATAGTCCCTCCAGCGTGTCCTGGGTCTTCCCCGGTGCCTCCTCCCAATGGGACGTGCCCAGAACACCTCTCCAGCAAGGCGTCCAGGGGGCATCCGGAAAAGATGCCCGAGCCACCTCAGCTGGCTCCTTTCGATGTGGAGGAGCAGCGGCTCGACTCTGAGCTCCTACCGAGTGACCGAGCTCCTAACGCCTATCTCTAAGGGAGCCCCCAGGCACCCTGAGGAGGAAACTCATCTCGGCCGCTTGTACTCGCGATCTCGTTCTTTCGGTCACGAGCCAAATCTCATGACCATAGGTGAGGGTCGGAATGTAGATCGATCTGTAAATTGAAAGCTTTTCCCTTCTGCTCAGCTCTCTTCACCACGACAGTCCGATATATCGACCGCATCACTGCAGACGCTGCACCAATCCACTTGTCGATCTCACTCTCCATCCGTCCCTTGTTCGTGAACAAGAACCCAAGGTACTTAAACTCCTCCACTTGAGGCAAGGACACTCCACCGACCTGAAGAGGGCAAAGCACGTTTTTCTGGTCGAGAACCATGGCCTCGGATTTGGAGGTGCTGATTTTCTTCCCGGACGGTTCACACTCGGCTGCAAACCGCCCCAGTGCATGCTGAAGGTCCTGATTTGATGAAGCCAACAGAACCACATCGTCTGCAAACAGCAGAGATGAGATTCTGTGGTTCCCAAACCGGACCCCCTCTACACCCTGGCCGCGCCTAGAAATTCTGTCCATAAAGGTAATGAACAGAACCTGTGACAAAGGGCAGCCCTGGCAGAGGCCAACGTGCACTGGAAACAGGTTTGTCTTACTACCGACAATGTGAACCAAGCTCCTACTGCGGTCATACAGGGACTGGATAGCCCTCAGCAAAGGACCCCAGACCCCATACTCCTGGAGCACACCCACAAGATGCCTTGAAGGACATGGTCGAACGCCTTCTCCAGATCCACAAAGCACATGTGGACTGGTTGGGTGAACTCCCATGAACCCTCGAGCACCTGATGGAGGGTGTAGACCTGGTCCAGTGTGCCGCGACCAGGATGAAAACCACACTGCTCCTCCTAAATCCGAGGTTCGACTATCAGTCGAATTCTCCTCTCCAGTACTCTGGAATAGAACTTACCAGGGAGGCTGAGGAGTGTGATCCCCCTATAGTTGGAACACACCCTCCGGTCCCCCTTCTTAAAGAGAGGGACCACCACCCAGGTCTGCCAATCCAGAGGCACTGTCCCCGACCGCCACGCGATGTTGCAGAGACGTGTCAACCAAGACAGTCCCACAACACCCAGAGACTTAAGGTACTCAGGATGGATTTCATCCACCACAGGAGTCCCGCCACCGAGGAGCTTTCTGACCACCTCGGTGACTTCGGCCTGGGTAATGGATGAGTCCCCCTCTGCGTCCCCAGTCGCTGCTTCCCCTTCGAAAGACTTGACGATGGGATTGAGGAGATCCTCGAAGTATTCCTTCCACCACCCGAAAAATATCCCCAGTCAGGGTCAACAGCTCCCTACCCACACTGTAGACAGTGCCAGTGGACAGCTGCTTCCGGGGTGAACTTCAACACATGGCGACTAAGCTGGGGAGCAATAAGCAATGCTACCTCAGCTCTCCGCCTCTCCCCGTGAGCAACACCAGAAAAGTGAAGCATCCAGCCCCTCTCCAGGAGTTGGGTACCAGAGCCCAAGCTGTGTGTGGAGGTGAGCCCGACTATCTCTATTCGGTATCGCTCAACTTCCCACACAACCTCAGGCTCCTTCCTCCCCAGCGAGGTGGGGGGGGGGGGGTGGGGGGGCAATAAGACAGTAAATTACATAATTACATAATTAACAGAAAATAAAAGGGTTGAGTTCTTCTTCTAAAAATTGTTGAGGTCTAAGGTTTTAAAAAGATTCTGAACTCATATGCCATTCCAACTCATTATAGAAACTTTGTACAATTTATTACCACCCTTACCACAAAAATGTCAGCTACCTATTTTATAAACACGACCCAATCTAGAGCCCATGGCTAAACAGCTTGGGACTCCGACAAGGGCGGTCGCATCTCCTCTACTCTCCCTTATCTCTCTGCTTTTAACCTTCAAGTCCCTACTTCACCAGACTTGTGAATTCCTCAAAACTATATTGGATTCTGGATCTATTGGACTACTATTGGATTAACCATGGAATTGATCAGCTGGTCTCTGAAAGCTATTGACACCATTTTTCAGAAAGCGCTGTAACTAGGTTTAAGGATATGATTCCTTCTTTATGTTCTCTAATGCCATATACCAACACAGTGCAGAGTAGCTACCTAAACTCTGTAAGTGAGATAGAGTATCTCGTCAATAGTTTTACATCCTCATTGAAGACAACTTTTGGATGCTGTAGCTCCTCTGAAAAAGTGCCTGACTCCATGGTATAACTCACAAACTCGCAGCTTAAAGCAGATAACCCGTAAGTTGGAGAGGAAATGGCATCTCACTAATTTAGAAGATCTTCATTTAGCCTGGAAAAAGAGTCTGTTGCTCTATAAGAAAGCCCTCCGTAAAGCTAGGACATCTTTCTACTCATCACTAATTGAAGAAAATAAGAACAACCCCAGGTTTCTTTTCAGCACTGTAGCCAGGCTGACAAAGAGTCAGAGCTCTATTGAGCTGAGTATTCCATTAACTTTAACTAGTAATGACTTCATGACTTTCTTTGCTAACAAAATTTTAACTATTAGAGAAAAAATTACTCATAACCATCCCAAAGACGTATCGTTATCTTTGGCTGCTTTCAGTGATGCCGGTATTTGGTTAGACTCTTTCTCTCAGATTGTTCTGAGTTATTTTCATTAGTTACGTCATCCAAACCATCAACATGTCTATTAGACCCCATTCCTACCAGGCTGCTCAAGGAAGCCCTACCATTATTTAATGCTTCGATCTTAAATATGATCAATCTATCTTTATTAGTTGGCTATGTACCACAGGCTTTTAAGGTGGCAGTAATTAAACCATTACTTAAAAAGCCATCACTTGACCCAGCTATCTTAGCTAATTATAGGCCAATCTCCAACCTTCCTTTTCTCTCAAAATTCTTGAAAGGGTAGTTGTAAAACAGCTAACTGATCATCTGCAGAGGAATGGTCTATTTGAAGAGTTTCAGTCAGGTTTTAGAATTCATCATAGTACAGAAACAGCATTAGTGAAGGTTACAAATGATCTTCTTATGGCCTCAGACAGTGGACTCATCTCTGTGCTTGTTCTGTTAGACCTCAGTGCTGCTTTTGATACTGTTGACCATAAAATTTTATTACAGAGATTAGAGCATGCCATAGGTATTAAAGGCACTGCGCTGCGGTGGTTTGAATCATATTTGTCTAATAGATTACAATTTGTTCATGTAAATGGGGAATCTTCTTCACAAACTAAGGTTAATTATGGAGTTCCACAAGGTTCTGTGCTAGGACCAATTTTATTCACTTTATACATGCTTCCCTTAGGCAGTATTATTAGACGGTATTGCTTAAATTTTCATTGTTACGCAGATGATACCCAGCTTTATCTATCCATGAAGCCAGAGGACACACACCAATTAGCTAAACTGCAGGATTGTCTTACAGACATAAAGACATGGATGACCTCTAATTTCCTGCTTTTAAACTCAGATAAAACTGAAGTTATTGTACTTGGCCCCACAAATCTTAGAAACATGGTGTCTAACCAGATCCTTACTCTGGATGGCACTACCCTGACCTCTAGTAATACTGTGAGAAATCTTGGAGTCATTTTTGATCAGGATATGTCATTCAAAGCGCATATTAAACAAATATGTAGGACTGCTACAATATACTACAATATAAAGCGCCTTGGGGCAACTGTTTGTTGTGATTTGGCGCTATATAAAAAAAAAATTGATTGATTGATTGATTGATTTTTTCTACAAGAAGGTCAGGACAGGGGGATCCTGCCTGCCCAGATAGAACGTATCCTGCGGGCTATGTCCTCGACTCCTGGAGTTCCTGGTGTGTGGCATGCTTGGTGCCTTTCTCTGTGGGGGACGTCGAGGACCTATGGTAGCAGGGCTGGTACTTTTTGGCTTATGTGCTGCCCTGATCTACCGGAAAATTGGCAAGACGGCGACATGAAGAACCACGGGCCCTCGCTTGTCCGTCATGATTAACGAGGTCGGCAAGGCAGTGCATTCTCAGACTGCGTTGACTCTTGAACTAAGTCGCAAATTGGATGACACCTTAGCTGATGCGTGCCTTGCAGTTGAAGCTGAAGGTTTCGGAGGCCGGTGAATATTCTTAATTCAAAATTAGGAATTTTCTTAATTCATAATTGGGATTTCGCTGAGTGAGTGAAACTGTAAAAAGTGTTTTTCACTGCTTGGCTGCAACACTACAGGCATCAATGTCAATTGCCCACTGTTTTTCCTCCAGAGGAATTTATCTAGGCTCTGGTGAGATTATTTGGCTCCATTCTTATCTCAATCCACAAGGACAATAAACTGACAGACTTACACATGGACTGAAGGATGCTCCAGTCCTCTTATCACTCCTCCTGCCCCTCCCTCCCTGCGGCAGGCAGGCCTCGTCCTCTCAAGCTGGCCTGGCGGCGCGACCTGACAGTTGCAGCGGCTACAAACAGACTCACATTGCCTCATTTGGGAAACAGACTGTTTCAAGTTTAGTGCACATAAACAATGTCAAATGTATATGTGTTGTCCTAATTCTGATGTGTGCCATTATTACGGTAAACAAGTAATAATTGTAGATCAATTGCTGTTGTATGTGGAATGTGAGTGTGGACATCTTATTGTTGTAATGACAATGATAATAAAAGCTATCTATCTATCTATCTATCTATCTATCTATCTATCTATCTATCTATCTATCTATCTATCTATCTATCTATCTATCTATCTATCTATCTATCTATCTATCTATCTATCTATCTATCTATCTATCTATCTATCTATCTATCTATCTATCTTCACGGGCAACACGTTAATATTATGCAAAAAGTTGGGCATCCCTGATGATTTCCATGATTTTCCTTTATAAATATTGGTTGTTTGCATCAGCAACATTTCAGTTAAATATATCATATCACAGACAAACACAGTGATATTTTAGGTGCATAAATCTGGGCAGAAATAACACCTTCTAAATGCTTCCTATAGCTTCCAATGAGTCTGGATTCTGATTGAAGGTATTTTGGACCATTCTTCTTTACAAAATATCCCCAGTTCAGTCAGGTTTGTTGGTTTCCGAGCATGGACAGCCTGCTTTTTATTATTATTATTATTATTATTATTATTATTATTATTATTATTATTATTATTATTAAAATCAAACCACAGATTTTCAATAATATTCAGATCTGGGGACTGAAATGGCCATTCCAGAACATTGTACTTGTTCTTCTGCATGAATGCCTCAGTCGATTTTGAGCAGTGTTTAGCATTGTCTTGTTGGAAGATCCAGCCCAGGCATAAATTCAACTTTGTCACTGATTCATTAATATTGTTCTCAAGAATCTGCTGATATTGACTGGAATCCATGTGACCCCCAACTTTAACAAGATTCTCAGTACCTGCACTGGCCACACAGCCCCACAGCATGATGGAACCACCTCCAAATTTTACTGTAGGTAGCAAGTGTTTTTCTTGGAATGCTGTGTTCTTTTTCAGCCATGCATACCACCCCTTGTTATGTCCAAATAACTCAATTTTAGTTTCAGTGCACATCACCTTATTCCAAAATGAAGCTGGCTTGTCCAAATGTGTTTTAGCATACTTCAAGCGACTCTGTTTTTGGCGTATATGCAAAAAAGGCTTCCTCTGCATTACAGCATCATACAGCATCTCCTTGTGCAAAGTGCACTGTATAGCTGAATGATGCACAGAGACACTATCTGCAACAAGCTCATGTTGTAGATCTTTGGAGCACATCTGTGGGTTGACTATGACTGTTCTCACTTTCCTTTGCTTCAGCTTATCTGAGATATTTCTTGGCCTGCCACTTCGGGCCTTAACTGGTATTGTGTCTGTGGTCTTCCATTTCTTCACTATGTTCCTCACAGTGGAAACTGACAGCTGAAAACTCTGAGATAGCTTTTTGTATCCTTCCCCTAAACCATGATGTTGAACAATCTTTGTTTTCAGGTCATTTGAGAGTTGTTTAGAGGCTCCCATGTTGCCACTCATTAGAAGAGATGCAAAGAAACATTTGCAAATGGCCACCTTAAATACCCTTTCTCATGATTGGATTCACCTGTGTATGGAGGTCAAGGGTCAATGAGCTTACAAACCAATTTTGTGTTCCAATAATTAGTGCTAAATGTATTCAAATCAATAAAATGACAAGGGTGGCCAAATTTATGCACCTGCCCAATTTTTTTTTAATATTTAATGCACACTTTCTGGAAATACTAGAAATGTCATTTCACTTCTCAAATACTGTATCAGTGTGTTCATCTGCTGTATGATATACTAGCTGGGGCACCCAGCGTTGCCCAGATTAACCTGTTTAAGATATAATCTACAAAATATTCCAAAGTTTATATTTTGTCATAATTGTAGATATCTTATAAGTATATATGTAGTCCGAATAGGCAAAGGTTTGAACTAAAAACCCAAAATAGGTGGAATCCCCAAACCAAGAGAGAAAACTGAATTTTGCTGCATGCAAGAAACAACAATGAAGTTCTTCAGACTTTATATTGCAGATCAAGTATGCTCATAATCATTAATCAGAATTGATTTATGACCTTTATAATTGTTGATACATTGCAAATCTAGTTTATAAGAATGCTACAAAAATAAAATGGCTTTTAAGCAAATGTTAATTTTGGATTTGAGATGTTGAATATATATTTAAATGTAGCTTTTACTGACCAATAGTTCTGAAGAGCCTCTTGGTAGACAATGTTCCTTGTCCTTCTGTCAGGAAAGTGGATACAGCTGATTGGGGTTACCAAGTCTGGAGCATCTGACTAACTAACTGTGGAAGATCGCAGGTTCTGCCATATTCGGGCCAGCCACATTATCAGCAAAAGTAGTGGTTTCTTTTTGCACACTTTGAGGCATTCCATCTTTAAATGGTGTAAGTGTTGCCTTGCATATTTCTTAAAGTTATGCATTCATTGGTATATTTAGAGAGCAAACAATCTTTTCAATTGTAAAAAAAAGAGGTTTGACCACTAAAAACAGTTTGAGCCATG